>NC_090437.1:391080305-391725519 GCF_031143425.1 Pleurodeles waltl
TGCTTTCATGCTGTTCCAAGAACAAGTGTATGACTGGTGGAATTCTACCAGCTCTTCTTCCTGCAAGAAATGTGTTTTTCTAGGGGTGGGAACTATGGGCTGTCCCTAAATAGCAAAAAACAGCACATGCTAGAACTGGTGCCTAATTTCAGTGATTGTAATGAGAGAGACACCTTTTGTATTATCTACACCCAAGAAAATCACTTTGCTGTTCGAGATCTTTGATGTGCTTCACTGCACGCACTGAATATCCGAAGTATGACTAACAAAAGGTGATGCCAATAGCAAATCTAGCTGTATAACACTTCAAAGTTCTGGTGCTATAGATGATATACACCCAGGTAGATGAAAATATATTTCAAAAGAGAGTCACATCAGTTGAGGACAGAAACTTTTCTGATTATTGTGCAAAGTTATTTGTTGCAGACAAAAATCTAAGGGGCTCATTATGAACCTGGCGGTCACAAGACCGTCAGGTTCGCAGATGACAGTCGGACCACCGCCAGTGAGGTGGTCCAAGCGCCATATTTCAACTCCGGTGGCTGGGCCGCCAGAGGACTGCCGGCTCTGTCAGGATCGTGGTTTCTGGCGGTCTGGAGATGGTGGCGGTCATAATCCACGGGGCAGCACTGCAAGCAGCGCTGCCCTGGGGACTACGAACCCCTTCTACGTCACCGGTTTCATGGTGGTACCAATGCCATGGAAATGCTGGCAGAGAACAGGTGCAGTGGGTCCAGGGGGTGCCCTGCACTGCTCAGGCACTTGGCAAGGGAAGTGCAGGGGCCCCTCTTGCTAGCACCCTCGCAATGTTCACTGTCTGCTTTGCTAGGGTGCTTGTGCACCCTGCTCTCTACAGCATGCCACTGGCTTGATTATGAGCCAGAGACAATGCTGTAGGCTGTTTCCCGCTAGGTCAGCGGGCAGAAACTCCGATTTCTGCCCGCTGATCTAGCGGGAAACTCTTAATGGGTCCAATAGGGAGGTAGCCAGTATGGCAGCAACCTCCCCATCAGAAGTTTGGCGGACGGTTTTCACTGTCTGCCGAACTCCTAATCAGGCTCTAAATCTTTATAATCATACACATTCTTTGATGACATTGTAAATTCAATATATATGATGATCAAGATGATCAAGGCTCGTTAGCCGAAATACATCTTAATATTGAATAAAGGACAACTTACATTTTCTAGGAGTGCCCAGTTCCAAATTTGTTTGAGCATTTACTACTATTAACTTGTGAAACCACTCTCACATACAAAGGAGCCCACCCTGACAGGGTTTACTGAAGTGCAACAATGGATCTTGTGGAAGTTGGAGCGTAAACATTTAGTAATGCTTTTAGTGACCCAGTACTTCACCATTAGGTGACATTTATATTCATGTTTTAAAAGCCTTTCTTAGAGAAAAGCTGCACTGACACATATTTTAAAAGTGTTCACGTTTTATGTATGGTGGACACTATTGTACCTACCAGAACTGACAGTGTGCTAAAAAGATTAAAATAATGTCAAATTATATTTTATACATTAGAGTAACTGTCAGTAGTGAAACGAATTTGATTTATAATGTTCAAGGTCATGAAGGTGGTTTATCGGTATAAAGTTACATGTGCATAAAAATAAATGCACTTCTCTGTTATATCTGTGACTCTTTAATAAAGATTGCAACTATTAGTGAAATGTTGTTACATAGTCTGATGATAAATAATTAATGCTGACTTTATAAGTTCGCATATTATGTGGGTTTTATTAATAACAAGATTAATGCATTCTATTTCTTGTGTTAGCATAACTAGACATGAAGACTTTGTATTTGCAGTCATGTAAATTGATAAATCATTCTTCTTTTCCTAACATTAATTTTTCCATTATGTTGTTTCTCATGAATAGAAAAGGGTCTCATTCGTCAATGTACAAGACTTGTTTTCCAGTGACCTTGATACTAGAACATTTACGCCAGTGGACTAAACATTAAAGCAGTTGATAGCTAACATGAATATTCACAAGGGAGCTGTTGAAATAGTCTTACACCCTGGGATGAACTTGAATTGTATCAAGCAATGTACAAAATTGCTATTGACTATTGGATTCACACAGAAGAAATAGATGACTCCAACCAAACCGGAGAATTCTGTCATGTTGCAAGTTGGTTTGGAATTCGTATTCTAATTGGATATTGCCCCTTTTGCGTGATGTGGAACCATTAAACTGTCAAATCAGAGATATTTGCAAACTTCACTATGGGGATGGACTTGGTAAGTTTTCAGTTAGTCCACCTTAGAGTATTCTTCTGGTCCTTGCCCCTCGGATGTTTTCTGGTTGTTCCGTGTGCAGCCCGTCATGTGCACTTTTCCTGATAGAGTTCCTAGTGGACTTCCTTGATGATGTACACGGTCTGCCGATGAAACCAAATTGAATGCTGACCATAGAAGAGGTATATTCTATTGCAAATGTGATTTTCCTCTGAGCTGCGTTTCTTTAGTTGAAGTTAGCATGCTGACACCTGTCTATTTTAATTTTCTAGTTAGTCTAACATAGACCGAGATAGATGAGTTTCCAAATTATTTTTGTCTCTCTTTTGACTTTTGCCCGCATGTGTTACCCCGTTTCCACACATGCTTGTCTTAATGTGGTTAGAAGTAGGCACAACCTACGTTCACATCCTGATTTCTAAATCTTTGTAATTTGATTTGGCTAATGTCGTCACAGTCTCATTTCAAGTATATTTCTGTTTCACGAGTGATTTCATTAGTAATATGTATTATTCTTCTTGAATGTTTCATGGTGTTGATGTTGAGTAGATTAAACGTGTTTCGTCGATTGGGTCAACCCATGGTTTTCATTTATCTTTACAATTTGATTTTGCACACTATTTACATGACTTTGGCTTTGTGGTTATAAAATAAAGCTTTGAAACTTTTATTGATTGGAGTTTTCTTCTGTGGCCCCATGGATCGTGGTGTATAAATTTGTTGTTGGGTTTGAAATTATTGTGTTTAGTTAACCATACTCTTCACTGGGTCCAAAGATCCATCGACCTCAATGAGGCATTTTCCAATCCTGTGAAGGATGGGAAAAACTTGTTAACATGAACATGGGTAACATTTAAAAGATTAACATATCATTTGTATGGTTCAATAACCATTTGCAATACATGTCAACATCTATTAATCATGGGTACAGACCACCATAGATTTTTTTTAATTAAAAATACTTCACAAGGCCATCAGAGGAGTTTAGGGACTTGTTTATATCTTGGAGGTATAGATATTATACTGTCAAGATAATGGTCCACCTGCATATAAATGTAGGTTTATTCACATCAAAGGCTACTTCATCTCTACCATCATTAAACCTCTCCAATGGCCCCATGGAGTAAGAGCCGTTGGAGGAGGACCTCTAAAAACTCCCATGGTGAGGGCAGTGTAAGAAATTGGGTTACTGGTTGACTGTGATGTGAGCCCTGTTCAAGCAGCAACCTCAATCCTTGTCAGGGCAATGAACAAGTAAACCCCACATTAACCTGTGTGCAGTCCCCTGGTAGCTTGGCACAGAGCAGTCAGGCTAAACTTAGAGGCAATGTGCAAAGTATGTGGGCAACATTTGAAACAGTAACACAGCAAAACACACCACAAAAGGAGTCCACAACAGAAATAGAAAAATAGAGTAGATTTTAATAAATAAAACTCTAACCAAATTACACAAATCCAATCATATGAACCATAGATGTTGAATTTTAAATGTTAAAGTACAAATAGCAGCAAGAAGCACAAAGCACTACTGGGGATATCTAGTTAGGCTGGACTGCGACACAGTCATAAGTCTAGGTTGACCATGATGGAGAACAAGCCGGCTCGCTGAACAAAGTACCTTAAATTCTGGTTGTGGAGCCTTGCAAGGGTCCCTGTTGAAGATGCGTTATGCAGCCAAGGTGATCTGTTGGTTCCAAGATGTGGCAAGGCTGCAGTGCATAGTCCTGTTGCATAAATGTTGAGGATCTCATCGACGGGGCTTGCAAAGTAAAGACTGGTGTCGGGGATGCGTTGTGGAGTAGAGGCAATGCGTTGATTTCAAACAGCACTGAAGCTGTGATGTGGAGGTCCGGCATAATCAATGAGGCTGCTGTCGACGAGAGATATGAGGATCTGCTCCAGAAAAGCGTTGCACAGTGGCAGTTCCAAAGGTGATGCGTCAGACCCAAGATGTGGGTTGCAGTGGCGATGTTAGTCTTTTGTGACGGGTTCAAACCATGCAAAAGCAACAATGCATCAGTTCTGCTTGGGGATGCGCCGCTCAGCCAAGACGATGCATTGGTTCTGCTTGAGATGCATTGCTTATAAGAGATGATGTGTTAGTTCTACTGGTAAGCATCATTGGCCCACTTCCAAGGGACTAGGACTGGGGTGGCACCACTTGGCAGAATAGACTCACGGATGGGGTCCAAGTGAAGACTCAGGGTGGTTGGAAGTCTGTTATGTCTCTGAGACTTCAGATCAGGAGGCCAGCCAACCAGCTTTTGGAGCCACTCTGGGTTCAAGAGATGCAGGTCCAGTCTTTCTCACCCAGGCAAGAGGACAACCAGCAGCAGGTTTGCACGACAAAGCAGAGGTCCAGCAGAGTGCAGTGCAGCAGAGTGGCAGTCCTTCAACAGCACAGCAGTCCTTCTTCCTGGCAGAGTATTTACAGGTCCAGATGTGTACTGAAGTGGTGGTGTCTGAGTCCAGTAATCATATCCGGTGCACTGGTTCTGGAAGGTGAGATAAACTTCTAGACAGTGGCTTTGAAGTGTAAGGAATTCCATGACTCCCCTGCCCATGCCCTAAGATTAGTGGAGTGATAATACAGGGTTGTTAGGCCCTTGGTGTGTGGACAGGACACAGCCTATTCAGGTGTGGTCCTCCAAGTCACACCTAAGCTGCTATTGTGTTTGGTTGTCGGGGGAATACAACAAGCTCAGCTGCCAATTAAACCCAGTCATATGGATAGATATATGCTGTAAGCACCAAATGGCTATGGCAAGAAAATGCCAACTTTCAAAAAGTTCCTGGAGGGCTTATTTCAACATTACTTTATGTTGTAAGCTGATCATACGATCCCACAATCTACAATATTTCACAATAGTCACATGCCTTAATCAATCAGAAAAACACAGTGTGACCCAATTTTTTTAAAATCAGTTTTCACACAAGACAACCAGAACAAATTACCAGTGCTGTCCCTTCATAAGATCTTCACAATAGTGCAGTTAAGTTCAGGGATCATAGAGAGGAAACAACTCTTCATAACACAATGTATAATAGCAGTCCATAATGTAGAATCCAGGTTATGCCCACCAGCAGTGAGGAACTTGAAGTCAATAACCAAGATTGTATGTTACTGAGTAGCAGTCATCGACCTTTCAGTCTGCAGTGGCCAACTGGTCCATGAAACCATCATCAGAAGCCAGTGTAACATAAGGGACAAACTATGCCCAACCTATACAAGAGTAGACAAATCAAACTTTCAACCAGTAAATTTCAGTAAGGATATTGGAATAATTAAAAGGAGACACCATGTCCACTTCTTGCTTATACCCACTAGTACAAAGTGATCACTCCCTGCATGTTACCAATAGCCACAAACACAACTGTGACCATATCCAAACATGTGCTGAACCTCTCAATTAAAACAACGTGTTTGCTTTGAAGATGATTGCTGAATCCTACTTATGAGGTTGCAGGCGTCTGAGGCGTACTGTGCAAGGCTGACTGACTGGGTGCAGGAGCAGATTCATCTGAGCGCGTGTCCCTGGATTTCAATGGTGTATAGGCATTGGATGAGGATGGGGTGGGAGATGATGTCAAATGCAGTGGAGGGGTCCAGGAGGACAAGAGCCATCATGCCTCCTTTGTCCAGAATCATGTTGAGTTAATCTGTGATAGTGATGAGGGCTATTCCCTGCTGTGGTTTGGTCTGAAACCAGATTGAATGGTGTTGAGGAGTTGATGGTCATTAAGGTTATTGGTGAGGTGTCTATTGAAGATTTTCAGATTTTCTCTAAGACCTTGGCTAGGAAAGGTAGCAGGGAGGTTGGTCTGTAAGTGGCAAGCACTGAAGGGTCAGCAGAAGGTTTTTCAGCAATGGGAAGACAGTTGCATGTTTCCAAGCATCTGGGAAAGATATGGAAGAAGGGAAGGCATCAGAATGGGTGTAAGCATGGTGCTGATGGCTTGCAGTCCTCTAGAATAGGCATGGTAAGAGCCTGGGTTCAATTGGACCCCTGAGTGTATGGACTTCATGGTGGCAGCGGTTTCTTCTGGGGTGAAGATGGGCCATGTGGTTAGCATTAGTTCTTGGGAAAGGATCAGGAGATATTTAGAGAGTTCTGTTAGGGCCAGTTTTGAGTTGCTGTAAATGGCGATGGTTTTGTTGCTGAAGAATTGTGAGAGATTCTTTTAGAGGTTCGCTGAGAGGGTAATCACGTTTGAAGTGACCGCTGGTGAGGTGAAATCCTTCACAATGGTGAAGATTTCTTTGCTTCTGTTGGTGCTGGCTTTGATTAAGTCTACCAGAGTGACATGTTTGGTGGTCCGGATCATTTGGTGGTAGCCTCTCAGGGCAGATTTGAGTGTGTTCCTGTCTGTATTGCCCTGGCTCACTCTCCATTTGTGATCTAGTTCTTTGTGATGGCATTCCATCAGTCTGCGTTCCTCCAGGTACCAATTGGTCGGGGTCTAGATCTTGTTGTGTTTATATGTTGGAGGGTGCCCAGGGAACTGGCACAGGGTGTAATCCAATTGTTAAAATTCTTGATGGCTTTGGGGCAGGCTGTTGATGTGTTTGGATCGGTGGTGTTTGGAGCAGTGTCCCACTCCTTGTCACTGATGCTGGTACAGTTTCAGCTGGCTGGTCTAGCTGTGGTGCACATGTGTAGGATGGGGATGGGAATACTGAACCTGAAGAGGGCATGGTCTATCCAGAAGACTGGTGTTGGCTTGTCATCCAAGTAGGATGTAATTACTTGCTTGGAGGGCAAGTGGTGCGACAAAGTCCATGATGGTGCTGGTGACAATGGTGCCCAGTGGTCTGTAGCTGAGAGTGCCACTTGGGGTGAATTGGTTGTGATGTGGAGTTTGAACAACAGGTGTTCCATGTTGGAGTATGATGTGTCCATGGAAGTGGTGCAGCTGAAGCTGTTCATGTGGATGATGGTAGTTCCACCTTCATACTTGTAAAGTCTTTCTTGCCTTGGGATCTTGCAGCTGGGGGATGACTGTGGCAATGTCAGGTGCCAATGCAAGGTTCAGACATGTCTCTGTGAAAAAAAGTAGGTCTAAAGAATTGTCATGCAGCATGTTCCAGATCTCTGTGGTGTGTTTAGTGAGTGAGCAGGAATTGAGGAGAATGATTACGAGTACAGTGTTGTGTGAGTGGGTGCAGGACAGTGTGAGTGTGAGAGAGTGGAGTTTTAGCTGCTGTGGCACAGGTGCAGTGAGTGTTGGATGTGGGTAGGTACATGAAAACTTGCAGGAAGTGCAGGAGAATGCTCCCTCAGTAATGTGTGATACAGCGAGGCAACAGTGTGTGGAAAGTCACAGCAGCGGGAAGGAGGAGGGTGGAGGACCAGGGTTCCCGGTGCTGGACATGATCTCAAGAACACCTTTCGGTGCACTATCAGCAAGCCAGATACGCAGCCACTGCCATAAAGTAGGCCCTGTAAGCGAGGAGGAGTGATGTCAATTCCTGCGCAGATTGATGATGGGAAATTCAATGATATCACTTCCTGTGCAGTGATGTCACTTCATGTGCAGATGGATGATAAGAAACCCTGTAATTTTGATTCCTGCATAGCTAGAGGATGGATGGTTCCCTTTGAAGTATATTTTCTGGTTATTGTGCAGACACATCCTTTGTGCAAGATGATGATTCTTACAATAGGCAGTGAAAATACTGGCTTGAAGCAGGAAAATTGAAAACGAGGGCACAATGAAATAGGAGATGTCTGCACCTGACTGTCATCAGCCTTCCTGAAGTGGTAGTCAGGGAGAGACAAAAGTGCAGGCCCTACCTGAAAACATCCTCACCTTTACCAACAGTCTTCTGACTAGCCCTTTCTCCACTTCCACACACCAAGCGAGAGTGCTCAGGAAATCTAATCAGCAATCCCTTGCTAAAAGGTCCTCAAAGCATTTCTAAGGGTCACCAACCTTCTTTACTTCAATGTTGAGTCTCCACCCTCCAATCACAGGAATGCAGGTCATTTTCTACCACTGGCTGAGGAAGTTGCATTCACCCTCCATAATGCTTCATGCTAAGCCAGGGGCCATACAAAATGGATCCCACTGGTCAAAACAATTACTCACACTGCACACAGTGTTTTGCTTTAACACGTGCCATACATCCACTATACAAACACACTCAAACATAAATGATATGTCAGCATGCGGTTGGTTTGTCACATGCCTTATGTAAATTTCTTCACCTTAGAAGAAATTGTTCTGACAATTTGAGGCACAGGGAGCGGCACTTATAACAAAACTGAGGAATTAAATATACCTAACAAGAATTATTAGAAAAACGTATAACATTAAAAAAAATTTCCTGGCCACCAGTTCTGGGTCACTACCAATGGAAATTGTGAAGTCTGCAACGATACCAAAGTTACTAAATATATAGACCTGAGCTGGTCCACCTCTTAGGATATCCATTTTCATTCAAACTGTAACACAAGCAAAGTAACATATCTTGTGACCTTCCCATGTGCCTAAGAGAAAATGTGAATGACAATATGGAAGGTCAGGGTAGCATTAGATGACTGTTTTGTTGTCTAATGCTACCCAAGGTCATACTAAGAGCATCTTACATTGGGCCGTCCTTGATAAAAACCAGACCAAATCCAAGGCTCACTAAACAGCAAACTGTGTCCTATAAAGAACAATGCTTTGTATACAAACTAGAGATTCGAATATGGGGACTAAATGGTGACATACCTTGTTTTGCGTCCAAAATAGCTCCAACAGCATATCCATAATGTGAAACAATCAATCCAATCTAGAATGAGGGCATTTGGTATGGAGAGCTTTCCATAGTAAGGATACGTTTTTGATACGCACTGACAAACAAATGATATGGACACTATTTGTTGTGGGTTACAGTGCTGGAGGATCTCAGCATTTTTTCACAAGTTTGGTAGTACACGCACATAGAGTAGATTTGTACAGAATTACCATTCACAGCCTTAACAATTGAAATTAATGTTAAATATCTCTTCCTTATTACCCTTTTGGTTATTAAAACACATAGATCAAAACTGAATGTTTCCTCCTCCCCCCATAATAATTATTTGCACAGGCCCCTTTGGGATACTAATCTCAGCTACTTCAACAGGAAAAACATAAATATTAATCAAAATGATGTAGCTTGTGACCACTAGGCGTACTGGTGCCCACTCTTACCGATTATTTGCACAGTGCCAAATGGGACACTAATTTCAGCCACTTTATTGGAGGTAAACATTGAACAAAGTGATGGGGATTATTACCACAACGCCTATGGCAGTGGCATAGTGAGCTGTGTGGTTCGTGCCCGATCAGCAGACATTGGATGTTGCAACACGGCACGGAACATCAGAGGATGCCACTATGTGCACTTACGTGCCAGTCTGCGAAAGGCCATGTGTAGGCATAAAACGACTACCACCCACGCTTAGCCGTTCTCGTGCCAATGACCCATCAGACGTGTGTGTTGAGGGTGTGAAGTCTTGATGAAAGCTTTGTGGTGTTTTACAACACCATGTGAGTGCCCGTGGGCGGGTATGAAATAAACAACATGGGCACAGATGGGGAGTTCAATTGCGTACGTGGTCAGGTCTTGATCAGGCCGGCTCGGTCACAGCAGCTACCTCCTCGCTTCTAAAATCGTGCCGTTCTGCCTCCAACCTGACCGCACTTCTTTATTCATTAACTCAGCCCTTGACCTCAGGGTAAAACCAAAACACGCCTGTTTGCAGGTGGGTCCATGCAGCATCATGGGGACACGCCCCATGAGGAGACACCCCCGCAACTGGTGCTGTCCACTGGCCGGTTGTGTCACCGGTCTGCTACACCTCAATCCTCCAAAACCATGACAAACAAAACAAGGCAAACATTTGATGACACTTCATCTGTCCCACAGATGGTCATGCATTCGTGTAGAGGGACGGGGGTTACTGCGTAGATTGTATCTGGTGGATTCTGACCGTCCTTGGGCAGGACTTGGAGCAGATATTGGACTTGGGGACTCGGCCTGAGTCGGACTTGGTAATCTCTCCTGTGTCTCAGCGGAACCTGGACTGCTGCTATCGTTCTCGTTGGGTGACGACGGGGACTAATTCTTATCGAGGCAGGAATGTTCACTTCTGGGGCTATTACCAGAGGGATAGAACCTTTTGAATAGTGACACATTCTGGGTGAGAACATCTTCCCCGCGCTGGGCTACGATCGCAGATCCCTTCCAGTGAATGATCGTCCACAGAGTGGTGCCAAATGGCGTGCGGAATTTGCTTCTGGAAGAAACTTCCTTCAGTAGGACTTGATCCCCCACCTCAAGGTCAGACATCACTGCTCGTTGCTTCAGGGTGGCATGCTGGTTGGTAGCGAGCCGTTTCTCCTGGGCGAGGTTTCGGCTCATGGTTGGAGGCTTCCATGAATGGTGGTGCGGTATTGAATCAGTCGCAGCCCTCCAGAACGCGATGTGCCCTGGTGCTCTGTTTGCCATCGAATGGGGGGTCTGGCGATAATTTCGCAGGAACGAGTAAATGGCATAGTTGCTTGCTTGGTTGTTGGCATGGGCAATGTGAATTACCTTGTTTAGCGCCCTCATGAATCTTTCGACCTTTCCATTTGCCTGAGGCCATCTTGGCGTGTTTCGCCGATGTCGAGTGCCAGTGTTGCTCAGGTACTGCGCTAGCTCCCGGCTTTGGAATGGTGGCCCATTGTCAGTCTTCAGTTCTGAGATCAGGCCATTGCCTTCTCCAAACCGGATATCACTACCTCCGCCGTGAGGGTCGGGATGATTTCTACCTCAGGGTATTTGGAGAAATCGTAGATTAGGACCATGGTGTGGTGGCCATCGGGTAGACTTCCAAAGTCCAGACTCACGGATACCCAGGGTCCTTCGGGGGCAGGCTCAGTCTCTACGGGGACCAGTCTGTTAGGTTCTCCTGTGGCTTGGCACCACACGCATGACCTCACCATGTCCTCGACTTGTTCGTCCATGAGGGAAAACCATACCTTCGACCGTAGGCGGTTCTTTGTTTTGACCATGCCTTGATGGCCATTGTGAGCCAATTGTACAACTCTGGCAGTAAGGGAAGACAGGATGACTAGCCTACACCCTCTTAGCACACACACTTCAGCATCTGCTGTGAGTTCATCCCGCAAGTTATACAAACTCCCCAGAATGCGCCACGCATCCGAGTTCAACAGGGTTAGTTCTCTCTTGAGGACATGCCATTGGTTGGTCTGAATGGCTGTCAGAACCTTCTGCAGACATTCGTCTTCTTTGGTGGCTTGGACAATCTCACTCATTGACATGGGTAGGGGTCGGGACCGGTCAGTAACATACCTAACGTACTTCTCCGTCTCTAATGCTTCATGTGTCGCGCCGCGCCACGCGGCGCAAGCCGAGCATTCGGCTTGCGCCGCACAGCGCGTTCTCAGGACGCGGCGCGCCCCGAGCCTTCTCTGCACAGCGCGAGGCCCCAGATTTTACTTGGGGCCTCGCTCTGCCTTTTGTTGCGTCCCCGTTTTCCCTTGACCTCTCCTTACCTGTTTCTTTTTCTTCTTCTTTTCTTCTTCCTTCCTGAGGCATTTTTCTGTCCTTTCTTTATGTCTTTCCCCCTTCCCATGTTACCTTTTTTCTTCCCAGCATTCCTTGTTCCCTATTTTCTATGGTTCCTGTTCTATCCTATGTACTTCTTCCCTATCTAAGATGGTGTCTTTTTACTTCCTGTTGGTCACTTCCTGTTTCTTGGTATATAAGGGCTCTGTTTTCTCTCTTTCCTTGCACTGCAACACTATCTGCTCTGATTGTGTCTTCGCTCCTGAATCTAGCCTTCGGTTCTGGATCTTGTCAATTTGTTTCTACCAGCATTTTTGTATCTTTTTGATTCCTGTTTTTGTTCTTGTTTCAGGAATCCACTGTTTGGAGGTTTTTTCCCCTTTTGTTTTTTTTTCCCTCTGGCACTATTTCTAAAGGGCACGGTCTGTTCTTGGCGGTTCCATTGCCGACAGCACCGTGGCTACTAGAAAGAGTCGCCCCTTTCTGGGCCAAAGCCGAACCTTCAAGACCCACGCCACTAGATCTGCGGTTTCCTGGCGCAAGCAACACGTAAGTCGTGACATCATGCACTTCCTTGTCCAAAGCTGCTCGAGGGTGTCTAGATAAGTAATCCGCAGGGTTTTCAGACCCCAGGCGGCATTCCAGTTAACATCTATAGTCCTGCAACTGAAGCATCCACTTCTCTATTCTCGGTGGAGGTTCCGAGGCTGTGCCGTTGAACAAAGAGAGCAGAGGCTTATGGTCGGTGGTCACTATAAAGGGGCATCCATAGATGTAGATGTGGTAGTGCTTGCAGCCCCAGTGCACAGCTATCGCCTCCTTCTATATCTGAGAGTACCTTTGTTCTGTCTCCATGATTGACCCGCTGGCGTATGCGACTGGGGTCCATATGCCATCTGATTGTTCTTGCAACAGTGTGGCTCCTAGTCCTTTCTGCCCTGCGTCTATGGTGACCTTGGTGTTCCTTTTAGGGTTAAAGTACCTCAGGGTGGTTTCACTGGATAGCGCTTCCTTGATGGCTTCAAATGCGGCCTGCTCCTCAGCTCCCCAAGTCCATGTCTCTGAGGTTTTGGTTAATTTCCTGAGGGGCTGGGTAAGAGTGGATAAGTCCTTGATAAAGTAGCCGCAGTAGTTAACCATGCCTAAGAAGCTCCGGACCTCTATCACGCTCATGGGAGGGAGTGCATCCTTGACGTCGCTCACTTTGGCTGGGTCTGGTGCAACACCGTTTGCGGAGAGCACGTAGCCAAAGAATTGTATCTCGTCCTTCAGGAATTCACATTTTCTGAGGTGTAGTGTGAGTCCAGAATCTTGGATTCGTTGAAGTACGCTCTGAAGGCGAGAGTGGTGTTCTGCGATGGTGGGTGCGTGGATGAGGATGTCATGGCTGAAATTGATTGTCCCAGGTAGATCGTCCAGCAGCTCCTGTATTACGTTCTGAAAATCCTCCGCGGCGCTGGCGATCCCGAAATGTAATCGCTTGTACCTTCTCAGTCCAACGTGCGTGGAAAACTTTGTGATGTAACGTGACTCCATTGCCAACACTAGTTGATGATATCCAGACCGAAGGTCTAGCTTGGAAAACCAACGGGATTCACTGAGTTCTCCCAGGATGTCGTTGATGGTGGGCGTCAGGTGTCGCTCCCTCTTGATGGCGGCATTTGGGAGGCGCATGTCCACACAGATGCGGACCTCTCCTGGTTGTTTTGGTTTGCGCGCTACCACAATGGGTGAAACCCATGTTGAGGGTCCGGACACTTTCTCGATGATGCCTGCTTTCTCAAGATGATCCAGTTCTTTCTCCACTTGTGGCCGGAGATGGAATGCGGCACATCGGTGGCGGAGGGCCACCGGCTGCACGGTCTCGTCAATATGGAGCTTGATTTGTCAGTCTCTGAGACACCCGATTCCTTCAAACACCCCTTTATATTTGGCTAACAGGTCAGTTATGGATTCTTGGTGAATACTGAATGCGAATGTGACTACTCCTAGGTCCTCTGCAGCTTTGCAGCCAAGCAGCATTCCTTGTCCTTCCTCAGTCACGTAGACTTTTGCGGGGATGGTTTGTGACCCATGGGTAAGAGTGATTTGAAACACACCTTTCAGGGCAAGTGGTGTGCTCTGCCCATATGCATAGACTTTCACTGTGGGCTTTCGTTAGTGTTGGTACTGGCACCATCCGGCGGTGTTCTTCTGCCGCAAGGAGGTTGATCGACCCTCTAGTATCAACGACTGCGATAGTCTCATGGGTGCCTATGTGAATTTGTGACCTTGATAGTTTTGATTGTCGAGTGTTGGTATTTCCAACCATGAACAGAGAGTGAACCATGTGCAGCATGGCCTCATCGTCGTCCATATCGCTTTCATGCTCGGATTTGTTTGACGCAGAGTTGACGGATGCATTTCCTGCCCGGGTTCCTCTGGATCTGCACACTTTCGCAAAATGGTTTATTTTCCCACAGTTGGAGCACGTTTTTCCTTTCACTGAGCACTCTGCTGATCGGTGTGGGTTTCCCCCACAGTATCCACACTGTCTTGTTCGGAATTTATTGGCCCTTTGTTTGGTTTTGTTCTCGGACACCGCGACTGCATTAGCTGCTTCCTCTTTTATGGGCCTCTGTAGGGCCACCTCCATGTGGGACGCACGGGCCTTTGAGAGTTCTTTCGTCCGTCCCATTTGTAGAATATCCTGTAGCGACCTTCCAGACTCTTCCAATATGCGCTCTCTAAGCCTCAGTGACGCACATCCTTGGATGACTTGTCCTTTATTTCCTCCGTTTCGTCGGTGAACCGACAGGTGCTGGCTAGCTCTTTCAGTCTCATGTGGAAGGCGTCCAGCGATTCCTCTGCCTGTTGTCTTGCTTGCCTAAATATGAACCGTTCGTATTCGTGTTTGCCATCGGTTCAAAATGTCTGTTTAAAGTGGCTATGAGAGTCCTATGCGTTTTAGGGGCATCTTCAACAAGGTTTTTTGATAGTTTGTATACCTCCTTCCCCCCCTAAGTGGAGGAGCATGGCGCATTTCGGCTCGTCTTCGACTTTAGTGGCTTCAAAATATCGGAGGACTCTCTCTACCCACTCCTTCCATTTTGGGGCTTGCGCAGACGGGGCTCCCTTGACAAGGAACGGTTCCACGGGTGGTATGGCAGACATGATGGTGAGTTCGATTAATAGAGATACAGGGGCAGCGGTGTGGCGCACTTATTGCAGGCTCTAGGGGCGCTGCTGGGCTGAGTAAGTAGGTTTAGAGTATGTGGCAGCACAGTTAGTGGGAGCAGCCTGATGCGCTCAGTACTCACGGGAAAATTTGGTGGTCCCCGGGGCCCCACACTGGAAGGTACTGGTGTGCGGTCGACAGCCCTGGGCTGGCTGGGTGTGAATCTCCTTGTGATCACGTTGTGTGATCAGGGTCCTGTGGTTGCTGGGCGGGGCCACTCGCGTGTGCCGTGTGGTGATTAGGTACTCTGGAGCTGGTGTGCGTCGGAGTTTCTGGGACGTTGGACACGTGGAGGTTTGACTCGACAGGGGGGCCTGCCGGGTGCACGCTCGCACGGCACAAGCTCAGCGTTTGTAGCAGCTGCCGCAGGATGAGGCGCGTGATCTGTTGAGGTTGCGTACACGCGGCACGAGCACCACGTAAGTAGCGGCCACCGCAGAATAGGTGGGGAGCGAGGTAGGATGCCGCCCCACCGTCATCGCCAATGTGGTGCTTTCAAACACCATATGAGTGCCCGCGGGCGGGTTTGAAATAAACAACACAGGCACAGATGGTGAGTTCAATTGCATACGTGGTCAGGCCTTGATCAGGCCGGCTCGGTCACAGCAGATACCTCCTCGCTTCTACGATCGTGCCGTTCTGCCTCCAACCTGACCACACCTCTTCATTCATTAACTCAGCCCTTGACCTCAGGGCAAAACCAACACACGCCTGGTTGCAGGTTGGTCCATGCAGCATCATGGGGACATGCCCCATGAGGAGACTCCCCCGCAACTGGTGCTGTCCACTGGCCGGTTGAGTCACCGGTCTGCAACACCACAAGCTCAAGGGCATTATCTCACATCCTGAGACTCTACCTTTACAAACTTTGGCCCATGATGGGATGGACCACCAAGACTCCCCACCTATGTGGGCAAGATAGCCTTTCCTGATGGGTACGAATCCCATTTTACTTGTAGGGCACTTAATTTGGGTTAAATACAATGAACACAATAATTTTCATGGTGTGAATTCTATCCAAGCTTTGGATGGTGTGGGTTTTCACCCTGTGGGGATGTTTGTTTAGGTGTGTTGTGCACATCAAATAATCAGCAAATTATGTTTTTAATGCATATTTCTAACAATATACTTGTTTTACCTTCCCTCTACATCTCAACCCAATGTTGAGTATGTGCATGAAACCTATTTAGAAACATTACACTGCTAAGGACAACATACTCAACCACACGAGAGCTGAGTCCCCTGACCCTTCCTGGAAAATAACAGGGGCTGACACATGTTGCAGGGACAAGGGGACTGTTGTTTTCCTCCTTTTGATCTTATTAGTTGTTTTTATTATTACTTTAGATAACATTATAAATTTTAATTTGCCGATCAATAAGTATTTTTAAAGTCACTCTCCCTTTCATTACAAAAGATCCCCATCTAAGTGCCCCATAAAAGGAACCCTTCACCCTTAAAATTAATGAATGGTGATGGAGGAGCAGGCCGATGATGAAACAAGCCACCTATGTTGGTGGGTGAGGGCTTGGGTCCTTTTTTAAGACACCCACAGTGTTAGCATTTTCAACGGGATGGTCTAAAAAATTGTTGCAACAAAACTGAGTTCCTCAATTCCCTATCTGGGTGGTTACTAGTTGCTCCTATTTATTTTCAGAGTATCTATTTTTTAATAAACAAATGTTATTTGAGTTTATACCTCTGCCGACACATAGCAGAGCATACAACCATGAGGGAGTGAAGGAACAGAGGAAAGGAGGAGGGCAAATACACACACTGTTAGCACCATCATAAGGCCAAATAACAAGTGGTTCAGTGCATATGTGAGCATAGTCTAAGGTGCAGTCTTGAAGGCACAAATATATTATAGTATAACCACCATCACCCATATAGCTAATGGTTCTCATGTGGATATCCCCTCGCTGTGAAGACAGGTTCCTCCAGTTTTGCATGCTAGTCCATCGTTTTCTCCAGTTAGACTGCGAGGGGGCATGAGCCGCCTTCCAGTTATGTACAATCTGTGTTTTAGCGACTGTGACCCCCACCAAGGTGCGCTCCTCCCAGGCCCCAGGCCTCCAACATCCTGTAGGAGTCCAAAAGGAGCAACTCGAGGGGAGCAGTTGACTGGTCGTTCAAGGATTCGGGAGAGCATAAACAACATCCTGTTCCGGTAACAGGATATGACTGGGCATCCCCAGACCATAGTCTTCACTGGCACATTTGGGGCAAGTTGCACTGGAGGGCACTCCTATTTTCCCCAGTTGTCGAGGTGTTAGATAGGCCAAGTGGAGATATTTTAATGCAAAAAGGCGTAGGCAGGACAAGACGACCTGTTCCCTTGGGGCTGTGTTGCCGTACCAATCGCTCTCATCCAGGGAACCAGCCTCGTCTCCCATTGTTCACTCAGGGTTGTGAGTGGGGTCAGAGAGTTGGCAAGCAGAGATTCATATAGCACTGAGATTGCTCCCCCTCTCCAGCAGACCCATGGTGATCTTGGGTACCAGGAGGTTGTATTCAGGGAGGTCAGTCATCGCTGGAGTGTAAGTCACCAAAACATGTGCAGCTGTCGGTATTTCTAAAAGTATGAGGAGCATGTAAGGAAAATTTGGATTGCATCTCCCGGAAGGAGAGCATGTAGGAGCTGCTTCAGACATCGCCGAGTCTTGGGATGGCAATGGCGTCCCAGAGCACAAATGTCTCCAGGCGGGTCACTTAGAGCAGCCACATGCCATGCCAAAGGAGGGGGTCTCTTGTGTGGGTCTCCTATCCCAGCTGGTCTGCTGGAGGGTTGCTCGCTAGCACATTTATTTAACCCCTTAGCTGCTGGGCCTCCCCCCCCCCCCACCCCTGTGCTAAACCGTTTTTTGGCTATTTGGGGCAGCTCACACTTAGAGCTTCATAACTTTTTTCCACATAATGTATCCACGCCAAATTTGTGTTCTTCTTTTCCAACATGCTGGGTATTCCTAAGGTACCCAGGAGTTGTAGATTGATCTGAAGGGGACTGAGAAATGTGGCAAAATCTAGCAAAATGTTGAGCTTTTTTTTAGAAAAATAGGGAAAAAGTGCTCCTGATAAAAGTGACTGTATTTTTTTCCTAAAAATGGCATCCACAAACGGTTTGTTAAAGCTTCCCAGCTTTAACGAACATACAGAGCTGAATCAAAACACCATGGGCCAGATGTATGAAAAACGTTTGCACTTGCAAACGGTGCGAATCACAAAAGTCGTCCGTTTGCAAGTGCAGAAAAGTGGTCTGCGATGCATGAAAGGCAATCGCAGACCACAAATAAGAAATCGCAATAATTTTGATTTCTTGCGTTGCGACCTGGTTTTGCGAGTTGCAATTTGCGAATCGCAAAAACCACATCGCAAGGAGATGCTGAAAAAAATCACAAATTGCGATTTTTCGCAGAATGGCATTTTGCACATGCAAAATACCATGAAAAGAAACCAGGTGGTAACCTGGTGCAAAATTTTAAAATGCATTGAAAATGCATTTTTAAATTGAACATGTAAAGCACACATGCCCTTTTGGCATTACATGTCCCCCAAAACATTTTTGGGGTGCAGAAGAGGGGGCCTTAGGCCCCTAGCAACCTGGGGTTTTGCATTTCCAAAATTGCAATTTCTGGTTCAGAAATCGCAATTTTGGAAATGCATAAAATTTGCAGATATGGGCCAACAGGCCCATAGCTGTGAATGGTGCCGGTATCGCAATTTGCGATTCGGTAATAGCATTTGTGATTTTTAAGAAACCGCTATTACTGAATCGCAAATGTGATACATGGCACTTTGCGAGTCGGAAATAGTGATTTTCTTAAAAATCGCTATTTCCGACTCGCAAAGGGCCGTGATGATACATCTGGCCCCAAATTCTGTACCACAGTTTTGTCCTTTTTCTAAGAGGTAGACAATTTTTCCTTTTTCTTGTGCTAGCAACTTACTTCCAGTTTGAGGTAGAAACCAATGTAAAACCCATGATTTATCCAGAAAAGCTATAGATTTCTGAAAAGTAGACAAAATTCCACATTCAGGAAGAGGTCACGTGTGTAGATCCCTCATGGTTTTCTCAAGAAAAATTTCTGTTGAAATGAAGAAATAATGAGTAGGAAAAAATTGCCATTTGTGACATTTTCATCTGTAAGTTTGTGTCACGAAGGATGATTTACAAAAATAATATACCATTATGTCCAATGGACTCTTCTGATTGTGGGGATATATAGGGTTTTTAGGTCAGCTCAACCAGCACCTAAGGAAACCTAGACAATCTGTATATTTTTGAAAACTAGACACATGGGGTATCCATGGTGGGCTGACTTGCATGGGTCATTCCATGTTTTTTTTTTACTGAGAATGGCATGCAAATTAACACATTTTCCTCACATTTCTGTGATGGAAAGTTCATGCTAATATTGGAAAAGTCAATTTCAATGCACATAATGATACTGTAACCGGGCGCCTGTCGCCACGGTTACACAACAAAGCCCTGAACCAGACAGCCCATCTCCCGGGGGCACGGCCGCGAGAGGCGCTAACCCGGAAGTGGAATACGATGCAGATATCCGGGACCAGGATGTAAAAGGTGAAGAAGAGAGATGTGAGACGAGACGCACAGGAGAGACGGGAGCAGCGGAGCCTGGAAAGCGAGGGAGCAGTTCGAGTGCTGGATCACGGACCGGAGAAGGAGACACGGAAGAGGACGGAGAAACCGATGACGAGGACGCCGAGAAACCCAGGGACAACGCGCAATGCCGCCACGTCCCCGGGGGGGCGTGGCTCTCACAGGTATTGGCGTACCTTATTGTGAAAGTCCTACCCGAATGGATGCGGGTAGATAAGCAGAGAGAGAGAGAGGGAGCGAGGAACCGGGAAGGGACCCGGGAGGAGAGAAACTAAAAAAGGGAGAGTAAATATCCTAACAGCACGTAAGGAGGGGGTGAAGTAAACCACCCTCCTACCACTTAAAGGAGATAGAAAGAGAGAGAGAGAAAAGTAGTATCACGGGACGGTGAAACACGATAAAGCAGACAGCTGCCCACACCTACCCACACCCTACCCTCACCTCCCTACTAACCTATATAGATATATATACCAAAACCCAAACGTCTACACTTACCTGGTTTTTCTTTTCATTTTCTTTTGGGGAACATCGCCTTCCTTTTTGAGACTGGGATCACAACGAACACCTGGAATCCCTAGGGAAAGGACCGAGAAATTATTATCTTCCTGACTAAACGAGAAGGCAATATCAGAGACATTGGTCACGAAGAACCCTGAACCACGTATACAATTCATCTAACCCATATCACAATAAAAGCGTGTTACCACTGACTTAGGTGTTTCCATAGTTCTTTACAAACCTGTCTCATCGAGAACCCATTACAGTGGTGTCAGAAGTGGGATTTTGGAAGCACCTACCGTTACTGGACATTAACCAAAAATGGAGGGCACCCCAACCATTGCCGACATGATGACAGAGACACCTCCAGATTGTGTGGGAAGAGCAGCAGAAAGAAGCTAAAGTTGAACGGGAAGCCCTACAAAACGCCCTTAAGAGCCAAGCGACAATCATGGCCAACAACCAGTTGGTTCATGAGAACGCCTTAAAATGGCCGATACCATTGCTGCCACCTGGGTCCACCCCAATGTACCTAGTCGGTCTTACAAAGGTACCAGGAAGGCAAAGACCTGTACGCCTTTTTTACCAACTTCGAAAGAGTTGCTACATCCGCCACTTGGCCCCAAGATAGGTGGGGACAGTACATAGCCCCTCTCTTGACAGGCACACTCCAGGCAGCCTATAAAGCCGTGAACCCTGGAGGTACCACACCCTACCAGGACATTAAGAAAAGCATACTGGAACGAGTAGGGTTCGACACCGAACATTATAGGCTTCGATTCAGAAAGGCCATATGGGGGTCGGCGGAAAATCCGAGAGCCTTGTATTTCCGGATACAGGACCTGGGTCTCAAATGGTTGGGACCCATAGGAACCAACCGTGAGGACATTATCGAGGCCATACTGCTGGAACAATATCTCGAAGCCCTCCCACTCTCCACACGTAACTGGATTAAGCAACATCCTAACCCCGATACCAATACCACCATTGAGTTGGCATGTGCCTACCATCATTCTTTAGAATTTAAAAACCCCCATCCGAGAGTGAATACCCCTCCCTCTCGTCAGACCCTTGGACAGATGAACTCTCCGGGGAGAAGAACCCTTGATGATACAGGAAAATCCCGGATAATGGAGAGACCTTTTCCCAACAACCCCAGTATTATAGTTGTGGGGCCATATAGCCCGAGTGTGTCCCCTCAAGTCTGACAAAGGAGAACCCATGGAAATAGGTATCACCAGGGGTAGGGTCTATTATACAGGAAGCCAAAATACACACTACAAAAAAGAGTTGGTTCTCAACGGACGCAAGACTGTAGCCCTTATCGACTCGGGCTGTAGCCAGTCAGTCATCCGAGCGAATTTAATGGTTGGTAGAACCCTTACTCCGGGGGTCACAGTGACGATTTGTTGCATTCACGGAGATTCCAGAGAGTATCCCATGGCTTGGGTCTCCCTACGATGGGAAGGAAGAGAAGCCCAAATCCGGATGGGAGTAGTAGACCGCCTGGTGGAGGAAGCTATAATTGGGACCGACTATCCTGACTTTGCGGTACTTTTAGATAGTATAAGGAACAGCGAAGAAAGTCATACCTGGTGGAAAGAAGCTCCTTTTTATAACGAGCCAATCCAATCCACTTTAACTCGACCTAAACCGAGTAAGAGAGAAAAAAGAGAAACCAAAAGACTATATGAACCTAAGGAGAAGGAATCTATCAGGGTAATTACATGAACCGATAACTTCAATAACCTACCCCCTTTTCGTTCATGTCAGAGGGAAGATCCAACCCTCCTTAACGCCTGGAGAAATGTATGACCTCGGAATCCGAGAGATAAAGGCCCCTCTTTTTCCATAATCAAAAATCTATTATGTAGGATCACAAATTCTGATACCCAAGAAAAGAAACAATTGCTCGTCCCCGAACCTTATAGACTCCAGGTATTACATCTAGCTCATAGTCAACCTGGAGGTGGTCACTACAGAAGAGAGAAAACTGAAGAATACCTGTTAAGAAGGTTTTATTGGCCCGGAGTGTTTTCCCAGATTAGGAAATTTTGCCAGCAATGCCCTAAATGTCAAATCATAGACCCCGGACCCAAGAGAAAGGTTCCCCTACAACCCTTACCCATTCCCGAGTCGGAATGGACATAATAGGACCCCTCATACCTTCCTCGAAGGGATATAGATATGTACTGGTACTAGTGGACTACACCACCAGGTATCCCGAGGCCATTCCCCTGTCCAGCATTAATACGAAAAGCGTAGCTAATGCCATGATTGGTTTTTTTACCCGTGTAGGTTTTCCTAAAGCAATACTAAGCGACCAAGGAACACAGTTCATGTCAAACTTAATGTCTCAGATATGTCAACTACTAGGGATTAAACACCTGAGAACCACGGTTCATCATCCACAAACCGATGGTTTAGTAGAAAGATACAACCGTACCTTAAAAACCCTGTTAAAAAAATCTGTTTCCACGTCAGGCAAAGACTGGGATAGGAAACTACCCTTAGTTCTCTATGCCATTAGGACGCATGAACAAGCTTCTACCCCACATAGTCCATTTGAGTTGGTTTTTGGGAGGCAACCCCGAACACTACTAGATATGGCGGCAGAAATGAGGGAAGAGGAGGAAGGTGGTGAAAAAACCCTCTTAAAATACGCTAATGACCTAAAATCCCAAATACAAACGGTATGGGAAGACGTCAGGGAAAATCTAGAGAAAGCCCAAAAGAGACAGAAACATTATTACGACCGCAACACACAAATGAGAACCTTGAGTAAGAGGGACAAAGTACTTGTCCTTCTACCTAGCTCAGACAATAAACTCCTGGCTAGATGGCAAGGATCCTATAAGGTCCTAGGAACCGTAACCCCTGTTACCTACACCATAGAAATCACAGAAAATCCTAAAAGATCCCAAATATTTCACATAAACTTGTTAAAAAAATGGGAAGAACCGCTGGAACCCCTAAGAACTCCGTTAGCCAGTTATTTGGTTAATACCGTAAGAGAACTTGATATTGGGTGGTGTCCTACTCCTATAGGTCTCACCTCAGAAGAACCACAAAAAAATGTAGGTCTCTTGCCAAAACAACAAGACCAGTTAACCCTACTACTTTCCCGCCACGATAAACTGTTTTCTACCCAACCAGGAAGGACCTCGTTAATACAACACCACATTAGAACCCTACCCAAAAACATAATACAACTACGACCCTATCGCATACTCGAGGCCCAGCAAGTCTTAGTAGAAGAAGAGATAGAGAAAATGCTTTCCATGGGAGTTATAGAACCCTCCAACAGCCCCTGGTGCTCCCCAGTCGTATTGGTACCCAAACCTGATGGATCAATACGATTCTGCATTGACTTTCGACAGGCCAACGCCATATCCTAGTTTGACACTTACCCCCGTCCCAGGGTAGAAGATCTCCTGGGAGAGCCAAATACATGTCCACCCTGGATTTAACCAAGGGCTATTGGCAGATTCCATTGGCGGACACAGACAAAGAAAAAACAGCTTTCTGCACAGCCTCGGGCTGTATCACTTTAATGTCCTCCCCTTTGGTTTACATGGCGCCCCCGCCACCTTCCAGCGGCTTATGGACTCCCTCTTGCGACCATATACCAGATACGCAGCCGCATATCTGGATGATATTGGAATATATAGCGAGACCTGGGAAGTACACTTGAACCATCTCCACAACATATTCTCGGTTCTACAGCGAGCAGGACTCAATGCTAATCCCCAGAAAAGTCGCCTAGCTTACACAGATATCGCATACTTAGGTTATCACATAGGAGGAGGAGCAATAAAACCCCAATTGAACAAAGTGGAAGCCATTACACATATAAAATGCCCTACTACCAAGAAAGAAGTGCGCTCCTGTTAGTCCTGAAAGCCTTGGGGTGGTCACCCCTAACTTTTTGCCTGCCTCCCTCCACTTTTTGGACTCTGTTTTTGCTGGCTTTTAGACTCTGCGCACTTTACCACTGCTAACCAGTGCTAAAGTGCATATGTTCTCTCCCTTTAAAGATGGTAACTTTGGATCATACCCAATTGGACTATTTAATATACTTATAAGTCCCTAGTAATGTGCACTGTATGTGCCTAGGGCCTGTAGATTAAATGCTACTAGTGGGCCTGCAGCACTGGTTGTGCCACCCACTCAAGTAGCCCCTTTTCCTTGTCCCAGGCCTGCCATGGGACAAGGGGACCTGGTGCACTTCTAAGCCACTCTTTGAAGTCTCCCCCACTTCAAAGGCACATTTAGGTGCCATGGCAAGGCCTGTGTGTGCAGTTTCACTGCCACTTCGACTTGGCATTTAAAAGTACTTGCCAAGCCTAAAGCTCCCCTTTTTCTACACATGTCACCTCTAATGTGTGCCCTAGGTAACGCCTAGAGCAGGGTGCTGTGTGGGTAAAAGGCAGGACATGTACCTGTGTAGTTTACATGTCCTGGTAGTGTAAAACTCCTAAACTTGTTTTTACACTACTGTGAGGCCTGCTCCCTTCATAGGCTAACATTGGGGCTGCCCTCATACATTGTTGAAGTGGCAGCTGCGGATCTGAAGGGAGTATGAAGGTCATATTTAGTATGGCCAGAACGGTAATACAAAATCCTGCTGACTGGTGAAGTTGGATTTAATATTACTATTTTAGAAATGCCACTTTTAGAAAGTGAGCATTTCTCTGCACTTAAATCTTTCTGTGCCTTACAATCCACGTCTGGCTAGGTTTAGTTGACAGCTCCTTGTGCATTCACTCAGACAAACCCCAAACACAGGGTACTCAGCCTCACTTGCATAAATCTGCATGTTGAATGGGTCTTCCTGGGCTGGGAGGGTGGAGGGCCTGCTCTGACACAAAGGACTGCCACAACCCCTACTGGGACCCTGGCAGACAGGATTGAACTGAAAGGGGACCTGGTGCACTTCTAAGCCACTCTTTGAAGTCTCCCCCACTTCAAAGGCACATTTGGGTATAAAACAGGGCCTCTGCCCTACCACCTCAGACACTTGCTGGAGAAGAAACCTGAACCAGAACCTGCATCCTGCCAAGAAGAACTGCCTGGCTGCTCAAAGGACTCACCTGTCTGCTTTCTACAAAGGACTGCTGCCTTGCTGTTGGCCTGCTGCCTTGCTGAACTTTTGTCTGGCTGCAAAAGTGCTCGCCAAGGGCTTGGATAGAGCTTGCCTCCTGTTCCCTGAAGTCTCAGGACCAAAAAGACTTCTCTTTTTCATTTGGACTCCTCGTGTGCCAAAAAATGCGCCGCACGGCTTGCTCCGCGGTGAGAAAATCGCCGCACGCCAACGCTGCTCGACGCGACGCCTACGGGGCGACCGAAACTTCGACGCACGGCCTCGCATGGACAACGCCGCCTGACTTCCAGAGAGGAAATCGATGCGACGCCTGCCGCGAGAAAGAAAATTCCACGCACAGCCTCCCGGAACAACGCGCAGCCGGACAACAAGTCGAGGAATCCATGCACAGACCCTGGGACATCTGGTAATCCTGCGAACTATAGAAGGAGTTGGCCCGCGTGCCGGGAAACGTCGCACGTCTTCCCAGAGTGAAAAATAACGACGCAAGTCCGTGTGTGAAGGGGCGAAACTGACGCACACATTATTTTTCTTCCCGCATAACGACGCACATCTCCCCGCATGAAAAATAACGACGCAAGTCCGTGTGTGAAGGGGGGAAACCGACGCACACACCATTTTTCCACGCATCTCCTCCTCTGCGGCCCTCTGCAGAGATTTTCCACTCCAAACCAAGTACTTTGTGCTTGAAAGAGACTTTGTTTGCTTTTTAAAGACTTAAGACACTTTATATCACTTTTCAGTGATATTTCTACAAATTCATACTGCATCTTTTATTGTGTTCATCTACAAATATCCAGATAAATATTCTATATTTTTCTAAACACTGTGTGGTGTATTTTTGTGGTGCTATATGGTGTTATTGTATGATTTATTGCACACTTTACACATTGCCTTCTAAGTTAAGCCTGACTGCTGGTGCCAAGCTACCAGAGGGTGGGCACAGGATAATTTGGATTGTGTGTGACTTACCATGACTAGAGTGAGGGTTCTTGCTTGGACAGAGGGTAACCTGACTGCCAACCAAAAACCCCATTTCTAACAGCTCCTTTTTGGGGCCGGTAGGGTATTATCGAAGATTCATCCCCCATTACTCCACCCTGGCAGCTCCCCTAACCGACCTCTTAAAGAAAGGACAGCCTACAAAATTAGCAAAATTGACCCCAGCCCAACACCATAGCTATAGAACCCTACAAAACTGTCTCACAACCACACCCATTTTGCGCTGTCCCGATTTTAGTCAACCCTTCCATCTACAAACAGATGCCTCAGATGTAGGCTTGGGGGCAGTTTTATTTTAAAAAAGTGAGGATGACACCAGTCACCCCATTGTATTTATCAGTCGTAAGCTCCTACCCAGGGAGCAGCGGTACCCGATTATAGAACGTGAATGTCTGGCCTTTAAATGGGCCATAGAAAGCCTTCAATACTACTTGCTGGGATGACAATTTCTGCTACATACCGATCACGCTCCTCTGACATGGCTATCACGCCATAAAGATACCAACGACCACATACTTAGATGGTTTATGGAACTCCAACCTTTCTCCTTTCAGGTGTGCCACCTTCCGGGAAAATTAATGGGCCAGGCCGACTACCTATCCCGTTATCCTTTGGTTCAGGATCTCGAACAGCCCCACTCGTGGGAAGGGACATGTAACCGGGCACCTGTCGCCGCGGTTACACAACAAAGCCCCAAACCAGACGGCCCATACCCCTGGGGCACGGCCGCGAGAGGCGCTAACCCAGAAGTGGAATCCGATACGGATATCCGGGAACAGGATGTAAAAGGTGAAGAAGAGAGACGTGAGACGAGACGCACAGGAGAGACGGGAGCAGCGGAGCCTGGAGAGCGAGGGAGCAGTTCGAGTGCTGGATCACGGACCGGAGAAGGAGACACGGAAGAGGATGGAGAAACCGACGACGAGGACGCCAAGAAACCCAGGGACAACGCGCAACGCTGCCACGTCCCCGGAGAGGCGTGGCTCTCACAGGTACGGGCGTACCTTATCGTGAAAGTCCTACCCGAATGGATGCGGGTAGATAAGCAGAGAGAGAGAGAGGGAGCGAGGAACCGGGAATGGACCCGGGAGGAGAGAAACTAAAAAAGGGAGAGTAAATATCCTAACAGCACGTAAGGAGGGGGTGAAGTAAACCACCCTCCTACCACTTAAAGGAAATAGAAAGAGAGAGAGAGAAAAGTAGTATCACGGGACGGTGAAACACGATAAAGCAGACAGCTGCCCACACCTACCCACACCCTACCCACACCTCCCTACTAACCTATATAGATATATATACCAAAACCCAAACATCTACACTTACCAGGTTTTTCTTTTCATTTTCTTTTGGGGAACATCACCTTCCTTTTTGAGACTGGGATCACGACGAACACCTGTAATCCCTAGGGAAAGGACAGAGAAATGATCATCTTCCTGACTAAACGAGAAGAAGGCAATATCAGAGACATTGGTCACGAAGAACCTCGAACCACGTATACAATTCACCTAACCCATATCACAATAAAAGCGTTTTACCACTGACTTAAGTGTTTCCATAGTTCTTTACAAACCTGTCTCATCGAGAACCCATTACAGATACATTCACATACAAGAATGAAATAGCATCACTACTACCGAATTCACCTGTCATGAACTGTTCTTCAACCCCATCCCCAAAATGTGTGGTGAGGCAAGCTTTAACACCTAGGCATGAGGTTACTAATTGACAGGTCAGGCAGCACGTAGCCGACAGACAAACATGCAAACAGGAAACTCAGATCAATCCCACAGATAGGCACAGTGACAACACAAGCAGTGATCACGCACCCCTCAGGCCGGATATCTGGAAACGTTACCCGCTGGCCCACATTGTGTCCATGCAAAGCCAAGGACTGCCTGCATTTCTTAGCAGGGCTTTATTTATGACTCCAAGACAACTGCTCACATTTGTTACCCAAAACGGAATGTTGTAATTGTTTTAGGGTACCCAGAGAAATGTATAAAACACCTCTCAGGTCAATTGTACTTTGAGACAGTCCTCAGACCCCATTTTTGTAACTGTTTGTACCAGCCGTAATGTTTAATTAAGCAAAGCGTTCCTGCTTTGCCAAACACCTCCCATATTTAGTTTTTTCAAGGTAAATTCACATGCGAACAACAATTTGGCAAGCCAAATAGGAGCTAATTGGTTCCTCGGATCCGAATGCGACCAAAGGAAAGGGACTCCGTCCAGACAGATTCACCTTTACCATTTGAGCCGATGCTGCAGATGTTTGGAAGTTCTGCTGAATCCACAGTGTGGAGGTCTTTCCTGAAGCTGCCGTCAGAGGGTACCAGACTACATCAGAGCCTTAGTCCCAGAATATGGTGTATGACAAACTAGGAAGAAGCGTAACACGCAGAAGTCACCTTTTTTTCGATAGTCAGGGCACTAGGAAAGGTGAATGTTGTTTGTCGCTTGGACAGGTGGGTGTGGCACAGATGGTACACTTGTTCTCTGGGTGTGATACATGGTTGAGGCCTCACTGCTTGGACCACTGAGTGTGACACAGATGGTACACGTATGCCCTGAATGTGATTTAAGGTCTGCTCCCCTATCTTATTTTTTAGTCTAAATTTTTTTTTCAGTGTTACCTGTTTCTTAACACTGATGGTATCAGAAAGAAGTGAGAGGTGTTGTTCGCATTGGGCTGCTGGGTGTGACACAGATGGTAAGCATGACCCCTGGGTGTGATTCGAATGTTAGGGAAAAATGTTTGGATCTGAGAGATTAGGTGTAGCTTCTGTTTGACCAAGAAGGGTTTGTGGTTGTCGAGTTATTCCTTTCCTCTGCATACATTTTTATTATCTTTGTCTGGAGCCAGTATTGCCAGACTATCAGGCTCACTTAGGCCCATATTTATGAAAAATGGCACACCTCTGTGCTAACACAGTTGTACGTCATTTTTTATAACCCTAATGCCATCCGTGCGCCATGTTTATAAAATGACGCAGGATGGTGCGAAGGAATGGCTAGTGTCTCGAAAAAAGATGCTAGCCAGTGAGGGATGGCATTAGGGAAATGGCACTGGTGGGTCAAAAATGACATTAGGCTGTTTAGCTGCAAAATATCTGCCACTAGTCAGCCTAGCATAATTTTTTGACCCACAAGCAGCCAAAAGATGACTCCTGTCTAAGTATAAACAGAAGTCATTACCACTACCCCAATGCCCACCAGAGGGGACCAGTGTCCCAGGGCAAGACCAATATGCCCAGTACCAGGCAGGGGGCCCCATGTAAGGTGCCCCAGTGGCACACCACACACATACACAGACACTTACCTGCAACTTACCTGGGATGGGCTCTCTCCTCCTGTAGAGTCCCTGTGGTGTGGGTGCTGATAATGCTCGGGGTTGGGGTGGGCATCTTTGTGCCCATTCCATGGTGTTTCCCAATGATAATGGGCCTACCTGCACTTTAATGCCTGGTCTGACCAGGCGTTAAATAATGACGCTAAACGGGCTTAGCGCTATTATTTAGGCCCGCCTCCTCGTTGTGGGTCATTTTTGTGTTGGGTGTTAAATACGGTACTGGGGGGCTGGCAACAATTTTAGGAAAGGAGCTCCTACCTTTCATCTCATTGACGCAAGGTGGGTTGGCGCATCCTAGAAATGTCGCTAACTCCTATATTTTGACACTAGACAGGTCTAGCGCCAAAATATCAATATGGAGTTAAGTCAGGTAAGGTGACACTAACTCTCTATAAATATGGGCCTTAGTCCATATATATCATGCAGGGCTTCCCATGGTTACAGGATAGCATGTGCTACATGCAGGCTAAGGTATTTTTGACAAAGTCATCATTTTTTGTGCTCTGTCAGTTTTTCTTTGTTCCAGTTGAAAATTATGTCTCCTTGATGTTGTGGCACTGGTAAACTAATGCAACTCTGTTTTGTCTTTAGTATTGTGTTTTGTCAATGACTAATGTGCTATGAAGATGCTGCTATTTCTCACAATCACTGTTTAATGCCAAAGTAAAGTTTACTACTTGATGCCAAATTTCATAATGTTTGAATGAACCATTTCAGTATTTCTCACAATCGCTATTTAATGCCAAAGTAAAGTTTGCTATTTGACGTCAAACTTCATGACATTTGAATAAACAATTGCACTTTCTTCTAGGTTGTGACCCTTCATATGCATAAGTACTTGTGTTTGTTAAATGTTTATGTTGATGCATCTGTAAATGATGCTAAGCTCATAGTAAAGGAGGTAGAATTAGCAATCCCTGTGTATACATTTCCCCACAACCAGAGTAGAACTTAGGTTCCCTAATCGTGAAAAGCTAAAAGTACATCTGTCCCCTAAATAAAATCTGCCCAACTTATCATGGACTCGCCAATAAAGCACATGTAAACCAGGTTCCCCACACAAGCTAAACATCTTACAAGTTTTGCCACTAATTGCACACACACACTAAGGCACACATGCTTACCTGGCCAAAAGAGGGATCCTTTGACATTAACATAATCAAACACATGAGGACACACATACAGACTGTTAGAAATGGGGTCTTTGGTTGGCAGTCAGGTTAACCCCTGTCTAATCAAGGACCCTCACTCTAGTCAGGGTAAAGGAGAATCACATTAGTTAACCTCCGCTCAACACCTTGGTAGTTTGGCACAAGCAGGCAGGCTTAACTTCAGAAGCAATGTGTAAAGTATTTGTACCAACACACACAGTAATACAGTGAAAACACTTCAAAATGGACACCCTACCAGTTTAGAAAAATAGTCAATATTTATCTAAATCAAACAAGATCAAAAGGGCAAAAATTCAACATACACAAGTCAAGATATAAATTATCAAAAGAATAAGAGTCTTCATCCTTAAAAAACAGTGAGAATGCTGTTGTTATACAAAGTACCTGGTTAACGTCAAAAATAAAGCTGCACGGGTGAGCATACGTCGGAAAAGGGTAGCGTTGCATCGATTCCATACTTGCATGTGAGGCCGTGCGTCGTTTTCTTCCTCGGGTCGGTGATGTTTCACTTTTCTCCCTCGCAAGAGAGCAAGGCATCGATTTCCGGGTGGGGCACCTTGGATCCAAACAGAGTCGGGTTGACTTTGACGCCCAGGGACGATGCATGGAAAATCTGGTTGCACAGTATCTGAAAACTGCTCTGCGCGGGGTTTGCATCATTGTCAGCCTCCGTAAGCGGTTGTTTTGTGCGTCATTTCTCCAGCCACGATCTGTTGCTCTCCCAGCTGCAATGCAGGTGGAGCATAGATTTCAACCGCAAAGCCGGCGGCACATATTTATCAACCGTGTTGCGAAAGGTGTGTCTAAAATTATCCTGCACGGCGTTCTGTGCGTAGATTTTCAGTTCTTGTCTGCCAACTTCACCTTTCAAGGGCTCAGGGACTAGATAGGGCACCACTTGGCAGGGCAGGAGTCTCAGCAGAGAGTCCAGGTACTGGCAGGGAAAGTCTTTAATGGCCCTGAGACTTCAACAAGATGAGGCAAGCTCAGTTCAAGCCCTTGGAGATTCTTCTCAAGCAGGAATGCACAACAAAGTCCAGTCTTTGTCCTCTTTCACAGGCAGAAGCAGCAACTGCAGGATAGCCCAACAAAGCACAGTCACAGGCAGGGGCAGCACTTCTACTCATCTCTTCTTCTTGGCAGAGGTTCCTCTTGATTCCAGAAGTGAACTAAAGTCTGGGGTTTTGGGTCCACTTCATATACCCCTTTCTGCCTTTGAAGTAGACAAACTTCAAAGGAAAGACTCTCTTGTTTGTAAGATCCTGCCTTGCCCAGGCCAGGCCCCAGACACACACCAGGGGGTTGGAGACTGCATTGTGTGAGGGCAGACACAGGCCATTCAGGTGTAAATGACCACTTCTCCCGTCCCCTCCAGCCCCGATGGCTCATCAGGATATGCAGGCTACACCCCAGCTCCCTTTGTGTCACTGTCTAGAGGAGATTCACAAACAGCCCAACTGTCAAACTGACCCAGGCAGGCAATCTGCAAACAGGCAGAGCCACAGAATGGTTTAAGTAAGAAAATGCCTACTTTCTAAAAGTGACATTTTCAAACACACAACCCAAAAACAACCTTTACCAAAAGATGTATCTTTGAATTTTGAGTTCAGGGACCCTAAACTCCAGATTTCTATCTGCTCCCAAAGGGAATCTGCACTTTAATCATACTTAAAGGCAGCCCCCATGTTAACCTATGCAAGAGATAGGCCTTGCACAGTGAAAAACAAATTTGGCAGTATTTCACTGTCAAGACATATTAAACACATTAGGATATGTCCTCCCTTAAACATACACTGTACCCTGCCCATGGGGCTACCTAGGGCCTACCTTAGGGGTGCCTTAGATGTAAGAAATGGGAAGGTTTAGGCCTTGTAAGTGGGTACACTTGTCAAGTCGAATTGGCAGTTTAAAAACTGAACACACAGACACTGCAGTGGCAGGTCTAAGACATGTTTACAGGGCTACTAATGTGAGTGGCACAACCAGTGCTGTAGGCCCACTAGTAGCATTTGAATTACAGGCCCTGGGCACCTCTAGTGCACTGTACTAGGGACTTACTAGTAAATAAAATATGCCAACCATGGAAAGCCAATTAAACATACATTTTACACAGGAGCACTATAGCAGTGGTAAAGTGCCCAGAGTATCAAAAACAGCAAAAGCAGAGTCCAGCACACATAAACAACCCAGGAAACAGAGGAAAAACGTTTGGGGAAACCACGCCAAGGATGCCAGGTCTAACACGGACCAAATACATAGGACAAATGAAGGACAAGAGAGAAGCACCATTAGAATTATGGACCATCTTTCAGGAGGCCCAGATGGATAAACCTATCCTGCAATCAGCAAACAAGGTGTCCGCACCTCCCCGCCATATGCAGGAATGGAGGTGCTCTCCCAAGTGCCTCCTTTCTTAGCATTGGGTTACACCATGTGTCCTTAACCACTGGATCACGAGCTACCAGTAGCTCCCAGACCCCTTTAGAGTAGCTCACGGCTGGAGTTCATTTTTAAATAAGCACAGGGTCCCATTTTTCCTTTTAAAGTTAAGTAAAAGCTGTGTTTATTTTACATTATTATCATCAGGTTGCAGATAGTAGAGCCTGATAAGGAGCAATACTGGAGTCAGATTTATGACTTAGAGCACAGAGGTGAAGAAATGAAGCACTGAAGCACTAAGATATTTAACCCTTATATATAATTCCTTGTCAACTCAGTATTGGAGATGAGAACAAAATGATGCTTTAAAATCTGAGGAAATTAAAATGAAATGTTAGCTTCTCATGAAGTTACTTTTCAATTTAAATTTCAGAAATTTTTTTTCAAAGTGTTGCTTTTACATATAGCAGGCCTCTTGCTCACAAAGCACAGTAGAACAATGCACCATATTTATAACTGGAAAATACAGTTATGTCTTAAATGGGAGGAGTATAAAGTGCAGAAAAGGTTCCACATTATGAATATTTTTGCACTTTAAATTTCTTCCAGTTAAAAAAATTGTTGTATGTTGGTGTTATACGTGTAACATTGTGACATATGGTAAGAGGCATGTCCTGTGCCACAAGTATATGCAACACAGGCTTTCAGTTACCTATACACTTATATCCCATTCATATGCCCACACGTTCATACATCCCAAAAGACCATGTTCCCACTGACACACATAGCAGCCCTGTCATAGGTCCCATAGTTACATTATTTCATTCAAACCAAAGTATCTGGCTCTATGAACATTAGGCTTAAAGTCAAGGAAGCTGAGTGTGGGGTTGTCTGGTAACAATGCACAAGTTGTTTAGCCTTCGAAAGCTCACAATGATTTTCACTGATCAGAAGTAGCTCTTGCTACAGAAAAGGTTGGAGATCCCGGGTTACACCAATCTGCCTGTCGAGGGGGCCGGAGGGTCTCCTACTGAACAACAAACTGTTAGGTTCATGCATGACAGACTAACAAGCCAGCAGGCCAAGGTAATCCCAGCACCACCCCACTCCAGCGTTAGAGCTCCCTGACGTTCAACCCCTCACCCATCGCCTTCTGCCCATCGAACCCCTGCGGCATGGAGAACACTCGCTCCCACTGGTTCTGGTGAACACACCGGAGTGACAGAGAGATTCATAGTGGTCTGGACAGTAAGACAACTAGCGGGTGAGGAAAAGGGCCCCAGTCCTCTGGGATCCGATGATGAAGGGAGGGCACAAAGTTTGCTCAGGTAGCCAAAGAAACAACAGAAAGCAAGTTTGAGGTTTGAGGAAAAGTCCTGACCAAAAAGAACAGTCAATACCTCAGAGCAAAGGAGGCAACCCAGGTGGGACTTAGAGGAAAGGCGTGAACTAAGGCAGGAGAGAGAGAGAGAGAGCTAACACCTCAGAAGCAAAACGAGAGAGTGCACAAGTGCACCCTCCACCCAAGGAGAGCAGGGGTAGGTACAGAGCCTTTTTTGAGGAAGAGTCTGAGGTAGAATTAGAGGAGAGGCTTTTGGATAGGGTCTGAGCCTCACCAGACCATCAACATAGGAAAGGGGCTGACCAGGAAATAAGAGACCAAGTTAACCTGGTGCAGACTCAGCTTAAATGCAGGAAAACCAAGATGCACCTTTGTGTGTGCACAAGGATAGCAGTGGCAAAGACATCCGCTGCTTCTCCTGGACGTGCAGGACAGGCAAACTAACCCAAAGAGAGCTAGTGGCCAGAGAGGAAGGCAAGAACTTTGCACAACTATTATTTCACCTGCTAGCCCGCTGGACCGAGGAAAGTGACCAGTACGATAGACCCATGCCAGAGAAGGAATCCTTTATCAGAGGACATAACTGTTGCGGAAGACTGCATCCTGCACAGAGAGGGAGATTCCAAGTAGAACTTCCCCTACATGCAAGATCATTTAAGAAGATGGGAACGCTATCCTACGGAGAAACCAGTGAGGCTACCCAAAGCTAATGTATGCCTACTACTGCTAAAGGGAAAGTCAGGGACCATCTATGTGCCATGGGCTCAAATGGATAAAGAAGGTCTAAGGACCAAAATGTAATTGGATGGGTTGGGGAAATGGATCGCATGTTTTGAGAAGAACACCCCGGGAATAAACCTAGCGATAGGCGATGTAAAGAATCTGCTAAGCAATCTTATCGGAGAGCAGACTAACACAGTGCTCGACCGAGCCCACATACCAGCAATCACACTGTCAAACACCAAGTATGACGGGCCACATTAAATTCATGTAGGTACCACATATGGATGATCCTGAGGGAAATGTTCCTTGACTGTCCAGATGTAGGAGAGTTAATGGCAGAAACCATGAAACCTGGGGAGATCATAACTGATTTTCGGAATAGGATGAGAGAATGAAGGGGACCTAACAGCCATGGACCGATACGGCCCCCCCGGTTTCATTTTTATACAATATCCTCAAAAAGGGACCGCCCACTGAAATAGAAAGCTGATTGGACAGCATAGTGGGGCTAGACACCAAACCCAGGCGGGAGACACAAACTCACATATCACATTATCAGAAAAAGAAACAGGAAAAGGAAAGACATGAGCAAGTCCAGAGAGACATCACTAAGTTGGTCCAACACAAATTGAAAAAAAACTTCAAGGGGACTGCATTGCCCACAAGCGTGCAAATGGCACCAGTTCTGAAGGGAACTCCCGCGCAAAACCCCAGAGGGTTTCAACCTAGCTATAACGGCACAAACCAGGGAGTTTGGCTGCAGCCAGACCTCATAGAATGTTACTATTGCCACAGAATGGGCCACATAGCTGACAGGTGTCAGTTAAAGGCATATCATGAACAGAGGTCGATGAGCCAGGGCCAGGCCCGTAAGATTTCCATCCACAAAACCAAGCCAGGGAAACCTGAATGAACCTTACACTCAGCCGCAGGGAAGTCAGACCACAGCTGCACCACAGCAACAGGGATCAGGTAGTTGGACAAACACGTGGCAATAGCAACCAGGTACAGGGAACCCAGCCCAACAAGGACTGGGGCCACAACCAAGGCAGGGAGGGATAACTGTTTGGGGAAGTAATGCCTTCACAAAAATGTAGGACCCAAATGTACAGTAAGTTAAAACCCCCAATGCAAAACATCCATTTCATGCTCACCCCAAAAATTCATTGTACTAAAAACTAAAGAAGGACCAACAAGACAACATTAGGGTTTCAAGCCTTTACTTGTGTTCAGGAAGCTCAGGGATGCTGCACATGTTTTGTAGATGGGTATCCTCACTAGAGTGTGCCACTCAAGGTACCTATGGAAGTCTAGGTCCCACTCTGTTACTGACCCCCAGTGTGGGGTGGCCTGGCCACACCCCAAGGGGAGGACAGCCTGACAAGGAGGGCACGGCAGCTCCACAACCAGTGTTTAAAAACAGGCACCCAGGTCCCAACACCCACAAGTTATGGCGTGTGGTCCCAACAGCACCCCCAGAAGGCTAGTGGCCTCCAACCAAATGGAGTCCCCCTTTTTGTTCCAAAATGAAGCTATCCTCCACTGTCGGGAGCCAGGTTTCCTATATGCTTGGGATGGTTAAGAACCCATGACCTCCATAGCAAACCCACGAGGTCTAACAGATTGCGAAGCACCACATGATGCCAAGTGAGTAGAGGGTGTTCACCAGAACAGCCGGCCATCCCAGTTCATGCTCATCATTTGGGCAAACTGAGGCGAGTTCTTGGCTTTGCACCGTACTCTCCATGCAGTGCTATTGTGCTTCCTCCTTTCCCTCAAAGTCTCAAAGATGTGATCCAGGAAAGAGGGGGGCGGATGTGGTCCCACCAGCGTCCCCAGAAAGATTGTGGCCTCCAGCCAAATGGAGGCCCCCTTTTTGTTCCAAAATGAAGCGTCCTCCAGTGTCAGGAGCCAAGTTTCCCACATGCTTGGGTTGATTAAGATTCCATAACCTCTACAGCACATGCATGAGGTTCAACAAATTGCAAAGTACCTCATTATGCTGAGTCAGCAGAGGGGGTTCACAGGAACACCAAGCCATCCCATTCCATTCCCATCATTTGGGCAAACTTTGACGAGTTCCTCACCTCCTTTTCCTCAAAGTCTTAAAGATGTGGTCTGAGAAAGAGGGGGGCGCTGGGTGAAAGGGAGTCCAAAAAGATCCATCACAGCTCTGGGCTGAATAGAACGCAGAGATTCTCACCCCCGTTTCAGGCCTAGCAATCAGCCAGCACACAAGACCTTACACACACCGTCTGGAGGAAGCAATAATCCCAATTTCAGACACTGTAATGTCAGAGGCACGACAATTGAGATAACAGATCATATGAAGATCTAGGGAAGAGCCCAAATACCAGGAAAAAGAAGCCCAAAGCTAGTCCAAAAGAAGTATCTGGAAGGTGGGAGTACTCAAGACATCTGGCACCACTAATAAGGGTCATGTTGCACGCCACATGCCAGGACTACAGCGGTATACATGTGACCTCAAGGCACGTTATGATAACCAAACAACGTCCAGCTGTGACACATCTCCCCTTTGTACATCGCCCCATGCATGTTTAGGTTGAAAACACCACCCGCACCAATGGCACCCTCATGCACACACTAGAAAACTGGAGGGCTGGTGATGCCCACAGAGCACTAGTTAATAACTAAAATTCCCCACATGCTCATGAGATCACCCAGAAAAAAAAGGCTTACCGCCGTACACCTAGTAACACACGGAGAGGGGGAGAGGCCCAACATCTCATAAAATTAGTACATTCATGAAAAATAACAATTTTTTTCCAAATTAGATACCCTGAGTGGGACCACCTTCCAATGCCTCACTAAAATTGTGAAAAGTGCAGGAATTCCTTGAAAATAATTGGCGATGGCACATGTAAGGATGCAATGTTTTCTAAAATAAACCAAAAATACCTCTTATCCATCAGGTCTGCAATCGAGCCTCTAAGTGCACCACCTTTACAGTGGACCATCACCTTTTCAGAGAACACATCAATAATCCCAACAGGACCACCTTACTGTGAATCGCATTGGGAACTTTTGTCTCAAACTGTATGTCATCGATAATCCCAACAGGATCCAGAACTACGAACTGCACCACAAACTTTTGAACTTTCAAAACCAAGAAACTCCAACGACTACTGACATCATCCCTGGAATTCATCCCAAGACCTACAGGGGGTCATTCTGACCCGGCGGTCCTTGACCGCCGGGGCCAGGGTCGGCGGGAGCACCGCCAACAGGCTGGCGGTGCCCCGCAGGGCATTCTGACCGCGGCGGTTTGGCCGCGGTCAGAAGAGGAAAACCGGCGGTCTCCCGCCGGTTTTCCGCTGCCCTGCTGAATCCTCCATGGCGGCGCAGCTTGCTGCGCCGCCATGGGGATTCAGACACCCCATACCGCCATCCTGTTCCTGGCGGTTCGCCCGCCAGGAACAGGATGGCGGTATGGGGTGTCGTGGGGCCCCTGGGGGCCCCTGCAGTGCCCATGCCAATGGCATGGGCACTGCAGGGGTCCCCGTAAGAGGGCCCCACAAAGAATTTCAGTGTCTGCTGTGCAGACACTGAAATTCGCGACGGGTGCAACTGCACCCGTCGCACCTTCCCACTCCGCTGGCTCCATTCGGAGCCGGCTTCCTCGTGGGAAGGGGTTTCCCGCTGGGCTGGCGGGCGGTCTCCTGGCGGTCGCACGCCAGCCCAGCGGGAAACACAGAATAACCGCAGCGGTCTTCTGACCGCAGTGCGGTATTCTGGAGGGGGGAACTCTGGCGGGCAGCCTCCGCCGCCCGCCAGAGTTAGAATGACCCCCACAATGTTCAAAAAGTTATGTATTTTTGCACATGTGTATATCCTCTGTTTATTATGGGTACTGCAGCATCCATTCATTACCAAAGAACTAACTAGTCTAATGGAGTTCATAAAGAAAATGTCACTGTGCTTGCTCCCATGTCACCTATAATTACATCGCACCCAACACTAGCATTCCACACGTACTACGCAGCACCCTCTTACATAACACATGGTATCAGCACATGACCGCTATAGGTTCAAGACATCAGCCAGGTGTTGTTCTGTCTGTTGCTGATACTGCATGCACTAGGCACAGGCAGGCTTTACTTTTCCCAAGAGGTAGCCCCTGAAAAAGCAAAATATCTTCTCCACATATACCTATGTGGGTTTAGGGCCAAGATGCAACCCAACAGAGTAGAACCACATAGAGCAGTAGTAAATCTGACCCTCTAAGAGACCAATCCCACAGCACTGTACCTTTTCACCAAACCTAGTGGTATTCAAACTGAGCTAGGCAGGATGCGCAGGAAGGGCACCATGAGGGAAGATACGGTTTGGCCCTGAGACTTACCAGAAAAGAGATTCTTGGAGGTAGCAAAACCACCAAACCAATGCACAAACAAGTCTGCTCCCACTTCCATCTGTGCCCCAAGGTGACCCTTGATGTATCTAGGGCTGTCTTTGTTGGCAATAAGTGGACCCCAGACATGGAGTTTCAGTGTAGGGCCATCCACCTCGATGTCACAAAGGGAAAGGAGTCTAGTAGGAAAGGATTGAATAATAGCATAGATACACCATGTCAGGAAATCTGGGACACTGAGATAGATGGGTATATGTGGATAAAAGTGAAGGGGCGTCCCCTAATTGTACAGAAACTTCCACTGTATTCCCTGTGTTTCAGAGGTAAAGGAACAATCCCACTGGGAACAAATGAGAACTGTGGTTACAATACTGAACATTCAGGACAAACAATGGGGCACCTCCACTTTGATGGATACTTACTGGCAATGTGGCAAGTTTGCTTACACTCAGTTCTTCCCTGGATGGTGTGGCCGCTGCTCCTTTTTCACCATACACACCTGAACCTGGACATTCCGGAGAAGATCTGTCAGAGCTGTACCAACACCTGCTAAGCAAGATGACAACTGTGTTGCATTTTGCTCGAGAAAAAAGAACTGTTAATTATTTTGGCTGGGCTTAGTACCTGAGCATCCCAGAAGAATTCAGCCTGTTCTCTGATACACATGTATTGGAGAAGGGGTCGATAACCTTCTTCACCATGCAGACAAACGTGAACGCCCTCTGGTTACAAGTAACCAGGTGGGAAATGCTCAAGATAATGAACAGCACTGAGCTTGGCCTTAATTCGATCAAGGAAGAACTGAGAGCCATTCACCTCATGGTGATGCAACATCGGTATGTGTTGGACCTAATGACCTCAATGGAGGGAGGGATGTGTATGAAGATTGGTGCGTCCAGCTGCACTTTTATACCAGGCAATGAAATGGACAATGGGACTCTGACTCTTGCAATCCAAGCATTGCACTATTTATAAAGAGACATGCATGAGGAGAAAGGTGTCCCTGAGCAGGAGTGGTTCACAAACTGGTTCTTCTGGCTTTCCTGGTGGCTGACCAGTCTGTGCAAGTCGTTGTTGCCCGTTTTCATATTGTTATTGTTTCTGTGTACTTTCCTGCAAGTGGGGGTTTCCTGATGTACAAACGCAGTCTTTAAATTGTGTAGAATGCAAGTAACTAGGGAAGTAGCCCCCATTATCCTGACTGTCATAAAGTATTGGTTATATGGTGCAGTTGAAAATTCAACCAGAGGGGAAAATGTTAATATTGGAAAAGTCGATGTTGATGCACATAATGATACATTCATATATAAGAATGAAATTGCATCACTATTACTGAATTCACCCGTCATGAATTCTCCATCACCTCCGACTCCAAAATACCTGGTCAGGCAGGCTCTTAGACCTGGACCTGAGGTTACCCGCTGACAGGTCACAGGTGGAGTGGCACTAAGCCGGCAGGCAAACGTGTGAACAGTAAACTCAGATCAATACCACAAATAGACACTGCAACACCACATTGGTCCCAGAAGATTGGCCACAATAGAACACTCATGGCCGGAGGGGTGCACGCATTCCCAAACACCATAAAGTCAGCGTAAGTGGTGGATTCACTTTGAAAAATCAGTACTAGATATATGTCCATGGTGTTCAGATGGCTCTAACTATCATTATGAGTAGCTGTGGATTTTGGGCCCTGGATCACCTGGCACCTAGGCAAACCTGCACATTTTTAAAAAGTAGACAACCAAGGGAATCCAGGGGTGCATGACTTGCATGGCTCTCGCCAGGTAATATTACCCAGAAGCCATTGCAAACCTCAAACTTTGTTAAGAACTATACATATTCATTACATTTCTGACGGGAAGGCATGGAATGTGCATGGAGCCACAGGTCTTCTACCACCCTGAGTTTCCAAATATCTCTGATAGCAACGGTACCCCACTTGCGTGGATGGCTTAAAATAAAAGGGCACAAAAGGCATTAAATTACTATGTTGAGACATGAACAATAGGAGTAGGTGCAGTATTTGGGGCTGTGCTGGTGCGCCAACTATGAAAACTGACAAATCACAGACATTTTTGAAAGTTAGTCAACCAAGGGAGTCCAGGATGCTGTGCCTTGCATAACTCCCACAAGGTGTTCTTACCCAAAATGCTCTACAAACCTCAAACTCTCACTGAAATCACACATTTACCTTCCATTCCTGTGATGGAAAGTTCCAGAACTCACAAGAATCCACAAAATTCCTACCACTCTGCAAAACCTCACTTGTGGCAATAAAAATGGTGCCCACTTGTGTGGCTGGGCCTAGTGTCTACTACAGGAATGGCTCAAACCAAGGTCAACAGGAGCCCTCGTAAGGGGCCTCCCCTTGACCTTGGTTTAATCCGTTTCTGTCACGAGCACTAGGCCTACCCACACAATTGAGGTACCACTTTTATTGGGAGACTTAGGGGAATGCCGGGTGGAAGAAAGTTTGTGGCTCCCCACTGATTGCAGAACTTTCTATCACAGAAATGTGAGGAGAATATGTTCCTAGTCAAAGTTTTAGGTTTGCAAGGGATCTGGGCAAGAAATGTGGTCAGACCCATGCATGTCAGTTCCCCCTGGATGCCCCTAGGTGTCTAGGTTTAAAAAATGTACAGGTTGGCTTGGTTTCCCTATGTGCTGGCTGAGCTAAGGTCCCAAACTTAGAGCTACCCTCATTGGAAAAAAGGGTCAGTTTTCAGTGGAAAAATGTGATGTGTTCATGTTACGTTTTGGGCCGTTTCCTGTCGTGTGCAATAGGTCTACCCACACAAGTGAGTACCAATCTTATCGGTAGACATGAGGGAATACCAGATGGAAGGAAGTTTATGGCTCCACGCAGATTTCAGAATGTTCTGTCACAAAAATGTGAGGAAAATGTGCTTTTACTGAAAGTTTGTGCTTTGCAAGGGGCTCTGGGTAAAAAAGAACTGGTCAGGCCTGGTGCTCGAATGTAAATTTACCTTGAAAAAACAAAAGACAAGAGGCATTTGGCAAAGCAGGAACGGTTCACTTAATTAAACATTACAGCTGAGAGAACAGTTACAGAAACAGGTTCTGAGGGCTGTCTCAAAGTATAAATTGATCTAAGCGGTGTTTTATATATTTCCGTGGGTACCATAGAACAATTATGACATTCCTTTTTGGGTAAAGAATGTGAGCAGTTGTCTTGGAGTCATAAATAAGGTCCTTAGAACAAATGTTGTGTGGAAACAATGTGGGCCAGCAGGTAACGTGTCCAGATGTCCAGCCTGAGGGGCGCGTGATCACTGTGTGTTACTGTGCATGCTGTGTTCTGAAGGGCTAAGTTTTCCTAAATTCATGTGGCATCTGACTTTATGGTGTTTGGGAATGCGTGCACTGGTTAGTTTTAGTACCCCCAGAAATGATGGTTTCAAAGCACAAATGCTTATTAAAGTATCTGAATAATGAAAACACAACTTCTGAAAGTGAGCCATAAATCATGACAAGGCACGAACCACTATATGGGCCATTCACAAGCCACTCACGCACCACACACAAAACTTTCATACCGCTGGTTGGCGACCCAATCCAACAGATCAGTGCACTCCAATCAACATATAACCACCATGCAAAGGCCCATCACATTCGTATATCACAGGATGGAATCAGTTTGACTACATTTTACCACCTGTCAAGTAACTACTTCCTTCTTTCTGAACATTACTGAATGCATGCCTAGTGAACCTTTACTAACACCTGCCATGACAGCCACATGAGGCTCAGGTAGACATATCTTATATGTGTTTTTGCACACTCGCAGAGAAAAATCCAACTCCTTCCAGTTTGGGGATGCATGTTCGGGATGTTCAAGAATGCCTTCCGACACCTCATTCCTTGAACTGAGTGTGGATATCTACTGTTGAAACTAAGGCAAACATGTTGGGGAATACTACCTAAGTTCCCTAAAGTAATAAGCCAAACAAACGTCTCGAAGGACTCATTCACTGACACTCAATTACAAACTTGTATCATACCCAATGTTATTGAAAAAGGAGTACAGGACATAGGGGGTCATTACAACATTGGCGGTAAAAGCCACTTCCCGCTGTGCAGAAGACCACCAACACACTGCCGTGGCCGCGGAATTCCGCCACGGTCATTATGACCCAAAGCCCGGAATCCGCCAAAATCTAGCCACACCAAAGGTCAGTGATAAACTGGCGATAACAAAACCGACACCGTCACGCCAACAGGAATACGCCCACACTATCACGACCCACGAATCCATGCGGGGGTCTTTCAACTGCTGTAATCCATTGGCGGTACACACCGCTGTGCTCAAAATACACACACACTTACAAAACACTACCACATTGGACAATTCGAAATACACACACCTGATACACATAACACACCACTCCCACACACCCAATACAATATAAAACACACACCCAGATCACCCACAATCTCCTATGACCACAATTGCGACAAAAGGCCAAAGAGAGACACCACCATCTACAAACTCACATCCACAGGCACTCAACACCATCACCCACATAACATCCACGCACCTCACACAACACACCTCTAAATATCAGCCCACACATCATAACACACACCACCCCACACATTACCCACACCACCCCATGGCACTGCAAAGGCACCCCAGGTTCTCAGAGAAGGAGCTCAGGGTCATGGTGGAGGAAATCATCCGGGTAGAGCCACAGCTATTCGGATTACAGGTGCAGCACACCTCCATAGCTAGGAAGATGGAGCTATGGTGAAGAATCGTGGACAGGGTCAACGCAGTGGGACAGCACCCAAGAACTAGGGATGACATCAGGAAGAGGTGGAACGACCTACGGGGAAGGTGCGTTCCGTGGTCTCAAGACACCACATCGCGGTACAGAGGACTGGCGGCGGACCCCCACCTCCTCCCCCACAACTAACAACATGGGAGGAGCAGGTCTTGGCTATACTGCATCCTGAGGGCCTAGCAGGAGTAGCTGGAGGAATGGACTCGGGTAAGACAAATCTTTACTACTTCATCCCCCACTCTACCTGCATGCCATCACATAACCCCCACCCTCACCCCTCACCCTCACGCCCTCACCCCATCACTCCAACTCCTCACACATGTCTCAGTATCACAAACCACACATCCCAACCCCAAGCCCTGCATGCAACACCAAAGCATGGATACACATCACCAAAGCATGGCCACGGCACATACCCATACACCCCCCTAAACCATTATCACACAAGGTCATACAAAGGAATCCACCCATTGCACACCATGGCACACACAGATGCAATAATCATGCTTTTACACCCCTGCAGGACCCCTACCCAATGTCACCGGACAGGAGGGTCTAGATATGTCCACTTCACCCACAGAAGAGGCCCACAGTGATGACAGCAGCTCTGTCCAACTGGATCTAGATGACCAGCCCGGCCCATCTGGGACCTCGGGACAGTCGGTTCCCCTCATACTGGCACAAGCCACTACAGACCTTCCCCCCTCTGGAAACACCAGCACAGCACCCACCCAGCAGGCCCATACCTCTGTTCCCAGGACACGTCAAGCAGCAGTGTGTCCACCACTACAGGGAACCCAGGCTAACCCACCACCTCAATAACACCAGGGACCTAGGGGCAGTGTCAGTGGGCACACGGTTCAGGGGACAGAGGCACAGGAACACAGGGGATCTGGGAGGGCTGCTGTGCGACAGGGGGAGGACAGGCCCAGGGAACCCACTCTCCACGAGGCCCTCTCCAACATCATGGGAACCTACCACCATTCCCAGGAGACGATGGCAACGGTACTGGCCAAGTTTCAGGAGACCCAGCGGCTGCAGGAGGAACAGTAGTTGGGCTTCAGGGAGGAACTCAAATCCATCAATTCCACGCTGGGCACCATTGTAGGGGTGCTGAAGGAACTCGTCAACACCAGGAGGGACACTGTGGCACAACAAGGGGCCCCTGACACTAGCCTGGACGATGAACTGCCCACCACCTCCGCCGGCGCTAGTGGACAGGAGGCACTGCCACAGGACCACCACACCAGCACCCCACCCCCTGCAGAGGGAGAACCACCCCGCAAACTGTCCCTGAGATCCAGGACAAAGACAGAGAAGGATGCCAAGACCCCTGCCAAGAAATGAGACCACCCTGATTGTCATCCTTTTGTCCCACTTTGTCACCCTGTCCATTCTTAAACTGCCCCAGCTCCACTTCCTATGCCCCTTTGGACAATGCACCTGTGAGACTAATAGACTGGACTCTGCCATGGGCATTCCTCCACCATCATCCCTCACCATTTTACAACCCCCTCCAATATTGAGCACTTAAATAAACACCCTAATGCACAACACAATCAGGAGTCAGTCTGTGATTTCGAAATAGTGTATTAGCAATTACAGTGGCAAAATGCTCATTCAAATGTAATGTCAACATACCTATGTCACACAGCTATAGTCCATGAGGAAACAAAGCAGATGTCACACAGTGGGACCCACATCTGTGAAATCGTAAGGGAAAGTGACAACTCAGTGACCATACACTGGGTGAAAATGACAGACAGTAGAGAGGTAGTACATTTAAATCAGATGTAGCAGGCAGTGTTGTCTTCTTACCTGTGTCTCACAGGAAGTATTGCAGGATCACTGTGTTTCTTTTGTCGATGTCCTCTTCTTCTGCTTCCTCGTCTTCACTGTCCACAGGGTCCACAGCTGCCACAAGACCTCCATCCGGACGATCCTCCTGCAGAAAAGGCACCTGTTGTTGCAAAGCCAAGTTGTGAAGCATACAGCAGGCCACGATGATCTGGCATACCTTCTTTGGTGAGTAGAATAGGGAACCACCTGTCATATGGAGGCACCGGAACCTGGCCTTCAGGAGGCCGAAGGTCCACTCTATAATCCTCCCAGTCTGCCCATGGGCCTCATTGTAGCGTTCCTCTGCCCTTGTCCTGGGATTCCTCACTGGGGTCAGTAGCCATGACAGGTTGGGGTAACCAAAGTCACCTGCAAATAGCGAGGGACAACTGTTAGACACACAAGAACTCATAGGAACATCCACAGACCCAGACAACTATTCCCACTGTATTGGGTCCATGTGCTCACGTAATAGCCACACCCGGTGCCTCTGGAGTTGCCCCATCACATAAGGGATGCTGCTATTCCGCAGGATGTAAGCGTCATGCACTGAGCCAGGGAATTTGGCATTAACATGTGAGATGTACTGGTCTGCCAAACACACCATCTGCACATTCATGGAATGGTAACTCTTCCGGTTTCTGTACACCTGTTCACTCCTGCGGGGGAGTACCAAGGCCACATGTTTCCCATCAATGGCACCTATGATGTTGGGGATATGTCCCAGGGCATAGAAATCACCTTTCCCTGGTGGCAAATCCTCCACCTGAGGGAAAACGATGTAGCTCTGCATGTGTTTCAGCAGGGCAGACAACACTCTGGACAACACGTTGGAAAACATAGGCTGGGACATCCCTGATGCTATGGCCACTGTAGTTTGAAAAGACCCACTTGCTAGGAAATGGAGTACTGACAGCACCTGCACTTGAGGGGGGATTCCTGTGGGATGGCGGATAGCTGACATCAGGTCTGGCTCCAACTGGGCACACTGTTCCTGGATTGTGGCACGATCAAGCCTGTAGATGATGATCACATGTCGCTCCTCCATTGTTGACAGGTCCACCAGTGGTCTGTACACCGGAGGATGCCACCATCTCCTCACATGTCCCAGCGGACGGTGCCTATGGAGGAGAACAGCGAGCAGAGAGTCAACCAACTCTGAGGTACGTAAACACAGCTTACTCTGAAAATATTAGCAATTCGAAATTAGCCTGTATGAGTGTTTAGGCATGGCCTACATATGTGTGACGAAGTAAAAAATAATACCATGTGGGCCCATGAAATGGCAGCTGCCTGACCTGTAAAGTGGGACAAGGTGATATGAGGTAACTGCGCTGGCGTTGAACACCGTCGCGCTAGGCGGTCGAAGACCGCGGCACAATCCTGCATTGGTTAACATTGGACCCTATGGGTCCCAGGAGCTGACGATGTACGCCGTGGGTGACGGTATGCAACGCCACGTACGTGACCGCCATTTTCTCTCTGTTTAACCACTTGATACCTGATCTTCGACAGGAGAGGACCTACACTGCAAGTGCTGCTGTGACCTCAGTCTGGAAGAGACAATGGCTCGTGTGTCTGGGGAAAGGGCCCCTGCCTTCAGCACGGAGGAGTTGGAGAAACTCGTGGATGGGGTCCTCCCCCAGTACACGCTACTCTACGGTCCTCCAGACAAACAGGTTAGTACACTGTGAGCATGCTGTATGGGCAATGCCTATGTGGAGTGGGGCGGATGAAAGATAGGGGGGTGAGAATGAGGCATGCATGAAAAGATGGTGAGTGCATGTGCGTCATGGCAAGGGTAGGGATACGGGCCAATGACTGTGACGGTGCGGGCGGTAATATCTTCTCCTTTTCCCCTGTACTATTCCTGTAGGTCAGCGCCCACCAGAAGGATATTTGGGGTGCCATCGCCAAGGAAGTCCGGACCCTGGGGGTCTACCACAGACGAAGCACCCACTGCCAGAAAAGATGGGAGGACATTCGCCGCTGGAGCAAGAAGACGGCGGAGGCCCAGATTGGGATGGCCTCCCAACGTGGGAGGGGTGCCCGTCGCACCATGACCCCCCTGATGTTCAGGATCTTGGCGGTGGCGTACCCGGAGTTGGATGGGTGCTTGAGGGCATCACAGCAGCAACAAGGTGGTGAATACACTCTCATTCTGCTGATTCAGCGCTCATTTTAGGTGTCTGGGTGGGGGAGGTGGGCTGTGGGTTCCCCTAGGCCAGAGCGAGTTTAGTAGGCAAGGACCCTACTTAAGGCAGGCCCTGTGGCACCCCACCCCACCTGTGTACAGTGCCAACTACACCTAGTCAGGCTCCTGTGACATCCATGTGTGCAGAAATCACCCATAGCCTTGTAACCCATGTCCCTGGGATTGAAAAGTGGACTCCAAGTGCGCGGCGTAGTGCAGGGGGCTTCTGTGTCTGTGGTGTCCGCCAACGGTAGCGGTATTGCATGCACTCAACATGTCTTTCTTCTGTCTCCCCCCCCCTTTTTGTGGTCTCCCTGTTCTTGTGTGCATTAGCATCATCAGGCAGAGGAGCAGTGGCACTGGAGCAGGAGGGAGCTGCATCCCACATAGCCCTGGAGGGCAAAACTACAGAGTCTGAATTCACCAGTGGGACGGAGGGCTGGGGCAGCTCCACAGCGGGGACAGGAGCTGACACCAGCGATACGGACTCCTCCTCTGATGGGAGCTCCCTTGCGGTGGCGGGCCCATCTCTGCCCTCCGCATCTACAGGTACAGCCGCCACCCCCCCCCTACCAGCACCGCCCTCCCAGCAGCCCTTCAGCTTTTCCCCGTGCCCGCTCACCCAGAAGGGTGGGCATCACCTTCGCCCCAGGCACCTCAGGCTCTGCCCCAGTCACCTCTGCTGCCCTCAGTGAGGAGGCCATTGACCTCCTCAGGTCCCTCACTGTTGGGCAGTCTACCATTTTGAATGCCATCCAGGGTGTAGAGAGGCAGTTGCAACAAACCAATGCATACCTGGAGGGCATTCACTCTGGTCAGGCAGCCCTTCAGCGAGCATTTCAGACTCTGGCCTCAGCACTGATGGCAGCCATTGTCCCTGTCTCTATCCTCCCCCTCCAACTTCTTCCACCCAGACCCCTGTACCTCAGCCTATCCCAAGCACACCATCAGACCAGCATGCACACACCTCAACACACCAGGGAAGCTCAGGCAAACATGAGCACCACACATCCCACAGGCACTCACACAAGCATCAGACCCATGCAGACACACCAACATCCACTGCCTCCACTGTGTCCCCCTCCTCCTCATCTCCCTCCTCCCTACCAGTCTCCTCTCCACTCAAACCTGCATGCACTACATCCTCAGCCACTACCTCCATCACCAGCACACCCACCACCACACCCCGCTCACGTGCAGTCACCACCCCCACTACCATTCACACGTTCCCTGTGTCCTCTCCCAGTGTGTCTGTGAGGCCACCTCCCAAGGTACACAAATGCAGCCACAAACCCACCCAACAGCCATCCACCTCACTACAGCCTCCAGCCCATGCACCTTCACCCAAAGTCAGCAAACGTACACCTCCTACAACCACTACCTCTTCCTCCACTCCCAAATCCCCTCCAGCTACCCGTCCCAGTTTTCCAAAGAAACTTCTCCCGGCCAACCTTGACCTCTTTCCCTCACCTCCCACACCCCTTCAGTCTCGAAGGGCCCGACTCTCCAGGTCCCAACCTAGCACCTCAGCCACAACATCGGCGGGGCCAGTGGTGCCAGTAGTCACTGGATTATGGAGTGCACCAGGCAGCAGGGCAGCCAGTGTGGCAAGGAGCCAGAGTACGGACAGTCCCCCACCTGTCAAGCATTAAAAGTTGGCCAGTGCCCGGCGGGAGAGGGGAAAGAAATCAGCCATCAAAGCCGCTCCCAGGGGTACAGTTGGGAGTGTGGAGACAGCTGCGACACCATTCAAGCTAGGGAAGGGGCACATTAAAACCGGCAAGTCTGGGACGATCAGCACGGCGGACAAGACCGACAGCAGCCCTGCTGCCCAAGACAGGACCGCCAGCAGCCTCGCTGCCCAAGACAGGACCGCAAGCAGCAGCCCCGCTGCCCAGGACAAGACCGCCAGCACCACCGCAGGACAGTGAGCGCCAATGATTACTACGCTACTGAGGCCGCCACGGGCAGGATGAAGCACTCTGGGCACCAAGCCCCCTCCAGAACCAGTGGAGAAAAGCATCCACTACCTCAGTCCTTGGCAGGATGAAGCACTCTGGGCATCAAGCCCCCTCCAGAACCAGTGGAGACTGTTATCCACTTGAGGGACTGTGGCTTTGCACTCAGCAGGATTAAACAGTGGGCAACCCACTCACTGGAGAGACTTGAGAGACTGTGGCTTTGCACTCCCCAGAACTGAACAGTGGGCAACCCACCCACTGGAGAGACTTGAGAGACTGTGGCTTTGACCTCCCCAGGATACATCAATGGGCATGGAGCCCCCTCGTGAAGCTGGCGTCGTGCACTCATCCGGCTGAGGTGCCTGTTTTATTTCTATATGATGGCCCTGCAGTGTTCTCTCCGTCTTGTTCGGGTATTGAGTGTGGGCCTCGCCCATGCCTTTTGGGCTCAGTGGTCCACGGACTATGATGGTGGAATCCCTTGGACTTGTGTTCTTGGTGTATATAATTGTTCATAGTGTAAATGTGTATATATGTAAATACTTTTGATTACTGTATTTTAATATATCACAATCATTCGACTCATTTCCTTTTGTCCTTGCATTCTTCCAGAGGGGGTTGGGGGGTGTAACTGTGATGTATCAATATGTATTGGTGTGTGTGTTGTCGTGGGTGGGGGTGGGGGTGTTGCGTATTGCGTGTGTGTGTCACTGTTTTTTCCCTCCCCTGTGTCGTAGGTGGAGTACTCGCCATGGTTTTCGCTGCGGCATTCGTGCTCCTGGTAGAGGAGCAGGAAGATAAAGTATCTGAAGTTCCGGCTCCATGGCGTCCTGGTTCCTCGTGGGCTGTGTAGAGGTGAGCGTTTTCCCTTTGAAGTCCTGTTTCGGCCGTGTTTTTGTTCGGGGTGAATCCGCCCCGGAAAAGATGGCGGATTGGTGGCTTGTAATTCTGTGGCGGTGCATTGTCTTCCGCCTGTCTGTTGGCGGTTACCGCCGCGGTGCTTGTTTGTACCGCCATGGCGGTCGGAGTGTTAAAGTGGCTGTCTATTTTGGCGGTTTCCGCCACAGTCGTAATTCCATTTCTTTTACCGCCGGCCTGTTGGCGGTTTTACCGCCGCTTTAACACCGACCGCCAGGGTTGTAATGACCACCATAATATCTTATATGATGATTGTTTTCACATCTTATCAACCATCATACAAGATATTGTGTCCTGTACCCTTTTTCAATAACATTGGTTATTATGCAAGTTACTAATTGAGTTTGCACACTTTCAAAGAAAGTAGTAATGTTGGTGAATAAGTCCCACGGTGCAATTGTTTGACTTATTACACTTATTGTGGTTCTCGTGGGCAATCAGGGTGTCCTTGAGTAGTATACATAAGTTCCCTAAAAAGCATTTCAAAATCTAGTCAAGCCTTTAACATTTTGTTACACAGGGTACTCTTTAACAATGTGCCATATGTTCTGTCTACCATTATGTGCAATGTGGGGACTATAATGCACTTGTCAATTGGAGAACAGAACACCAACCTGTAGGAAAATATCCTCTTTTTGGCATGTTACCCCCAATTTCTGCCTGATGTCAGTGTGTTTGACTGTGTCACTGGGATCCTGCTAACCAGGACCCCAGTGCTTATGCTCTCTCTCCTCTCAAATTTGTCACTACATACTGGTAATCCAGTATTTCATCCCAAATTGGCATACTGATGCCCCCTTATAAGTCCCTAGTATATCGTACTTAGGTGCCTAGGGCATTGGGGCTCCAGGGGATCCCCATGGGCTGCAGCATTACTTTTGCCACCCATAGGGAGCCCATGCAAAGGCTTCTACAGGACTGCCATTGCAGCCTGTGAGAAAAGGTACAAGCACCACTTCACAGCCATATATCACCTATATGTCAGGTCTTCCAACCCTGAAGACTGGGTGCAAAGTACCTGTGTGTGAGGGCACCCCTGCACTAGCAGAGGTGCCACCACATCATCCAGGACCATTTTCCCAGACTTCATGAGTGCAGGGAAGCCATTTTATGCGCGCACTGGACATAGTCAATACCTATTGCCAGCTTCACAATGGTAACTCCGAATATGACCATGTAAGGTGTCAAACATCTGGGAATTGTACTCCAATACTGATTCTAGTATTGGTTTTACAATTGCATGCACTCTGGGGGCTCCACAGTTGACCCCTTGTACTGCCATACCTGCCTTCTGAGGTTTTCCAGGCAGCCCCAGGTGCTGCCACCTCACAGACAGGTTTCTGCCCTCCTGTTGCTTGAGCTGCCCAGGAAGGCAGAACAATTAATAGGTGTTACAGGCATGGGAGCGGGTAGCGTCCCAGAGCATCAGGAAATGTTTTGAAGGGCACAGATGGTGCCCTCCTTGCATAATCCAGTCTACACCGGTTCAGGGACCCCCAGTCCCTGCTCTGGTGTGAAACTGGACAAAGGAAAGGGGAGCGACCACTCCCCTGTCCATCACCACCCCAGGGCTCCTCCACAGTGTACCTGGGTTTGTCTGTGTCCCCTCCTGGGTAGAGGCTACCAGGTCCCTCCTGGTCCCAGGAGGCGCCATTTTCTGCTAACCACGAGCTTTGCGTGTGCCAAGGCGTTTTGGCAGAATTCAGCAATGCAGATCCAGACTGTAATCTTTCATCAGGCATGGGACATGATCTGCACCAACCAGGAAACCGCATCCATCTTCTTGGGTGCAGTACTGACTGTTCTTCTTCACAGGTGGTTCTTCTTTTGCACCTTCATCCAGGTTAGCAGGTGCTCCTGTTCTCCCTGGACTCTTCAGTTCTTCTTGGACTTAGTACCCTTCTTCCACAGGTCATCAGGTCCAGGAATCCATCATTGGTGTCTAGGAGTCTCTTCTGGTTCTTGCATAATCTTCTATCATGACTTCTTGTGTGTTCTAGGAAACTTACTGCGATTTACTCCTGTTTCCTGGGCTCTGGGGTGGGTTCTATTTCTTACCTTTGGTGTTTTCTTATAGTCCCAGCACCTCTCTGCACATTACACTTGCCTAGGTAGGAAACCGACTTTCGCATTCCACTATTTTAGCATATGGTTTGTGTTCCCCCTAGGCCCATTGCAGCCTTGTGATTTTTTACTATTTGAACTGTTTTCTATTTCTGCATTTTAGTGTATGTACTATGTATATTACTTACCTCCTAAGGGAACGTAGGCCCTCATTATGACCTTGGCGGTAAATCCCACCTACCGCCATGCTAACTGCCGCCAACATACCACCGCCGCAGCGGATTACCGCCACCCATATTATGACCCACACATAGCAATCCGTCACTATACAGCCACACACACAAGTCCGCCAGCCCAAAGGTCAGTGATAAACTGGCAGTACCAAAACCCACACCGTTACGCCAACAGTACTACGCCCACAGCATTATGACCCATGAATCACCGCGGCGGACACTCAATGCGCTAAACCATTGGCGGTACATACCGCTGAGCTCAAAATACACACACACTAACAAAACAATACCACAATGGAAAATTTGAATAACACACACCTGACACACATACACACGGCACACCCACACACCCACACCACTATAAAACACACACACACACACATTACACACAACCCTTTACCATTACAAACAAGTGCCACAAGAGAGATAGCAAGATTCCAGACAAGACCACAGACACACACCACCATCACCTATACACCATCCACACACCCCACATCACACACCCCAACACAGCACCCCACACACCTTCACCCAGACCACTCACATTACACCCATGGCACTGCAACAACACCCCAGGTTCTCTGAGGAGGAGCTAAGGGTCATGGTGGAGGAAATCACCCAGGTAGAGCCACAGCTATTCGGATCACAGGTGCAGCAGACGTCCATTGCAAGGAAGATGGAGCTATGGCGGAGAATCATGGACAGGGTCAACGCAGAACAAGGGATGACATCAGGAAGAGGTGGAACGACCTACGGGGGAAGGTACGTTCTGTGGTTGCAAGACACCAGATAGCAGTACAGAGGACTGGCGGTGGACCCCCCTCCTCCCCCACAACTAACAACATGGAAGGAGCAAGTCTTGGCAATACTGCATCCTGTGGGCCTGGCTGGAGTAGCAGGAGGACTGGACTCTGGCAAGTCAAATCTTTACTACTTTCACCCCCCTACCTGCATGCCATCACAAACCCCCACACCTACCCTCACTCCCATCACTTCACCACCACCTACATACCCGACCATCACAATACACTCATCCCAATACCAAGCCCTGCATGCAACACTAACACATGGACACCCATTACAGACCTGCATGGACACCCATCACTAAAGCATGCACACTAGAGACAATCACCTAACCCACAAAATGACTACTCACACAAGGCAAAGCTGCCAGGGCAATAACAACCATACAGAGCAACACACCCATTCACAAGATGACACATACAGAAACAATAACACTGCATTTACATCCCCACAGGTCCCCCACCCAACGTCACCGGAGAGGAGGTGCGAGCAACTTCCAGTCCACCCCCAGAAGAGGCCCACAGTGATGACAGCAGCTCTGGACGCCTGGATCTGGATGACCAACCTAGCCCATCAGGGATCTCCGGACAGTCAGTTACCCAGGCGCAGTCCCATACCACCAGAGAGCCTCCCCCCTCAGAAAACATCACTACAGTACCCACTCAGCTGGCCCACACCTCTTTCCCCAGGACAAGTCAATCAGCAATGTGTCCACCACTGCAGGGACCCCAGGCCACCCCACAAACACAGGATGATCAGGGACCTGGGGTCAGTGGCAGTGGGCACACAGTTCAGGGGACAGAGACACAGGGCAACAGGGAAGCTGGGAGGTCTGCTGTGCGACAGGGGGAGGACAGGCCCAGGAAACCGACTCTTACCAACATCCTGGGAGCATACCACCATTCCCAGGAGACGATGGGCCAGATACTGGACAAGTTGCAGTAGACCCAGCGGCTGCAGGAGGGACAGTACCTGGGGATCAGGGAGGACTTGAAGGACATAAACACCACCCTGGTCACCATTGCAGGGGTGCTGGCTGACATGGCCAACACCATGAGGGAGGCAGTGGCACACCACCGGGTCCCTGACACTAGCCTAACCAATGAACTGCCTTCCACCTCTGCTGCTGCTAGTGGACAGGAGGCCCAGCCACAGGACCAACAGTCCACCAGCACCTAACCCCCTGCAGAAGGAGAACCACCCTGCAAACGATCCCTGCGATCCAGGTGCAGAAGCCAGAGAACATTGCCAAGACCCCCACCAGGAAATAAGACTCTCCTGAATGTCACCCTTGTGTCCCACTCTGTCACCCTGTGCACCTTGAACTGCCATTGCTCCCCTTCCTCTGTCCCTTGGACAATGCACCTGTGATACAAATAGAATGTGCTACAACTTGGACTTTCCTCCATCATCACCCCCGCCCATTGCACATCCCCCTCCAATCATTAGCACCTAAATAAACACAATTTGAAAAAAATACATGTATGGAGTCTGTCAAATCATTTAACCATGTATTTGTTTAACAAGCTTTAAACACTGCAATATAACTGTACAGTATTGTATACATAGGAATGACCTGTAGTTAACTGCAGTCAACACACCAGGAGCGATAGTGGGACACAAATATCTGAAAATAGAGATGCCAAAGGGTACAGTATGTAGGCATAGAATTTTGGAAATTAGCCTGCCAGTGACAATGTCAAATAAAAAACTGTCAATGTAAAGTGTAATTACAGTGTCTTACCTGTGTGTCATTGGAAGTACTGTCTTATATTAGCACTTCTGTTGTCCTCATCCTCATCCTCTGCCTCCTCATTTTCACTGTCCACAGGGTCCACTGCTGCCACACGCCCATCTCCAGCCTCATCCCCCTGCAGAAAAAGCACCTGGCGACGTAAGGCAAGGTTGTGCAACATACAGCAAGCCACGATGATATGGCACACCTTCTTGGGTGAGTAGTACAGGGATCCACCTGTTAGATGGAGGCAACGAAACCTGGCCTTCAGGAGGCCGAATGTCCTTTCTATTATTCTTCTTGTTCGCCCATGTGCCTCACTGTAACGTTCCTCTGCCCTTGTCATGGGATTCCTCACAGTGGTCAGTAGCCATGAGAGGTTGGGGTAACCAGAGTCACCTGCAAATATCGAGGGACAACTGTTAGACACACACTAACCCTTAGGGCCCACACCATACCCATACACCAACACCTACTGGGTGGGATCCAGGGCTCACGTAGTAGCCACACCTGGTGCCTCTGGAATTGAGCCATCACATATGGTATGCTGCTATTCCTCAGGATAAAGCACAGACCCAGGATAGTTTGCATTGACACAGGAGATGTACTGGTCCTCTAGGCACAGTATCTTCACATTCATGGAGTGAAAGCTCTTTCGATTTCTGAACACCTGTTCATTTGTCCGGGAGAGGGGGACAAATGCAATATGTGTACCATCAATAGCCCCAATAATGTTGGGGATATGTCCCATTGCATAGAAATCTGCTTTCACTGTGGCCAAATCCTTCACCTGGGGGAAAACGATGTAGCTGTGCATGTGTTTAATCCTGGCAGACAACACTCTAGTCAGCACTATTGAGAACATTGGCTGAGACATTCCTGCTGCCAAGCCCACTGTCACTTGGCAGGAGCCACTTGCCAGGAAATGGAGCACAGATAGGACTTGCACAAGAGGGGGGATCCCAGTGGGCTGACGGATAGCAGATATCAGGTCAGGTTCCAATTGGGCACACAGCTCTGTGATTGTGACCCTGTCCAGTCTATAGGTGAGGATAATGTTCCTGTCTTCCATTGTTGGCAAGTCCACCAGGGGCCTGTACACTGGAGGATGTGACCATCTCCGAATCATCCGCAGCGGTTGCAATCTAGGGGGCAAACAGTGAGTAGATGGTCAGTATCCCATATTTCAAAACACTACACTGTATTGCATGTTGTGACTGTAACACTAGATTGTTGTATAGGCCCAAATGGTGCATATGTGTACTGTGACGCAGTTAGGTGCCACGGATCGCCCTCCCCCCTCAGATGGCGTCCGCCTGTCCTGTATGGAGTGACATGTGGAAATTAGGTACTTCCTTCTGACGTTGTGCGCCATTGCGGAAGGCGGTCGAAAACCGCCGTGCAACTCCTTATTGGATCCCATTGGGCCCTATGGGTTACAGTGGCCAATGGTGATGTACGCCGGCGGTGACGGTACACACCGCTGCAAACGTGACCGCCATTTTCTATCTGTTCACCCACTTACTACCTGACCTTCAACAGGAGAAGACCTACACTGCAAGCGCTGCTGTGACCTGTGTCTGGAACCGACCATGGCTCATGTCACTGGGGAAAGGGCGCCTGCCTTCACCGCTGCAGAGTTGGAAAGACTGGTGGATGGGGTCCTACCCCAGTACCAAATGCTGTGTGGGCCTCCAGACCCACAGGTGAGTACACTGTGAGCACGATGCATGGGGCATGAATGCATGGAGTGCTGTGTGTGAGGGCCTCGTGTGAGGGGGGGGGTTGGTGGAAGGGTCCTGGGCAGCGTGCTGCATGTATGGTGGGCAGTGTCTGTGCGTAAGGGGATGGGAGGGCTACGGTGGGACATGAGTGGAACAGGCCAGATGGTCAGACTGATACCTTTTTTCTATGTGTATTTTTCTGCAGGTCAGCACCCATCAGAAAAAGGGTATATGGCGTGCCATCGCCTAGGACGTGCGGACCCTGGGGTTCTATGGCAGGCGGAGTACCCACTGTCGGAAACGGTGGGAGGACCTGAGATGCTGGGCAAAGAAGATGGCAGAGGCCTAGCAGGGGATAGCCTCCCAACGAGGAAGGGCTGCCCGTCGAGCCCTGACGCCCCTGATGGCCCGCATATTGCCGGTGGCCTATCCGGAGCTGGATGGGCGCTTGAGGGTATCACAGCAGCCAAAAGGGGGTGAGTACAGTTTCCAAATATACTACTTGCGCGTGGTGGGGTGGTCTCCGGGTGGGGGATGTGCGCCTGTGGGTGCCCCTAGGCCAGGCTGGACATTGCAGGGTAGGTCCCATGTTGGGCAGGGTATGATGTGAACCATCTCCAAAAAAGCTAGTAGGCATCCACTACTGGGCAGGGGTCTGTGGGTCTCTGGTATGCTGTTGGTGGCATTAGGTTTTACTGTCCAAGGGCTGGTGACTAGCATTGTGACTGATAGTGCATTGCCTAATGCGTAGGGCTGTTCCATGTGTGTGTGTGTGTGTGTGTGTGTGTGTGTTGTGTACGCCAACAGTGGTGTTGGAGCAGCCATTGACCCAGTGTATCCTTTGTCTCTCCCCCCCTTTTTGTTTTGTCACCCTGTCCTTCTGTGCATTAGCATCATCTGGCAGAGGAGCTGAGGCAACGGAGGGAGCTGCACCTCACAGGGCCCAGGAGGCCGAATCCACCGACGGTGAGAGCACCAGTGGGACGGAGGGCGACCGGAGCACCACGGCAGAGACAGGAGTGGACAGCTCTCTGACAGTGATACCTCCTCTGATAAAAGCTCCCTGGTGGTGGCGGACACCACTGTGGCCGCCCCAACTACAGGTACAACCGGCACCCCCGTACCAGCACCGCCCTCCCAGCAGCCCCTCAGCGGGTTTCCCGTGCCCACTCACCCAGGAGGGTGGGCATCTCCTTCGCCCCAAGTCACCTCAGGCCCTGCCCCAGTTAGCCTTGCTGCCCTGCGTGAGGAGGCTATTGACCTCCTGGGATCCATCTCTGTTGGGCAGTCAACCATTGTGAATGCCATCCAGGGGCTGGCAGCCCATTTTCAACAAACAAATGCATTCCTGGAGGGCATTTACTCTGGCATGGTGGCCCAACAAAAATCAATCCAGGCTCTGGCCTCCTCTCTGAAGGTAGCCATTGTCCCTGTTTCTAGCCTCCCCCCTCCAACTTCCTCTACCCAGTCCCATTCCCCTCAACCCCAACCTATCCCAAGCACACAGGCAGACCAGCATGCACCCAGGACAACACACAGGAGTGGTTAAGGCAAACACAAGCACCACACATCATCCCAAAGGCACTCACACAAACACCATCCAGATGCAGACATACCAACATCCACTTCCTCCACTGTGTCCCCTTCCTCCTCATCCTCCACCTTCCTCCCAGTAGCGTCTACACACACAACTGCATGCACTACATCCTCATCCACTACCTCCATCACCAGCACGCCTATCACTACACACCCCTCACTGGCAGTCACCACCCCAACATGCATGCACACATCCCCTGTGTCCTCTCCCACTGTGTCTGTGGCCCCTCCTCCCAAAGTACACAAACGCAAGCACTCAGACACCCAACAGCCATTCACCTCACAACAGCATCCAGCCCATGCACCTGCACCCAAACACAGCAGACAGACACCTCCTACAACCACTTCCTCTTCCTCCACTCCCAAACCTTCACCCTCTTTCTGCCCCAACGTCCCTAAGAAGCTTTTCCTCTCCACCGTTGACCTCTTTCCTACATCTCCCCCCGTCCTTCACGTCGGGCCAGGGTGGTCAGAACCCAGGCGAGCACCTCAGCCACCCAGTCCATGGCCACAGTAGTGTCAACAGCTACTGCAGGTGGGAGAGGATCCTGGGAACCAGCCAGCATTACTGGAAGTGTCCATGCAGCAGGTGCATCAAGGAAGGGCAAGGAGGCGCCACCAGCTGCAAAAGTGAAGTGCAATGAGGCACCACCAGCTGCCAAAGGGAAGAGCAAGGAGGCACCACCAGCTGCAAAAGTGAAGGGCAAGGAGGCACCACCAGCTGTGAAAGGGAAGGGCAAGGAGGCACCACCAGCTGCCAAAGGGAAGAGCAAGGAGGCACCACCAGCTGCAAAAGTGAAGGGCAAGGAGGCACCACCAGCTGTGAAAGGGAAGGGCAAGGAGGCACCACCAGCTGCAAAAGTGAAGGGCAAGGGGCCAGCACCTGCAGGCAGGAAGGACAGGAGGCCTGCTGCTGGGACTCATTCGGAGCCCCCACCACCAACCATGGCGGTTCAGCCGTCCAAGGCTGCAGGGGAAGGGCTGGAGCCTCCCCCTACCACTGCCAGCACCGCCACCAGCACCACTGCCAGCAGCAGCAGCCCCAGTGGGCAGCCGTCTGAGGCTGCAGAGGAAAGGCTGGAGCCTCCCCCCAACGCTGCCAGCACCGCCACCAGCACCACTGCCAGCAGCAGCAGCCCCATTGGGCAGCCGTCCGATGCTGCAGGGGAAGGGATGGATCCTCCCCCCACCACTGCCAGCACCGTCACCAGCACCACTGCCAGCAGCAGCAGCCCCAGTGGGCAGCCGCCTGAGACTGCAGGGGATGGGCTGGAGCCTCCCCCCACCACTGCCAGCCCCGACACCAGTCCCGCCACTGCCACCACTGAGCAGCCGTCACCCCCGGTGGGCAGTGTGTAGTCCTGCCTCCACGGGCTGTAGTGCGTCCTGGCCCCTGCAAATCCTGTAGGTGTGACACCCAGGTGAGAGACTGTGACTTTGCACTCCCCAAGATCTGCATCACAGGGCACAATGCCCGCTCCAGACCCAGTGGAGGAAGCCATCCACTCACCCCATCCTTCCCAGGATGAAGCAGAGTGGGCACACTGTCCCCTCCAGAACCAGTGGAAGAAGCCATCCACTTACCCCATCCTTCGCAGGATAGAGCACACTGGGCACAAGGCCCCCTCTAGCACCAGTGGAGAAGCCATACACTAGAGAGACTGTGGCCTTGCACTCCCCAGGACCAAGCAGTGGGCAATCCACCCACTTGTGAGACTGTGGCCTTGCACTCCCCAGGACCAAGCAGTGGGCAAACCACCCACTTGTGAGACTGTGGCCTTGCAATCCCCAGGACCGAGCAGTGGGCAAACCACCCACTTGAGAGACTGTGGCCTGCACTCCCCAGGTCAAAGCAGTGGGCAAACCACCCACTTGAGAGACTGTGGCCTTGCACACCGCAGGACCAAACACAGGGCATGTTGCCCCCTCCAGAGCATGTGGGCAAACCACCCATTTGAGAGACTGCAGCCTTGCACTCCCCAGGACCAAGCAGTGGGCAATCCACCCACTTGTGAGACTGTGGCCTTGCCTTCCCTAGGACCAAGCAGTGGGCAACCCACCCACTTGAGAGACTGTGGCCTTGCACTCCCCAGGACATTGCAGAGGGCATGTAGCCCCCTTCAGGACTAGTACTGTTATACCATCTTCAGGCTGAGGTGCCCCCCTATTCCCCATCCCCCTGAGGTGCCTGTGTGTTTTTGACCTGATGCCCCTGCAGTGTTGTTGCAGGAGTGTGGTGGGGCCTTGGCCTATGTGTTGTGGCCCTGTGGCCCACGGACATTGAGGACTGGGCAGTGTCCCTCCATTTGTAAATATACATATCCGTATGTATTTTGATGCACTTATTCATGTTACTTTATCATATTACACTCACTTTCTTCCAATCTTTTGGTCCTTGCATTATTCCTGAGGGGTAGGTGGTGAATATGTTATGTTACTGCTTCTCTTTGTGTTCATGGTGTTGGGGGTAGGGGTGTTGCGTGTGTGTTTTACTCTCTTTTTCCTCCCCCCTGCCTTGTGTGCTAGGCGGCAGTACTCACTGTGGTCGTCTTCGCTGGCGTTGTTGCTCGTAACGCAGGAAGAGGTAAACGAGCATGGAGAAAATGTGCAACTCAGACTCCATAGCATCGCGGTTGTTCCATGTGTCTCCAGAGGTGAGTCCTTTGACTTCTGTGTTCTGTTTCTGCTGTGCTTTTGATGTCATTGGTACCACCCCGGAAAAGGTGGCGGATAGGCCTTTCTTAATACAGTGGGCGGTACATTGTCTATCGCCTGGGTGTTGGCGGTTACCGCCGTGGTGCTTGTTGCTACCGCCGTGTCGGTCCAAGTGTTAAAGTGGCTGTCTGTCTGAGCGGTTTCCGCAGTGGTCATAATTCATATTTTTTTTTACCGTCGGCCTGTTGGCCATATTACCGCTGCTTTATCACCGACCGCCAGGGTTGTAATGAGGGCCATAGTCTCTAAGGTATTTTTGGCATTGTGTCACTAAAAATAAAGTACCTTTATTTTTGTAACACTGAGTATTTTCTTTCATGTGTGTGAGTACTGTGTGACTACAGTGGTATTGCAAGAGCTTTGCATGTCTCTTAGATAAGCCATGGCTGTTCAGCTACAGCTACCTTTAGACAGCCTGGCTTCTAGACACTGACTACATTTCACTAATAAGGGATAACTGGACCTGGTATAAGGTGTAAGTGCCTTTGGTAACCACTACAAACCATGCCAGCCTCCTACATTACCACATTCTGACGGCAGATAAAGGTGTCAAGAAGGCCATAAGGAAGTCTATGATTTCCTCAAGTAGAGGAACAAAAATTCTGTGGCTGCTTGCCTAGCAAAGTAGTGGCCCATTGAAGGTAGGTATCTGCACAAAAAATCTAAAACAAATCCTACTCCAGAAAAAAGGTTCCTACCACAAGGAATCCAGGAAATACTAGTATTGTGCTAGGAAAAGGTTCCTACCACAAGGAATCCAGGAAACACTAGTATTGTGCTAGGAAAAGGTTCCTACCACAAGGAATCCAGGAAATACTAGTATTTCCTAGATTCCTTTTGGTAGGAACCTTGTTTCTGGAGTAGGATTTGTTTTAGATTTGTTGGTTTATGTCCTTGATCCCACTTCAGTATCTTGTAGTTGGGGAGCCCTGTTTGTGGTAGGTATCTATGCACAGCCATTGAAAGGTTTACCTAATGGCAACTTCACCTCAGTCAGTTTCCCATTACTTCACTTTTGTATGACACAACATAAAGTAATTAGGAAAACCCTTTGCTGGCTGATATGGGCACTGGGCTCAGTAAACACGACTCTCCTGCCTCTTCCCATGCTTAGAGCAGACTTTACAACAAATACGTGGTTGAGCCTTTTTAGCTGTTTCTGGAATGTTGTCAGCAAAGTGTCGCTCCTGAAGCCTTGCCACATTCTCCAGAACACATGAAGTGGAGGCTGCTGCTCCTGTAGCAGTCAGACTTTCAATGATGGACAACTGAAAGCCAAGGGAAGTCATGAGTTTTCCTGTAGTTGTCTGAGAATAAACAACATACACATTGCCCATGTACTTGTTGTAATCAAATATACGGGTGAGCTTGTGAACTTCAGCCACCTGACCTGAAACCATGATGGGGGAACTGCTCTCATCATGAATTGTAGTGAGCACATACACGTCACACCTCTCTGAGAACTTGACAGCAAGCAGTTTGTTAGAATGTCATACAGTACTCTAGGATTTCTAGAACTTCTTACAAACAGGTTCCTGCAGGAATTCCTTGTTGTGACAATGAACTGTACCACAGGCCATAGTGCCAGTTTTGTACAGCTCAATGAACAGCTCTGATCCTATATAGAAATTGTCCATATAAAGGTTATAACTTTTGTGAAGGAGTGGCTAGACAAGGTTCCATACAATCTTTCCCGTGACTCCTAGGGGCATATTTACAAAATAATGATGCAGCCTGACGCCGCAAGCCATCTTGCAGTGCCAAGCTGCGCCATAAGGAAAATGTAGGGATGCGTTGTATTCACAGCAATACAATGCATCCTTGTACTTTCCTCAGTGCTGCCACACAATTGGCAGCCAAGCACCAATACAAGCACAGTTGCACCATAGTGCAAGGGTGTCTGCATTGCAGCAATGATTGTTTATGAGCTGGAAGGAATGCCTTCCTGCACATAAACAATTATTAATGGTGTTTTCCTCCTTCTATATGTGCTACAGAATGCAGCACACATAGAAAGAGGAAAAACAAAGCAAAATATATTTCCCCTCATTGTGATGGCGTGAATTATAGTAACCTTAGGATCTGACTTAGCGTTACTTGAAATAGCTCTAACTTAACTATCACAGCTGAATTTCTATGGTTTTGTGTGAGTAAATTCAGAACTTAACTATAACGTCCCTCTAACCTTTGTTTTTTCAGTGAATTTCTAAGGTTTTTTTAATTCTATTTCCTAACTATAACATCCCTGTAACCTTTGTTTTTTTCAGTGAATTTTTGAGGTTTCTTTTAAACATTAAATAGTATTAAATTACCTTATGTGAATCCAATCCTCGCCACACATGGCCTTTGGCCATGCGCACCGGGAGGTTAGCCCAAGACCAATCCCCCATAGGTATCCTATCCCAGCACCAAGCACGACCTTTGGCAGTATAGTCATTCCAATTTAGAAACATTGAGAATAATGTAATGAGAAAAATGACACCAAAATGTTAGAATTTCAGCATGAGGAACCAGAGATAAGAGGTTTAGAAGATTTAAGTAAAAACAGTGCCAAAAAGCACAAAGGCCCTCATTACAACCCTGGTGGTCGGTGATAAAGTGGTGGTAATACCGCCAACAGGCGGCCGGCGGTGAAAAAAATGGAATTATGACCATGGCAGAAACCGCCAACACAGACCACACTTCAACACTCTGACCACCACAGCGGTAGCAACAAGCACCGCAGCGGTAACCGCCAACAGCCAGACGGAAGACAATGTAGTGCCCACCCTATTACAACAAGCCTATCCGCCAGCTTTTCCGGGACGGTACCAACACCATCAAAAGCACAGAAGAAACAGTAAACAGAAGGGAAACGACTCACCTCTGTTGACTCAAGGAAGAACCACGAAGCCATGGAGCCTGAACTACGGGTGTTACCCATGCTGGTATAACTCCTCCTACACCAGGAACACGTACGGCGACGAAGACGACCACGGTGAGTACCGCACCTAGCACACAAGGGACGGAGGGAGGAAAAAGAGAGTGACACGCGACACGCAACACCCCCACCCCAACACCATACACAAAAACAGATGCAACAACATTACATATCCACCCCGTAACCCTCAGGAATAACGCAAAGACGAAAGTAAGTGAGTACAGTCAGTGTAATAATATAAATTGCGAGAAATAAGTCCTCAAAGCACAAAACAGTATCTACAATATATACAAATGTAGGGATTCTGCCAAGTCCAAAATGTCCGTGGCCCACAGGGCCATATCACATAGGCCAAGGCCCCACTTGACTCCTGTCTCAATAGGGAGAGAACACTGCTGGGGCATCAGGTTGAAAATACACAGGCACCTCGGGGGGCACCTCAGCCAGAAGATGGTATAACACCCCTGCTCCTGGAGGGGGATACATGGCCACTGCTTGGTCCTGGGAGTGCAAAGCTACAGTCTCTCAAGTGGGTGGTTTGCCCACTGCTTGGTCCTGGGGAGTGCAAACCCAGAGTCTCTCTAGTGGGTGGTTTGCCCACTGCTTGGTCCTGGGGAGGGCAAAGCCACAGTCTCTCAAGTGGGTGGTTTGCCCACTGTTTGGTCCTGGGAAGTGCAAAGCCACAGTCTCTCAAGTGGATGCCTTCTTCCACTGGTTCTGGAGGGGGCTTTGTGCCCAGTGTGCTTCATCCTGGCAAGGAGAGGGTGAGTGGATGCCTTCTTCCACTGGTTCTGGAGGGGGCTTTGTGCCCTGTGATGCAGATCTTGGAGGGCGCAAGGTTACAGTCCCTCACCTGGGTGCCACACTTACAGTTGTTGCTGGGGCCAGGACACACTACAGCCCATGGAGGTACGACTACACACTGCCCGCCGGCAGTCATGGCTGCTCAGTGGTTGCAGTGGCGGTGCTGGCGGCGGTGCTGCCTGTGGTGGGGGGAGGTTCCAGCTCTTCCCCCGCAGCCTCGGATGGCTGCCCACTGGGGCTGCTGCTGCTGGCAGTGGTGGTGGCAGTGGTGCTGGTGGCGGTGCTGGCGGCTGGGCTGGCGGCGGTGAGGGGAGGCTCCAGCCCTTCCCCCGCAGCCTGGGACGGCTGCCCACTGGGGCTGCTGGCAGTGGTGGTGGCAGTGGTGCTGGTGGTGGTGCTGGCGACAGTGGTGGCGGCTGGGCTGCCTGTGGTGGGGAGAGGCTCCAGCCCTTCTCCTGCAGCCTCAGATGGCTGCCCACTGGGGCTGCTTCTGCTGGCAGTGGTGGTAGAAGTGGTGCTGGTGGTGGTGCTGGTGGCGGTGCTGGCGGTGGGCCTGCCTGTGGTGGGGGAGGCTCCAGAATTTCCCTGCAGCCTCAGATGGCTGCCAACTGGGGCTGCTGCTGCTGGCAGTGGTGGTGGCAGTGGTGCTGGTGGCGGTGCTGGCGGTGCTGGAGGCTGGGCTGACGGAGGTGCGAGGAAGCTCCAGCCCTTCCCCCATAGCCTCAGATGGCTCATGTGCCATGGCTGGTGTTGTGTGCCTGCACCAGGCTCCATAGCCATCCTGCCTGCGGCGTCTGTGCCTTTCTCATTGTCCTTGGCAGCTAGTGTTCCCTTTCCTGTCCTTGCCAGCTGGTGTTCCCTTCCTGCCCTTACCAGCTAGTGGTGCCTCCTTGCTTCTGCCAGCTGGTGGTGCCTCCTTGCGTTTGCCAGCTTGTGGTGCCTCCTTGCTTCTGCCAGCTGGTGGTGCCTCCTTGCTTCTGCCAGCTGGTGGTGCCTCCTTGCTTCAGCCAGCTGGTGGTGCCTCCTTGCGTTTGCCAGCAGGTGGTGCCTCCTTGCTTCGGCCAGCTGGTGGTGCCTCCTTGCTTCTGCCATCTGGTGGTGCCTCCTTGCGTTTGCCAGCTGGTGCTCCCTTTTTGCCCTTGGCAGCTGGTTCAGGCACACTGGCTGTGTGGACGGATGTCTTCACGGTGCCTCTCACAACTGCAGGGGCTGTAGAAACGACAGTGGCCGTGGACCGGGTAGCTGAGGTGCTAGCCTGGGTCCTGACCACCGTGGCCCGAAGTGAAGGACGGGGGGAGGGGCTGGGAATAGGTCAAGGGTGGAAAGGAAAAGCTTTTTAGGGACACCGGGGCTGGAAGAGGATGAAGGTTTGGGAGTGGTGGTAGGAGGTGTCTGTCTGCTGTGTTTGGGTGCAGGTGCATGGTCTGGATGCTGTTGTGAGGTGGATGGCTGTTGGGTGTCTGAGTGCTTGCGTTTGTGTACCTTGGGAGGAGGGGGCACAGACACAGTGGGAGAGGACACAGGGGACATGTGCATGGATGTGGGGGTGGTGACTTCCAGTGAGGGACGTGTAGTGATAGGCGTGATAGTGATGGGGGTTGTGGATGAGGATGTAGTGCATGCAGGTGTGAGTGGAGGCCTTACTGGGAGGGAGATGGACCATGAGGAGGAGGGGGATACAGTGGAGGCATTGGATGTTGGTGTGCCTGCATCTGGGTGGTGCTTGTGTGAGTGCCTGTGGGATGAAGTGTGGTGCTTGTGTTTGCCTGAGCCACTTCTGTGTGTTGATTTGGGTGCATGCTGGTCTGCAGGTGTGCTTGGGATAGGCTGGGGTTGAGGGGAATGGGACTGGGTAGAGGAAGTTGGAGGGGGGAAGCTAGAGACAGGGACAATGGCTGCCATCAGGGAGTTGGGCCAGAGCCTGGAATGATCTCTGTTGGGCCGCCAGGGCAGAGTGAATGCCCTCCAGGAATGCATTTGTTTGTTGCAAATGCCCTGCCAGACCCTGGATGGCATTCACTATGGTTGACTGCCCAACAGAGATGGATTGCAGGAGGTCAATAGACTCCCCACTGAGGGCTGCAGGGCTGACTGGGGCAGGGCCTGAGGTGCCTTGGGCGAAGGAGATGCCCACCCTCCTGGGTGAGCGGGCACGGGAAACAACCTGAGGGGATGCTGGGAGGGCAGTGCTGGTACGGGGTATGGCGGCTGTACCTGGAGTTGGGGCGGCCACAGAGGTTACCGCAACCACCAGGGAGCTTCCATCGGAGGAGGTGTCGCTGTCAGAACTGTCCCCTCCGATCTCCGCCGTGGTGCTCCCCTCGCCCTCCGTCCCACTGGTGCCCTCACCGTCAGTGGATTCGGCCTCTTGGGCCATGTGGGATGCAGCTCCCTCCGTCACCTGTGCCTCTGCTCCTCTGCCAGATGATGCTAATGCACACAAGGACAGGGTGACAAAACAAAAAGGGGGGGGGAGAGAGATAGAGGATACACTTGGTCAATGCCAGCAACAACACCACCGTTGGCGTACACAACACACAGGGAACAGCCAATGCACTAGGCTATGCACTACCAGTTACAATGCTAGTCCCCAGGCCATGGAGTACAATGCCTAACGCCAATAGCAGCACAGTTGAAACCCACAGGACCCTGCCCAGTAGGACATGCCCACTAGCATATTTGGAGTTGGAGTGCATCAAACCCTGACCATCATGGAACCTACCCTGCCATGTTCGCCCTGGCCTAGGGGCACCCACAGACCCACAACCCCACCCAGATAACACCTCAACACGCGCAATTTTCTGAATCTGAAACTGTACTCACCCCCTTGTGGCTGCTGTGATGCCTTCAAGCACACATCCAACTCCGGATAGGCCACCGCCAGGATGCAGAACATCAGGGGGGTCAGGGTACGACGGGCACCCCTTCCTTGTTGGGAGTTCATCCCCAGCTGGGCCGCCGCCGTCTTCCTTGCCCAGCGGCGCAGGTCCTCCCACCGTTTGCGACAGTGGCTGCTCCACCTGTCAAAGACCCCCAGAGTCCACACTTCCTTGGTGATGGCCCTTTTTCTGATGGGCGCTGACCTGCAGAAAAAGATGCATAGCAAAAGGTATTAGTCATACCGTCCGGCCTGTTACACTCATGGCCCACCATATCCCTCCCATCCCCTTACGTACAGACATTGACCACCATACATGCAGCACTCTGCCCAGGACCCCTCAACCACCCCCCCTTACATGAGGCTTACACACACAGCACTCTATGCATTCATGCCCCATGCATCGTGCTCACAGTGTACTCACCTGTTGGTCTGGAGGACCATAAAGTAAACAGTACTGGGGTAGGACCCCATCCATCAGTCTCTCCAACTCCTCCGAAGTGAAGGGAGGGGCCCTTTCCCCAGACACTCGAGCCATGGCCACTTCCAGACACAGGTCACAGCAGCACTTGCATTGTAGGTCCTCTTCTGTTGAAGGTCAGGTAGCAAGTGAGTGAACAGATAGAAAATGGCAGTAAAGTCCGCGGCGGTGCGTACCGTCACCGCCGGCGTTCATCACCATTGGCTACTGGAACCCATAGGGCCCAATGATAACCAATGAGGTGTTGCACGGCAGTCGTTGACCGCCTCCCGCAACGGCGCACAACATCAGAGGAATTACCTCATTTCCACTTGTCCCTCCACACAGGTCAGGCGGCCGCCATTTCAGGGGGGAACAGGCCATGGCACCTAACTGCGTCACAGCACACATAGGCACATTTACGGAACTACACGTTCACATACTGTTTCTGTCACAACATGGAAGGCATTTTACTCTAAGGATATGTTTGAATATGACCATCTGCTCACCGTTTTTCTCCCTATAGTTCAACCGCTGCAGATGAATAGGAGATGGAGACATACCCTCGTGTACAGACCCGGGTGGACCTGGCAACAATGGAGGACAGACACATTATCCTCACCTACAGACTTGATAGGACTACAATCCAAGAGCTGTGTGCCCAATTGGAGCTAGACCTGATCCCAGCTATCCGTCACCCCCCTGGGATCCCTCCTCTTGTGCAAGTCCTATCAGTGCTCCATTTCTTGGCAAGAGGCTCCTTCTAAGTGACAGTGGCCATAGCAGCAGGGATGTCACAGCCTATGTTCTCAAACATGCTGACCAGAGTGTTGTCAGCCCTGATGAAACACATGTGCAGGTACATTTTATTCCCCTAGGTGGAAGATTTGGCCACAGTGAAGGCTGACTTCTATGCACTGGGACATATCCCCAACATCATTGGTGCTATTGATGGTACACATATTGCCTTTGTCCGCCCCCGGAGAAATGAACAACTCTTCAGAAATCAAAAGAGCTTTCACTATTTGAATGTGCAGATAGTGTGCCTGTCAGACCAGTACATCTCCCATGTGAATGCAAAGTATCCTGGGTCTGTGCATGCTGCCTATATCCTGAGGAATAGCAGCATCCTATGTGATGGCTCAACCCCAGAGGCACCGGGTGTGGCTGATAGGTAAGCCCATGGTCCCCACCCAGTGGATGTTGGTATATGGGTTTGGGGTTGGCCCTAAGGGTGAGTGTCTGGCTAACTGGTATCCCTCGGTATTTGCAGATGACTCTGGTTACCCCAACCTCTCATGGCTACTGACCCCAATGAGGAATGCCAGCACAAGGGCAGAGGAACGTTACAATGAGGCACATGGACGAACAAGGAGGATCATTGAGCACACCTTTGGTCTCCTGAAGGCCAGGTTCAGGTGCCTCCCTCTGAAAGGTGGATCCCTGTGCTACTCACCCAAGAAGGTCTGCCAGATCATGGTTGCATGTTGCACAATCTGGCCTTGAGACGCCAGGTACCTTTTCTGCAGGAGGATGAGGCTGGAGATGGTTGCGTGGCAGCGGTGGAGTCTGTGGACAGTGACGAAGAGGAGGCAGAGGAAGAGGATGTGGACAACAGAACACCTATAATAAAACAGTACTTCCAGTGACACACAGGTAAGACACTGTAACCTCACCTTCCAGTGCTGTTTTGTGAAGTTAATTTTTTTCTGGCTGGCTGCTGTTCCCACTACACAGCCCACTTATTGTACCCTTTAACATGTCTATTTTCAGATATTTGCACCCTCCAGTGGCTCCTGGTGTATTGACTGCAGGACATTAGAGGTCATAACTATGTTTACATCACTGTACTGTCTATGTGCAATGTCTACAGATTGTTAAACAACTACATCCTTAAATCATTTGACATACTCCATACTTGTTTATTCCAAGGGTGTTTATTTCAGAGATGAAAAGTAAATGGGGATGCGCAATGGGCTTGGGTGATGATGGAGGAGAGTCCATGATAGGGTACAGTCTCTTGGTATCACAGGTTCATTGTCCAAGGGGGCATAGGAAGTAGAGCAATGGCAGTTCAAGGTGCACAGGGTGAGACAGAAGGGTGACAATCAGGAGAGTGTTATTTCCTGGCAGGGGTCCTGGCAATGTTCTCTGGCTTCTGCCTGGATCGCAGGGACCGTTTGCGTGGTGGTTCTTCTTCTGCAGGGGGTGGGGTTCGAGTGGCCTGTTGTTCCTGTAGCAGGGCCTCCTGTCCACTAGCGTTGGCGGAGGTGGAGGGCTGTTCATCGGTGTGGCTAGTGTCAGGGGCCTGCTGGTGTGTCACTGCCTCCCTCATGGTGTTGGCATGTCTGCCAGAACCACTACAATGGTGACCAGGGTGGTGTGGATGTCCCTCCCTGATCCCCAGGTACTGTCCCTCCTGCAGCCGCTGGATCTCCTGCAACTTGGGCAATATCTGGCCCATGGTCTCCTGGGAATGGTGGTATGCTCCCAGGATCCCTGAAAGTGCCTTGTGGAGGGTCGGTTCCCTTGGCCTGTCCTCCCACTGCTGCACAGCAGTCCTCCCAGCTTCCCTGTTGTCCTGTGCCTCTGTCCCCTGAACCGTGTGCCCACTGCCACTGACTGCAGGTCCCTGATCGTCCTGTGTTTGTGGGGTTGCCTGGGGTCCCTGTAGTGGTGGACACACTGCTGATTGACATGTCCTGGGGACAGTGGGATGGGCCCACTGGGTGGGTGCTGTGCTGGTGTTTCCTGAGGGGGGAGGCTCTGTTTTGATATGGGACTGCGGCTGGGTAACTGACTATCCAGAGATCCCAGATGGGCCAGGTTGTTCATCCATATTCAGGCGTGCAGCACTGCTGTCATCACTGTGGGCCTCTTCTGGGGGTGGACTGGATGTTGCTGGCACCTCCCTCTCCGGTGACGTTGTGTGGGGGTCCTGTGGGTATGTAAATGCAGTGTTATTGTTTCTGCGTGTGACATATGGTGAATGGGTGTGTTTCCCTCTATGGTTGTTATTACCAAGGCAGCTTTGGCTTGCGTGAGTTGTAATTTGGTTGGCTAAGTGATTGTCACTACTGTGCATGCTGTGGTGATGGGTGTCCATGCAGGTCTGTGATGGGTGGCCATGCATTGGTGTTGCATGCAGGGGTTGGTTGTGGGAGGGGTGGGTTGTGATAGTGGGGTGTGTGGGAGGTGGTGGAGTGATGGGAGTGAGGGTGAGGGTGGGGGTATGTGATGGCATGCAGGTAAGGGGGTGAAAGTAGTAAAGATTTGACATACCAGAGTCCAGTCCTCTTGCTACTCCTGCCAGGCCCTCAGGATGCAGTATTGCCAAGACTTGCTCCTCCCATGTTGTTAGTTGTGGGGGAGGAGGTGGCGGTCCACCGCCAGTCCTCTGTACTGCTATCTGGTGACTTGCAACCACGGAATGTACCTTCCCCCGTAGGTCGTTCCACCTCTTCCTGATGTCATCCCTGGTTCTTGGGTGCTGTCCCATGGCATTGACCCTGTCCACGACTCTCCGCCATAGCTCCATCTTCCTTGCAATGGATGTCTGCTGCACCTGTGATCCGAATAGCTGTGGCTCTACCCGGATGATTTCCTCCACCATGACCCTTAGCTCCTCTTCAGAGATTCTGGGGTGTCTTTGTGGTGCCATGGGTGTAGTGTGTGTGTTGTGTGTGAGTGTGTGTGGGGTGATGTGTTGGGATGTGTGCTGTAAGGTGCGTATGGGTGATGGTGATGGTGTTCTGTGGCTCTGGTTCTGTGGGTGCTCCTGGCTGGTCTCTCTCTTTGTTGTAAATTGTTTGTTGTGGTAAAGGGTTGTGGGTAATGTGGGTGTGTGTTTTATAGTGTTGTGGGTGTGGTGTGTGTATGTGTGCCAGGTGTGTGTTATTCAAATTGACCAATGTGGTGTTGTTTTGTTACGCTGTGGGTATTTTGAGCGCGGGGTATTTACAGCAAATGGTTTACCGCGGTTGAATGTCCGCCGCAGTGATTTGTGGGTCATAATGCTGTGGGTGTAGTTCTGTTGGCGTAACGGTGTGGGTTTTGGTACTGCCAGTTTAACACTGACCTTTGGTGTGGCAGACTTGTGTGTGTGTCTGTATAGTGGCGGATTTCTATGTGTGGATCATAATACGCGTAGCAGTATACCGCCGCGGTATGTTGTCGCCAGGACTTTCTGCCAATGTCATAATGAGGGCCAAAGTGCCAATGATAGTCTGTGGTCATGTGATTTCAGGCTGTCCGTGACAGAGCTATCCACACGGTTCAACCTGGTCAGAGTTTTCACTCTTCTGAAATGGAAGTTAACACCTTTCAGCAGAGCAAGGCTGCAGGCTGTATCCAAGGAAGTCCTCAGGAAATTGGATAGATATTGGACAAGGTTCTGCTGAAGCCGTTGGTTTTGGTAGTAAAAGCTCAGAGTGGGAACAATCAAATTTTGAGCCCATGGAAGTCATCTCAATGGCTGGATACTTTTGGCACCTTAGCCTGGTGAAGATTTTCACCATTCAGAGTGTGGAATCCTCCAGTGGGACAAGCCTGTGGGCTGTATCCAGTGAGATCTTTACAAAGCAAGATACCTTCTTGTCGAGGGCAGCAGAACAGGATGTGCTGTTGCAGAGAAGCTCCTAGCAGGGAAAACCTGTTTCTACAGCCAAGTAAGGTCAAGCCTTGGGCAGATCAGTTTGGCAGACTTGACCTGGTCATCCAGAGATCTTGGACCTGAACACGTTTCAATACTCCAGCCTTTCAGAGGTAATAGGAGAAGTCCAGTTATGCATAGCAAATGGTCCCAGGACCTCAGGAACAACTCTTGGGGTCAAGACTCACTCTGGCAAAGGCCACCAGGAGGGTCTCACTCTGGTCCACTTGGTACTGGTCAGCTGGGCACTTCAGGGAAAGGGCCTCTTGAAGCTTGTTGTGGCCTTCTAGCTTATCCAGATATTCAGTCAACTGACCCTTAGAGCCCACTGCTTTGTGGGAGCAGATTAAGCCTTTCAAGTCTTCTTGCAGGTGTGAAAGAGCAAGTGAAGTCCTTTCTCTTTTCTTCCACAGGTCATGGGGGTTCTGAAGAAGTTGCCTTGCGTTGCCACATTTATGCCTGACTCTAGCTAGAGGGTGGCAGTGACTCCTTGCCCTTCCCTAACCAATGGGGTAAAAGATCCCAGTGGTAACGCTACTCACTTTTCCAACAGTTCCTGTTTGTCCTACTGCAAGCAATCCCTCAGTGCCCCTCACTCCCTAAACCCAAGACAGAGAAAGCCTTCTCCCCATGTACGGAGCCTGAGCCCACCCAGTGGTATGAACAGGGTAATGAGCAGTCCCCTTCTCCTGGGTTACTCCAAATCAGTTCTGGGGATAGCACCCCCCCAGTAGAATTTGTGCCTGTCTGAGTGGTAGGACATAAAAAGACCTGCTTTGGTATCAGTTAATATTTGCCTGTGGCAGGGGAGGTGTTTTTGAAGTAATTCAAGTTCCAGGTCCACCCCAGCTGGTATTCCTGCTAGAGGAACAAAAACTTCCAGGAGCTTCTGGCAGAGAAAGATAACTCTCTAAAAGATAATTTTTCTTAATATTTCTTAATGATCCAATTTTGGCATTGAGCTGGGCTTCTAATAAATATTAAAATAGTTGATTAGTCATTTTTCTAGCTGGTCCCTAACCATAGATATCAGGATTAATAATCAATATTGCTGGGAGGCACGGCCATGGCGGCAACCACAATGGCCACCTGTCTATAAAGCTCTGGCGACTGTGGCCCACTCGCAGCATGGATTGCATTCACCAGTGCATCTAAAGACATCCGTGCCATGTGCACAGATGGCTGATGACCAGTAAGCATGGACCACGGGTCCCCTGCTGGTAGAAATGCCTGCTGACTGCTTTCTACATGGCCCAGCATCACCTCTAATGCCTCACGGTGACAGGAGCCGAGGGTGAGCCTGAGGCTGAGGCCACCCGCTCTCGCCAGAGCCGTAATTCTCTACCTTCCTCATCCTGATGGTGCCTATACTGTGACTGGGGACAGATGGCTCAACCACCTTTCTGTGCCTCCAGTTGTTCGCTATTGATGCTGAACTGACATAGCCTTCATACCTGCATGATCAGCAACTGAAGCAGCGGTTGCGCTGAGGCCCTGAGACGACATTGCGTACCTGGTGAGTGCACATCTTCACTGCAGAGAAGCATCTGCGCTGATGCCTGCCTCCCTCCAGCTTTGCTCAGTGGTCACTGAGAGTGCCTTCTGTGAATTGTTCGCCCCCTTCTCTCACTCAGACCTGCAGCTGCCTGCTCGAGGTCCGCTGTACTGGGCCTAGAACACTGCCCTCAACTCGCTGGGCCAACTTCTACCTGGCCAACTGCTTTCCCTGCAGTGGCCGCACTGGTACCTGTGACCTCCTGAAGGCCCTTCTATGAGCACAAGGAATCTGCATACCTGTCATCCTTGATGAGTGCTGATGGCTGTTAGAAATGGGGTCTTTGGTTGACAGTCAGGTTACCCCCTGTTCAAGCAAGGACCCTCACTCTAGTCAGGGTAAAAGAGAATCACCCTCAGCTAACCCCTGCTTACCACCTTAGTAGCTTGACAGAGCAGTAGGCTTAACTTCAGAGTGCTAGGTGTAAAGTATTTGTGCCAACACACACAGTAACTTAATGAAAACACTTCAAAATGACACAACACCAGTTTAGAAAATAGGAAATATTCATCTAAACAAAACAAGACCAAAATGACAAAAATCCAACATACACAAGTCAAGTTATGAATTTTTAAAGAATAAACTCAAAAATAGCGCTTAGAAACAAAAATGCTTTGATGAGGTGTTAACACGGCGTCGTGACGGAGTCGTTCCCAACAAGCCAACACCAGCGGCGCCGGACACGGAGTCGCGTAGACCCCCAAGTACAGTACCTTTGGTGAAGAGTGAAAACAAGCCGATGCGCGAAGTCGGGGATCGCGGCGTCTGTGCAAAACGTTGAATCCGCGTACCTCGAGCGGCGTCGGTCACGACGTGGTGCAGCGACTTCCATGGAGTCGCGGACTTCAGCGGGGCTGCAGCGGCGTCGGGCCTGCGAAGAGTGTCGCGTTCCAGTGAAGATCATGGCGTCGGGTGCAGGCGGCGTCCCCGGATTCAGCAGCGGCGTCGGTCCGGAGTCGTCCGAAGTCGATTTCCTTGGATTTCCGCCAGCTTTCCTTTCAAGGGCCCAGGGACTGGATAGGGCACCACTTGTCAGAGCAGGAGTCTCTCCAGAGACTCCAGGTGCTGGCAGAGAGAAGTCTTTGCTGTCCCTGAGACTTCAAACAACAGGAGGCAAGCTCTAAATCAAGCCCTTGGAGATTTCTTCACAAGATGGAAGGCACACAAAGTCCAGTCTTTGCCCTCTTACTCTGGCAGAAGCAGCAACTGCAGGGTAGCTCTACAAAGCACAGTCACAGGCAGGGCAGCACTTCTCCTCAGCACTTCAGCTCTTCTCCAGGCAGAGGTCCCTTCTTGTTTCCAGAAGTGTTCTAAAGTCTGTGGTTTTGTGTGCCCTTCTTATACCCAGTTTCTCCTTTGAAGTAGGCCTACTTCAAAGTAAAGTCTCTTTGGAATGTGAAATCCTGCCTTGGCCAGGCCAGGCCCCAGATACTCACCAGGGGGTTGGAGACTGCATTGTGTGAGGGCAGGCACAGCCCTTTCAGGTGCGAGTGACCACTCCTCCCCTCCCTCCAAGCACAGATGGCTCATCAGGATATGCAGGCTACACCCCAGCTCCCTTTGTGTCACTGTCTAGTGTGAGGTGCAACCAGCCCAACTGTCAAACTGACCCAGACAGGGAATCCACAAACAGGCAGAGTCACAGAAATGGTATAAGCGAGAAAATGCTCACTTTCTAAAAGTGGCATTTTCAAGCCCACAATCTTAAAATCAACTTTACTAAAAAATATATTTTTAAATTGTGAGCTCAGAGACCCCAAACTCCACATGTCCATCCGCTCCCAAAGGGAATCTACACTTTAATCAGATTTAAAAGTAGCCCCCATGTTAACCTATGAGAGGGACAGGCCTTGCAACAGTGAAAAACGAATTTAGCAATATTTCACTGTCAGGACATATAAAACACATTAGTATATGTCCTACCTTAACCATACACTGCACCCTGCCCTTGGGGCTACCTAGGGCCTACCTTAGGGGTGTCTGACAAGTAAGAAAAGGGAAGGTTTAGGCCTGGCAAGTGGGTACACTTGCCAAGTCGAATTTACAGGTAAAACTGCACACACAGACACTGCAATGGCAGGTCTGAGTCATGATTACAGAGCTACTTATGTGGGTGGCACAACCAGTGCTGCAGGCCCACTAGTAGCATGTGATTTACAGGCCCTGGCACCTCTTGTGCACTTTACTAGGGACTTACCAGTAAATCAAATAGGCCAATCATGGATAAACCAATCACATACACATTTTGTAAAGGAGCACTTGCACTTTAGCACTGATTAGCAGTGGTAAAGTGCCCAGAGTAAAACAAATAGCAAAATCAGAGTCCAGCACACATCAACAACCTGGGGAACAGAGGCAAAAAGTTAAGGGAGACCACGCCAAGGATGAAAAGTCTAACAATGGCGATCGGGGCGGTGCGGCATGCCCATCTACATATAGCCCCAAGGAACCCTAGTGGTAACCTTGGAGCTCCCTCAACTCCGGCTGCCCCTCCTCCACATATGGTTAAATTGCAATTATGTCTCGTCAGTGCTACTTGCAGTCTAGTCGGTCATACCCTGATCACGCCTCACAACTGCCTTTAGTGTCCAATGGCTACAAAAGCCATCCCTCCTCATCCATTGTACAACTTTTCGACTGACTACTCAATTTTTTCCCAGGAATTGCAGCTATTTCACTTCCTATTGCCAGTCTGCTTCATACCCCTACTCTGATCTCTGCAATGTGATGCAGAGATCCAAAGCAGCACAAGCTCTTGTTCGATCAGGCCAAACTGCCATGCTGCCCAGATACCCACTCGGACTTCAATGAACCACGTACATAGGGAAAGGACCTGATAGTCCCTGCAGCACAATGGCCATTTTTTGCAGAACTCAAAGCTGGGTTCTGCTCCATTGAAGCCCGATTCGACACTCTCACCAGGTGCATAGACCATGTGTGCAAGCACCTGGGCCTACAAAATATAAGAATAGATGAGGCAGAAGAACGCATGCTGGCCGTAAAGATGGTAGAAGATCCATGATGAAATGACTAAATAAGATGGAACACATTCTAAAGACAGTGGCAATCAAAAAAGAAGACCTGCAGGCGTGGTCCTGCAGAAATAACATATGAATTCTGGGGATAGCTGAAACCACCAACATTGGTCAGCCAGACACCTTTGTTGAGAACCTACCTGCAGCCTATCCAATCACTGCAGCTTCTCAGCCATGTACGTGGTTGAAAGGGCACATTGTTCTTTTGGCCCACATCCGCTGGCGAGAGTGCCACCATAACCAATCATTGCTCGCCTCTTAAATTTTAGGGGCAGAGACACCACGTTCTGCCTGGCCCACGAGAGAGGCCTACTCTAATACCAGGGCGCTATCTCACTCTTCCCACACTTCACCATAGCTGTCCAGGAGGCCCATCCTAAATACACTGATGTTCAGAATGTGTTGCATAAGCCTGGCCTCAAATATGCCATGCTTTACCCTGCCAGACTGCACGTTGAGGCAAATGGGAAGTTTTGCTTCTTTGATACCCCAGCGGAGGTGCAGGACTTTTGCAGAACGTTAGCAGCTAATAACTCACCTAGGCAAACCCCGCAAGAATGCTCTTCTTCCTCTTCCTCTGCCTCAGCGACAAAATCACCCACTGTCTGATGTAGTCATGCCCTCTTGCAATGCCCTTTGCTACCTTAGTTCTTCTGAGAGCATATGGCTTGCTGCTGCCGCACGATGACGCTACCGATGTCACTGAGGCACTGACTATAGCAGTGCCATCGGCAATACAATGTTTGTGATTCTGTGCTTCTCCTTTTCAAGTCTTTCCATTTAAAAATGTGGCCACACCATCTTAGGCATTGCCTCCCCCTCATGGTGTACACCAAACAATTCTAATGTGGTTGTTCACTCATATGTTTAATGTTTTGGGGAATTTTTAGCCCAGTATGGATGGTATGGGTAGGGGGTGAGTTAAGTTGATGATTTGTTCATTTGTTGCTGCCTCTCATCGTCACTCTGAACTTCTTCATGCATAATCATCACAATCCATTGCCTTCATGGGCCCATAGCGCACTATTGTACTGTAGTATATTGCATTGTCTTATATGTCTTATTTGCCTCGTAGGGTCATAGAGGTACAATGTCTCACAGGAAACATTTGTGGCTTAAATAATCCTTGCAAAGGGAAACAGGTCCTGGCGTACCACACCAAACACCGGACAACTCTAGCCTTTTTGCAGGAAACACACATCACCCAGAGATAACTGTAACTTTGCACTCACCTGGGGCCAGAATCGTTTTTCCCCTTCCATAGTTACTAATCTCGAGGAGTTTGCCTACTTGTCTACAAATCATTGCCCTTTACTTATCATTCAGACGTTTCTGATGGTGAGGGCCAGTACTGCCAGGTCTCGGGATCTTTGGCAGGCAGCACAATCCTGCTGGTGAATGTCTACTCCCCTAATGTTGACACACCTGAATTCTACAATGACATTACTTCCCTGATATCTCCTTTGCCACCAGGGCACCAGAGAAGAGCTCATTCTTCTAGGTGGGCACTTGAACATTACACATCACCCCCAACTAGACTCTACTGGAGTACTCACAAGCACTAAACCACGCTCACTCTGAGCACTGCAGGAACTCTTGGACATATATCATCTATCTGATGCTTGGCACACTTGCTGCCGATCCACCAAAGGATCCACCTTTTATTCTGCCCCCCATGAATTGTGGTCATGGCTAGCTTACTGGCTTGTCTCCCCTAACCTTTTTACTCTGGTCCCAAAATGTGACACACTTGCCTCGTACACTCTCTGACCATGCCCCTGTCCGCCTTACCTACTGATACCACACTCTTGCTCCATTTTTAGGAAGTGGCGATTCTTGAAGCTTGCTCGCAATGATGCTGTGTTCAGAATTGACCTCCTCGAGTTTACACTGAACTCGGGCTCTGTCTCTAAACAGGCTGTGGTGTGGGATGCCTTCAAAGCTTATATCAGAGGGATCTGCATAGCTACGTACTCGGGTGTCATAAAAAGCATACATCATGATTTAGCTTGTTTGGAGAAGGAAATACAGGCCATGGACTCTGCTATCTCTGAGGGTAATGGAAAGCCATTACTGCATAGGTGGTCACTGCTGCTGCACGAGTTTTGCGACTTAGGAGATCAAGAGGTGAAATTCCTGGAAAATATGCCCGCACTCGACACTACGGTGATGGTGCTTTCTCAGGGTGGAATTCAGCTCAAAATCTGTGACCTAATTATCAGTCTGTAAACATTACTTCCCTGCAAACTGGCCATGGCACTACGGTCACTGGGGATGACAACAATTCCCACACCTTCCTTGTCTATTATCGCTGCCTGCACACCTCATATCATGTGGACACTAATGGGGAGATTGCTTCCTAGTTATCGGAGATCGCCGTGGTCTGGCTAACAGATGGGCAACAGGAGTTTCTTGCTGCCCTCACAACACAGGAAGAGATCTCGCAAGCCATAGATGCCCTTGACAGATTTAGAGCCCCTGGACTTGATGGCTTCACTAGTCATTTCTATAAAGCCTTTAAACAAGCCTTAATCCCGTACCTCTTGGAGGTCTACAAGGAGGCCCCGAGGATGGTGTTGTCCTCCCTACCATGCAGGAAGCCGTTATAGCTCTTGTCCTCAAACTCGGCATACCCACACACTGAGGCTGTACCTCATACAGACCACTTCCACTCCTCAATTATGGCAATAAAATCTTGGCAAAAGTTATAGCTATGTGGTTAGCACACCTTATGGAACACACCATCTCCCTTCTTCAGATGGGCTTTGTACCGCATCACTCCACTACCATTAACCAGTGCAAAATATTCGGCATAATAAATCAAATTAACACAACTCTCTCTGCTGTGGTCGCCCTCCTGGACGCAGAGAAGTTGTCAGCCCTCTTGAGTGGCCCTTCCTGCGAGCTACTCTTGATAAGATGGGCATCCCCGGGGCTTTCACGATCTGATCCTGCTTTTATATGCCAATGCAATGGCCCGCCTGCATGCCAACGGTGATGCCTTCCTCATATCTGGAGGTGCCCCTCTCTCCCCTTCTTTTTATTATCCCCCACAGCCCCCTGATTTGATATTTCCAGGAACGCCATCTACACAGGGTACTGCATTTCCAGAGTGGCCTCATCCTGGTCACTGTATACGGTGACGATATACTGCTCTGTATTAGAGATCCTGCCACACACCTCCCACCCCATCATTCATGACATTATTTGGTTCGGAGCCGTATTTGGCCTCCGAATAAACTGGCATAAATCTGAACTATTTTCACTCACTGAGACCACAGCTCTCTGCCGCCCTTGAGTATCCTCTCCAATGGTGTAATGACTCACGTAAATATCTGGGCACGTTTCTTCGTCGACAAAAGGATGAAGTGATCTGTTGCAACTATGGCCCTGCCATCTGTGCCTTATCCTCTCACATCGGCAGGTGGATATGGCTTCCTTTTTCCATTGCCGGTTGCAATGCGATTATAAAAACAGTTGTGCTTCCTCGCTTTCTTCACCAGTTACTCAACATTCTTATTACGTTGAATCCTTCTGTCTATACTACACTGCACACACTGCTGAAACATTTAATATGGACTGGCCGCCACCCCGAATTAAATGGGAAATGCTCACACGGCTCATACGGTTTCAGGGTGCCAGATATCCATCTTTATTACTTGGAGGCGCACTGCCACTTTTCATACTTCTGGTATCACCCAGATGCAAGATTTCACCTTCCCCTGTCTCCTCTCCTTCCAAAAGGGTTGCCAAAAGAACCAAGTGATATTCACACCCTCTCTAGGATCTGCCGGGTATGGTCTAAGCTCCAGTATGATCTAATTACAACAGTCTTTACTCGCCCGGCGCCCTTCTTAAGGATAATCCATGGCTTCCACTAACGCGTAAGCCACTGGTGCAGTGCACCCTTGGCACATCAGATTCTTGCCCTGGGCATCCTCTTCACCAATGTTAAAGTGGACCTCTACTCTCTTGTTGTGGTAGATGGGGAGACTTCCACGATGGACCACGCTGTCCATCTCCAACTGCATAGTACATTATGGGAAATATTGCCTACTTTCCCTGAAGAACTGCCTGATCCCCCCCCCCCCCCCCCATCATCATGGTTATCTCAGCACCTGAAAGCCCTAGGGTTGTTTCCTGGCTCTATCATGCCAGCCTTGAGCTGACACCATCATACCGACCTGCATCATGATTGGGTTGGGAGCGAGATTTGAATTCCCCCATCTCTGACAAGGTTTGGCAGTTTTGCTGCATGCAGACTGAAAACACAAACTCCTGCACTATAAGTTTTTGCACCGCGCCTACACCACCCCCCACGTTCTTACCCAATTTGATCCATCACGCTCCCACAAATGCCCCATATGTGCTGCCGACTATGCCGACTTTGCACAATTAACCTGAAGCTGAACCATTATACAGAACTATTGGCAAGCCATATTCCCCCCCTTCTCTCCATGTTAGTGCAACTGTGGTCCTCGATCCTATTCTTGTACTCATGGGATATTTCAAACCACTTGATCCAGAGTACAGGCGATTCACAGCAATAGCGCTCTTATTAGCTAAATGACACATTGCTGTAACGCGGGGTAGTAGTAGGAGACCCACCACTAAGAACTGGCTACATGATCTTATTTTTTGTGATACCACAAGTGAACTCCCAGCCTCATTCATAACCCCTATGTCAAGGCCCAAGGATATTTGGGCTCCTCTTTGCTCTTATTTACTATCACATGATGTGCCCTCTCCATCAGTTGCTCTGTCTGATTTATGACCTTGACTTTTTGTATGTCTGTTGCCTAGCATGTCCGCAGGATTAGACATGTTGACTAATTGCATTGCTTCTTTTCTCGCTGTCACTACGGATCTGTATGTTGCAGTTTTTTGCTACGTCTGTTGTTCACCAAAAAGCAATAAAAACATTTTTTTTTTTAAATAATCCATATTGCTTCCCAGTGTTTCTCTATGGGCCAGTCAGCCTGCCTACAGTGACAATAGCTCTTGGGTACTAGTCATTGCAAGGACATGTCACTTTTATATTTCTACATATCCTACTTTTAAATGCCATACAGCATTCCTTACCAGCTACAAGGCATATAAAGGGGTGATTTATTAGTATTTAAAAGGAAGGGTTTCTCCTATTAAAAAGGGTTACATTGACCTGTAAGTGATAGGTACGGATGCATGCTTTGAACTGCAAGAGCTAGGCCACAGTGGCAGGGCTGAAGTCCTGTTTTCCTGGTCGCACTAGTGGATGGCACTGTAATGATGTATTCCGCATATAACATATAACTTTCTATGACATGAGTTTATTTTGGACACCATATACTATGTCCTCATTTGAAAGTTAAATATACGATTAGAAGTAAGCCAACTTCAGCGTGTTTTAGGGGTCCGGACACATGCACCAAGACATGGTCCGCAGTGTTCCAGTGCAGAGTCAAAACACCAGCAGCATCAGTCCACACAAAAAGAGGCACTTTCTAAGCGGCACAATGTACTCAGCAACTACTAGGTATTATAAAATGTACACCCTTGTTAAATTTCAGCAGGTCAAACTTACTGAATTGAACAGGGAGAAAAGCCCATTATTCACTGGGACACGCAGGATTTGAAGCAACATACACCAAAATCCATGTTATTCCCCAAAAAGCCAGGATAGGTGATAATTATCGTAACTGAAAATTTTTGAATACCCCAATATGAAATGTTATCTTATGTGTGACTATTATCACAATCAATAGGTTGACTTGTAATCATGCCTGGATTTCTATAAGGAACAAGTGTTATTGTTTCCAAATGTAATGGTAGATAATGGTTGGTTGGTAAAGATTATCCATCTGGGGAGTCGACCATATAACCCGGTCTAAGTCTTTGAGTAAACCGACCAACACATTTTGACCCGGAAACCCAATACTAATCGTACTTTGAACAGATTTAAGGTCTTTATAAATACACTGCATGTATGCCAACTTTTGTTTGTTTTAATAAAGAACTTGCAGCCATAACTCAATCAATTTTGACCAGCAAAAGTCTAATAAAACCCAGAGAATGCGAAGATGTCACACAGGAGTCCAGGTACTATTTTTGTTTACTACTACTGCATACCAAATACACCTGTTCATTCTTGTTTTAAAGTAGCTACATGGATTCTTTCGCAATGCATTTCTGAGTGAATCTCGATGTGTGTTGAAACCGTGGGGGTAGGGAGGGTTTATCACCCCCACCCCAGATTTTGGAATGGGGTGGCGCAGGGGGCAATATCCCCACCACATTTTGAAGTGTAAACTGAAGATGAAACAGTGAGGGGCAGAATAGGTCTCTCTGAAGCCATTCTGCACGTCACGTAGGTCTACTTGAAGTGTTATAACTTGATGATCCAACTCTGTGGGGGTTCTATGAACGTTTTGTTTTATAAACTATTTATGCTCATTGGGGTTTCAAGCCTCTCCTACAATCATTCTCTCTGTCAAGTCAGCTGAGCAGCAGAGCAAAGGCAGGAGATTATATTTTATGTTGATGTTACCGCTTGCTAAACTGACGTGAGAAAAAGAAAAATTTTAGGAGAGGGTCAACACCTACCTGACCAAAATTAAATGATTATCAAAAAGGAAGACACCTCACTGCTCCCACAGAGTTTGCCTCAGGAGCATGATTTTAGACAGACATGTCTGTCACTGTGTCTGATCTTCAATGTCTATGGAAATATTCCAAACAGAAAGCACAACTTCAAATTTTAATGCATGTATGTGTGTATAGTTTCAGTATGATTTAAGGTATGGTAAGTGTATTTATTGTACACCATGTGCTAACACTAATTGCATAACAGTAATTTAACAACTGAACACAAAACGCTGACATTTGGTGTTGAACAGATGAGAGAAGGATGTAACCGCATAGTCTCTGAACTACACAATATGTAAGCCTGGAACATAATTTGGGGCCTTCCCATTTGACTAAATTGTGTGATCCTCAGCCCATTGCTTTACTTCACTGTATCTTTCTCCTTAACCATCAAATTTCAAAGCACACTGAAGCAATTCAGTACAGTATATACGCGCTACAAAATCCTCACTTATATGTTTAAGGTTAAAAAAGTGATTCACATTTAATAATAATAAAGGCTATATAAAAAGCATATTTGTGCTGTTTGTCAATTCTTTTGGGAGTGGGGGTATTCTTGAATGTTTAATGTTTAATAAATGTTATTTTCAATACATGTCATTTAATTTAGTACACAACTGTATGTACTGGAGACACTGAGAAATGTTAAAGAACACGTGTTTTCATTTTAAAGTCATTATTCTTGTTTTAATGACATTTGTTGCCTGACCTACAACTCGTAGATCTAAGCCAAAACCCTGGCTTTGCGCTCCCCAATGCTGTCAGTGCCTCCAACGCCCTTCTACACCCAAAGGAATTTAGGGGCACATTTATAAGTGGGGCTGGATCACTCTTGCGCCATGCAAAGTAGTCCATGTGTGACTCAAGCCCAAAATGCAATTTGTGATGCCACGAAAGGCCACCGTGCGTTGCCCTGAGTGGCTTCATAAATCTGGAGTAAAGCAACGTGGCGCAAATCTCTGCATTGCATTACTCTGCCCCAGGCAGACGTTTCCTGGGTGTTTCGGGGGCATTTCTAGATTCACCAGAAGTGGTAGACCTGGAAATGCTCTAAAATACTACACCTTCCCAATTGAGAGATAACGAGGAGAAATATCTTTATTTCGCCATGTTTTTTCCTCTCTCTATGTGTGCTGCATTCTGTAGCACACGTAGAAAGATGAAAATGCCCCAATGCAATGTTTTTTGTGCAGGGAGGTGCCCCTATCTGAACAAAAACAAACCTCCTTACAACGCAGGCACCCATGCACCATGGTGCAATGGTGCCTGCGTTGCCCCTAGGCAGCCAAAAGTGCGCCAGTGCAGGGTCAAGACAGCAATGCACCATATTCTTTTGAACACAGCGCACTCCTGCCCTTTCCCTGGCACGCAGTGCAGCAAGGTGACTTGCTGCACTGCGTGACTTGACCCTGAATATGTCCCGTTGGGCCAGATGTGAGAAGCTCTAACACCATATTAGTGTAATTTTTTTACGCTAATGTGGCGTTAGACTTCAAAAATTGCAGCACCATATTTACAAAGTGCCACAATGTTTGCATTGCACCACTTTGTAACCCCTTGCACCACATTACGCTATGGTGGTACTAAGGTGGCACTAGGGGCTCTTAAATCTGCCCCTTGGTGTACTTGGTGTTTGCCTCCTTCTTACCAATATTACAATGCCAGATTCTTCCATCTTCAAAGCCTTCACAATATCTCACGAAGGAGTATTCACCTCTTCTGCCTCCCAACTCATGCAGGTGCTGAGCATTGGATCCAGGTACATTTTGTTCACGTGCTTCAACACCAAGAACATGTTCCATGTCTGAGGTCATGGCACTGCTCTAGCCTTAGGAGGGGAGTCGGCTATCCAACCTGGTGAGCGACAGAACGCACCACATCAGACAGACTTTTGCAGTTGTCAAGAACCATATCATCTGTAATATTCACAAGCATAGGTGCAGGCACAGCAGGAAATCTCATAGCTCTGCCCATGAAAATGTCATATGGAGGCAAGCCTGTCCTCCGATTTGGAATACTCCTCAGATTTATCTGTACCAATAGAAGGGTGTCAGGCCATTTTGGAGATGTCAATGCGCACACCTTAGCAAGAGAAGAGTTCAGCATCCCATTATTCTGTGCCACTGTGCCAGAAGTCTCAGATCGCTTACTACAGCGGAATCTCTGATACACATGCAAAGCTGCACACAAAAGTTTCATCCCCTCATTCTTGAAGTGACTGCCACAATATGATTCCAAAGAAACTGATATACCAAAGCAGGGGATTAACTCCCTTTGCAATAGTTTGGCCAAGACTGGTGTTTCTCCTAGTGGGCCATGCCTCCACCCATCAGGAAAAGAGACAAACTAATACCAATACGTAAAGGAGCCCATTACAAACAGGCAACTCAACAACGTTGAACTGCATGTGATTAAAGGGATCAACTGATCTGCCTATGTGACTGGTAATGACTAGTTTTCTCCTCCCTGCATTCAGCTGTTGGCAAGTGGCACACCTCTGAGATCATTCTGCTGCAACCACATGGAACCTGGGGTTGAATCAATGTGTGTAAAAGAGACCAACCATAGCACCACCACTATGATAGACAAGTCTCTGCATTTCATTACCATCACATGAACTATAGCCAGAATTTGCACAGTAAAGACCACTCTGAAAGCCCTTCTGTGGTATCTTCGTCAGAGCCAGCATGTATTTCTCCTTAATTCTTTTTTATTTGTTTCCCTAATAATCACAGCAATACTTTGCATATTGCAGGTGTTGGAAGATGGGTCATTAGTTGTGTGGCCTGCACATGTAATGGGTCGGCACACCACCACCACTGGGAACCAAACACCCCATTGTAGCACTTGACTCTCATAGGGTAGCGTTGCAGAGCAGTCCAAGGCTTACTAAAAAGGAGGTGGTGTGGGCTAGTAATCGCAATTCACGAGCACACAAGAATAACACTTAAAAAATGATTGTCCAGCCTGTGCTTTATCTTTTGATAACGTGAAAGTACATTTATTACATACACACTACTCAATACTATGAAACAATTTACAAATGTATACAAACTGAAGGAATTACTTTTGGATGACATTGCGTAATAATTCTTGTCTCCCTCCAGGGAAACATAATCCAACAACCCACATGGCAAAACATTTACCTGTATCCCCATGCAATATTTGACTGTAACTTGGAGTGAGAGCACCTAAGTCTCACAATAAAGTACATCTACCTTGATCAGTGGTGGCTGTCAGTCTTATTACTCAAATGAGCATGAACAAGAATATATATAGGCATGTTGGAATGATTTGTGCGCCTATAATATCTCTCAGATTACTTTCAAATTATCCTTGATTAACATGGTCTAATCCCATCCTGCACTCCTAGAGGGTGCTTTTTCATATGACCTATCCCAAGTCATACCACTGGTCTCAATACTGGGACCTTACATTCTCAGAATACATTTAGCATAACAGGTTATCATTTCAACTACATCTGTAAAAATACACCTGCAATTACAGTCTTTCACTCCTGGAGGGTGCAGTTCCACAAAAGAAGAACAAAAGTTCCAACCAGAATGCTCTAGTGAATGCATTGAACCTTTGGAGGGTTATCATTCTGTTGTCCCACCCAACCTATGGTAGGGACACAAAATTTTGCGTTGGGGGGAGGTTGCGCTGCTCCTGTAGCTCCCCCGATCCATGGGCATTCTGTTGGTGATAACCCTAACTCCCTGGGGCCACCACAAGCTGGAAGAGGAGCCAAGGACAATGTTGAGCCTCACAAGGCATTGTGGGGCTTGGTGCATATCTGATTAGCGGCTCTCCTGCTGTGCTGGGGAGAGGCGCTTCGCTGCCTTCCAATGACCTTATGGCACACTTTTCCTTGTCCTGGGGAGTCTAGTCCCACCCAGACACCCCCATAATGTTGCCTACTTGGAGGGCAGCGCGTGGAGCCCACCCTCGGCTTCCCTCATCTTCGGGGGTGCCCGGTCCCATCCAGATACCCCCGAGGTAGGTGAGTTTGGGGAGTAGCTTGGGAAGTCCACCCCGGCGGCTCCCGCTGGCTCCCTACACTGCCAGCACCTGGTGGTGGTGCCACGGGAGCTGGCACTCCCCTCGTTGGAGGTCTGTCCGCTCCGGCTGGCAGAGGATGTTGAGGCGGCCTGGGGACAGGTCGCATGGGGAAGGTGCGCTGGCGCTCCCCCGCATCTCCACTGGTGCCTGCCCGCTCCTGTGGGCAGACGTGAGGTTGATGGTGACCCTCCCGGCTGCCCTGGGGGAGTGCAGCTGCACTCCCCCTCCTGCTTCTTCACGGGGAGCGTGATAGCGCTCACCAGCTTGCTCTTCCTTGCGGGGCGCCGGAATGGGGTTCGGGACCAATTCAGCCATCTTCACAGGAGGTGCGACGGCACCCCCGACTTTGCTCCTGTGCTGGGCCCCAGGATGGAATCCGAGGCCCCTTCCTGTATTTCCACAGGGAGTGCGACAACGCTTCCCGACTTTGCTTCAGGGTGAAGGCCACGCCTATATCTTTGCGGGGAGAGCACTGCACTCTTCGTCTTGTCTTCGCTGCATGGGGCCCCTGGATGGGGCCTAGGGCCCCTTCACAATTGCGGCAGGGGGGTGCATGACCGCACCCCCCCCCTTTCTTCTCCTTGGGGCCAGTCTTCACGGGGCCCCTTCTTCCTCAAGAGGGGGAGAGCGACTGCACTACCCTGCTCCTCTTCTTCTGGGGGCAGCCCCCAGGCCCTGGCCTCCCCACGGGCACAGTCTGGAGCGGCAGCAGAGCCCCACGTGCTTCGTCCTTGCCTCTTTAAAGGTCAAAGGTCACAGGCCTTCTACCCTTCATATCTCAGGCCCCCAAGGGTCAATTTTGATGATTATGGTGTTGTTTCGCATCTGGTGATGAGCCTTCTGGCCTAGAAGGGTCCCAGGTAGTAGGGAGCCAGTCTCACTGACTCCCTGCACCAGCATTTCTTCTGGGTGCCCTCCTTTCCTTCTGGGCGGCGCGCTCTCCTTGCGCTAGTCCAGCCTTTCCCCCAACTAGTCTCAGAAGGAGTAAGGGGGCCAGCTTACCTGGCCCTGGCATGCACCTTGCTGAATATGAACTCCTTCAGGGGCAGAGTCCCTCCCCCAGGGGGCAGTCAGGGTGTTCTTCCTTCCATTTGCCCATGATACCCGTCGACAGTACCAGTGTCCAACAGTAAAGCAGAGCCAAGAGAAAGAGCTATCCCTTGTGCAGGACCTTTTAAGTGGGGGCGGAAGTGTCCAGCAGGCCTGCACCTCTGGCCTATCCAGATGTGCCACATCACTTCCTTGCCCCTGTCCTCTCCATCCTGCACAGTCTTGTGGTATAGTTCAAAATGGCATTGTCCAGAAGCTAAGGCCACATGTGCTCTGAACTCAGCCCCTCCTCTCTGATATTACTTCCCAGGCCTTTCTGGCCTGTTCCTGGCACGGAATGATAGCTGGTTGATTGATGCAAGGTCCTGCTCAGGCAGATGGACAGAGCAATACTGGGCCCTTATCTTGAGCTGAGTCACAGAAAGTTGCCATTTCTGGATGACCCATAAGTTGCACAACTTTGCTTTCGTAACCTTCTACATTATTATTTTCACACAGGTTACAGTGTATATTGGTATGAGTCTGGTCTCAATGCGCCCCAGAGGACTGGAGTTGCACCCTAGGTCATCCTTTCCCATTTACATTTAATGGAGTGTCCTTACAATGAAAAGACAGTAAGCACACTGACATTGGTATTTAATGGAGTGTTCCTACAGCAAAAAGACAGTAAGCACACTGACGACCCCTCATATGTTTAAACCCATCTCATGAGGCCTACTCCAGGTCACCACCCACTCTGCAAGGTTCCTTCTACGCCAGGCTACCTAAGCATAGTTCTTGGGTGGTTCACGTCAGGAATCCTTCCTGTGCAGCCCTCACATGCGTTCACATGCGTGTGCACACATGATCACATATAACCAGCCCGGGGCCTCCTACTCTTGCTGCACCACAGCAGCCTTTCCTTAGCCAGGCGGCCCCAGTGGTAGGCACGCGCAGTCCATTTTGCCATGAGTTTACTGTAGGTGAGTCTCCGACTAGGAGGCTACCTCACAGTAAAAGGTCAAAAACCAGATGGTCAAATAGCAAAAAAATCAGGGCGGACCAGATGGTCAGAAATGTCCTCTCACAGCAGGATTTAAACTAGAGGCTTGGAATGCCAACAAATCACATTCTACTGGATGTGTGAACTAATCTCCAGACACAACTGAGAACAAACCGGGCACACAATTACTGAGATTTCCAGGCTCATGGTTTTCAGTGCCCCTGTGCTGACGGAAAACTTGCATAAGCTGTTCATAGTAGGCATGCACTGTCTCCTCTGGCTCTAGACTCTTGAGTAGTCCTCAAAATATTCAACCAATCAATATATTTCGGGGGAGCTTTGTTTTCAAAAAGTTAACTACCTATGAAACTTTTCCATAACCACAGCAGAGGAGAATTTGTTTGGTAGGCCCTCCATGGCTCTGCAATTGACCACTGAATATCTGACCTACACTCAGCGGACAAACCATTAGGAACAACAATGTCAAAGAAAGTATTCAGGTCATCCCAAAGCACCTTCAAAATTTTCACAAACCTGTCAACCTGGGGATATGAGATATCGAGGCTCTCTCTCAACTTTGGAAATTGGTTTGTAAATGTGGAAAGATCACCACAACTCCAAGACACATGCACATATGCACCCGAATGCATTCCTCCCAGTGGGTAAGCCTTGACCTCAGAATCGCTCCTGCTCTCAGTACCTTTTGTCTCTTTTTCTTCATCTTTGTTTTTTCTTTTTCTGAGATCATCTATCTCTAAACTTCTGTGTGTTGCTCCACAATTGATGCTACTTATTAGTTCCCCAATTGCAGTTTTTACCAAGAGGTTCACATGTTCTTAAGTACATCTTCAGTCATGAATATCCTAAAATTATTTCATAGGATCTCACTTTTGAAAAAGTCAAACCCAAACTCTGTGGCTACACCCTTGAGAGCCTCATGTTACCACCAAGCATGCCTAGCAGCTTTCTTCCAGAGACACAAAGGTTCTTCTTAAATGCACCCATCTATAATCCACACCTCCAGAGTTCCTTTAATGATTTCCTCTAATTCTACCATCACCCTTACCACATCTAGCATCAGCACCTCCAGGGTTGGACTGGGCAGAAGATAGGTCTGGGAACCAAAATAAAAGTGACCTTCATTAGTGAACTAGATAGCTAAAATAATGGTTCATGTTTGTAAATTAGGGCAGTTTTGAACATGTAAAGAAGGTGGAAAAGTGTTTTGTAAGGTATGGAAGACGACATAGATTGAAGTTTGCTGCAGGCAATGTTTGTTTTAATATTAGGAAAATCAACAGCAAAAGCTGGCCCACTAGACCAAAACAGGCACACAAACAGCCAAAAAACAGCCAAACAGAGACCTTTCAGTCCAGCCCATCGGCATTTCCTGATTGCACTAAAGGGCATATCAGGATGGGTGGGGGAAGTTAAATGTTTCATGAGTAGATTCAGTCCACTTCCCAAAGTTACACAACAATCAAAGTTGAGAGAATCCACTTGTCAGAAATTCAGATTTCTCAACCCAACTTCCACACACTGGGAATCATTTCTGTTGTTAAATGGGCTCTCACCCATTCAAACAGGCATGGAGCATGCTTCATCATCGAGTCCTCACTGAGGCTTCTAGGGGCAGATTTATCAAAATGTCATGCAGCACAGCAAGACACCTAGCTGCACTGCATTGCGTGACAGGGAGAGAGCAGGATTGTGCCATATTTAACATTATACAGTGCAGTCATGTCCTCTCCTTGCACTGGTGCACTATGTGATGCCTAGTGCCAACGCAGGCCCTTTTGCACCATGGTACAAGAGGGGCTGTGTTGAAAGCAGGATTGTTTTTTGAGCAGGAAGGATCACCTTCCTGCACAAAAGCAATCCTCTGAAGCGTTTTCTTCTTTCTACGTGTGCTGCAAAGTGCAGCACACGTAGAAAGAGAAACAAATGAGAAGAAATAAATATATTTCTCCTCATTATTCCTGTTCTGGAAAGAAGTAGCATTTTGATGCATCGCCAGGTCTACCACTCATGGTAAATCTGGGAAATTTCCAAAATCCATGGGTAGATGCATGGGAACACCCCCACACCACCCACAGAATGCCACCCTAGGGCAGAGTACCACAAGGCAGCAACTTGTGCTGCCTTGTGTTACTCCAGATTTTACCTAGCCAAGGTATGTGGCTTGGTAAATCTCATTTTAGGTTTTGTGCTGCCCTATGTCCCCTTGCGTGGCACAAGAGTGATGAAAAACCTTTGATACATATTCCTCCTAGTGTGTCTCCGTGGAGTCAAATTTCAGATGAAGATAGATCGAATCTAAGCTTTGTGATCACTGCTAAGAGCTAAAATTGCCTTGATGAGTTCCATCTTATGTACTTAATATAGTGCAGGGTCTCGTGGCTTTCCTCAGGATCAATCTGATCAAGTCACTTAATGCGAACAGGGAAATTTCCCCTGAGTTTGAGCTTTGTGAGGCCGATCAATGCATTGATCACTAGAATGTGCTGGACAAACACATCCAAAAAGTTCACTGACCCTTCCTTTTATCTGTGGTTGGGGCAAGCAAAAAGTGAACAGATAGGTCAATGTATTCAATGTATTCAATAACTCCTCACCATTAGTGAGTGCTGCAAACATTATGAAAAAGCGACAAGTGTGTGCAAATAAGCATGTATTGTATGCAAACTAAAAAAGTGAGGAAAGTGGCTATAAGCCCTACTGGCTATCACATAATTAGGCAAAATATCAAATTTTCAAAGGTATGGTGAATGGACATGTTGTGCCTTGATATAGGGCCTCCTGCACCCCATAGGGATTTTAGAGGAAGGCAGACAATGTAGTCTTGCACTGTAACTCTCATGGTCAAAGTTAAATGCATGCCACCTATCAGGTTTTTGTAGTTGTTTTTTGTAGAAGAAAGTCCCCCCTCCATTTGTAAAAAGAAAGGATTTATTTTGTCAAGATGTGCTGCCTGGCTTCTGCACCTAATGCATCCTTCAAACTCCTGCATGTTATCGCAACAGAAAGCCGCCAGGGCTGAAATACCTTTGGAGTGCCCATGCACCCATTTTGCGTACAGCCGTAATTGATGGAGTGTCATTGAGAATTTTGTATTCATTCCACATTGTTAGGGAGAGAATAAATTGCAGTTGAATGGAGAGAGCATTAGGACAGTTTCGACTCCAACAAATGGAGAAAAAAAAAGAGCAACAGCACCCTGTAAAAGTGAACATCTATTTTTATCTTCTGCGATGTTTAGTGTCATACTTAAGTCTCCAAATAATTATAGCAACAAAGTTTGATAGGGAATAATTAAAACAAAATGTGAGGACATAACAATACAAGAGGGCATCTATTCTGTCTTCTAAGAGCATGTAGACTCCTTCTGGTCACCAGAAAGGGGGGCAGGGATAGAGAGAAGGACGGAGGACGTCTGAAGCTGGAGCTGGAACAATAGGACTCGTCCAAGCCATTTTAAAACCACTTTGCTATGGTTGGTTGTATATTTCTCAATTGAATATCAGCCAGGTTATATTATCATTCAACCCCCTCATAACTCAAACGAAGAGGTAGATCAAGTGTTGTTCTTTCTCAAACAGAACTTCTCAATCTTCCTGGTTGTACTGGCCAGTTGTTCTAGTGCAACCCACCTTATGACTTTCACAGAATGTTTCTGAGGGATACCAGGATTACTTATCTTAATGGTGCTCTTCCTGCATAGGATACTGCTGCGGTGTTCACTGATCCTGATCTGGATCTTCTTGGTTGTCATATATACTGCAGATTATATGGGCATATAATCATATAGACTACGTGTGATAAGTTGCAGTTGGTATGTTTCCTCATGATCCAGGGTTTCTCCAATCCAAATGATTTTAGTGGGGGTTGTTAGATGACATACATTCCAAGAGCCACAGGAATGGTATTTGCCACTTGCAGCAGGCCCCAAAACTGTGTGATGATAGTGGTTTCTCTCTGGGTGCAGCGTGGTCTGATGTAGCCCAGTTGGTCTTTTAAATGTGTGCCCCTCTTGTGTACAAACTTAGGGTTTTTTCAAAATGCACGTTCCCTGTGTTGAGCAAAAGTTATAAGGCCCTTTTGTAAATAAGAAGGTGGCTAAAACATGTAGATCCTCAGATGCATGTGATCACTAACTGTCCCCACCAGCATATCTTGTGTTTTTAAGTTTTTGGGGAACCCTGCACTATATTAAAGCACCTAGGCGGGAGCTCAAGACAATTTTTATCTTCTAGCACAGATCCCAATAAATAGATAGAAGCTTCTTTCATCTGAAGGATTAGCCCACTCAGACACAAAGGGGCTTCTTTACAAGCTGACACGTTTCTTGCTTTGATGGCCTTTTTTCTCACATACACTCTCTCTTCACCCTTGCCCTCTCCCTCACTATATCTGTCTCCCTAGCCCCTGCCTCCTCCCTAGTGCTAGTTTAATGATCTTTCGGGCCCCAGGTAAGACATATTTTGGAGATCCCTGTTTGGATCAACTTTGAACCTATTAGCCATTTTCACACCATTCAAGCTCTCATGATGCTAAACAATATTTAATTATATGATAAAGTATATGATAGGCATCCACCAGCCAATGGTTTCAAAACCAACCTTGAAAAAGCACAAAGCATTGATAAATCCATTGGTTATTGCGCTTGGATCAAGACTTCTTTCTGTATGCAACCATATTTTTATTGTGGAATTCATTGCCTTACCAAGGTTTTAGGAAAGACAAAGCAAGGGTGACTTGGTGAATGTTAAGTAAACCAGTGAGCAACATTAAAATAAGGCACATGCACCATAAAGCTTAAAATTATAACATAAATCTGTTTATAGTCATAATCAACTTACACTGTTGTTTCAATAGAGAAAATCAAATGACTGCTCTGAGGAGATTTACCATTCCACTGAGTGAAATCTGATAACTTTCTCTTTAATTATCTTCCCATGTCTCATCCCTCCTCTCCTTTGTATATATCTACAGTTCTCTGGCTAGTACTTTGCTCTGATTCTGATGAATGAGAGAAATGGGAAGGGACTGGAGACAGGAAGATGGAGAGGAAAAGAGAATGGTACAGTGAGAGAGGTGAAGCTGGGGGAGAAGTTGGTAGAGATAAAGATGAAGTACAGTGATCCATAAGCTAAGGAGGGCAAGATGAGGTTAAAAGAAGAAACAGTGCTAGAAAGAGAAAGGTAGGTAGAGAAAGAGCAATAGAGATATACATAAGGTTTAAGATGAGGAAGAGAGGTAGTGAGAAGAAGCCACACAGAGAAGGAAATATAAAGAGAGGGAGTTAGAGAAAGAGAGAGATAGAGGTATACTAGTAGAGAGATGAACTAGTGAGAGAAGTATTGAGAGATATAAGGTAGAGCAAGTACTGCAAGGTAGCTAGTGAGGCAAAAGAAGAGGGGATATAGAAAGGCATGTCATTTTAAGAGAGTAGTTAGGCATATTTTGTAAGGTACATGGAGGAAAGAATAAATGACAAAAGAGAAGAATTGTAGAGATAAAAGTAGAGAGAGATGGTAAGGTAGAGAGTTGTGAGGAACAGAGGCAGTAGAGAGAGAAAGATGAGATAGAAAGATGTATGTTATGTTAGGGTATGTCACTGAGAATTTGTAGAGTGCACATTTACCATAGGTATCTTGGAGCTATAATAAAAACTCTGTCAGGGAGCATATAGTCTGCTCAATTAAGTCTCATAATCCTTTTTAATGACCCAAGCCTTCAAACTTTCCTTGAAAGATAAAATGTCCATAGCTTAGTGGATTGTCCAAGGCAATACAACGTGGACAGATCTTAAATTGCATAGAGGAGCATATTTTTTTATTTTGTCTTTAACAAATTTCAGAGCTAAATTGTTTACACTCATAAAATGGTGTAGCAAAATTTAAACTCTATCTGTTCTTTCACTGGAAGCCAGTGAAACTTCTTTATCAAAGGTGAAACATGCAGGGGGGGCTCCTTCGCAATGGCAAAGTAGCGTCGCCCCCATGGCTAAGCCAGCAGCTGAAAAATAACACTATAGTTTACTACTGTTTTATTTTTCAGCTGCTGGCTCAGCCAGCAGCATGTGCAGGGAGGGGCGGGCTGGGCCATGGGAGTTGGGAGAGGGGTGTGTGTTTGCTTGCCTGCCTTAGGCTGGCCAAACACACCTGCGCACATAGGTTTCTCTAACCTGGCTGTGCTACAAATCCCGGTTAAAAAACATGCACAGTCTCCCCTGTGGTGTCTGAGTTGGAGACCAAGCTGCTCAGAGTGATCCTGGCGATGCTCTCATGCTAGGTTTCGTCAGATTTTCAAGATATCCATATTAGATAACTTTACATACTATGGATGGGAAATTAACAAAAATGTGATGCAGCACAGCATGGCAAACAAAGAGTAGCTCTGTTGCACTGCATCAAAATGAGATAGGAAAACAGCACCATGCCTACTAATACATAGCCCTGTTTTACTCTCTTGTAGCGCAGGCTCATTTTAGGTTGTCATACGCAAACACACACACCCTTGCGCTATTGGGCAAGTGTGTGTTTTCTAGGAAGCATAGTTTTTGTACTGGATGGGAACCCTTCCAGTACAAAACTATGCTTGAATACTGTTGCCACTTTCTATGTGTGCAGTACAACGTAAAACAAATGGAAAGTTTGGAAAGTATAGAGTAATATATACATTTCTACTCCGTTACGTTTGCCTCGGAGAGGTGTAAGGTTTTGCCACAAATCACTCTCTACAAATGTTAGCAGATAGGTGTTAGAAATTGGGTTTCTGGTTGGCTAGGGTGTGCACCTAAGCCAGGCAGAACCCACCCACTCTAGTCAGGGCAAGGTGGTCACACGTCCAAGATAACCCCTGCTCACCCCCATGGTACCTTGGCATGAGCAGTCAGGCTTATCCCAGAGGCAATGTGTAAAGTGTTTGCACAACACACACAACACATGTGACGCACTATCCCCACCACAAAGGAAACACAACATCAAGTTATATGAAAATATACTGTATTGTACACAACGCAATTAATAGACCAAACACCACGTTAGTAATATCCTGCTACCTTAGCAGTTGTCAGAACGTTACACATTAGTTACTCTGCAAACCTAGCAGTAGTCACATATAACACACAGGTTACTCAGTATTCTGCAACATAAGCAGTAGCCAGGAAACACGTTACTACACCAAAGCACTTGTCATAGACATATCATAAACGCTGAGATTAGGAACACTATAAAATGTATGGCAAGTCAGGGAAACATAATAGCAAGTCATAACCATAAAAGGAACATCGGCATACATATATGTACTACATCATAAAACAGGCAGGCAACATATAAACCAATAATGTCTCTAAAAAGAACTTATGCCATATATATTGTCCTTTAGCAGTACCTGTTTATTAAGATGGGCACTTCCAGTGACATTCAAATGGAAATGGGGCCCCCGGAGCTCCTCTGCGCCAAAGGGGGGGCTCCCAATAGTTCTGGGGTTAAGAGGGGCAGCCATTTTAGGATGGGCCCCTCCTGGGGCTTGCGATTGCTGGCCCCCCCAGGCCTCTACCGACCCTCATGAGGGGGGCCAAAGTCCAGAAAACAATCAGGAAAGGAGAGGGGCGTCACGCACCCCCTCTTGTTTGTAACAGGCCCCTCCTGGGGCTGCGATCTCTAGGGGCCCCCTGGGCCTCAACCGGCCCTCCAAAGGGGGGGAAGCACACCCAAAACACTCAGGGCCAAACAGTAGGGGCCCCCACCCGGCTCTGGCAGGTGCCAAACAGCTGGTGCAGGACCTCGTGGTGCGGGGAGCCACCGGCAAGGCTTCCACCTCGCCCGCGTCCTGTAAATGGCAAGGTGGGGCTCCGCTGGCACCGGGGGGAGCCTCCGATGAGGCTTCCTTCCCCTGTGCGGCTCAGGATGGAAGTTGTGGCCTGCCCAGGCCGTAACGAGCAGCAGGCACCAGAGTGGGTGCCTGCTTGTGCTCTGGGGGTGCTCCTCAAAGTGAGCTTCGCCCCGGGGGCACGGAAGGAGCGCGTGCGCTCCTTTTTCTTACTCAATGATGCTCCGGGGGTCCCCGTCACAGCGCGTCACTTGCACTCTTCAAAAACAGCCCGGATCGCGGTGGTGAATTGGGCAATGATGTTCAAAAGCGCTCCAGGTGCTTTTGAATTGAAACAAAAGCGCTCTCTAGGCACTAGAGTGAACGCAGCGACAGTGCTGCCCCAGCCCTACAGGATGAGGGTGAAGCGCTTTACTAGGCACTCCAGGCGGGCAACAAAGCACTATTCGTGCTCTAGGCAGTTGCAGGGTTCAGGGGCCACAGCACCCTGCCCCTGGGGGACAAAGTTCCATGGAGCACAGGGCGGACACCCAGCAGCAGGCCAGCTCAAGGTGATTGCAGGCAAGTGGCTGTTCCTTACAGTGACCAAGCAGGTCACAGGTCATCACAGCAGCAGCAGTCCTTGGCGTTTCCTGGGGAGTCCCTCCAGCATTGTGTGTCCAGTTACAGGTAAGTTCCAAATTGTCTCCAAATTGTGGGGAAAACTCCCCTGTACTTATACTCAGTTTTTACAGTATTTTACAATGGAAGGGGAGAGGAAGTTCCAACCAGTTACCACTGGTTCTGTGAGTGCCCCTTCTCTCCTCCAGCACAGGCTCCAGACATCAGTTGTGGGTAAACAACCCTATTGTGTGAAGCCAGGGCACAGCCTTTACAAATGCAGGTGTGCCCGCCTCTTCCTTCTCTCAGCCCAGGTAGATTATTCAGCATGTAAATGCACCTCTGTGACACCTCCACCCTTCCTGTGTACTGAAAAGTATGCACAAAGCCCAACTGTCACTCTGCCTAGACGTGGATTGGAGTCAAGCTGCAAAACACGAGAGTCATAAGCAAAGAGAAATGCTCACTTTCTAGAACATACACCTACACCAGTAAGCAGCATTTCTTACCACCATTACAACCATATCAAAAATGCCTACGCTACCCCTCATAAATCAGACAATAACCCCTATATATACAGCAGGGCATGTCTAATGCAATCCTATGAGAAGGCAGTACTCACAGCAGTGAGACACCAAGTTAGGCTGTTTGTCACTACCAGGACAGGCCACGCAACCTTTCACATGTCCTGCATTCTACATACATAGCACCTTGCTCATAGGACTAGCTAAGGCCTACCTTAGGGGTGACTTACATGTAGTAAAAGGGGAGTTCTGGGCGTGGCAAGTCAATTTAGATGCCAGGTCTCTGTGGCAGAAAGCTGCGCACACAGGCCCTGCGCTAGCAGGCCTGAGACGGGTTTGAAAGGTTACTTCAGTGGGTGGTGCAAGCAGCGCTGCAGGCCCACTAGTAGCATTTAATTTACAGGCCCTGGGTATAGAGATACCACTGTACAAGGGACTTATAGGTAAATTAAATATGCCAATTAGGTATAAGCCACTCATACCAACTTTAGATGGGAGATCACCTGCACTTTAGTAATGATTAGCAGTGATAAAGTGCTCAGAGTCCTAGAGCCAACAGCGAGAGGTCAGAAAAATAGGAGAAATTAGGCAAAAAGTCAGGGGATGAACCTGCCACAAGGGCCAGGTCCAACACAACCGCCCACCAGCCTAAAGCCAGGGAGAACAATCAATACCTTGATGGGCTTCCCTGATTTGGGTGATAGAACATGGACCCTTACCCGCCACTGTAGGGGCACGCTCCAGTTCTATGCCAACCTGATCTCAGTTGAGTCTCTCTGTCAATGCTTCCCAGGCAACCTAGACTAACCCACGGGGGCTCTCTAGCTGCCAATGGCCAGAACCAGGCCCCAGGCCATCTAGGAGCCTCTGGTCTCGGAAACCATAACGAGTGGGGGTGATAGCCCCAGGTGCAAAGCAACCTGTCTCCCACTCCATTTCCAACCAGTTCAGGGAGTCTACACTGCCACTGATCCACCAACATAGGGTCCGCACCCACAGGTTCTACAGGGGCTAAAGGCGAGGCTCTCTTCCCTCTACCCCTCCTTCTAGGATCCAGCCCTCCTATCCTAGGATGGGTATCACCAGAATCCATAACTGCCAGGGTGCTGGGTACAGCAGTCCTGCACAACTCTCTCACCAGCCCAGGATCACTACCTGATGACTGACCACCCAACCTAGGGACGATACCTTAGGGTTGCACCGGGGTCCGGGGCGAGCTTCACCCCTCCCTGGACCCCACTTCCAGAGTTCTGCATCTCCCCACCTTGGGAGATGTCACCAAAGGTTCCACAGGGGGTGGTGAGCACACCAACCGCCCCCACCAACCAGGTCAGAGTTTACCCCTGAACCTGTCTATCCAGTCCAGGGACGACACCCTTAGACTGGACCATTGCCCAGCAAACCTTGGGAGTACACCTACCCCCTGCCAGATCAGAGCTTACCCCCTGAACCTGACCATCCAACCCAGAGTCACCACCCTGCGGTTGAACCACTGTCTGGCGCACCAGGACTTCCTTGGGAGCACACCTACTCCCCATCAGGTCAGAGTTTACCCCCTGAACCTGATCATCCAACCCAGAGTCACCACCCTGTGGTTGAACCATTGCCTTGCACACCAGGACTTCCTTGGGAGCACACTTACTCTCCATCAGTTCAGAGTTTACCCCCTGATCATCCAACCCAGAGTCACCACCTGCGGTTGAACCATTGCCTGGCGCACAAGGACTTCCTGGGGGGTACACCTACCCCCCACAAGGGAAACACTTTCCCCAAGAGCCACACAAGGGTCTGGCTGGTGCAGGTATCCTGAACACTGCCCATCTAGCAGAGTATGGATTCCCCCCAACCCAGAATTGGCCTTACCAAGGTCATTCCTGGGGGGCTCTGACCTCAGAGCTGACCCCTGACCCTCCAGATTCTCCACTGGAGCCCGCAGCCCCCTCTCAACCCTACGCCTGGATTTCTGCCTCCTCCACTCTGGAGTGAGACTACCAGACAACAGGACCGGAGGAACGCTATCACCAGCCACCCGCCCAAGTCCTACTGGCAAAATGGGATCCCTCTGAGCCGCTGGCCCTATGGTGCAGGCTAGGCTCCCATCCTGGCGCTCACTCATGGAACCAACCAGGCTATGACACCGGGTCTCGGACATCCTGGGACACAGCCCATCCCCACACCCTATCCTCTGAGGCAAGACATGGGATCCCGAACCCCTCCCATTACACTGGGACCTACCTGGGACACAAGCCTTTTCCACCACATCTGGTTGGGAAACACCTAGACCACTCTCATTAGGAACACCCCCTAATGCCACACCAGACCCTCTGGTACGCAACCAGAGGTCCACCTCCTTTGCAAGCTCCCTGGGGTCAGAGAGCTCACACACTGACAAGTGTTCGCGTAACCCTGAAAAACAACAATGAATCAGGTGCTCTCTGACAATCAGATTAAACAGCCCTTCAAAATTGTTTACTGTGCTACCCTTCACCTTCACCCTTCTAGTGCAATGCAGCAATCCTCCACAAACTCCTCCCAAAACTGGTGGGACAGTTTCTTACAGCCCCTGAACCTCTTTCTGTATTCCTCAGGGGAAAAACCATACTTCTCAATGAGTGCATTCTTCATAGTGGAGTACCCCTCCCTGTCACTCTCTTCTAGAGTCAGTAGGGCATCCCTCCCCTCCTCAGGGATATAGCTGCCTAGGCTAGTCCCCCAATCCTTCTCAGGGATCCTGCGCGCTACCAGAGCCCTCTCATATTCCTTTAACCACTGACATATGTCACCCCCCTCTTGGAACCTAGGTACCAATTCTATGGGTATGTGAGGAACATCTTTGCTACAGCTGGCACCACTGGACTCCACCTGCAGCGCTGGTGAGACCAGAACCTTCAGACTGCGCTCAACAGAGAGTTTCTCTCTGGCAAAGTCCCTCTTTGCCATCATCTCCTGTACTAAGGCCTTCCCCACCTCAGCCCTTCTCTCCTCAACAGCTAGGCGCGCTAACTGCAACTTCAGGTCCCTCTCTTAGCTCATCAGGCATCAAGGAATGAGAGGTGGCCCTGCTTCTTACACTGGACCCAGCAAGGGACTCCCTATCACTGGGGCCTTCCCTGTAAACTGGTGTCCCTGCCGGGTCATTCTCACCCTCCTGATCAGTCTCTCCGCCACTCTCTAGGGATGAGGTCTGGGAGCCCTCCCATTGGGAATCCTCACTACACTCAGGATCATCCTCTGAGTACCCCTAAGCACACTCTTTCCTTGGGTACATGTCACAAACCTTTCAAAGAAATTCAGGGATCTCCTGAGGTCCCCTTCCACTGGCAGCCCTCTCTTTCTACAGAACCCCTCTAATTCCTCCTGCGTGTAAAATGGCAGGTCCTCTAAATTAAAGGCTCGCCCCATTTTGAAAAGGTACAATAAACACAAGTGTGACAACCAAAATACCCAAGTGTGAGAACTGAAAACAGAAAAAATGACCAAAAAGAGAAAGTTAAGAGATGCAAAACATGTGATGGTCTAAAGGCAAACTTTGTAGTGAAATAATGAGTCACAATGGTATTGTGCAAGCACAAGTCCTATCCTCACCACTGACGACCAAGGGGGTGAGCAGAGGTGATCTTGGATGTGTAACTCCCTTGCCCTACCTAGAGTGGGTGGGTTCTGCCTGGCTTAGGTGCATTCCCTAGCCAATCAGAAACCCCATTTCTAACATTGGTGGCAGCAGTGGGATAGGACTTGTGCCCATATACCACCCATGGACCGCCCCTTTACGCAAACTAGCACAAAGCAGCGCACTGCACTACTACTCATTAATTTGGCCAATTTGCCAATGCAAATCCTAATTTGCATTGGAACAAAAATACCACCACCACCCTTTTTGTGAGAGGCTTGCATTACAAAAGTAATGCAAACCCAAGCAATGTTTAGTAAATCTGGGATTACAAATCTAAATGTAACCTATTTACATAGTGAGAAATTATCCACAAAGTCTCATATTTTACACCCTTATATAGTTAAACAAACAACCCAGAGGGTACTTTCCCAAAAGCATACAATTGATTTATGATGCCTGGCTAGGTATGGCCACCTTTCAACTTTATTATTGAGCAGCAAAGCTCCGTACAATCAACAATAGACTCTTTGGTAGTGGGAACAAAGTTGCGTTCCAATTGGAACTTGACTCTTTGAAGACAATGCTCTCCGGGACCACTATATGAAGCTGTCATCCCTATGGAACTCCCCTTGATGACCAGGATCACCCTGTGGAGAGCACTAAGGTGGGTAGGTTTCAATAGTGAGCCAATACAGGAAACAGCCCCTATGGTGTGGTGAATGGCTGTCACATCTATCTTCGCTGAAGGGCTTAAGGGCCTGGAACTTCATAGGGATCTCAAAATTGGGTGGCGTATATAATTGAGACCCACATTAAAACTTTTGAAAAGTTACAAGATGAATGTATCCCACACAACTCACAAGTATTTAGATATTTACAACCATGCCATGTGCTAGGACCTTAGAGGACAGAATTGATGCACCTTCCAGAGTTTTGCTTCTTAGAATCAAATATTGCAATATAATTTCTGGGTGCAGGGGCATCTCCAGGGTTAATAGAGATGTTTGGTGATAAACATGACAGACCCCTTATCCACTCCACTCACAGCCTGGCAGTAATTACGACCTTTGCAGATAGTGAGTGGACTGAATGAATGAATATTTCATTGAGTAATTAAAATCGTCACAATACGTTTTGCTAAAACAAAATTGATAAAAAGAAAATACAAAGTTCTGCTCAGTTTAAAAACAATACAAAATCACACACAGTTTAAAGTGTAGCAGCTTGGCGCAATAATAATAATAAGAAGAAGAATAAAATTCAATCTTTAAAAGATCGCACTTCAGATAAGGGCAGCTTAACCAGTTTGATTCATTCATTCAGAGATTTCATGTTGCTAGATATTATAATTATGTATTTTCCAAATCTGGCAAGTTTCGTTAAATTGCTGATATTAAAACTAAATTTTACCACTTCCTTAGAAATCCCATTTTGTAAAAGAAATTGGTTTGAGTATAGTAAGAAAGTAAAGTGCTAGTAAGAATTCAGGGCAGTGACAAGGTAGATGAATGATAGTTTATTTTCTATAGTTGCAATAACTGTAAGACTGTATTAGCATTTAGGGCCTCATTTACAAGAATCTGATGCATCGGCTCTGATGCGTCAGATTTCTTGTGCTGCCCTACGACTCCCTAACGATGCCATGGAAGCACTGTATTTACAATACAGAGCTCCATGGTGCACGTTTTTACAGATGCATCAGAAATTCTGAAGCAGATGTGGCAATAAACTGACGCGTTGCTGGATTAGCATAAAAAAAGCAATGCTACTCCAGTAATGCTAGAAAGGCTCCCATAGAGAAAAGCTCTGCACCAGTTTAAAGCCTGCTCTAATTAGGCTTTAAAATTCTGACACAGTGAAGTCGCAGAAAGACGCAGTGAAATGTAAATTTCACTGCAGCATTTCTGCATGGATTTTTCCAAGTGAATGTCTACCTTGCGTAAATTATACCTGCCACAGGTATAATGTGATGCAAGACTTTACAGACTGAAGCATTGGGCCTAATCTGACAGTTTGAAAATGTGGAGCAGTGTAAAGTACTGCTTTCGCCGCCGTTGCGTCACAAGAAACAAATGATGTAACATTGGCGCAAAGGCCTTGTAAATAAGGCCCTAAGTGTGTTTCTCCATGATGCTTTATAGGATAGGGAGGACCATAAATCTTGCATGGAGGATGTAATTTCTGCAAGACTTACCTAGTGCCTTTTCTATAAAGTTGCATTTGATTTGTTTCATACGATATGAAGATTGGTTCAAAGTTTGCAACTGTTTTACATTTTCTTAAATCTTCCCTGGGGAGCGCCACATGTGTTTGAGTCGAGTGTGCGCATTCAACGCGTTGTATACTTTTAAGTATACTTATACTGTGGTTGAAAGCTATTTTATTTGTTGGTTGCAGTGTCCTTCAAAAATCCTTGCCTATTAGTGGTCAGTTCTGCCTCTTTGTCCTGCCTTTTTCACTTTGGGAGCAGCACCAACTACTGTTTAATTACGCTATGTCCTGTTTATCTCTTCTGTAGGGGACTTTTTTTTTTATATTTGCCTGTTCATTTTATACCGTGGGTGTGTGTAAGTCCCTCCTCCCCACCAGCTCCCTCTGCGAACATAAAACCAACAGCAGAGGGGAGGCTTTTCCAGGGCCAGCCCGCCCTCGCTCCCTTTCTCTTGTTTCTTTTTACTTTGGGAGCCGTGTTTGTGTTTTAGTTACTTTGGACACCATGTTCAGAAAAGAAAAGCGCTCGGTAACTTGTTATATTTACCATGCACAATGCTTGTTTACTGAACTTGCCCGTGCCTGCACACATTTCAACATTGCCTTTACCATACACGCTTGAAATGCGTGCTGCCACGGGACGTAAACAGTGCAAGCTCTGTGCTTGTTTACCTAATCTCCCCATAGCAGTACACATTTCAAACATGTATGTTAAAGGCAAACTTGAAATGTGTGCAGCCACGGGCAGATCAATTAAACAAGCGCTGTTTATATAATCTGCCCGTGGCTGCACGCATTTCAAGATTGCCTTTAACATGCACGTTTGAATTGCGTGCAGCCACATGGAGATGAATTAAACAAGCACAGTGCTAGTGATGCAGTAGAAACAAGGATGCGCTTGTTAGGGGTTGCAGTGTTGCACGGTTGCACATCAGTTTGGGGCGGAGCCCCTCTGAGGCATGGCGTCTTGCTGGGAAGTGCCGGTGAAACCCTTTGATGTCTGCAAATGGCGAAGACTGGTGTAGCCATTATTAGGGCTGGTGGACAGTCATTCACAGAGAACTCCGGGCTCAATGGAGGCGCAGCCCACCAAAAAGATCACAATTAGATGACTATCACGAGTCCATGACAGAATGTAGACTTGAACAAACTCTATGGGATCCCAGGAACTAACCATTCTGATTAAACTTCACACCACATACCAAGGGGGTGTCTTAAAATTCTCAAGAATGCCGCTATTTCAGGAAGAACCTGCTTTCAGACAGCCCCAAGGTTTGGCCTTTGACATTCAGTTTCTACTCATATGCCGTGGGAGCGTCTTAAAGTCTCCAACATTTAAGCCGTAGAAAGTTTCGTTTAAGCCCTGTGACCTGTATATTTACAATCACTGCAAACACATACTTAATCAGCAAACTCACAACTAAAGAACAAAAATAAAAAAACACACTGGAAAAGCCAGTAGGTCTGGCATTAGCAAGTTGGTGCGATGGCAACTTGTTTTTTAGTTTTAATGGAAACCATATAAAAACAACAAGCATTTCCAATGCAATAGGTCTCGCATTTGTGAGAGTTAGAGCTATTGGCATTGTAAATGACAATGGCCCTCATTACAACCCTGGCGGTCGGTGATAAAGCGGCTGTAATACCGCCAACAAGCCGGCGGTAAAAAGATGGAATTATAACCACTGCGGAAACCGCCAACACAGACAGCCACTTTAACACACCGACCGCCACGGCGGTAGGAACAAGCACAGCGGCGGTAACTGCCACCAGCCAGGCGGAAGACAATGTTCCGCCCACTGTATTACAACAGGCCTATCCGCCACCTTTTCCGGGGCGGTACCAAGGACAACAAAAGCACAGTGGAAACAGATATCATAAGTCAAAGGACTCACCTCTGGACCCTCAGGGAAGAACCACGCCACCAAGGAGCCCGAACTGCAGGTGTTCCCCATGCCGGTCTACCTCCCCCTACACCAGGAATACCAATGCTGGCGACGATGACCACGGTGAGTACTGCTGCCTAGCACACAGGCGAGGGGGGAGGAAAAAGAGAGTGACACACACACACACGTAACACCCCCACCCCTAACAACATACACACAAACAGATGCAACAACATTACACATCCACCCCGTACCCCTCAGGAATAATGCAAGGACAAAAGGAAGTGATTGAAGTGAGTGTAATAAGATAAACATCTAGAAATACTTCTTCAAAATTCAAAACAGTATTTACAGATATACAAATAGAGGGACACAGCCCAGTCCATAATGTCCGTGGGCCACAGGTCCACATCACATAGGCCAAGGCCCCATCTTACTCCTGCATCAACACAGAGAGAACTCTGTTGGGGCATCAGGTCGAAAATACACAGGCACCTCAGGGGGACAGGGAATGGGGGGACACCTCAGCCAGAAGATAGTACAACACCACTTGTACTGGAGGGGGCAACAAGCCCTGTGTTATATCCTGGGGAGTGCAAAGCCACAGTCTCTCAAGTGGGTGGTTTGCCCACTGATTAGTCCTGCGGAGTGCAAACCCACAGTCGCTCAAGTGGGTGGTTTGCCCACTGCTTGTTCCTCTGGAGTGCAAAGTCACAGTCTCTCAAGTGGGTGGTTTGCCCACTGCTTGGTCCTGGGGAGTGCAAAGCCACAGTCTCCACTGGTTCTGGAGGGGGCCTTGTGCCCAGTGTGCTTCATCTTGCCAAGGAGGGGGTGAGTGGATGCCTTCTTCCACTGGTTCTGGATGGGCCTTGTGCCCAGTGTGCTTCATCATGGCAAGGAGGGGGTGAGTGGATGTCTTCTTCCACTGGTTCTGGAGGGGGCCTCGTGCCCAGTGTGCTTCATCCTGGCAAGGAGGGGGTGAGTGGATGCCTTCTTCCTCTGGTTATGGAGGGGTCTTTGTGCCCTGTGATGCAGATCTTTGGGAGTACAAGGTCACAGTCCCTCACCTGGGTGTCATATCCACAGGTTTTGCAGTGGGCACGATGCATTACACTCCATGGAGGCAGGACTACACACTGCCCGCCGGCGGTGATGGCTGCACAGTGGTGGCAGTGCAGGTGCTAGCAGTGGTGGGGGGAAGCTCCAGCCCTTCCCCTGCAGCCTCAGATGGCTGCCCACTGGGGCTGCTGCTGCTGGCAGTGGTGCTGGTGGCGATGCATGTGGCGGTGCTGATGGCAGTGCTGGCAGTGGTGGGGGGAGGCTCCAGCCCTTCCACGGCAGCCTCGGATGGCTGACCACTGGGGCTGCTGCTGTTGGCAGTGCTGCTTTTGGCAGTGCTGATGATGGTGCTGGTGTCGGTGCTGGCAGTGGTGGGGGGAGGCTCCAGCCCCTCCCCTACAGCCTTGGACGGCTGAAGTACCATAGTTGGTGTTGGGGGCTCAGAATCTGTCACAGCACCAGGCATCCTGTCCCTCTTGCCTACAGGGGCAGGCCCTTTGCCCTTACTCTTAACGTCTTTGTGGTGCCTCCTTGCCATCTGGTGGTACCTCCTTGCCCTTCCCCTTCGAAGCTGGTGGTGCCACTTTGCCCTTCCCCTTGTAAGCTGGTAGTGCCTCCTTGCCCTTGGCAGCTGGTGGTACATCCTTGCCCTTCCCCTTGGCAGCTGGTGCAGGCACACTGCCAGTGCTGATGGGTGTCTCCTTGGAGTCTCTCACACCTGCAGTAGCTGCTGCAACTACAGTGGCCGTGGACTGGGTGGCTGAGGTGCTAGCCTGGGTTCAGCCCACCCTGGCCCGATGTGAAGGATGGGGGAGGGGTAGGGAAGAGGTCAACGGCAGAGAGGAAAAGCTTCTTAGGGGCACTGGGGCAGGAAGAGTGTGAAGGTTTGGGAGTGGTTGTAGGAGGTATGTGTCTGCTGTGTTTGGGTGCAGGTGCATGGGCTGGATGCTGTTGTGAGGTGGATGGCTGTTGGGTGTCTGAGTGCTTGCGTTTGTGTGCTTTGGGAGGAGGGGGCACAGACACAGTGGGAGAGGACACAGGGGACGTGTGCATTGATGTGGGGGTGGTGATTGCCAGTGAGGGTCATGCAGGTGTGAGTGGAGATGCTACTTGGAGGGAGGTGGACGACGACGAGGAGAGGGACACAGTGGAGGCAGTGGATGTTGGAATGTCAGCATTTGGATGGTGTTTGTGTGAGTGTGTATGGGGTGGTGTGTGGTGCTTGTGTTTGCCTGAGCCACTCCTGTGTGTTGTCTTGGGTGTATGCTGGTCTGAATGTGTGCTTGGGATAGGTTGTGGTTCAGGGGCATGGGACTGGGCAGAGGAAGTTGGAGGGGGGAGGCTAGAGACAGGAACAATGGCTGCCATCAGGGAGGAGGCCAGAGCCTGGAATGATCTCTGTTGGGCCGCCACACCAGAGTGAATGCCCTCCAGGAATGCATTTGTATGTTGCAAATGCCCTGCCAGGCCCTGGATGGCAATCACTATGGTTGACTGCCCAACAGAGATGGATCACAGGTGGTCAATAGCCTCCTCACTCAGGGCAGCAGGGTTAACTGGGGCAGGGCCTGAGGTGCCTGGGGCGAAGGAGATGCCCACCCTCCTGGGTGAGCAGGCACGGGAAACTCACTGAGGGGCTGCTAGGAGGGCAGTGCTGGTACAGGGGGTGGCGGCTGTACCTGTAGTTGTGGTGGCCACAGAGGTGCCTGCCACCACTAGGGACCTTCCATCGGAGGAGGTATCACTTTCAGAACTGTCCCCTCCTGTCTCCGCCGTGTTGCTCCGCTCGTCCTCCGTCCCACTGGTGCCCTCACCGTCAGCGGATTCGACCTCATGGGCCCTGTGGGATGCAGCTCCCTCCATTGTCGGTGCCTCTGCTCCTCCGCCAGATGATGCTAATGCACAGAAGGACAGGGTGACAAAACAAAGAGGGGGGGAAGAGACAGAGGATACAGTTGGTCAATGGCAGCAACAACACCACCATTGGCGTACACAACACACAGGGAACAGCCCTACGCACTAGGCAATGCACTACCAGTCACAATGCTAGTCACCAGGCTATGGACAGTAATACCTAACACCAGTTGCAGCATACCTGAGACCCACAGAGCCCTGCCCATTAGTGGATGCCCACTAGCTTGTTTGGAGGTGGATTTTATCAGCCCCTGCCCAACATGGAACCTACCCTGCAATGTCCGGCCTGGCCTAGGGGCAACAACAGGCGCACATCCCCCACCCAGAGACCACCCCACCACGCGCAAGTAGTATATTGGGAACTGTGCTCACCCCCTTGTGGCTGCTGTGATGCCTTCAAGCGCCCATCAAGCTCCGGATAGGCCACTGCCAGTATGCAGAACATCAGGGGGTCAGGTTTTGGCGGGCACCCCTTCTTCATTGGGAGCCCATCCCCAGCTGGGCCTCCGCCATCTTCCGTGCCCAGCATCTCAGGTCCTCCCACCGATTGCAACAGTGGGTGCTCGTCTGTCGTAGACCCCCAGGGTCCGCACGTCCTTGGCGATGGCATGCCATATACCCTTATTTTGATGGGTGCTGACCTGCAGAGAAATAAACATAGTAAAAAGGTATCAGTCATCCCGTGCGGCCTGTTACACTCATGGCCCACCATATCCCTCCCATCCCCTTATGCACAGACATTGCCCACCATACATGCAGCACACAGCCCAGCACCCCTCAACCACCCCCCCTTAGTTGAGGCCCTCACATACAGCACTCCATGCATTCATGCCCCATGCATCGTGCTCACAGTGTACTCACCTGTTTGTCTGGAGGCCCATACAGCATTCAGTACTGGGGTAGGACCCCATCCACCAGTCTCTCCAACAACGCAGCAGTGAAGGCAGGGCCCCTTTCCCCAGTGACTCGAGCCATGGTCGGTTCCAGACACAGGTCACAGCAGCACTTGCAGTGCAGGTCCTCTCCTGTTGAAGGTCAGGTAGCAAGTGAGTGAACAGATAGAAAATGGCGGTCACGTCCACGGCAGTGCGTATCGTCACCACCGGCGTACATCACCATTGGCCACTGTAACTCATAGGGCCCAATGTTAACTAATGAGGAGTTGAACGGCGGTACTCGCCCGCCTCCTGCAACGGCGCACAATGTCAGCGACATTACCTCATTTCCACCTGTCCATCCACACAGGACAGGCAGCCGCCATTTCAAGGGGGGGCAGGCCATGGCACCTAACTGTGTCACAGCACACATAGGCACAATTTGTGCCTAAACATCAACATACTGTTTCTGTCACAACATGCAATGTACTGTAAATTTAGGAAATGTTGAAAACAGACCAGATGCTCATCGTTTTCCCCCTAGATTACAACCACTGAGGATCAATAGGAGATGGAGACATCCCCCATGTACAGGCCTCTGGTGGACTTGGCAACAATGGAGGATAGGCACATTATCCTCACCTACAGACTTGATAGAGCCACAATCCAAGAGCTCTGTGCCCAACTGGAGCCAGACCTGATCTCTGCTATCCATCACCCCACTGGGATCACCCCTCGTGTGCAAGTCCTATCTGTGCTCCATTTCTTGGGAACTGGCTCCTTCCAAGTGACAGTGGGCTTGGCAGCACTAATGTCACAGCCAATGTTCTCAAATATACTGACCAGTGTTGTCTGCCCTGATGAAACACATGCACAACTACATCGTTTTCCCCCAGTTGGAGAATTTGGCCACAGTGAAAGCTGACTTCTATGCAATGGGACATACCCCCAACATTATTGGGGCAATAGATGGTACACATATTGCCTTTGTCCCCCCTCGGAGAAATGAACAGGTGTTCAGAAATCGAAAGAGCTTTCACTCTATGAATGTGCAGATAGTGTGCCTGGTGGACCACTACATCTCCCATGTGAATGCAAAGTATCCTGGGTCTGTGCATGATGCCTTTATCCTGAGGAATAGCAGCATTCCATATGTGATGGCTCAACTCCAGAGGCACCAGGTGCGGCTAATAGGTGAGCCCATGGTCCCCACTCAGTGGATGTTTGTGTTTTGGTATGGGGTTGGCCCTAAGGGTTAGTGTCTGGCTAACAGGTATCCCTCGGTATTTGCAGGTGACTCTGGTTACCCCAACCTCTCATGGCTACTGACCCCAGTGAGGAATGCCAGGACAAGGACAGAGGAATGTTACAATGAGGCACATGGGCGAACAAGAGGAATTATAGAGCGAACCTTTGACCTCCTGAAGGCCAGGTTTCAGTGCCTCCATCTAACAGGTGCTACTCACCCAAGAAGGTGTGCCAGATCATCGTGTCATGTTGCACAACCTTGCCTTACGTCGCCAGGTGCCTTTTCTGCAGGAGAATGAGGCTTGGGATGGGCATGTGGTGGCAGCGGTGGAGCTTGTGGACAGTGACGAAGATGAGGCAGAGGATGAGGATGTGGACAACAGAACATCAATCATTCTACAGTACTTCCAGTAACACACAGGTAAGACACTGTAACTTCACCAACCATTGCAGTTTTGTGTTGTAAATTTTAACTGGCAGGCTGATATTCCCACTACTATGGCCACTTAATGTACCCTTTGACATGTCTATTTACAGATATGTGCGCCCCACCCTGGCTCCTGGGTATTGACTGCAGCAAACTACAGGTCATACCTAAGTATACATTACTGTACAGTTGAATTGCAATGTCTACAGATAGTGAAACAAATACATAGTTCAATCACTTGACAGACTCAATACTTGTATTTTTTACAATGATGTTTATTCATGTGCTAATGAGTGGATGGGGTATTGCTATAGGCTGGGGGGTGGTGGAGGAGAGTCCAGGATAGAGTCCAGTCTATTTGTATAAGAGGTGCATTGTCCAAGGTTGCATAGGGAAGTGGAGCAATGGCAGTTCAAGGTGGACAGGGTGACAGAGTGGGACACAAGGGTGACAGTCAGGAGAGTCTTATTTCCTGGCGGGGGTCCTGCTAATGTTCTCTGGCTTCTGCTTGGATCACAGGGACCGTTTGCGGGGTGGTTCTCCTTCTGCAGGGGCTGGGGTGCTGGTGGCCTGTTGTTCCTGTGGCGGGGCCTTCTGTCCACTAGCATCAGCAGAGGTGGAGGGCTGTTCATTGGCTTGGCTAGTGTCAGGGGCCTGTTGGTGTGCCACTGCCTCCCTCATGGTGTAGGCCATGTCTGCAAGCACCCCTGCAACGGTGACCAGGGTGGCGTGGATGTCCCTCAGGTCCTCCCTGATCCCCAGGTACTGTCCCTCCTGCAGCCACTGGGTCTCTTGCAACTTGGACAGTATCTGGCCCATCGTCCTAGGATGTTCCTGAGTGCCTTGTGGAGAGTCGGTTCCCTGGGCCTGTCCTCCCCGTAGCACAGAAGTCCTCCCAGTTTCCCTGTTGTCCTGTGCCTCTGTCCCCTGAACTGTGTGCCCACTGATCCCAGGTCCCTGATCGTCCTGTGTTTGTGGGGTGGCCTGGGGTCCCTGTAGTGGTGGACACACTGCTAATTGGCATGTCCTGGGGACAGAGGTATGGGCCCGCTGGGTGGGTGCTGTGCTGGTGTTTCCTGAGGGGAGAGGCTCTGTGGTGGTATGGGACTGTGCCTGGATAACCGACTGTCCGGAGGTCCCTGATGGGCCAGGTTGGTCATCCTGATCCAGGCGAGCAGAGCTGCTGTCATCACTGTGGGCCTCTTCTAGGGGGGACTGGATATTGCTGGCACTTCCTTTCTGGTGATGTTGTGTGGGGGACCTGTGGGGATGTAAATGCAGTGTTATTGTTTCTGCGTGTGACATCTTGGGCATGGGTGTGTTGGCCTCTATGGTTGTGAGTGCCCTGTCAGCTTTGCCTTGTGTGAGTAGTTATTTTGTGGGCTAGGTGATTCTCTCTAGAGTGCATGCTGTGGTGATGGGTGTCCATGCAGGGCTGTGAGTGGTGTCCATGCATTGATGGTGCATGCAGTGCTGGGTACTGGGATGGGTGGGTTGTGATGGTGGGGTGTAAGTTAGGTGGTGGGGTGATAGGGGTAAGGGTAGTGGTGGTGTTATGTGATGGCATGCAGGTAGGGGGGGTGAAAGTAATAGAGGGTTGACTTACCAGAATCCAGTCCTCCTGCTACTCCTGCCAGGCCCTCAGGATGCAGTATTGCCAAGACTTGCTCCCCCCATGTTATTAGTTGGGGGGGAGGTGAGGGTCCACCGCCAGTCCTCTGTACTGCTATCTGATGTCTTGCTACCACGGAACGGACCTTCCCCCATAGCTCGTTCCACCTCTTCCTGATGTCATCCTTTGTTCTTAGGTGCTGTCCCACGGCGTTGACCCTGTCCAAGATTCTCTACCATAGCTCCATCTTCATAGCGATGGATGTCTGCTGCACCTGTGATCCGAATAGCTGTTGCTCTACCCTGATGATTTCCTCCACCATGACCCTTAGCTCCTCCTCTGAGAACCTGGGGTGTCTTTGTGGTGCCATGGGTGTAGTGTGAGTGGGGTGTGTGAGGGTGTCTGGGGTGATGTGTTAGGGTGTGTGCTGTGAGGTGCGTGGATGGTGTATGGGTGATGGTGTTCTCTGGCTCTGGTTGCGTGGGTGCTCTTGCTGTATCTATCTCTAGTGATAACTTTTGTTAGTCGTAATGGGATGTGGGTAATGTGGGTGCGTGTTTTATAGTGGTGTAGGTGTGGTATGTTTATGTGTGTCAGGTGTGTGTAGTTTGAATTGTCCAATGTGGTGTTGTTTTGTTAGTGTGTGTGTATTTTGAGCGCGGCGCTATGTACTGCCAATGGTTTACCGCGGTTTAATGTCCGCTGCCGTAATTCGTGGGTCATAATGTTGTGGGCATAATTCTGTTGGTGTAATGGTGTGGGTTTTGGTACCGCCAGTTTATCACTGACCTTTGGGCTAGCGGACTTGTGTGTGTGTCTGTATAGTGACGGATTGCTATGTGTGGGTCATAATATGGGTAGCTCTATACCACTGCGGTAGCGGTATATTGGCAGCAGTCAGCATGGCGGTAAGCGGGACTTACCGCCAATGTCATAATGAGGGCCAATGTCTTTTATCCATGTACTTTGGTTTGAAGTGGAGTGGATGTATGTGGTGTACAGTGGAATTATGTGGGTTGGATTGGAATTGTTAGTTGTGGAATTTTGTGTAGTGGAATTGTGTGTTGGGTAGTAGATTTGTATGGTGGAATGATGTGGCATGGTGTGCCATGGAATTATGTGGATAGTAATTATGTGGTATTGAGTATACTGAGTTATGTGGAGTGGGATTGTGTGTTTTGGAGTGTAATTATGTTGAAGGCTATTTTGTGTTATAGAGTGGTATGTAGTGAAGTTTAATTATGTGGTGTGCTGTTGAATTTTGTAGCATGATGTGGAATTCTGTGTTGTGGACTGTATGTATGTGGTGTTTTGAGTAATTGTGTTGGTGAGCTGAACTATGTAGTTTGTTTTTGAATTATGTGGTGTGGAATGGAAATGTGTAGAATTGAATTGTGTGTTGTGGACGTGTGTGGCTTTGAGTGAAATTATGCTGATTGGAATTATGTGGCATGGTGTGGAGTGTATTTGTGTGGACTGTGTTACCAAGTTTTTCAAAGAATAGTAAAACAGATACCTGAAGACACTTAAGCCCTCATTACAACCCTAAATGATAAAGCGGCGGTAACACCGCCAAGAAGCTTGCGGCAAAAAAAATTGAATTATGACCACGGCGGAAACCGCTCACACAGACAGCCACTTTAACACACCGACCACCACGGCGGTAGAAACAAGCACTGTGGTGGTAACCGCCAACAGCCAGGCGGAAGACAATGTACCGCCCACCGTATTACAACAGGCCTATCCACCACCTTTTCCAGGGCGGTACCAACAACATCAAAAGCACGGCGGAAACAGAACACAGAAGGGAAACAGCTCACATCTGGACACTCAGGGAAGAACCACGCCGCCATGGAGCATGAACTGCAGGTGTTCCCCATGTTGGTCTACCTCCTCCTACACCATGAATACCAACGCCGGCGAAGACAACCACTGTGAGTACTGCCACCTAGCACACAAGGGAGGGGGACGAAAAGAGAGTGACACACACACGCAACACCCCTAACACCATATGACACAACCAGATGCAGTAACATTACATATTCCCCCAGACTCCTCAGGAATAATTCAAGGACAAAAGGAAGTGATTAAAGTGAGTGTAAAAAGATAAAATACTAGAAATGCATTGTCAAAAATCAAAACAGTATATTCATGTATACAAATGGACTGATACTGCCCAGACTACAATGTCCGTGGGCCACAGGGCCACATCACATAGGCCAAGGCCCCACTTGACTCCTGCATCAACACGGAGAGAACACTGCAGGGGCATCAGTTCGAAAATACACAGGCACCTCAGGGGGATGGGCAACAGGGGGCACCTCAGCCAGAAGATTGTACAACACCACTGGCCCTGGAGGGGGCAACATTCCCTGTGCGATGTCCTGGGGAGTGCAAAGCCACAGTCTCTCAAGTGGGTGGTTTGCCCACTGCTGGTCCTGGGGAGTGCAAAGCCACAGCCTCTCAAGTGGATGGTTTGCCCACTGCTTGGTCCTGGGGAGTGCAAGGCCACAGTCACTCAAGAGGGTGGTTTGCCCACTGCTTGGTCCTGGGGAGTGAAAGGCCACAGTCTCTCAAGTGGCTGGTTTGCCCACTGCTTGGTCCTAGGGAGTGCAAAGCCACAGTCTCTCAAGTGGGAGGTTTGCCCACTGCTTGGTCCTGGGGAGTGCAAACCCACAGTCTCTCAAGTGGGTGGCTTCTCCACTGGTTCTGGAGGGGGCCTTGTGCCCAGTGTGCCTTCATCCTGGCTAGGAGGGGGTGAGTGGATGCCTTCTTCCACTGGTTCTGGAGGGGGCCTGATGCCCAGTGTGCTTCATCCTGGCAAGAAGGGGGTGAGTGGATGCCTTTTTCCACTGGTTCTGGAGGGGGCTTTATGCCCAGTGTGCTTCATCCTGGCAAGGAATGGGTGAGTGGATGCCTTCTTCCACTGGTTCTGGAGGGGGCCTGGTGCCCAGTGTGCTTTCTCCTGGCAAGGAGGGGGTGAGTGGATGCCTTCTTCCACTGGTTCTGGAGGGGGCCTGGTGCCCAGTCCGCGTCATCCTGGCAAGGAGGGTGTGAGTGGATGCCTTCTTCCACTGGTTCTGGAGGGGGCAGCGTGCCCAGTGTGCTTCATCCTGGCAAGGAGGGGGTGAGTGGATGCCTTCTTCCACTGGTTCTGTAGGGGGCCTGGTGCCCAGTGTGCTTCATCTTGGCAAGGAGGGGGTGAGTGGATGTGTTCTTCCACTGGTTCTGAAGGGGGCCTGGTGCCCAGTGTGCTTCATCCTGGCAAGGAGGGGGTGAGAGGATGCCTTCTTCCACTGGTTCTGGAGGGGGCTTTGTGCCCAGTGTGCTTCATCCTGGCAAGGAGCGGGTGAGTGGATGCCTTCTTCCACTGGTTCTGGAGGCATCCCTGTACCGCAGATCTTGTGGAGTGCAAGGTCACAGTCTCTCACCTGGGTGTCAGACCCACACGATTTGCAGGGGTCAGGATGCGTTACAGTCCATGGAGGCAGGACTACACACTGCCCGCCGGTGGCGAGGGCTGCTCAGTGGTGGCAGCGGCAGTGCTGGTGTCGGGGCTAGCAGTGGTGGGGGGAGGCTCCAGCCCATACCCTGCAGCCTCGGACGGCTGCCCACTGGGGCTGCTGCTGCTGGCAGTGGTGCTGGTGGCGGTGCAGGGGGCGGTGCAGGTGGCCGTGCTGGTGGCCGTGATGCCAGTGGTGGGGGGGTCCAGCCCTTGCCCTGCAGCCTCGGATGGCTGCCCACTGGGGCTGCTGCTGCTGGCAGCGGTGCAGGTGGCGGTGATGGTGTCGGGGATGCCAGTGGTGAAGGGAGGCCCCAGCCCTTCCCCTGCAGCCTCGGATGGCTGAACCGCTATGGTTGGTGGTGAGGGCTCAGAATCCGTCCCAGCACCAGGCCTCCTGTCCTTCCTGCCTGCAGGCGCAGGCCCTTTGCCCTTCCTTTTGTAAGCTGGTGGTGCCTCCTTGCCCTTGCCCTTGCCATCTAGTGGTGCCTCCTTGTCCTTGCCAGCTGGTGGTGCCTCCTTGCCCTTGCCCTGGCCAGCTGGTGGTTCATCCTTGACCTTGCCAGCTAGTGGTGCCTCCTTGCCCTTGCCCTTGCCAGCGGGTGGTGCATCCTTGCCTTTCCCCTTGGCAGCTGGTGCAGGCACACTGCCAGTGCTGATGGGTGGTTCCTTGGAGCCTCTCACACCTGCAGTAGCTGCCAACACTACTGTGGCCGTGGACTGGGTGGCTGAGGTGCTAGCCTGGGTTCTGACCACCCTGGCCTGACGTAAAGGATGGGGGAGGGGGAGGGGGAGGGAAGAGGTCAACGGCGGAGAGGAAAGCTTCTCAGGAACACTAGGGTGGGAGGAGGGTGAAGGTTTGGGAGTGGAGGAAGAGGGAGGGGTTGTTGGAGGTGTCTGTCTGCTGTGTTTGGGTGCAGGTGCATGGGCTGGATGCTATTGTGAGGTGGATGTCTGTTAGGTGTCTGAGTGTTTGCGTCTGTGTACTTTGGGAGGATGGGGCACAGACACAGTGGGAGAGGGCACAGGGGACGTGTGTATGGATGTGGGGGTGGTGACTGCCAGTGAGGGGTGTGTAGTGATAGGCATGATGGTGATGGAGGCAGCGGATGAGGATGTAGTGCATGCAGGTGTGAGTGGAGATGCTACTGGGAGGGAGGTGGATGACAAGGAGGAGGGGGACACAGTGGAGGCAGTGATTGTTGGTGTGTCTGCATCTGGATGGTGTTTGTGTGAGTGCCTGTGGGATGATGTGTGGTGCTTGTGTTTGCCTGAGCCACACCTGTATGTTGTCTTGGGTGCATGCTGGTCTGAATGTTTGCTTGGGATAGGTTGGGGTTCAGGGGAATGGGACTGGTGAGAGGAAGTTAGAGGGGGAGGCTAGAGACAGTAACAATGGCTGCCATGAGGGAGGAGGCCAGAGTCTGGATTGATCTCTGTTGGGCCGCCTTGCCAGAGTGAATGCCCTCCAGGAATGCATTTGTTTGTTGCAAATGGCCTGCCAGCCCCTGGATGGCATTCACTATGGTTGACTGCCCAGTATAGATGGATCGCAGGAGGTCAATAGCCTCCTCACCCAGGGCAGCAGGGCTAACTGGGGCAGGGCCTGAGGTGCCTAGGGCGAAGGAGATGCCCACCCTCCTGGGTGAGCGGGCACGGGAAACTCGCTGAGGAGCTGCTGGGAGGGCGGTGCTGGTGCAGGGGGTGGTGGCTGTACCTGTAGTTGGGGTGGCCACATAGGTGTCCGCCACCACTAGGGAGCTTCCATCGGAGGAGGTATCACTGTCAGAACTGTCCCCTCCTGTCTCTGCTGTGGTGCTCCCCTCACCCTCCGTCCCACTGGTGCCCTCACCGTCGGTGGATTCGGCCTCATGGGCCCTGTGGGATGCAGTTCCCTCCATCACCGGTGCCTCTGCTCCTCTGCCAGATGATGCTAATGCACAGAAGGACAGGGTGACAAGACAAAAAGGGGGGACAAGACAGAGGACACACTTGGTCAATGGCAGCAACAACACCACTGCGTACACAACATAAGCACACACAGGGAACCTCCCTACGCACTAGGCAATGCACTACTAGTCAAAATGCTAGTCACCAGGCCATGGCCAGGAATACCTAACGTCAATTGCAACATACCTGAGACCCACAGAGCCCTGCCCAGTAGTGGATGCCCACTAGCTTGGTTGGAGGTGGTGTTCATCAGCCCCTGGCCAAAATGGAACCTACCGTGCAATGTCCGGCCTGGCCTAAGGGCACCAACAGGCTCACATCCCCCACCCGAAGACCACTCCACCACGCACAAGTAGTATATTGTGAAACTGTACTCACCCTCTTGTGGCTGCTGTGATGCCCTCAAGCACCCATCCTGCTCCGGATAGGCCACCGCCAGTATGTGGAACATCAGGGGGTCAGGGTTCGACGGGCACCCCTTCCTCGTTGGAAGGCCATCCCCAGCTGGGCCTCCACCGTCTTCTTTGCCTACAGTCTCTGGTCCTCCCACCGTTTGCGACAGTGGGTGCTTCGCCTGCTGTGGACTCCCAGGGTCTGCACATCCTTGGCGATGGCACGCCATATACCCTTTTTCTGATGGGCGCTGACCTCCAGAGAATTAAACATATTAAAAATGTATCAGTCATACCGTGCGCCCTGTTACACTCATGGCCCACCAAATCCCTCCCATCCCCTTATGCACAGACATTGCCCACCATACATGCAGCACACTGCCCAGGACCCTTCAACCACCCCCCTTACACAAGGTCCTCACATACAGCACTCCATGCATTCATGCCCCATGCATCGTGCTCACAGTGTACTCACCTGTTGGTCTGGAGGCCCATACAGCATTCGGTACTGGGGTGGGACCCCATCCACCAGTCACCAGTCTCTCCGACTCCGCAGCCGGTGAAGTCAGGGGCCCTTTCCCCAGTGACACCAGCCATGGTTGGTTCCAGACACAGGTCACAGCAGCACTTGCAGTGTACGTCTTCTCCTGTTGAAGGCCAGGTATGAAGTGAGTAAACAGATAGAAAATGGCAGTCACGTCCGTGGTGGTGCGTACTGTCACCATCGGCGTACATCACCATTGGCCACTGTAACTCATAGAGCCCAATTACAACCAATGGGGAGTTGCACAGCTGTACTCGACCGCCTCCCGCAATGGCGCACAACGTCAGTGGCATTACCTCATTTACACATGTCCATCCACACAGGACAGGCGGACGCCATTTCAGGGGGTGAAGGCCATGGCACCTAACTGCGTCACAGCACACATAGCCACCATTTGGGCCTTTACAACAGCATACTGTTTCATTCACAACATGCAATGCACTGTATATTTTGGAAATGTTGAATACTGACAAGATGCTCATCGTTTTGCCCCCTAGATTGCAACCACTGCAGATGAATAGGAGATGGAGATGTCCCCCCGTGTGCAGACCCCTGGTGGACTTGGCAACAATGGAGGACAGGCACATTATCCTCACCTACAGACTTGACAGGGCCACAATCCTGATCTCTGCTATCCGTCACCCCACTGGAATCCCCCCTCTTGTGCAAGTGCTATCTGTGCTCCATTTCTTGGCAACTGGTTCTTTCCAAGTGACAGTGGGCTTGGCAGCAGAAATGTCACAGCCAATGTTCTCAATAGTGCTAACAAGAGTGTTGTCGGCCCTGATGAAACACATGCGCAGCTACATTGTTTTCCCCCAGGTGGAGGATTTGGCCACAGTGAAAGCTGACTTCTATGCAATGGGACATATCCCCAACATTATTGTGGCAATTGATGGTACACATATTGCCTTTGTCCCCCCTCTGAGAAATGAACAGGTGTTAAGAAATCGAAAGAGCTTTCACTCGATGAATGTGCAGATAGTGTGCATGGCAGACCAATACATCTCCCATATCAATGCAAAGTATCCTGCCTCTGTGCTTGATGCCTGTATCCTGAGGAATAGCAGCATCCCATATGTGATGGCTCAACTCCAGAGGCAGCAGGTGTGGCTAATAGGTGAGCCCATGGTCCCCACTCAGTGGATGTTTGTGTTTGGGTATGGGGTTGGCCCTAAGGGTTAGTGTCTGGCTAACAGGTATCCCTCGGTATTTGCAGATGACTCTGGTTACCCCAACCTCTCACGGCTACTGACCGCAGTGAGGAATCCCAGGACAAGGGCAGAGGAACGTTACAATGAGGTACATGGGCGAACAAGAAGAATTATAGAGTGAACATTCGGCCTCCTGAAGGCCAGGTTTCGGTGCCTCCATCTAACAGGTGGATCCCTGTGCTACTCATCAAAGAAGGTGTGACTGATCATCATGGAATGTTGTATGTTGCACAACCTTGCCTTACATCGCCAGGTGCCTTTTCTGCAGGAGGATGAGGCTGGAGGTGGGCATGTGGCAGCTTTGGAGCCTGTGGACAGTGACGCAGAGGAGGCAGAGGATGAGGATGTGGACAATAGAACATCAATCATACGACAGTACTTCCAGTGACACACAGGTAAGACACTGTAACTTCACCTTCCATTGACAGTTTTGCATTGGATATTGTCACCGGCAGGCTGATATTCCCACTACTATGGCCACTTACTGTACCCTTTGGTATGTCTATGTACAGATATATGTGCCCCACTCTGGCTCCTGGTGTGTTGACTGCAGCAAACTACAGGTCATACCTATGTATACATTACTGTACAGTTGAATTGCAATGTTTGCAGATTGTTAAATGAATACATAGTTCAATCAACTGACAGACTCAATACTTGTGTGTTTATTTATGTGCTAATAAGTGGATGGGGTATTGCTATAGGCTGGGGTGGGGGTGGAGGAGAGTCCAGGGAAAAGTTCCAGTCTATTTGTATCACAGGTGCACTGTCCAAGGGGGCATAGGAAGTGGAGCAATGGCAGTTTAAGGTGGACAGGGTGGCATAGTGGGACACATGGGTGACATTCAGGAGAGTCTTATTTCCTGAAGGGGGTCTTGGCAATGTTCTCTGGCTTCTGCCTGGATCGCAGGGACCATATGCGTGGTGGTTCTCCTTCTGCAGGTGAAGGGGTGCTGATGGCCTGTTGTTCCTGTGGCGGGGCCTCCTGTGCACTAACGTCAGCAGAGGTGGAGGGCTGTACATCGGTGTGGCTAGTGTCAGGGGCCTGGTGGTGTGCCACTGCCTCCCTCATGGTGTTGGCCATGTCTGCCAGCACCCCTGTAATGGTGACTAGGGTGGTGTGGATGTCCCTCAGGTACTGTCCCTACTGCAGCTGCTGGGTCTCCTGCAACTTGGCCAGTATCTGGCCCATAGTCTCCTCGGAGTGGTGGTCTGCTCCCAGTATGTTGGTGAGTGCCTCCTAGAGAGTCGGTTCCCTGGGCCTGTCCTCCCCCTGTCTCACAGCAGTCCTCCCAGCTTCCCTGTTGTCCTGTGACTCTGTCCCCTGAGCCGTGTGCCCACTGACAGTGACCCCAGGTCCCTGATCGCCCTGTGTTTGTGGGGTTGCCTGGGTCCCTGTAGTGGTGGACACACTGCTGATTGATGTGTCCTGGGGACAGAGGTATGGGCCCGCTGGGTGGGTGCTGTGGTGGTGTTTCCTGAGCGGGGAGACTCTGTGGTGGCATGGGACTGTGCCTGGGTAACCGCCTGTCCGGAGGTCCCTGATGGGCCAGGTTGGTCATCCTGATCCAGGCGTGCAGAGCTGCTGTCATTACTTGGGGCCCCTTCTAGGGGGGGAAGACTGGATGTTGCTGGCACCTCCTCTCTGGTGACGTTGTGTGGGGGACCTGTGGGGATGTAAATGCAGTGTTATTGTTTCTGCGTGTGACATCTTCTGCATGGGTGTGTTGCCCTGTATGGTTGTGATTGCCCTGGAAGCTTAGGCTTGTGTGAGTGATGATTTGGTTGGAGAGGTGATTGTCTCAAGTGTGCATGCTTTGGTGATGGGTGTCCATGCAGGTCTGTGATGGGTGTCTATGCATTGTTGTTGCTTGCAGGGCTTGGTAGTAGGAGGGGTGGGTTGTGATAGTGGCTATATGTGAGGTGGTGGAGTGATGGGGGTGAGGGTAGGGGTGGGGGTTTGTGATGGCATGCAGTTGGGGGGGTGATAGTAATAGAGATTTGATTTACCAGAGTCCAGTCCTCCTGCCACTCCTGCCACTCCTGCCAAGCCCTCAGGATGCAGTGTTGTCAAGACTTGCTCCTACTATGTTGTTAGTTGTGGGGGAGGAGGTGGGGGTCCACTGCCAGTCCTCTGTACTGCTATCTGGTGTCTTGCTACCACGGAACGTACCTCCCCCCGTAGGTCGTTCCACCTCTTCCGGATGTCATCCCTGTCCCACAGGGTTGACCCTGTCCACGATCCTCCGCCATAGCTCCATCTTCCTGGCAATGGTTGTCTGCTGCACCTGTTATCCAAATAGCTGTGGCTCTACCCAGATGATTTCCTCCACCATGACCCTTAGCTCCTACTCTGAGAACTGGGTGTCTTTGTGGTGCCATGGGAGTATTGTGAGTGGTGTGTGTGAGGGTGTGTTGGGTGATGTGTTGGGGTGTGTGCTGTGCGGTGCGTGGATGGTGTATGGGTGATGGTGTTCTGTGGCTCTGGTTCTGTGGGTGCTCTTGGTGTGTCTCTCCCTCAGTTATCAATTTTCTTGAGTTGTAAAGGGTTGTGGGTAATGTGTGTGTGTGTTTTCATAGTGGTGTGTGGGTGTGGTGTGTGTGGGGTGTTAGGTGTGTGTTATTCAAAATATCCAATGTGGTGTTGTTTTGTTTGTGTGTGTGTATTTTGAGCGCAGAGGTAAGTATGGCCAATGGTTGAGCGCCAGTGAATGTCCTCCACGGTGATTCATGGGTCATAATGCTGTGGGCATGGTTCTGTTGGCGTAACGGTGTGGGTTTTGCTACCGCCATTTTATCACTGACCTTTGGGCTGGCGGACTTGTGTGTGTGTCTGTATAGTGATGGATTGCTATGTGTGTGTCATATTATGGGTAGCGGTAAACCGCTGCGGCGGCGGTATGTTGGCGGCAGTCGGCATGACGGTAAGTGGGACTTACCGCCAATGTCATAATGAGAGCCTTATTATTTTGCTATGGTAAGAGAAAACTAGCTATCAGGTTTCCAAGTGACTTCCGTGTCTAACTTCTCCAAACCAGTTTTACATGCATCTTGGGATTTGTAGACATCTTATCCCATTAAATACAGGAATCAAAGTGGGTAGCTTCCTCCAAACACAATGTGCCTACACATTTTGTATTTTAATAAAAACTGTTTGGCCAACTTTTTTGTTAAAAGACAACCTTCCCCAGACTGTTAATTCCGACAGTTGATATGCTTCTGCTGAATTTGAAGGGAAGGAGTGTCCTGTGCTGTGGAGCACAGAGAGGGACAGACCGCTAAACAAGAAACATGCCTTCTTGACAGGGTGCCTGCTGTCTGAAATAAATGTTAGTGGGTGCAACTGGTTAATCTGCAAATGTAAAAGCTGCATAGAAGGCAGAATTGGCTTTAACTGAGTCACTTAAAGCTCAATATGTATTATTTGTCAGAGAAATTGTAAGGTGGTTACCAGCTAAGCAATCGCATGAAATAAACATGCATTTGCAATGCAACCGGTCTCGCGTTTGCTTGAGCTAGAGCAATTAGCAATGTAAACTCCTAACTGGACTATTTTGCCACATAAATTGAAAATGAAAATAAAACAGTTTCACATAACTAACTGGACTTTCTTGCCATATAAACTGAAACGTAAAAGTTTCACATAAGCGAGCTGACGGCCGCCATCAGTGCAGATACACAAAGGGAAATAAAAGTTCACTCGTAGTGAAACCTATTGGCAAAAGTGCAATTATCCATGTAACCGGCAAAAGTGTAATTAACTATGTAACAGGGTCGATGTCATGCAAAGCACTCGACTTCTGCCCAGCGAGATTGTGCTGCGAAAAAAAGAGAAAAAGTAGTCCAGAAACCAGATGGAAAACATGGAGCCTTGTATGTTTTCAGTACTTGGTCTCTGCGCTCGAGGAGGGCTAAACACCGGAAAGGGCATGACTTATGCATGCCTTTCACTAATGAAAGCAAGCAGATTTTAAAAGGCAAGCCCACGAACCAATGAAAGAAACTGACGTGACATGGGCGAGGTTTGAAGGCCAAAGAGTGATTACAACATGGGACGGAGCGTTTTGTGCTCGCCCCTAAAAAAGGATTTGTAAAGCACACTTAACCTGCATTAATTCTTTGCAAAGAAATGGGGTGAAACAGAAACAAACGTATGCAGCCAGATGCGTGGGAACAGTACATATGCCGCCAGGGTGTATGATTGAGCTGTTTGAGGGACAGCACCCCCAAATCCAAAATACCATAAAGAAATAACAAACAGTGACAAACAAAAAGGACACAAATTGGTGTTGAACAGTTAAATTTCTTCACAAATTGAAACTATTGAGTAAATGCAGCAAGGCTTAGCTGCTAGCAAATTACTAAAAGGACTACTGCAGCAGAGTAATTTAAAACTGTGTGTTTTTTTATACACTTATTTAGCTTCTATTTAGTGTGTTTTTGTTTGTTATAAGGCTGTTGGTGCAGTACTTTTGTGGAATCATATATATGTTTTAGAAGATTTTTTTGGAGGAGTATCCTAAGATAAAAGTGTACTTATATCTGTTTAGATGCAGTCTCTGATGTATGTCACAGAGGAAAAAAAATCATTTTTTTGTGTATTCTGTCTGCTTTACTGTAACTTTCTGCATACATGAACGAGGTCACACTTTTTTAGGTAGAGCATAGCAGCACGCAAGTGCTGCTTTTCCGACATGTTGGTATGTATCTTGGCTTTTAACAATGTCCACCTCACGCCCATCACTACCACTCGTTAATGGGCTTGCCCTTCAAAAATCCTTTGATGACATTGGTAAATGGTTTACGTTTGTCCCTCCTTGGGAATGCCTTGGCCATCGCCGCTGTTACATGGCTAATTGCACCTTTGCCAATAAGTTTGACTGCAAGCGAACTTCTTTTTTCTTTTGTGTGCCTCTTCACACATGGTGGCCGTTGCGCTGTGAATCAGCTCCCTTATGTGAAACAGTTTTACTTTTAATTTTCAATTTATGTGGCAAGAAAAGTCGGGGTAGGAGTTCACAACGCTAATAGCTCTGACTCGAGAAAACGTGAGACACATTGCTTTGCAAATGCTTGTTTAAAGTAGCTTTAAAAACTGGATAAGAGATTGATTGATTATGTACGTTTGTCTTTAAAGAGCTTTAAATCTTTAATGACAGCTAGTTATGTCAATCATGGATTGTCCTCTACTGTATAGATCTCATGTATAAGCATCTTGAGTGGTCAGGATTTGTGTTCATTACTAAATGGTGGTACTTAATGAATGATGAATTGTATTCCAGATCCTGTTTGAGCAATCCAAACTATAGGCGGATTTTAGCTCAATGACTTATTGTGGCAGATGGAAAATCTGTCCATATGCTATACATTGCCATTTGTCCAGAACTTGTGAGAAACTTGGCATTTTGACTATAGGAAATTGTTGATATCAGCTTAGCGTTTGTACCTCTTAAGATTGCTTCAGCGGATGGACTGTACAGATGTGTGTTTAATCTACATAGCGCATTACATTATTTGCATTTTCCAAATATAACATAGGCGGGTATTAGGTTTGCCAGTGTCATAAGTCAAACCTCCAAAATGGTTTATGCTAGGGTATAGGCTATCGTTAATAAGTTCAAGGTCCAACACTGTCTAGACTAGATTTTACTTTTTCCAAACACCACCACCTTAGTTTTTCTCAAATTGACCGTCGGCTTATTAGCTCGATTATATTGGTTCAGTTCATCCAGTGCTTGTTGCATACCAATTTTTGCCTGGTCTTAAATAACTAAATTGGTTGCATATTGAATAATCTGAATCTCGTGTGCCCCCAACCTTGGTGGAAATGAATTTGCATTTCACAATGCCTTGACATGGTCAGCAGTGTAGGAGGCTGAGACACATCCCTTTCTGAGGACCCTGTTTGTTGGGATTTGTTCTGCGACTTTGTCACCTTTCCCTAGTTTGTTGCATACCCTGGCATCGAAGTAAATAGCTATGATTGCATTAGGTACGACCTATGAAATGCCTCATTTTGTTAGCTTGGCCCATAATAGGGGAAGAGTAATCAATAAAACATGCAAACAGTGGTAGTGGAGAAGTCAGGTAAGTACGGTATACCTCGTAAGTCAATGCTACTATGTTGTCTATTGATGATTTGTGTCTGAACCCTGTTTGATAGAAGGGACTTAGCTTTTCACTCTCCAACGAGTATGCTTTTGCATCAACGTCCAAGAAGTTAATTAATGCATAATATGCTGGATCTGTGTTGTTACCTTTGTTATATATCGGATGAAGAATGGAGCCGTGGCATGATCGGAGTGTTGCATTCAAGAATGTTAGGGCCAGATGTATGTCCATTTCAGTTTGCGAATCTCTAAGTGCGACTTTTTGCAAATCACAATCAGAGACGCACAAAATAAAATGTACAAATGTGTCTCAGACATATTTAGCAATTCCCAATGGGGCCGCAAAGACCCATCTCATTATTGTTTATGAGGTAGGTTGCAATTTACGACCCCATTGGTAATGGCTGTAACTCACAGGGATGGTGGCCTGCTGGGAACAGCAGATCACCATGTCTGTGACTGCTTTTAAACAAAGCTGTTTTTTTTTTAATGCAGCTGTTTTCCTTAAAGGAAAACGGAATGCATTTCAAACAAAAAAATGAAACGTTTTCGTTTCATTTTTTCAGAGCAGGCAGTGGTCCACAGGACCACTGCCTGCTCTTGAAAAATGTTTTTAATGCCATTCACAAAGGGGAAGGGGTCCCATTTGAAATGGCTGCTAACTGCGATAAGTTTGACTGCAAGCGAACTTCTTTTTCCTTTTGTGTGCCTCTTCACACATGGCGGCCGTGGCGCTGTGAATCAGCTCCCTTATGTGAAACAGTTTTACTTTTAATTTTCAATTTATGTGGCAAGAAAAGTCCGGGTAGGAGTTCACAACGCTAATAGCTCTAACTCGAGCAAACGCGAGACACATTGCTTTGCAAATGCTTGTTTAAAGTAGATTTAAAAACTGGATAAGAGATTGATTGATTATGTACGTTTGTCTTTAATCAGCTTTAAATCTTTAATGACCGCTAGTTATGTCAATCATGGGTTGTCTTCTACTGTATAGATCTCTTGTATAAGCATCTTGAGTGCATCAGGATTTGTGTTTATTACTAAATGGTGGTACTTAATGAATGATGAATTGCATTCCAGATCCCGTCTGAGGAATCCAAACTATAGGCGGATCTTAGCTCAATGACTTACTGTGGCAGATGGAAAATCTGTCCATATGCTATCCATTGCCATTTGCCCAGACCTTGTGAGAAACTTGGCATTTTGACTACAGGAAATTGTTGATAACAGCTTAGCTTTTGTACCTCTTAAGATTGCTTCAGCAGATGGCCTGTACAGATGTGCATTTAATCTATATAGCGAATTATATTATTTGCTTTTTCCAAATATAACATAGGCGAATATTAGGTTTGCCAGTGTCATAAGTCAAACCTCCAAAATGGTTTATGCTAGGGTATAGGCTATCGTTAATAAGTTCAAAGTCCAACACTGTCTAGACTAGATTTTACTTTTTCCAAACACCATCACCTTAGTTTTTCTCAAATTGACCATTGGCTCATTAGCTCGATTATATTGGTTCAGTTCATCTAGTGCTTGTTGCATACCAATTTTTGCCTGGTCTAAAATAACTAAATTGTCTGCATATTGAATAATCTGAATCTCGTGTGCCCCCAACCTTGGTGGAAATGATTTTGCTTTTCTCAATGCCCTGACATGGTCAGCTGTGTAGGGGGCTGAGACACATCCCTGTCTGAGGACCCTGTTTGTTGGGATTTGTTCTGTGACTTTGTCACCTTTCCCTAGTTTGTTGCGTACCCTGGCATCGAAGTAAATAGCTATGATTGTATTAGGTACGACCTATGAAATGCCTCATTTTGTTAGCTTGGCCCATAATAGGGGTAGAGTAATCAATCAAACATGCAAACAGTGGTAGTGGAGAAGTCAGGTAAGTACAGTATGCCTTGTAAGTCATTGCTACTATATTGTCTATTGATGATTTGTGTCTGAACCCTGTTTGGTAGAAGGGACTTAGCTTTTCACTCTCCAACCAGTATGCTTTTGCATCAACGTCCAAGAAGGCAATTAATGCATAATATGCTGGATCTTTGTTGTTACCTTTGTTATATACAGTATAGGATGAAGAATGGAACCGTGGCATGATCGGAGTGTTGCGTTCAAGAATGTTAGGGCCAGATGTATGTCCATTTCATTTTGCGAATCTCTAAGTGCAACTTTTTGCAAATCACAATTAGAGACGCACAAAATAAAATGTACAAATGTGTCTCAGACATATTTAGCAATTCCCAATGGGGCCACAAAGACCTATCTCATTATTATTTATGAGGTAGGTTGCAATTTACGACCCCATTGATAATGGCCGTAACTCACAGGGATGGTGGCCTGCTGGGAACAGCAGATCACCATGTCTGTGACTGCTTTTAAATAAAGCATTTTTTTTTTAATGCAGCTGTTTTCCTTAAAGGAAAACGGGATGCATTTCAAACAAAAAAATTAAACGTTTTCGTTTCATTTTTTCAGAGCAGGCATTAAAAACATTCCATAGGCCCACTGCCTGCTCTGGAAAAATGTTTTTAATGCCATTCACAAAGGGGAAGGGGTCCCATTTGAAATGGGTGCTAACTGCGATTGTTTTGCGACCGCGTTCGCGGTAATAAAACAATACAACATTGCGCTGTCTGCTGTAAAAAATTATACATGCACAGATGGTAAAAGTACATGTGGCTGTCCAAGATTTTTTTACCACAAGCGCCAGACGGTCACCATGTCATTAATACATCTCTGCAGGCACATAAGAGTGCCTTTGAAAGAATGGAGACAGACTTGTTTAGTACTTCACAAGGAGAAAGGCATGATTTAGAACTAAGCACCACAACTCTATCTCCTGCAGTAACATGTTCTTTAAACTCAGGTACCTATAACCCAACAACATCTTTCAGATCAAGGATAAGGCATGGACCCAAACACATGCGTTGTGACACCAGACAAAAACAAATATTTTTTAAGATTTAAAAATAAGTTATTGCTTATTTGTGAAAACATGTTCGACGTTGTATTTTACATGAATGCAATGTATAGGTAAACAAGTTTTAAAAATATATTTGTAATAATAGAAGGTAAAGCTGAATTTGATTTATGTCCATTGACCCCTTTACTTCAGTGTTATTTAGCACCTTAATAGAAGTGTTGAATAATGTTTAAAAAGTTTATTAAATTAAAATTGTATATGAAATAGAAAAATGTAGTAAGAAAAATAAATGTGAGTACAAAATAACTACATATTTGTCTTTACTTTTTATTATCCTTCTTCATTTTGACTGATATTGATCTGAAACAAAATACGACCCGAGAACTCTTTGCTTACTTCAGAATGAGACCACACCTGCCAGAAATATTTTTACATTTAATTCAAATCAACCGGGTATGTTTCATATGTTGCTTTGTAAAGAAGGAGCAAGAAACCACTTTAAGAGCAGGATCAGGAGCACCCAACACCAGCTTAGCCTTCTCCATCTCATCATTGCACACACCCATGGTGATGATTTCGAACGAGCCGCGGAGGCACTGCACGAATCATCCCAGACTCCTGCTTAATCGATAGGTTCCCACAGGTCCTGAAAGATCATACATTAGTCCCACGGGGACTCATGCCATGTACAAAACAGACAACTGTCCCTCAGTCTATATTAAGGCAATCTGCTAAAGCTTTCCCAGATACCTTGCTCAAAAGCTGCTCTTCTTGGGTGGCCAATGATTGCTCATGAGTAAAGAAAACTTCGGCCCAGGAGGTCCTCACATAATAATGGAGCCTATCATGTGCTGCTTCTGGTAATGAACTTAGAAGCTGAAACACCTACCAACAGTACTGTCAATGGCCTCTTCGTACCACTCCTCCCAACCCAGCCTCAAAAAAAATCCTGCTCAAGAAAAATCATAAGACTGATAGCAGCATGTGACCCATCTTGCACACTACAAACGCCCACCACCGGCCTGACTCACTTGCGATCAGTGGCGTAGTAAGAGTCCCCTGTGCATTAATCAGGCAAGGAAAATAGCCCCCGAACACTGGTTGGGTAGTAAAATATAGCAATCAGCATGGTTCAGTGGAGGCCTCAAGCCACTGGACCCTGGTCCCACCGCACATACTGCACCCTTGATAGCTACACCCCTGCTTGCGATGCCACCTTACCTGCTATGCCTGCCCTGATGCTGTTACATTTTATGTCCTGTTCTGGTTCATCTTGTGTTGACAATTATGTAACAATGGTATTCCCGTCAATGTTCCAAGAGTACGCAGAACAGGGCATAACTTGTATTTCCTCCAAGCACTATGCTGCTATTTTGACACCTTTTCTCTGTTTAATATCCATTCGTGGATATTAGTAGTTTTGTTTTTCACTTGCTAGTCGTGTAGCAATGATGCCAAGAGACCGGTTACAAGCAATGTCCATTGAGCCCTCCATCCACCTGCTACATAGTTAAATACAGCCATAGTTTGGGAACACTCGGCTTCTAATGCCCCTGGTCCTAGGCGTCACTGCTCCTGTTGCACTATTGATAGCTGCGCCCCCGGCTCTCGCTTCTTACTTAGGGCAGGGATCTGGCGCCTTCTGAGGCCTGATCTGCTCTTAAACGCCCTAATCATTAATGCATTACCTGCATTGTGCGAGGTGTAAAGACGTGTACGGTTTAAGGACAGAAGACCCATCAGCTTTGAATTTCAGACTTTTCTAAGATACTACTGACTGCAAAGTCATGAGCTAACATTTAATATTTTTAGCGTATAATTCAATTTAAGTCCAATAATGCAGTTGTTTTATCCGTGTTGAATAAGTCTTTGGCAAACGACATTTTTTTCATTTACTTACTGTGTTAAATCATTGACGGTGACTTCCAATTTGAAGTATGTAAGTAGATTGCTAGAATGCAGTTTTCGTACTTCAAGTACAAATCTGGAGTGTTTATGCCTTACTGATTTCTAATGCACTAGAAAAATATTGGAAAACAAGCGGGATTTTCAGAGCCGTGGATCAAGGTGGGGACATTAATGGCGCTTGTATATGGGTAGAGCCAGATAAACGGTGCAATAAAAATGCGAAGTTCGGAGGAAGACACAAAGACAGAAAAAGGACAGACTAAAAAAAATAGGAAAAAAAGAACTGAAAAGAAGACAGAAGTAAGAAACAAAGAATAATGGCATGAAAGGGAGTATGAATCAATGAAAAAAACAAATGCATCAGAGAAAGAACGAACCAAAGGAAACATTTAAGAATGAAGGGAAGGAAAAACAACTGTTACACAATTAATTTGGACAGCATTAATTATTGTCTTTGTGGCATTTAAACTGTCTCAGTGAATAAAGCAAACATCTAAACTTAAAAACGAGACTCGCTGGCAAAAAAACAAGATGCGAAAAGGAAAGAAGTAGTGAAAAAGAAATAAGGGCAGAAGGAATAATTGACGTGTCACAATGACGTAAGAAATTACGATATATGATTGTTACTGCGACGCAATGATTACTCTGCAATAAACCAACAATGATCTTTAAGTAGACATCTATTTTCACAATGTTTTCCATCGCAATGGCCTTGTAGCAGGATTTTTTTCTCAGATATCCTCTCCGTCTGCACCTGTTGACTGTTGCAAAAGCAGATGCGGTGAATGTTGTTTTAAGCAAATGCAGGTTCTTGCCAACAGGAATATCCTGTTTGTGGGGAGGCTATTCGTTTACAGTGTCAACAGAACAAATGATTCCTCTATTGCCACATCAGAGGAGCCTCCCCATTCAGTAATGAGCGTCCCTAGTTTAGGTAACTCCTCCGATGGGTGAAAAGTTTGTTGTGCGGAAGGCACTGAAGTCCTGGGATGTCCACTGTTCGTCCAGGAGAGCTAGCTACACATCAGATGTTCTAATCTAATTTTTTTTAATTTAAGTTTGCCATTTATAAATGTTGAACAGTATATTATATTACATTCAATCGCAGTCTATATTCTTGATATTAAGGCATTCCCCACAATGGTTTTAATAGATTATACAGGGTTTGAGTCCCAATCACTGTACAGCCATGTCTGTGAAGAGTTAGGGTCTGATGTTGTACAAATAGGGCCTGATTCTAACTTTGGAGGACGGTGTTAAACCGTCCCAAAAGTGGCGGATATACCACCTACCGTATTACGAGTCCATTATATCCTATGGAACTCGTAATACGGTAGGTGGTATATCCGCCACTTTTGGGACAGTTTAACACCGTCCTCCAAAGTTAGAATCAGGCCCATAGTCTCTTGAAGGTAGCTTTATTTTTGTGTGATTATTCGGACACGCTTTATTCTTATGTCCGGCCTCATCTAGGTAAGAGTAATTGTCCAGCCCTCTGAGCCAGCTATCCATTGATGGAGCATAAGATGAGTGCCTATGTTTTACTATTTCTCTTTTTACAAACAAGAAATCCACCTCAATCAGTGAGCATGAGCCACTCCCCCCACCCCACTCCTCCATGATTTACAAGAGCCACAAGAGCCCCCTCTTTGGGTTCAGGATCTAATGGCTAACTTAACACTGCAGGCGGAGTTCCCTGAACACTAATCCTATAGAACGGATTACCAGGCATTCCTGTACCGTACGGATTAAGCTACCTGTTGCAGCATTGGTTAACTCCTTTTTATCAAGGATGGGCCAGGTCCACGAAGCATCAAGCCATTTGCGACTGGAAACATGCTCTTTTCTAAGTACCAAAACAAAATGTATCTATGTAACTTGTTTACCGAATCGCATTTTGCTTTTGCGATTTGGTGTTACAAAGGGGTGTGTGCATTACTTCCTATAACCGAATCACACTGGCATGTAGGAATGCTTTGTGACCGTGAATGCGGTTGCAAAACATTCACAGTGACCACCAACTTTAAGTTGGTGATAACCCATTCTCAAACTAGAAGGGGTCCCCAGGGACCCCATCTCCTCTGTGATGGAAGCGTAAACATTTTTTCAGAGCAGGTAGTGGTCCCACGGAATCGCAAAACGGAATTGCGAGTCACACTTAGGAAGGGGTGTTCAATGTTTGGGAGTGTTCACATTTAATTTCCAGAAACATCACACTTCTCAAAAAATTGCTTTGACCTCCCTGAAAAGCATTTAGATATTTAGCTCCATGTATTTTTTTTATTTCCTCCAATGCCAGCATTATTGCAATTCCAATCGTGGTTCACGCTGCATATTGTCAGTATTTGAAAAATCATTTGACTCTCTATTTTCCTTTTCTTTACCAAGGTTGTTATCATATGTGGAGAACGTAGCAATATCAAATGACATAATGGCAGAACTATTAGATTGGTTGTCATCGTATTCAATTATTATAGTTGTGTCTTCCCATAAACGTCACGTTTTTGTTCTAGTGCCTTTAACTTTGTCTATGCTGGTTGAATGAATAGCCTCTACTGGTGAAACTTTTCTCGAAGGACAGAATTTCAGATTGTGTGTGTTATGGATGTCTCTTTCTCACTCTCTTACTAGATAAATGTTACATTTAAATACGTGTATTCTTTACCAATGTTCTTCTAAATACTAAAAGCATATTCTTTATTGATGATTCTGAAAGCAAGATATCTTTGCCAATAGTGTAATAAGCTGAAATCAAGAAATGATTGTTTTGAAGCCACACTTCCTATGATGTATTTCCTCTTTCATAGTAATTTCTGAGCATGTGTGTTATTTCTGAATCCGTTAAATGTATATTTGATTTTTACAGTTACAAATGTATCATAAATGTTTTTTGTTTTACGTATATTTAAAAAAATGCAAAATACATATTCTTGATAACAACATGCAATGTGTGTACTAAAGACTGAATAGGAAGAACCATATCTGTATTTTACTTGAAGGAGGCACTGCACAGTGAGATCTAGATATGACCTCAACTAGCAGAGCAAACCAGTCTGATTTATAAACTAGTCAAACGAGAAATTGAGTAACAATCACCACAATCACCACCTCGGACAACATTTCAAGCAGTATCTCAACTTCTACAACTGTATTAACATCCTACCCTGTATGTACATACTAATTAACAAATAGTCCCCATAAAAGCGACCCTGTAAGGAGATCAACAAGAACCACTGTTACTACTGTCACATCTCTGAGTCAGGTCACATATTCAAATGATGCAATAAATGTATCTCAACCCTGTGCTTCGACACCAGTCAACAACACCAGTTCAGATGTTAAAAGACAGGCAATATGTCATGTTGTTGAGGATAAAGCAACGGTGCAAGTTGAGGAAGATGTCTCCTGTTACAATAGCCTTCCATTACCAGAAACAAGAGTTGGCCTCATGAGCAACTGCAATCATTGCACAACCCACTTCACCTATTGGACACCTTCATTTTTAGGGAATTGATTTTGATTTTCTGCACATACACATTCACCTAAAGCATAGATACACTCCACCCAATAAATTATGGGGCTTATTTACAAGCCTCTGTGACACAGGGCAGCGCAGCAAGTGTCTTGCTGCACCACCCTGCACCACCAGGAAAGTGCAGAAATGAACCGTATCTACAAGAAACTCCACATGTTGGCCCTTTTCCCCTGTGCTTGCGCTAAAATTAGCTGCCTAACGCCAACGCAGCATTGCAGGGAATGATTGTTTATGTGCAGGAAGCAATGTGTTACTTCTATGTGTGCTGCATTCTGCAGCACAGATATAAGTAACAAATTGTCATTATTTAAGGACTGTTTACGTGCTGGAAGGAATACCTTCCTGCACATAAACAATCATTAATGGCGTTTTGCTTTTTCTATGTGTGCTGCAGAATGCACCATACATAGAAAAAGCGAAATAAGAGAAAATAAAAGTATTTCTCCTCGTTGTGCCACTCTAACGCTACCCCTGGGGTAGCATTCGTTTTTGACACTGCCTCAGATTTATGATTTCTCGTAAACCTGGGGCAGTGTCAAAAGCAATGGGTGTTGCTTGGAAACACCCAAAGCAAAACTGCATTGGGGGGGCCCATATTTACAAGGCTTAGCGCTCCTTGTAAATGTGAAAATGGGCATAGCGCGACTGGAGCGTCATTAAAAGTCACACTCCGGTGGAACCATAGGCCCCTATTTATTTAAATATGTGTATTTACTTTTGAATGCTAATAGCCCTGTATAGTAAAGTCCCATTACTTCAGATAAAAAAGGCAAGAATTTGATTGAAATGTGCAATATTGACTAATTATCATAAACCAGTTTGACATATTTATTTAGCCTTTAGAAAACCAACACAAATCATGAAAATTGCAAAAGTGTGCATGCAACATACTTTTGAAGCCATATCTCCTGAGGTTTGTGATGAACTTGCATCTTATTCAAAAGAGATACCTAGTAACTCCTTGGGCTACTGCAGCTTTATCAAAGAATGTCCAGGCTTAGTCATCTGACCCACGAGGAGGGACCTCGAGTAATGATTTGAGATAGTGCAGATTTATGGAGACCAGTAGGATCGGACTGGAGAGCGATACCTAATTACCACTATCTTTCTCTCTCTCGCTATATATATATATATATATATATATATATATATATATAGTCACTTAAAAACCAAAGGTTACAGGGAAGTTATAGTTTGGCTCACATTTAACTCGTGCCCTACAGTAACTATAACTCGCACCCTCGCCATGCACAGTTATCTGATCATTCATTTTTCTGCAGATGTTACAATGAGATTATCAATTATGTTGTCAAAGTTGTCATAAGTGCTGTACTTTGTGGGGTAATTAGCAGTGCATGTCAAGGGCACATGTTATGTTTTTTGTGCGGGCAGGTCTGTGTGCCCCCACCCAGCCGATCTCAGCCCCAGGGATCACATCACCCAGGGACCTGGTCTAAACATTTTTTTAAAAATTGGGAAGGGGGGGCCATGTGGTCCCCTCCCTAGGCCAATCCTGTCCTCAGGGGCCCCATTCCTGGGGACTTGCATAGTTCTTTATTTTTTTGGGAGAAGGGGTGCTTCAGGGACCCCCTTCCCCAGGACCGATCTCAACCCCTGGGCCCCTATCCCTTGGGGCCTGGCCTTGTGACCTAGGTGCCTCCCAGGGCACCCAATCTCAATGTTGGGGACCATGGGGGGAGCATGAAGGCCCCCGCAGTCCCAGATGGCTTCCTGCCTCCTGCAGTCTTATAGATCCATTTTAGTGATGCATCTGGGCATGTTGTTCTAGCAACTAGGCCTGCTTCTTCCACCCTTTAGCCTAGTAACATTTAATTGTATTTCATGTTATTCTCTTAGAATCTGCCACATTCGTGGTGGTGTTTTATTTTCCTTTATCTTGTTCTCCTTTCACCTAGGAAAGCATTACGGGGGTCATTACGACCTCGGCAGTCTTTTTATAAGACCGCCGAGGGACCGCCGTGCTGAAGACCGCCAGTGGTGGCGGTTTTCCGCTCGGCGTATTATGACTGTTGGCAGCTCTACGTCGTTTTTCTGACGGAGAGCTGCCAACAGCCATAGTGACGGGCAGCGGGGAAGTGGAGGTTGCTCCACCTCCACCGCCACGCCAACAGAACACCGCCCAGCGAATCACGTCCTGTGATTCGGCGTGGCGGTGTTCTGTTGGCGGTGTGGTGTCGGCGGAGCTGCCCCATGGCTCCCGTCCCCTCCCGGAGGATCGATGGAACAGGTAAGTCGATCGTCCGTTAGGGGAGGGGGGCGGGGGGTGTTGTGTGTTGTGTGCGTGCATGGGGGTGTGCGTGTGTGTATGTAGAGGGGGTGTGTGAGTGCGTGTATGCTTGCGGGGGTGTTGCGTGTTTGGGAATGAGTGCGTGTATGTCTGTGGGTATGTCTGTATGGATGTGTGCATGTATGTTTGAATGTGGGTGTGCGTGTCTGACTGTGTGTGTGGATGTTGGCGTGTATGTCAGTGTGTGTGCGTGTATGTGTGTTGGTGGTGCCTGCGTGCGTGTCGGGTGTGTATGTGTAAGGTAATGTCGGGGTCAGGGTGGGGAGGGGGGTCCTGCCACCTTTTGGGGGGTGGCAGGAGTGGTGGGGGGTGTAGGGGAGGGAGTCGGGGTGGGGGTGGGGGCGGGGGAGACCCCTATCAGTGCCAGGGAAGGAAGTCCCTGGCACTGATAGTGCTTACCGCCATGGATTTCATGGCGGTTCCTACCGCTGGAAATCCACGGCGGTAAGCCGGGTCACAATACCGGCAGCGGTATTGTCACGGCCGCCGGGCTGGAGACCCAGGTCTCCAGCCCAGTGGGCGGAACAGAGAAGCGGCGGATTGGTCATAATCCTCAAAAAAAGACCGCCAGCCTGTTGGCGGTCTTACCGCCGCTTTAGCACCGTCTGCCAGGGTTGTAATGACCCCCTACATTTGTTAGCATGACATTCTTTCACTCTGTCCTTTCTTCAAGGTTGCAGCAAGATGGGATTGTCTGCACAAGTGGTACACTGCATCTCTAACATTCACAGAAACACACATATTTTTGCGTGGGGACACTTTCTCAGAACATCTGTTATTTCATTACAAAAATAATTCCCTGATCCATGACCGTTAGAGGGAGGTTCCAGCCAGATGACAACAGCATGCTGTCTGACTTCATTTATAGCTGTTCGCTGAGACCACCGGTTCCCTGGCATACATGGGGATGGTGTCTCTATAGATAACACACTTCTCCACTACTGTCATACCCAAGTATGGGGGATGATGTCTTCCTCGGGAGAGTACTGAAGGGCAGATTAGGGCTTATTCTGCTGTGCTCTAAAATAGCTTACATAGGAATCACATATATTGTGCATAGTGACCCTATGGTGGAACATTTCCTGTGTTTCACTTTTCTTGTCACCATTTTGCTTCTAGTATGTTTCATCATTCTAATTCTTGCATTTCTTGTTATTTTATCCAAGACACAGCTGATCTAGTAAATCTTATTGAACCAGTTCCTGCCTCTGTTTGTCTTTGCATGTGTGAGACTAATGTAACTGAGAGAAAAGGATACGATCTGATCCACCACAATTTCCCTGAGGAGTCACAATGCCATCCGCTTGGCTGCCACAAATCATCCCTGTTCTTGGGCAGAGATGAGGTGCTGCTAGCTGGCCATACACAAATTAGGCCGACAGTTGTCACATGGTGTGGGATTGGATTTAGTTCACCACAATTCCCTTGCTGCCACCCAAATCCAGCAGCATCATTGGTACAATGAGAGCCAACGAGACACGGAGCCGCCAACCTTTGGTCAGACACCGCTTTTTGGATCCTCCTGAGTATCTCTGTCTCACTATGTGCTAACGGCACCTCAATACTATCTACAGAGATGTCCGTGGTATTGAGGATTTCCTCCTCAGCTAGATAGGTAGTACCTATTTGATCCTGTAGGTTGTTAAAGCTTTAACCTTAAAAGGATTAATCCCCCTTTGGTGTCCTTATTTATGAACAGGTATATCTACCATGGTGAACCAGCAACAGGTGGTAATTGCAGTAAACATGCAACCTCCCCTCACTGCTCATTTGTTTGCAAATGGCCTTACAGCCCAGGGGAGTCCAATTACATTGGTAGTTGACACTCATCCAGCCTATAGAACGGAAACATTTTATTCTTAGGTCAACTTTCTAGCAGTTGATGGGAACACTTATACATTTCATCATTACACACCTGCTAATATACCTGCACAAAACAGAGCATATGCATACCTAGAGATACCTGTATCTTTTCAAGACCATAATAACCAGCTTGATGGCACCCTACCCCAAACAATACTACACATGAGGTTAGGTTCTCTAAGCAATGATGGTCCTATCTGGCCTTTCTTGGCCACATATATACCGCATCCTGACCCAGGCACCTTGATGGTAGCTGAAGTTTGCCACATCTACGTTGAACTTACAGCAATATATAGACTCCTAGTACAGTTTATAATGCAAACATTAAACACTAACGCAATACAAGCTGCCCCAGTGCAACCATATGCAGTAACACCAGGCATTGACCCTGCAACTGTACATTCAATCATGGGTAAGGTACTTTCCAAACAGGAACCATTTTGGTTAGCTCATAACAATAAATGCGCTGGAAGCAGTATTTCCCCATACAGGACCTCAAGATAAACATAGAATTCTCTTTATGTGATTGCCATTCAGAATGGTTCTCACATTAGGTAACTGCAGTACTTGGGGCAGGGTATATGCCACACACTATACTACCGCACACAGTACAGTAACACTTGCCAATCTTCTGGAAGTGTTAAAACAAATTCAAGAAGAATATAGGGCTACCTCGGGCCTAGATTTGGGGATACAATTAATGGGCAATTTTGCCACTGTGTCTTCAATAACATTAAGTAATCTTAAAGGGGAAGCAGTAGCACTAGCAGTGCGAATGCAGCTCTGTGACATTCCTGTACAGGATCAAGAATGTGAGCTGCCAAAGATTAGCAGAGAGACCTACTCTAGTATTGGGCGGGATAGTCTGGGAGCCAGACCTAGTAAACCACAATTATAGTGTAAATCTAATAAGGATTTTACCAAGCAAGCTTTTGTGGGTTCTAAAAACGCTGGGACAAACAAAAACACCTAAAAAAGAAAGGGGGGAACCTCTCTATTCAGAGACCCCTCAAAACCGCAATAATCTTAGAAATAGAGAAAATATAAAAACTCCTGACATCAATATACTGATACACGTCAATCTCGTTCCTTTCAGGACTCGCTGGATTAATGCAGTGAAAGAGGTGGGCAGCCAGAACAGCGAACTGGGGCCCATATTTATACTTTTTTAGAGCCGCATTTGCGTCATTTGCTGACGCAAAAGCGGCGCAAACTTACAAAATACAATTGTATTTTGTAAGTCTGCGCTGCTTTTGCATCAGAGAATGATGCAAATGTGGAGCTAAGAAAGTATAAATATGGGCCTGAGTACGTGAACCCGAGAAAGGAGTCACAAGGTTCGCCAGAAGTTTCTGTTAAGAAAGAAGAGAAGCTTCCCCAACAAAAACCTCAATTCAAAAAGAAGAAAGTGGCAGCGATTTCTATACGAAATGGCACTCTGGGTGAGAGCCTTACTGAAGAACAGGGATTGGACACTGGCCCTACTAGACAGTGTGGCAGAGATCACAATAGTTCACCAGAATCTTCAAGAGCATTTGGAGGTGAATGCAACTAACGACTTTTTACAAGTTGGGACTCCAGACATGCGCGTCTCCACCCCGGATAGCGTGTATAATCTAAAAATACAAGTAGAAGGAGACATTGAGAGCACAATAGACGCTATCTTTTGGTATAGTGTAGGTACCATTTATGATATTTTATTGGCTGAAAAAGATTGCCCACCAGATTATGTCCATAATCTCCCATATGGGGGGGGGGGGTTAATTGAACTCTCTTTCTTGCCCCTTGTTCCAAGAGAGCTCAGAGAGGCTTGCACCATTGACTGGGCAAAGGCACAGACACCCGTGTTATATTGCTACCATGTAGGGTGGGGTAAAGATTCTCCCTACCACATAATACCAATTAAGTCCCAACTACAACCTCAACCACGATACCCAATAAAGCATGAAGCTAGAGGACCACGGCGTAATTAAATAGTCATACACGCACATTTGCCATTCAAAATATACATAGTACAGCACTTAATAACAATATAGGCCCTTATTACAACCCTGGCAGTAAATCCCGCTTACCGCTGTGCAGAAGACCGCCAACACACTGCTGCGGCGGCAGAATTCCGCTACAGGTATTACGACCCACAGCTCGGAATCCGCCATAATCCAGACACCCACACAAGTCCGCCACACCAAAGGTCAGTGATAAACTGGCGATAACAAAACCTCCACCGTCACGGCAACAGGAATACACCCACACTATCACGACCCACAAATCCACGTGGTGGTCTTTCAACCGCAGTATTCCATTGGCGGTACACACTGCCGCGCTCAAAATACACACACATTTACAAAACACAACCACATGGGACAATTCCAAATACACACACCTGATATACACATACACACACCACACCCACACACCCAATCCAATATAGAACACACACCCACATCACCCACAAACCCTTACTACCAAAAATTTGAAAGAAGGCCAGAGAGAGACACCACCAGAAACAACACCAGCATCCACAGACACACAACATCATCACTCACACAACATCCACGTACCTCAAACAACACACAACATCACACCCCCTCACACATCACAACACACACCACCTCACACATCACCCACACCACATCATGGCACCTCAAAGACACCCCAGGTTCTCTGAGGAGGAGCTCAGGGTCATGGTGGAGGAAATCATCCAGGTAGAGCCACAGCTATTCGGATCACAGGTGCAGCACACTTCCATTGCTAGGAAGATGGAGCAATGGCGCAGAAGCGTCAACTGGGTCAATGCAGTAGGACAGCATCCAATAACTAGGGATGACATCCGGAAGAGGTGGAATGGCCTACGGGGGAAGGTGCGTTCCGTGGTCCCCAGACACCAGATTGCTGTACAGAGGACTGGCGGTGGACCCCCACCTCCTCCCGCACAATGAACAACATGGGAGGAGCAAGTCTTGGCAATACTGCATCCTGAGGGCCTCGCAGGAGTAGGAGGAGGAGTGGACTCTGGTAAGGCAAATCTTTACTACCTTATCCCCCAACCCCACCTGCATGCCATCACATACTCCCACCCTTTCCCTCCCACCCATCACCCTTTCCCTCCCACCCACAGATACCCCACCAACACAACCCACACATCCCAAAACCAAGCCCTGCATGTAACACCAATGCATGGACACCCATCACCCAAGCATGTCCACTACAGATACCCACACAGACCCCAAACCAATTTTCACACAAGGACCTAGACAAGAATGCAAGCACTGGAGGACACTCACCCATTGCACACAATGGCACACACAGATGCAATAATCATGCCTTTACGCCCCTGCAGGACCCCTACCCAATGTCACCGGACAGGAGGTACCAGACATATCCAGTCCCCCCCACAGAAGAGACCCACAGTGATGACAGCAGCTCTGCACAACTGGATCGAGATAACCAGCCGGGCCCATCAGGGATCTTGGGGAAGCTGGTTCCCCTGACACTGGCACAAGCCACCACAGAGCCTCCCCCTCAGGAAACACCACCACAGCACCCACCCAGTGGGCCCATCCCTATGTCCCCAGGACATGTCAATCAGCAGTGTGTCCACCACTACAGGGAACCCAGGCAAACCCACCAACCCAAGACAATCAGGGACCTGGGGGCAGTGGCAGTGGGCACACGGTTCAGGGGACAGAGGAACAGGAAAACAGGGGAACTGGGAGGACTGCTGTGCGACAAGGGGAGGACAGGGCAGGGAACCCACTCTCCACGAGGCCCTCTCCAACATCATGGGAGCATACCATCATTCCCAGGAGACAATGGCAACGGTACTGGCCAAGTTTCAGGAGACCTAGCGGCTGCAGGAGGAACACTATCTGGGGATCAGGGAGGAACTGAAGTCCATTAACACCACCCTGGTCACCATTGCAGGGGTGCTGCAAGACCTTGTCAACACCAGAAGGGACACTGTGGCACAACAAGGGGCCCCTGACACTAGCCTGGATGATGAACAACCCTCCACCTCCTCCAGCGGTAGTGGACAGGAGGCACCGCCACAGGAACACGACACCAGCACCCCACCCCCTGCAGATGGATAGCCACCCCGCAAATGGTCCCTGAGATCCAGGAACAAGACAGAGAACATTGCCAAGACCCCTGCCAGGAAATGAGAACCCCTGAATGTCACCCTTCTGTCCCACTTTGTCACCCTGTCCATCCATCAACTGCCCTTGCTCCACTTCCTATGCCCCTTTGGACAATGCACCTGTGAAACAAATAGACTGGATTCTGCCATGGACATTCCTCCACCATCACCCCTGCCCATTTTACAACCAACTCCACTTATTTGCACAGAAATAAACACACTTCTGTCACAAAACAATCTGGAGTCAGTCTGTGCTTTCACAAATGTGTAATTGCAATAACTATGGAATACAGCAATGTCAATTTAATTGTTCAGATACCGATGAAATACAGCTGTAGGGCTGGAGGAAATATAGCAGAGGGCACAAAGTGGGACCGACATCTGTTAAATGGAAAGGCAAAGTGACAAGTCAGGGTCCATATACTGAGTGAAAATGACAGACTTATGCTGGCTCCAACAATAGTATGAGATGTGTGAGGCAGTGACATCTTCTTACCTGTGTCTCACTGGAAGTATTGCTGGATAATTTTGTTTCTGTTGTCGATATCCTCTTCTTCTGCCTCCTCTTCTTCACTGTCCACAGGCTCCACAGCTGCCACAAGACCACCATCTGGACCATCCTCCTGCAGAAAAGGCACCTGCCGTCGCAAAGCCAGGTTGTGCAGCATACAGCAGGCCACGATGACCTGGCACACCTTCTTTGGTGAGTAGTAGAGAGAACCACCTGTCATATGGAGGCACCGGAACCTGGCCTTCAGGAGGCCGAAGGTCCATTCAATCACTCTCCTAGTTCGCCCATGTGCCTCATTGTAGTGTTCCTCTGCCCTTGTCCTGGGATTTCTCACTGGGGTCAGTAGCCATGACAGGTTGGAGTAACCAGAGTCACCTGCAAATGTCGAGGGACAACTGTTAGACACACACTAACCCTTAGGGCCAACCCCATACCCAGACAACTATTCACACTGTATAGGGTCCTTGTCCTTACCTATTAGCCACACACGGTGCCTCTGGAGTTGCCACATCACATAAGGGATGCTGCTATTCCTCAGAATGTAAGCGTCATGTACTAAGCCAGGAAATTTGGCATTCACATGGGAGATGTACTGGTCTGCCAAACACACCATCTGCACATTCATTGAATAATAGCTCTTCCGGTTTCTGTACACCTGTTCACTCCTGCGGGGGGGACCAATGCCACATGTGTCCCATCAATGGCACCTATGATGTTGGGGATATGTCCCAGGGCATAGAAGTCACCTTTCACTGTGGGCAAATCCTCCACCTGAGGGAACACGATGTAGCTGCACATGTGTTTCAGCAGGGCAGACAACACTCTGGACAACACGTTAGAGAACATTGGCTGGGACATCCCTGATGCAATGGCCACTGTTGTTTGAAAGGAACCTGCACTAGAGGGGGGATCCCTGTGGGATGGCGGATAGCTGACATCAGGTCTGGCTCCAACTAGGCACACAGTTCATGGATTGTTGCACGATCAAGTCTGTAGGTGACTATTACGTGTCTCTCTTCCGTTGTCGACAGGTCCACCAGCGGTCTGTACACCGGAGGATGCCGCCATCGCATCACCTGCCCCAGCGGACATGCCCTATGGATGAGAAGAGCGAGCAGAGAGTCAGCCAACAAAGAGGTATCACAAACTGTCATTTGCACACATTTATTATTCCGCAATGTGCCTGTTACTGTGTGTGTGTATGCAAGGCCTACATTGGTGTGATGCAGTTAAAAATAATGCCATGTGGCCCCCTGAAATGGCGGCAGCCTGACCTGTAAGGTGGGACCAGTGAGGTAACTGCGCTGGCGTTGAACACCGTCGTGGTAGGCGGTCGAAGGCCGCGGCGCAATCCTGCATTGGTTAACATTGGACCCTATGGGTCCCAGGAGCCAATGACGATGTATGCCGGCGGTGACAGTACGCACTGCCGTGGACGTGACCACCATTTTCTCTCTGTTCCCTCACTTGATGCCTGACATTCAACAGAAGAGGACCTACACTGCAAGTGCTGCTGTGACCTCAGTCTGGAAGCAACAATGGCTCATGTGTCTGGGGAAAGGGCCCCTGCCTTCACTTTGGAGGAGTTAGAGAAACTAGTGGATGGGGTCGTCCTCCAGTACACACAACTGTACGGTCCTCCAGACAAACAGGTGAGTACACTGTGAGAATGCTGCATGGACAATGACTGTTTGGAGTGGTGTGGATGGAAGAAAAATGGGCGGGGAGGGACTGGGGCCTGCATGTGCGGACGGTGAGTGTATGTGCATCAGGGCAAGGGTGGGAACATGGGCCAAAGAGGATGATGATCCGGACGGGTAAAGATTTTAATTTTCCCCTGTACTATTCCTCTAGGTCAGCGCCCACCAGAAGAAGAATATTTGGCGTGCCATCACCAAGCACGTCCGGACCCTGGAGGTCCACCACAGACAGAGCAGCCACTGATGGAAAAGATGGGAGGACCTTTGCCACTGGAGCAACAAGACGGCGGAGGCCCACCTGGGGATGGCCTCCCAACGTGGAAGGGGTGCTCGCCGCACCATGACCCCCCGATGTTCCGGATGGGCGCTTGAGGGCATCACAGCAGCCACAAGGGGGAGAGTACACTATCATTCTGCTGACTTTGCGCGCTTTACAAGGTGTCTGGGTGGGGGAGGCGGGCAGTGGGTTCCCCTAGGCCAGGGCGATCTTTGTAGGCAAGGTCCCTTGTGAGGCAGGCTCTGTGGCACCCCAACCCCACTATTGGTTAGTGCCTTCTACATCTAGTCAGGCTCCTGTGACTTCCATGTGTGCAGCAATCGGGCTTAGGCCTTGTACCTCATGGGCCTGTGATTAATCTAGGAACTATAAGTGCATGGCGTAGTGCAGAGGGCTGCTGTGTCTGTAGTGTCCGCCAACGGTAGTGGTGTTGCATGCACTAAACATGTCTTTCTTCTGTCTTTCCCCCCCTTTTTGTGATCTCCCTGTTCTTGTGTGCAATAGCATCATCAGACGGAGGAGCATTGGCACCGGAGCAGGAGGGAGCTGCATCCCACTTGGCCCGCAGGGCGAAACAACGGAGTCTGAAGCCACCAGTGGGATGGAGGGCGAGGAGAGATTCACGACGGGGACAGGAGCAGACAGCAGTGACAGCTACTCCTCCTCTGATGGGAGCTCCCTTGCGGTGGCGGGCCCCTCTGTGCCCCCGCATCAACAGGTACAGCCACCACCCCCCCTACCAGTGTGTGTCCCTTGCCCGCTCACCCAGGAGGGTGGGCATCTCCTTCGCCCCAGGCACATCAGGCCCTGCCCCAGTCAGCCCTGCTGCCCTCAGTGAGGAGGCTATTGACCTCCTGAGATCCCTCACTGTTGGGCAGTCTACCATTCTGAATGCCATCCAGGGTGCTTAGAGGCATTTGCAACAAACAAATGCATACCTGGAGGGCATTCATTCTGACCAGGCAGCCCAACAGAGAGCATTTCAGGCTCTGGCCTCAGCACTGATGGCAGCCATTGTCCCTGTGTCCAGCCTCCCTCCTCCAACTTCCTCCAACCAGACCCAATCCCCTGTACCTCAGCCTATCCCAAGCACACCATCAGACCAGCTTGCACACACCTCAAAACACAAGGGTGGCTCAGGCAAACATAAGCACCACACATCCCACAGGCACTCACACAAGCACCATACCCATGCACACATACCAACATCCACTGCCTCCACTGTGCCCCCCTCCTCCACATCTCCCTCCTCCCTCCCAGTCTCGTCTCCACTCACACCTGCATGCACTACATCCTCAGCCACTAACTCCATCACCAGCACGCCCATCACCGCACACCGCTTACGTGCACTCACCACCCCCACTACCATTCACACATCCAGAGTGTCCTCTCCCAGTGTTTCTGTGAGCCCTCCTCCCAAAGTACACAAACCCAGGCACACACCCACCCATCAACCATCCACCTCACAACAGCCTCCAGCCCATTCACCTTCACCCAAATTCAGAAGACGTCCACCTCCTACAACCACTACCTCTAACTCCACTCCCAAACCCCCTCCATCTACCCGTCCTAGTGTGTCTAAAAAACTTTTCCTGGCTAATATTGACCTCTTCCCTACACCCCCCGTCCTTCCCCTAGGGCCAGGCTTTCCAGGTCCCAGCCCAGCACCTCAGCCACAACATCCCCAGGCACAGTGGTGCTAGCATCTGCGGGGTCATGGATTGCGCCAACCATCAGGGTTGCAAGTGTGCCACGGAGCGAGGGCAAGGACATTCCGCCACCTGCCAAGGTGAAAAAGGTGCACACATCCAAGAGGGAGAAGCCAAAAACACCTGCCACCAAGGGGTCAGGGAAAACGAAAGGGGATAGTGGCAAGACAGCGGCGCCACCATCAAAGGTGGGGAAGGGCCAGAAACTGAAGGGCAGGTAGGAGAGGGCATGGTGGCACCGACTGAGGGACCAGTGTCACACCTTCTGTCCCCGTCAATGCCAAACTGTACGGTGGAGAAGACCGCCACCTGCACTGCCACCTGCACTGCCACAGAGCCCACTGCAAGCCCCGCTGCCACAGAGCACGCCGCCAGCACTGCTGCCACAGATCCTGCTGCCAGCACCGCCGCCACAGAGCCTGCCACTAGCACCGCTGCCACAGACCCCGCAGCCAGCAGAGCCGCCACAGAGGCCGCCGCCAACACCGCGGCCACAGAGCCCGCCGCAAGCACCGCTGCAACAGACCCCACAGCCAGCACAGCCGCCACAGAGCCCGCTGCCAGCACCGCTGCCACAGAGCTCGCCGCAAGCACCGCTGCCACAGACCCCACAGCCAGCACAGCCGCCACCGACCCCGTAGCCAGCACCGCTGCCACAGAGCCCGCTGCCAGCACCGCCACGACTGACACCGCCACGACTGACACCGCCGCAGGCACCGCCAGCGGCCCCGCAACATCCTGAGCCAGTGGCGCCACTGCAGACATGGCTGCCATCCCCAGTGGTCAGTCGTCCGAGGCTGGTGGAGAGTTCCAGGAGCCTGGGCTGCTTCCATGAAGCATCACTGTCATCACAGTTGTCACCTACAAATGGAATGTGAAGGCGCAGCAGTGTGGGGTATGTCTCTGCCTCCATGGCGTATCAACCTACCTGTACCTCGGCAATCTTGTGGCACACACACCCAGACGAGTGTATTGTTGCACCCACAATGCACATGGAGCACTCTGGGCACAAAGCTTACTCCAGAACCAGTGGAGAGATACATCCACTACCTCAGTCCTTGGCAGGATGAAGCACTCTGGGCACCAAGCCCCCTCCAGAACCAGTGGAGAAAGGCATCCACTACCTCAGTCCTTGGCAGGATGATGCACTCTGGGCACCAAGCCCCCTCCAGAACCAGTGGAGAAAGGCATGCATCCACTACCTCAGTCCTTGGCAGGATGAAGCACTCTGGGCACAAAGCCCCCTCCAGATCCAGTGGAGACTGTTATCCACTTGAGAGACTGTGGCTTTGCACTCCCCAGGATAGAGCAGTGGGCAAACCACCCACTGAAGAGACTTGAGAGACTGTGGCTATGCACTCCCTAGGATAAAGCAGTGGGAAAACCACACACTGGAGAGACTTGAGAGACTGTGGCTATGCACTCCCCAGGATAAAGCAGTGGGCAAACCACCCACTGGAGAGACTTGAGAGACTGTGGCTTTGCACTCCCCAGGCTAAAGCAGTGGGCAATTCACCCACTGGAGAGACTTGAGAGGCTGTGGCTTTGCACTCCCCAGGATAAAGCAGTGGGCAAACCACCCACTGGAGAGACTTGAGAGAATGTGGCTTTGCACTCCCCAGGATACAGCAATGGGCATGGAGCCCCCTTGTGAAGCAGTGGCGTCGTGCGTTCATCAGGCTGAGGTGCCCCCCCCCCTGAGGTGCCTGTATATTTTCTATGTGATGCCCCTCCAGTGTTCTCTCCGTTTGGAGTCAGGTATCTAGTGTGGGCCTCACCTATGCATTTTGGGCCCAGTGGTCCAGGGACAATGATTGGTACACTATCCGGACTTGTGTAGTTGGTGTACATAATTGTATATACTGGATTTTGAGTTTTGACTGATGGATTTTTTTAATTACAATCGTTCAAATCATTTCCTTTTGTCCTTGTGATATTCAAGGGGGGTGGGGGGGGTGTTTGTGTAATGTTGCAGCATGTATTTGTGTGTATGGTGTTGTGGGTGAGGGTGGGGGTGGGGGTCTTGCGTGTTGCATGTGTGTGTCACTCTCTTTACCCTCCCCCCTCCCTTGTGTCGTAGGTGCAGTACTCACCGTGGTCGTCGCCGCCATCGTTGGATTTCCTGATAGAGGAGCAGGAAGACCATCACTGGCAGGATCTGCAGTTCGGGCTCCATGGCGTCCTGGTTCCTTGTGGGGTGTGGAGAGGTGAGAGTTTTCCCTTCTGTGTACTGTTTCCACCGTGTTTTTATTTGCGTTGGTTCCGCCCCGGAAAAGGTGGCGGATAGCCGTGTTGTGATAGGGTGGGCGGTACATTGTGTTCCGCCTGTCTGTTGGCGGAGTCCGCTGCGCTGTTTGTTTGTACCGCCGTGGCAGTCGGAGTGTTAAAGTGGCTGTCTATGTTGGCGGTTTCCACCACGGTCGTAATCCCATTTTTTTTTTCACCGGTCTGTTTGCGGTATTACCGCCGCTTTAACACCAACCGCCAGAGTTGTAATGAGGGCCATAGTGCGCACAAATACAAAACAACCTTGGATATTTTCAACTTTGTTTTTTGCTTAAATATAACAGCTAAAAATAGGTATTTAACAAGTTTTAGCACTTTGGGCTCACAAAATAAAGTTTTGCTGACTCCCACAGGGGTATAAAACAGTCCAGGATTGTTTTAAGCTTGTGTTACTTCAATTTTATCCAACATTGACCCTGAAGCACTGTTCAAAGTAGATAATATCTACATTACGAATGATGATCTCGTTCGACATATAAGACGGGCGAGCTGTGGGATTGTCCAAATTAGGCTACAAATTTAATTTCAGAAAAACAAAAATAGCCTTCCTTAGTGTCCTATTTTTGGGATACAAATTTTCATACGAAGGCAAGAGCCTAGTGCCCCAATCTCTGGAATAATTTGCACAATTGCAATCACCAAACACCATCATGAAGCTCCAGTCATTGTTTGGCTCTTTAAACTTTGGCAGAACTTACATTCCAGATTATGGGCAATGCATTAAACAATTATATGACTGAATACGTCCTCACTTTTCAAAACAATAATGGACTTTCTCAGAGCATTGCAACAAGACATGCTTGCAGCTGAACACTTACACACAAGAGACAACAAAACACGTTTGGTCATAAAAGTAATTGCTGGTGTCATTGATTTCATAATTTCAATGTAGTTCATACATTGGAACACCAACGTGTTGGAATACACGTTGCAGACAATACCTTGGCTGATGAAGTGGCTACAGCTTCTGTTGCTGCAATAACTCGTTCACAGACGAGGTTGTATGATAAAACATTGGCTGCTGTGAAAGCTTGCTGAAAGCAAGCCCATGCCAAAGGCATATCCTGTCAAGTATTCCTACCGCATATCTAGCCTAAATACTGCCCTAGTAACAATACCAGGGATGGGTGATCGTGTGATCCCTAACAAGATCAGAGACCTGTGTTGATTAAAGCAGTGCATGAGGGAGTTGCTTCTGCCCATGCTGGTCTGGCGGCTACTATTTCACTATAAAAAGCATGTTACTGGTGGCCAAGTCTATACAAACAGACCAAGCAGAATGTCCTTTGTTGTGACATCTGTCAGCAAATAAAAGAGTCCACCATCAAACGCCCACCGCAGACACCCTTGCTAATTTCCAACAAACCTCTACAGGAACACCATGGCTTCGTTAGGGGTCCAACTGTATTATTTGTCTCCACATTATCCCAAAGGAAACAGTGTTGTGGCGTGAAGAAACCGTGACTTAAAGCAATCCCTAACAGCTAGAGTATTAGGCATGGGTTGTAGTTGGCTTAATCACCTGTATGGAGTCCAGAGAGCACCTGATAATCTGCCCAGAAGGTCCTTAGGAGGGCGTACCTCATATGAATGCCTGTTTGGAACACAAATGCATGTTCCAGATCTTGATGGTCCTGTGGCGGAGGTGGCAGATACACCTTTTGACATAAACGAACATCTCACTGTCTTGCAGGTCTTACCACAGTTCCGTGACGACAACACATCTGCCAGTGCCACCTCCTTGGGAATAAGGGATGCACCAATAACACCTACCCGCTGGATTCCAAAATTTGGGAATCTAGTGTGTGAAAAGATTGTTGTGAAAAAGGTGTTTGGTCCTTCTTATCATGCACTCGTTCTAGTCCTGGGAATACATGGTACCAGAACTATTATTCTACCTCTGCTTCCTGGTTCAAAAGAAAAACGGTTTGTCTCCATCAACAATGTCAAGCTACAACATAGGGATCATACAAAGCAGACTTAGAGGACTCCTGGGTACTCCCTGACTCCCTCCCACTACACACCAGGATGTTCCTCTACAGGTTTTGAGCTTTAACACCTCTCTGAGCTTGAGGAGGGTGGAAAATTATCTTTCATGAGTTCCACTAACTTCTTCTGTGACAAGCAACATCAACAATAATGTTAAATTGTACTCAAATTCAACACAGATTAATTGAATCATTTACTTTGAACCACCAACAGAGACTTCTGCCAGTTCTCCTCTTCCAAATACGGAACTATTTAATCCATCCAGGAAACTACGTGTGGCTCTTTTTAACTGTACTATCCTTCTTTCTTTAGATTGGGTTTGTCATCGTCTTTTTCTTATTAATACATGGTTATTACCTTTCTGAACACTCTGCAGTTGAGCTGGTGGTTGAGGTCCTAAAACCACATTTTTCCTCCCATAATGTCCACAGAGACTTGTCCTTAGTGATCATTTCAGCTATACCAATTCCTGATGAGATTGGACGGATGTTATTCAAATTCTATATGTATTTAACCTTTCAATGAATGATGTAATAACACCTGGAGTTGTTTCTGATAATTGGGATACTATGTCATCTGAAATAAAGTATTTTAGTGTACTTGAAAGTGAAGATGTTTATCAATAAAAAAAAAAAAGTGGAAATATGTTCTGTTACAATTATTATGGACATCATTTCATTCATAGAGCAAGTACCCCAAAGACTATTTTTAATTATACACAATGGGAAAATTGGCCAACTCTGCCAGTGGGGAGTTCTAAAATGTACTCTGAAAAGTTTGCATATTTTTCTGGGCACAACGTTAAAATGCTGAGTAGTATTTTTCCAAATTGCCTATAATGGAAATGCACAATATATTTTTTTATAACCAAGTTTTTTGTTTTTTTGGATAATGACGTGTCACAGAGCAGATTAATGCAAAAAGAACAGATGATGGACAGCCAACCCAGTTTGGACCCAGCTATATGCAAATCAGTCTTGGCACGGTTCCTCATGGAAACAGTCCTGCCCGAACTGCCAAGCCTGGTCCTCCCTGGACCGGAAACAAGCATCCTGGGACCGGTTTCAGGGTATCACCCTTCATCAGCTAGGCTAGCTTGAATCCACTGGCGCAGTGAGCACAGGACCCACGTCTGGACATACCCTTCCCACTTGGGGCGACAAATGCAAAAAGAACAGATGATTGACAAAATGCTGAATAATGCAAACATTCACCCTAGTCACAAAGATCTGGGTTTAATCCATTGTTTTTTTGCTCACCACGCCACCCCAGTTTGGACCCAGCCATAGATTAAACAGATTAAGCAGTTTAGTCAATTTGCAATGTTCCCATACATTCACATACTTAACTATGAAGGCATCTGAGTTATTGTGTCCGTTAGTGTGGTGAAGAGCAATTCGAGCACTGTGGGGAAGGGGTGACAATAGATACTGAGGAGGTTGATAGATGGCTTCTATCATGCCTGACAGGGCAGTAGATCTCCCATGTGGGTCGGACCATATCAGGTGTACCACCATGGGGTAACTGCTATGCAAGAGTCATGCAGCTCCACTGGCTCCGCACGCAAAGCCTGCATGGTATACACAATGAAATCCATATCGTGCAAGGAACGGGTAGGAAGTCCTTATTAGATGTGTTTCCTGTAGGAACAGGATAGAGGGGCAAAGACACTGAGTGTTGCAGCACCGCCGCCCTTTTGATTTTGTCGGGGAGCCTATTGCCATTCCACAACATTATGTTGCAGAGGGCCATGAGGTGTGGGAGGGTGAAAGTTTACCCATGGAAGACCACATGTCAGAGAGCTTCCAAGGCCTATTGAAGGGACTGCTGTATGACTTTGAGGGAGTGTATGGATCCTATCTATGTGTGACTTTTCAATGCCGCGTGACATCAACATATAAAACAAATTAAACAATACCCAAATACTAACATACTATGGATAATATCCCCCAACATCCTCCCTCCCTATACTTCTCTTCCCAACTGAAGAAGCATCTGTCATTTCCAACAATAACCCAAAAGGAAGAGAAAAAAAGGGAGAAAAAGAATTAGACGGTATGGAGTGGTGGACCCCTCCAGGAAGCAGGATTTTTATAGCTGCCATGTCGACTGGCCTGACCAGCCACCACATTTCCTTGTGATCAAGTAGATTATTGGTGTTTGACTCAGTCTTTCCCCTCCAGGCAGGGGCGTTCATGCATGTTGGACTGTAGTGCAAGGTGCATCTGTATGTTGTGGAGTCGATGGGTCAGGAGAGCCAGAACTGGGTGATCGTGACACCCGTAAGGTCTTTCATCCCCCTCGGCAAAATCAAGTATAGGAGCGCTTAGGTCTGGTGCCCCCCTCCTTGGTCAACCTAGACACATGGGCGGAAACTCGGCCAGAGGGAGCTGCAGCACCGGGGCATGGCTGGAGCCACCTCTCCTCTGTCGCTCACTCCCAAGCAGACTCAGGGGTATCGAAAAAGTGGGCCTTGATGGCATGCAAGACCTTACGGCAGGCCGGAAAAAAGAGCATATATTGCAGATGTAGCACTCTCAGCTTCTGTTTGACTTGTTCATAAGAGTGTTGCCTAGTTTGGACCTTGCGGGAGTAGTCCCGGAATATTAGGATCTTTGGGTTTTGGAAATGTACTCCATCTTGTTGGCGATCCTCCGTCAGAATACATTAGCGGTTATAAAAGTTCAGGAACCAGGCAATCAGCGCCCTAGGAAGTGCACAGGGGGTCACGGTAAGTGCTCTATGGGCTCGTTCCACGGTGAACCACAAGGACAGTTAATCCAAGGGCACCCATGTCTTGAGCCATACCTCAGGGAAATCACCAGGCCAGGAACCCTCGGTTCCTTACAGAAGGCCAATGAAGCACAAACTGTTTCGTATCTATCGATTTTCTGCATCCTCTGCACACCATTGTAATTCATGAGTGTGGGTGAGTAGGCGGTTTACCTTGGCCTTTAAGTCTCGAACCTCATCTTCCACAGAGGAGACACGCTCCTCTGCTTCTGAAATATGTGCTGTGAAATTTTGAAGGTCCTGTCGTATCAAAGCCATGTCTACTCTTACCTCTCTGATCTTATGCTCAACTGCCACCTGTGAAGACTGAATAGCCCATAGAATCTTAGCACTGTCTCCTGTAGTGTCTCCTGTGGTAGGGATTGAGTTCTCCATAATGTTCCCGCCTTGAACCCCAGCCGGGGTGGTGAATTTATAAATGCGGGTCTGGAAGGACAAGGGCTTCACCTGCTTCTCCTTCCCCATTGCCAGAATCTTCGAAGTGGGGGGACCGTTTTCAATTAGGGGTTCTCACAGGGGTGCCTTCCGCAGCCCCAGAGGAGTCAAGATCAAGGCTCTGTGGGCCCCAGGGCCCAGGTGGCCTCGGAATCAGCAGACAGAAGGTGCAATCAAATAGGTCCCAAACTAATCAGATTGTTACTCAATGGTGCTGGAGAAGGGGAGGAGGGCCCCCCATCCCCCAATAGTCTTGTTCTGGATTCACTGCTGCCCGGTGCGTGGCTGCGAGGAAATAGGGGGGGGAGAGCGGGCCACCAATGCTGCTGCCCTCTGGAGGGTACTCACTTGCTTGTGGTCCTCATGGCTCTCCAACCCCAGCTGCCCAGTCTAATGGCATTATAGTCTCTGGTGGCCTCACGAACTCCAGCACAATTTCATCACCGCCTGGGTCATCCTGGCCACACGGGCCACACCCGCAGACGATGGTAGTCTCAGGAGCCCTCTTCGTCACTGACAGACGAGGCAACGGCTCTCAATTCAGCCCCAGACCATGAAGCAGCCATGGCAGGTGGACACCCTGCACTGCACCCCAATCCTGTCCAGGGGGCCACCCCCACAGGGTCTCCACTGTCCAGGAAGGTGAGCCCAGACATGCCATGTGCCACTCAGCCCACAGGGCCGGAGCACCCCAGCGGACCGTGCTGCACTGCCAGTTTTGTGGTTACGGCTCCCCACCCACCAGAGGGCCAGCACTGCCCACGGAGGCTCTGGCTAAAAAGCAGAGCTCCAGGACCCTGGATGCCAACCCAGTCACAGCAGGATGCAGGGAGTGAAGGGTAGTTCATCACCGGCCAGCCTTGGAGGCTGCCAACCGCCTCCGCTCAACCGCATCCCAATCGGATGTCCGTTGCCTGTAGAAGCAACGCAGGGCTTCACATCAGGTCCACCACATCAGTCAGGTAGATTGCCATCGTTGGTGAGGGTCCGGTAGGCAGTCTTGCAGCATGGATGACAGCGGATGACGGAGTGGTCCAGAGCACTCCTAGAGCGCCATCTTGATGCCCCAAACCATGCCTTCCATGCACAATATTTTGCTGAGTGATACAAGATTGATTTATTCAGATTCCTTTGCTTCCCAGTTGGCTATAAAAGGCTATGAATATTGGCTGAAGTCAATTGACTTAAAGAGTGCATGGGGAACTAAAACTTGGCAAATAAGGGGAAAGGAAGCTTTATTCAGGCCATGCCTCATACCTGTTAAAATTATATTTTAAAATTCAACTGTACAACAGGCAAGTTGTTTAGGCTTGGCAAAATTAAGGAATTGAATGCACCCAGTAAACTTGCTCCTGATAAATTTTATAAATGCAAAAATATATGAATGCAACTGAAGATAAGATTGATGAGTGGCTCCTAATTGGAACATTTAACTCATCACTTTCACTTCCTGGTGGGTAGTCATTGTTGTCAATGGACACAAATGGTTGTCATGCACATTTCATAAACTCCACAGGGGGTTTTAGAACGAATAGACCAGAAACTCGCTATGTGTCATCAGAACATTCAGGTATGGTAACAACATACAGTGTAGGGAAAATATGCCAGCAATGGTTAAAACGTTCCTCACTAGATGCTGTTAAGGAACGCCTCAGTCTCCTGTCAAACAACACAGACTTGCAGGATTTCATGTTATGCCCCAGTACACAACATAAAAAGTGCTTGATATATGCAGTTTCTAATGAAATTTGAAAACATTCCCAGCAAGAAGCTGCTGCCCAGTTAAGGCAAATAGATCAGGAAAATTTACAGAAAGCATTAGCCGTTGTAGATAATGGGATTAACACCTTTTCCGATTGTATATACACTTTAAACAACATTGTTTCATCTGCAATAGACTTCGTAGAAAGTGACATGTCATTTTTACAACATGGACATAGCCAGCTTAGGTCCATTATGCAGTTAAGTTGGATACTACAAACATTGAAATCTAGTTGCGTTCCCTGGCAACATGTCAGCACGCGGGATATTGTTTTAGCATTTAATGATGCAATAGCAACAAATGATGGCTAAGAAGTAAGCAACTTATGTTATGTTAAACATAGAAAAATTAGAAAAGTTGCCTTTTAAGTTTGACTGAAATATAATCTGCTGAATGGCTAATACACGGAGTTATCAATCTGCCTATTTCAATACTGCAATTCACATCTTGCTTGAAACACAAGCCAGTGGGCAGATCTGAAAGTCTTGGAGATAAAACATGCATGAGCTGTGGGAGTTACTCTTTTTGCACAAATGTTGCAAGTCTTCAGTGAGCCATTTGATGGTTTGTAGGCAGCTGTCCTTGCACGGACATGTAACTCTGCTGCAGCATATTTAGCTTGCTATTTGATGGGAGTTCCAATCCCCTTGATTAGACCTGCATTACAGGTGCTCTCTAATGGAAGCTATGTGCTTCTTAACAGAGAGAGCTGTTGTGGAATGCAAGCCGGAATTGCTTATGTAGTTTCGGTCTCCCAAATCGTCACCTGTTGGGGTGACGTCCTTTTTCCCCCATGCAACAGACGAAAGTAGCAGATATTTGGCCCAATACTACTATTTCAAATGTGAATTTTGACAAGTTAAGCAGACTAAAGACTTTATTGTTTCAAAAACATGGAGTACTGACATCTGCACGCGAGACCCATGCGCCTAAAGTTGCAAGGTCATCTGCAGAAATACAGTCCCTTTTAAATACAAACTTTCCCAGACACTTTAGCAAACTTATGCAATGGAATTTTAACGCATCTAGTACTACAAGGATTGTACATTTCTTTCAGGCTGTTGGTTCTAGTTTCGTGAGCACTTTCTCATCTATATTTGGCATAAAACCTTCAACCATACACAGTATTTTCATGGAAATTCCAATTACTTTGGCTATATTAGGTGGCATCTTGCAGTTGCTAGTTTTTATTTGCAGTGGCTGTCCCATCGCAACAAGTAGGACTGATGGCGCTTCCACCAGTGCAACTGTGTCGTGAACGCATGATTCAGTATTTCGGAGCACCATTCCTGGAAGAACTGGAGTGCAACTGGTCTCTGTCATTCAGACCGGTTTTGGATTGTGTGCAGCCTGTGTTTCAATGCCTCTGGTGCCTTTTCGAATGTGCACTAAAACGTTGTCTTTCTATGTGGCCCTCCACAAATATTTTAAAAAATCCTTGGCGAGGTGGTGGTCCCCAAGTCTCATTAGAGCCTTAGGAGGAGATCCTCGTTGGCCACCCTATTTTTTTTTTTATTCCGCATGCCCCCGGGACTTGGTCCACCTGGGGGCTAAAGTGGCAACAATCGTGGGAGACTGCTCTTTTTTTTTTTTTTTTTTCACCAGATTTGCCGATCCTCTGTGATTTTTGGCAAGAATTAAAAAAAATGCTTTATTGTCCTGGCAGGGTACCAGGGGAACCCCAGCACCAAGGCTACGGGGTCAAGGTATTCCTACTCTGCCCCCTTCTCTTTTTTCACTTTTTTTTGGGGGACACAGCTGAGGCCGATTTTCAAAATAGCTGCCAACCCTCCCTAGTTGAAGTGTTGGCAGCGAATCAGATCTCAGCAGGACATCTCCGGTATCCATGGAGCCTCCAGATCCCTGGATATACAAATTTGGTTTTCATTTAAATACTCTAAAGCTACTGAATGGATTTACATCAAATAACGAAAAGCATGATCTGCGCACCAAGATTTAACTTCCAGTCATTGGACTAATTTTGGCCCAGACTTCGCTTTGTGCTGCCAATTCAACTTTTTATAGTGTATTTTCAGTGGTCCATATGTGAATTATTACGACAAACAGCAAAGTATGAAACACAGAGGTGGACAATAGCTTGCTTAATGCCATTCTGTTTTAGGTGTATTTAAAATCCTAGAATTTTTTCCTGGTGAAATTTTACGAAATTTTGTGAAAACGACATTAAGTTAGGCCTTTGTAGTGAAATGTGGTTTGCTGCTATCTCGCATCCCTTTTGTTTACCTGGCATGAGACTAGTTTAGGGAAAAAAGTTCACTTGGTGAGACATTTTTTTTCAAAATAACTGTTATCTTGTGTGATTTTTTGTATGTGAGCTGAATGCTCGGGTAATTAAGTTATGCAAAGTCACGTAATGCAATTTTTTAACAAAGTTTTACGTACCACGAAATTTGTGAATTTTGCAAAGTTTGCTGGCCTAGTTAATATTTTACCCTGGGCCAAGTCATTTGTGATTTGCAACTGCTTTTTCAGACGAAGACTACAGGGAATCCTGGAGAACATGGAGTGCTGTATAAGGACTTTTCTGTCATTTAAGTTCACGTTTGAGCCCTTCTAATGGGGTGTCAACATCTACATGTTGAATCGAAAACCATTCCAGCCTCTCAGCTGGTTGATCAACCTGTGACTGCCTCTAGGAAAACAAGAACAACATAAATAATGGCACTAATATTTTTTCTTTCTTTTAGAAATTCAAAGGAGTGCAATTATTTTGCCCATGTGTGAAAACCTCCAAACCATTATGGAATGTGCCACAAATGCTTGTGGGACCATGCAGTTACAGACATTGCACAGGCAAAAAGTTAGCACCACTGAAAAAGCAAACTGGGGCCCAGATTTACAAAAATGTCACACAATCCAGTTTACTGAAATTATTGCACTGGTGACACAGAGAGAGCAGGAATGCACCTTCCTGCACAAAAACAATCATCGGAGACCACTTCCTCTTCCTATATTTGCTGCAAAATGCAGCACACGTAGAAAAAGGAAATGACAGAAGAAATAAACCTGACCTTAATAAGTCAGAAAACAGACAGTGTAAAAAGGGATCACCAGAGGCTTTATTATTAAAGTGGCTCCAGAGTGCAGTGGGTGTTTATATTTGTGTTTCGCATCCTCAGGGCTCTTGGTATTAAAAGAATGGCCCAAAAACACTTCCATGGCCCATTCTGTAAAAGAGACTATACCAGTACACATATAGCGCTGTGTGGAACCTCATTGGCCAGCTACTCATTTGCATGGAAGTGTAGACAGATGCAAATTAAGAAGCACTTTGCCTCTGCACCATACTACAGACCCAGGGGCAGAGGCAAAGAGGCAGTCAGAAGGAGCACTGACTGTGGGCCACATAGAGGTAGCACACCGCCAGTGCATCCCTTGAGCAAGTCCCTTGTCAAAGGGAAATATTTTCCCATTGACATACTAGAGACATCCCTCTGCAGTTTGATACATCCACTCACTGCACACACCACCAGGGGTCTCCCTGCCCCCTTTCTAAAGTAGACCAGGTTGTTGTCTATAAGGTGAAAGGTGAACTGTCATTTTGAAACAGACGGTCACTGTTCACTAATGCTCTGACTCCAGTGCAGGCACAATTTTGTGGCTGCGCCATGGGCAGCGCATACATTGCGATAGGGTGAACTGACCCAGTCTGCGCCAACCACATGCAGATAAAGGTGAACTGCAGTGCAGACCAGGCCAAGTGGTTTCCATCTACAATTGGGCCCCGGATCACTAGCAGCAAGGCAAACAAGGATTGGCAAAGCCAATAGGTCTTGTCTATGCAAGGACTACTGGCTTTATGATGGGCTTTAGCAATGTTGTACACCAGCGTGGCTTCTGTTCAGCATGGCTAAAGATTTGTGGCAAAGAGTGGAGTAGAGGGGAGTGGCATAGAGTGTCATGTATTGGATTGGCATACAGTGGAGTTGCATAAAGCGGCGTACAGTGGAGTGGAGTGGCGTTGAGTAGAGTGGACTGGTGTAGAGTTCCTTGGCGTACAGTATTGCAGAGTATAGTGGCATACAATGCAGTGGAGTACAGTGCAGCAGCATAGAATTCAGCAGTGTGCAATCCAGAGTTGTAGAATGCAGTGGCATAGATTAGAGTGCTGCAAAGTACAGTAGAGTGGCATAGACTGCAGTGACGTAGAGTGGAGTAGTGCAGAGCAGGGTAGAGTGCCGTAGAGTGCAGTGGCATAGAGTGCACTGGCATAGAGTGCACTGGCATAGAATGCAGTAGTGCAGAGTAGAGTGGCATAGATTTCAGTGGCATAAAGGATAGTGGTGTAGTGTGGACTGAAGTAGAGTGCAGTAGTGTAGAGTGGTGCATAGTAGAGCGAATTTGCATAGAGTGGCATGCAGTGATGTGGCATAGAGTAGAATAGAGTGGGCTGGTGTAGACTACATTGGCATAGAGTGTTGCAGAGTGTAATTGCATAGAGTGCAGTGGCATAGAGTGCAGTGGCATAGAATTCAGTAGCGTTGTAGAATGCAGTGGCGTAGATTAGAATGGTGCATAGTAGAGTGCAGTGGTGCAGAGTAGAGTGGTGCAGAGCAGAGTGGCGTAGAGTGGCATAGAGTGCAGTGGTGAGAGTAGAGAGGCATAAAGTGGGGTGGCAGAGAGTGCTGCAGCATGCAGTGGCTTGGAGTAGAGTGATGCAGAGTAGAGTGGCCTAGAGTTCAGTGGCATAGAGTGCATTGTCACAGCATGCAGTAGTGCAGGGTAGGGTGGCATAGAATTCAGTAAAGTAGAGTGCAGTGTTGCAAAGTAGAGTATTATAGAGTGCAGTGGTGTAGAGTGCAGTGGCATAGAATAGACTGACATAGAGAGCAGTGGCAAAGAATACAGTGGTGCAGAGTAGAGTGCAGTGGCATAGAGTGCAGTGATATAGAGTGCACTGGAGTACAGTGCAGTGGTTTAGAGTAGAGTGGCATGGAGTGCAGTGGTAGAGTGGATTGGTGCAGCATGGCATAGAGTGTAGTGGCATACAGTAGATTGTTTCAGAGTAGAGTGGAGTGGTGCATGGTTAAGTGCAGTGGCATACAGTAGAGTGGTGTAGAGTGTAATGGTATAGAGTAAAGTGGTGTAGAATGCAGTGGCATATAGCACAGTATTGAAGAGTAGATTAGAGTGGCATACATTGGACTGTGTAGAGTGCAGGGGCATGGAGTGAAGTGGTACAGAGTAGAGTGCATTGGCATAGAGTATTGGCATAGAGTGCAGTGTTGCTGAGTGTCATAGAGTGAAGTGATGTAGAGTGGAATTGTGCAGAGTACAGTGGAGTAGCCTAGACTGGGGTCGTATAGAGTTCTGTGGCAAAGAGTGCAGTGGTGTAGGATAGAGTAGTGTAGAGTGCATTGCCATAGAGTAAAGTGGTGCAGAGTAGAGTACAGAGGCATAGTTGAAGTGGCATAGAGTGCAGTGGCATAGTGCAGAGTGGAGTAGAGTACAGTGGTGCGGAGTGCAGTGGTGAAGAGTGCAGTGGTGAAGAGTGCAGTGGTGAAGAGTGGTGTAAAGTGGAATGGTGCAGAGTAGAGTGCAGTAGCATGGTGTGGTGAAGAGTAGAGTAGAGTGGCATAGAGTGGAGTATTCATGGTGTGGTACCATACTGCCATTACAGGCAACACATTTTCAATTGAAATTACATTTGCACTAAAATAGCTAACATACAGTTTTATTAATAAAACTATAAAATTCACAAATGTTTGCACTGTTCATTTAAATATTATTGTGTACCTGGAAAAGCTCTTTCCTACCCCCAGTATTCCGCAAGTTTATCTCATAAATCCTATTACTTTTAAGTCAGAGAAAGAAAAGTAAACTCCAAGTTCCCTTAGAAGATAGAGTCTGACATTTGACCTCTCCCTTTGAACAACAGCAAATGTGATAAGATAAGAATAAGATTTACAGGTCTGTTTGCAGGAAGAGTACTGTGAAAAAGCTTTGCTCCCTGGGAGGGACAAACTAAAAGGTCACCTCTTAGCCCAATACATTCCACAACTGCCCACTGTGCATGAATTAAACTTACAGTTTCATGTTTGAGTCTTTAGCTCGCACAATTTTTGTTAAGCCTGCACTGCTAAATTAAATGCCGAATCTGGTTTGTGTTTGTGAGAGAACCATGTTCTGATGCTAATTGGGCTGTACCTGTTCTTAGGAAGTCAGACTCACTCTGCTTTTCTTTTGTTTCTGTGTGAACTTTACCCTGCTGCGGCCCTGACATTATCTGTTCTGTGTGAAAGAGGCAATGACGCTGCATCTTTGCCGTGCTTGCTTTATTTGTGAGGAAAGCTTGCACCGCCGCTGCCTGTGCTCTCATTTAGAAGCTTCCCTTGATACAGCTATGGGTAGCGTACCAGTGTACATCAAAGCTCCATAGGGTGTAAAAGAGGAGTTCACACACCATTCCCATTCAAACATGGGTGCTCTGTCGAGAGTTATTGTTTCTCTATGAAAAGTAAGGCACCCATGCTGCAATGTGCTGGTACTGTTGAATGTAATTCACAGCAGCCTTGCTCAGATGTTCTAGTGCTGCCCTATTAAAAGTGCCCCATCCCTTTTTAGAGCATTGTTTTGAGTCCAGAGGCTTTCTGCCTGGCATTTGTCTCCCTCCACCCCCATTCTGGAATTACTGAAACCAGGAGCATCTACAATTCTGAGAAGGGAGATGGGGTGGCATATACGAATGATCATGGAATTCTGGGGAACAACTTACAGGAATCAGTATTTCCACACTGATTCCTGTACTTTTTGCCTGGTAGTTCAGCCAGACAGTTTGGCTTGTTTTAAGAGGTGAACTGTCTTGGTAAAATACTCCTGTTTCACGGAATTGCCACAGGTCTTGTAATCCGATTCAGCCTGCAACCTTTACCAGACAAATCAGGATTATCATAGCACTCATAATGAGGTCCCTAAATGTCCAGATGCTGCCCTTTATACATACGGAAGAACAGTCCTGCTGGCGAGTGCCAGGAATGAGCTATCCCAATCAGGTTATGGCAGACCTGCTGAGAATAGCAGATATGGACACAACCTAGCACATAGCAGCCCTGCTGAGAGTATCCACACTGTCCCAACTAAAATGCAGGTACCATAAGAAGTGCAAGCAGTGCCCCATTAACCTCATACCAATCATGCCGAGAACAGCCATGACATACCATGTGTTCTCTGCTGAGGCTCCTGCTTGTGAAAGTACCACAACCTTGACACACAACAAATCTTCATACTCATTCCATCAAACCAGTTCCCTGTAAAAATACCAGAGCTACTGCCTCTGTTAAACCTTGTTAAGGAATAGCCCTAATCATTGTAATGTAATTGTGATCATAATTGTATTTGTATAGCGCTTACTACCCCTGACAAAACGTCGAAGTGCCTTTTGGCCATTAGCATACTACTCCGGAACCCAAACGGATTAGTGGTGGATTAGTCTAGGTAATCATCAAAGAATGTACTTTATGTATTGGTCTCAAATCAAGCCACGGCATGTTTTAAGATAGAAAAGAGTGGCCATCTAAATAAGAATAATAAACAGTACTCGATTGGGGCATTGCTCATAATAGCCTCTAGGCGATTCATCTGCTGCCTGAGTTATTTTGGTGAGTGTTGTGTAGCATAAAGAACTATTTTTCATACACCGGAAAACCGGCTTCGGCCAGAGGAGCTCGGACAGCATTCAGTAGTTAATTTGTGGCGATGGATTCACACCCAGAATGGCATGTCATTTACGTGACAGAGAAAAAGAGTGTGTGTGTGAGAGAAAGCATGTATGAGCAGGGGCATAGCTTGGTCATAGGGCCGGACTGGGAACACAAAACGGCCCAGGCATATTTGGTCAGACCAGCCCCTATAGGGTGCATAGTGAGCAAGCCTGGCCGCTACAGTGGGGCTTGGGAGAACTCCACCACCTCCCTCTCTCACATGTATTTCATTTGTTTTAAAACATCCTCTTACCAACGTAGGGTTTTGGAGCACTTTAGATCACACATAAAGAGACAATGAATCATATGTGTGTAAATCAGTGATTAGAAAATGTTACATAAAACAAAGGGGACTTCAAAGTGTAGGATTCACTTGGCATCCATACTGTAAGGGATTTTTAAGAGTGCTTGGTCTGGGAAAGCATAAATGCTGGATTCAGAAAGTAACACAGTGGTTAGGTTGACAATATATTTCCACCCAAACAAACACTTTTAAGCAAAATTAGGATGATCAAAGACTGGGAAAAAACATAACTTTCTAACCTGTACCATGCAGTTTGCATGCAGCCCTTTGATGGCAGTTCATAGCTCTCTGTGCTAGATTATGATTATAATTTATGAGCTGCACAGTAACAAAAGGAGCTCTGTGACAAACGCAGTATCCCACTGAGCTATGCACATAAAATATGGTTCTGTAATCTGCATAGAACATATCCTTTGCAGCAGGCATATTAACCCACTGTGTGACCTTAGATGATTCAAAACTGCCACTAGACAAAGCCCCGATTTCTCTCCAGCAGGTACATTCACCAGAGTTATCTTGGCACTTTTATTGTTGTCTTAGAACTGTTGGATATAAAGGAACTCTACAGTACTTTTAAAACTGCTGCACTGCTATAAAACCAGCCCCCCAGTACCAAAAGCAGCCCCCACCACCCTTCCAGCCTCCTGAGGAAACACCCAATGCCCGGGATGGCCAGTCCAGTCTTACTTGGTCACAGAGTTTGGAGGGTGTGACTTTCAGAATTTCTAATAATCACTGTCACATGGGGGCAGTTTAACTAACATTTTGACCTGGGTTTGTGCTAAAAATGTGGTGCAAACCAGCACATTTGGTTTTGAGTAACTTAGGGACATATTTATCAAATATTCACGCAGCCCAATGCAGGAAGCCACCCTGCTGCAGTGTAATGCACGAAAAGGAGCGGACAGGAATACACCCTATTTAACATAATACGCTCAAACTGCTGCTTAGCACCAACACAGGTGCCCTTGCACAGTACTGCAAGGCTGACTGCATTGTGGACAGGATTGTTTTTGTGCTGGAAGAGACTCCTTCCTGCACAAAAAATAACGTTCTGAGGCTTTTTCCTCTTTCTATGTGCATAATGCAGCACACATAGAAAGAGGAAAACAAGGAGGAATAAGCATATTTCTCCTCATTAGGCCCCACCAGGGCAGGTTCAGCATTGTGATGCTTTCCCAGGTCTATCACTACTGGTTAATTCGGGAATGCACTGAAATCAATGGGTGGATGTGTGGGAACATCCACACTCCATCCATGAAATGCCTCCCTGAGTAATGCAAAGCAGCTTCTTTCGCTGCTTTGTGTTACTTCACATTTACCAAGCCACGCAGGGCCATGCAAGATGGTCTTGCGTGGCTTGGTAAATGTCATTCTAGGTTTTACTTCACCCTTGGGCCTCCTTGCGTGGTTCAAAGGCAATGCGAAACCATGGTAAATATTCCCAAACCTTGTTTTGTGTTGGAAAGTAGTGTGAAAGTAACGCAAACTAGAGCGAAGCACTGTTTTGTGTTCCTTAGCGTTTACTGGGCATTCCTCTCCTGTGCCACAACCCAGGGTTTTTGACGTGAAACCCTGTTGACCAACAACAGTAGACAGGGTTTTGCGTGAAAACTTATCACCGCTGAAAAGCAAGAGCTAAAAGGGAACATGTTTTAATTTCTCCTTTCTTTTTCAACTGTGCATGTGTGCTGCACTTTGCATCACACTTACACAGCGAGAAATATTTTAAAAGCTGTCCAGGCATAGTATTTTGTACCAGAAGGTAATGCTTCCAGTACAAAACCTATGCTAGACTCACACACACACACCCTTGCACTATGAAACAAAGGTGTGTGTGTGGTGATCAGCAGCAAAATTATGCGGCAACGCTAGCGAGAGGAGAGTGTCATATCTTTGTAGATATGCCGCTCTCCTGCTCTCGCCCTGTCACGCAGCCCAACATTTTTGGCTACTGTGCTGCATTGGGTGACACTTTGGTAAATTTGGCACATAACGTTAAAATACATTGTACAAAAAGGAGGACTTATGAGAGGGGCTTAAGGGACAGTGGAAAGAGAAAGGAATTCAGATTGGTAGGGTTACTAAGTAAGAGAATAAACAAGAGTTTGTCAAAATAATCAACATTTTTGAAGACCTTCAAAACAGAGAGAGGGAAGAGTGTGTGTGCCTTTTTGTCTGTGTATACATAAAAGTCTCTGGTGAAATTCAACAGACACCTCACCATATCTGACTGAAAGCACTTGTACCCAACTATTTATCATAAAATACATTAGCGAGGGAGGTTTAACACACCAAGGCCAATATTTGTACTTTTTTGGCCCCGCATTTGTGCCACTTTTTGACACAAAAGCAGCGCAAACTTACAAAATACAGTTGTATTTTGTAAGTTTGCACTGCTTTTGTGTCAAATAGCTGCGCAAATGCGGCACTAAAAAAGGATAAACGTGGGCCCAAATATCCCCCATGAATCCCCTGTATGTGAGCATAAATGTGACAGACTGAAACGGGCCCAACCAGGCCCTATATTTCAAGTCCTTAACTTTATAAGCAATAATTTCTATCTCAACAATGTATTTAAGAACCCTCCGATAATCCAGTCAGTGCTGCATCCACTGCTACATTTCACGTTTTACTTCATATTGTGTGGTGTCTGTGTTCCCATTTTCTAAGAGGTGTGTTCTTTTCCCCAGATGCATTTCAACAGATTTGGGGGCATATTTACAAGCCACTTGCTCAGCCAGTGCATCTCTTTTTGTGAAGGACCGGCAGCGCATTAGTGCAGATCCATGTCTACAAGGCCACTCAAAGACACTTTGCGTGGCTTTTCACAGCCTCGTAGATACGGTGTAAGGCAAAGCACCACAAGTTGCTGCGTTGCCTTACACTGCATCAGGGAGGCATTCCATGGGTGTTGCAGTGAGTTTTGGGACATTCACAGATTTACAAGGATCTGTAAACCTGTGAATGCGACAGAATCTCACGCCTCCCCAGAGCAGGCACAACGAGGAAAAATATCTTCATTTCTCCTCATTTTTAAATCCAGCACACATAGAAAGAGGAAAACGGCTCCCAGGATTGTTTTGTGCAGGAAAGTACTCCTTCCTGCACAAAAACAATCCTGCATGCAACACACACACCCTTGCATCATGGTTCAAGGGTACCTGTGTTGGTGCTAGCCAGCAAATTGTGCACCAGCTTAGGGGGAAAGGACAGATATGCACCATATCTTGATAATATGGTGAATTTCTGCCCTTTCCTTGTGGTGGAGGGCAGCACAGCAAGATCACTTGCTGGGCTGCACTGAGGTACATGCTTGTAAATATGCCCCACAGTTTTTCATGCACTATATATATGTCACATGTAACACATCCTGCTGAGTCGGTTCCAGGCGTCTGGTTGAGTTCATGGTGTGAACAGGTGCTCGGGACAGGCCACAGTTGAGGATTCAGGAGTTGAAACTGAAGGCACTGCGAATCTCTGACAGTGCCAGTCAGTGAATCATAAACATGTTTTTACTAGATGCTCATTCAGTCTTTGGCCTCTCTGCAGAGCACACTGATGGATGGTCACAACATGTTCCTATTGTAATTACGATCCTCTGGGAGAGTGCACAAAGAAATTATGCAGTTTATGCAATATTGAAAATTCAATGACAGTGGCAAACCCCACCCCTTCCCCAAATACCCCATTAATGCAAATCTGTCTCGCATATTACATTTGCTCCCTGCAGTCTAGCTTTGGCATTTTCTAAGGGCAGTGCCATTAATGGAAGTGAAAAGTGCCAGTAGGGGGGAGTGAGCAGCAGCCTCCTAAGAAAAAGTGTAGGCACTCGCACTATGGCCCATATTTATACTTTTTTGCGCCGCATTTATGCCATTTTTGACACAAAAGCGGCGCAAACTTACAAAATATAGGCCCATATTTTCTGTAATTTTTATAAGCAAAAGTGGCGCAAACTTACAAAATACAATTGTATTTCATAAGTTTGCGCCGCTTTTGCGTTAAAAAATGACGCAAATGCGACGCAAAAAAAGTATAAATATGGGCCATAATTGTATTTTGTAAGTTTGCGCCGCATTTACGGCAAAAAATTACGCAAATGCGGCGCAAAAAAAGTATACATTTGGGCCTATATATCTTTTTTTTCACAAATTAAGCATTGAGAGGGTCAGGAGTGTGTTGGTGCTAGAGGTGGGAGAGTCAGCAACTTAACAGGGAGCTAAACCAGAGCCGGCCAGGCCAAAGGTCGGCTCCGGCTCTAAGAACCTGTGCTCGAGCCGAGTCCATGAAAATATTTAGAATGTCAGTCAGACAAACAAAGCCCATGTTAGAATATGATAAGGTGTCTTCAGAATTCACGAACTCTGTTTCTTTAACATCTCCAAGCGTGTTACCAGCTACACCAGATTATTTGAGAAATATTCTTTAAAAGTGAGAGTTTTTAAATATAACCCGAAAAACAAACCAATCAAACCATCTCATTGAAGGAAGGTACAGCAAAACGTTCCTAATATATTTTACAACATCCAACTGTAATTCTCTTGCGAGCTCCTTTGATGCAAAAGCTATAGTGTGGTGCCCCCTGCAGGGCAATGGAATTGCTGAAACAACCTCCAGTGCATTGAGAATGTTCCCCCATGAAGAGGAAAATGATCTTAGCTCAAACAACATATTAATAACGTTATTTTTTCCCCAGCAAAATGACAATACATTAACATAATAATTGTCTGCAGTATTAATATGTAATGTGCTACTGCCCAACAAGTGTGAAAAAGGGTCCCTCTGTAAATTAAAGTGAAAAAACAATCCAGTTGTTTGCCCTGATTAAGAAATATGGAAAAATATAAAACATTGAATGTATTTGCCTACACTACAGTGAGGGCAAACCACGTTTATATGTATAGCTAGGGCCACTAGAAAGCTGAAATCGCGCGTCCGCAGCGCAGCTTCCTTTTCCTCCGAAAATATCTCGTAGGCAGACTCCCCACAAAGGCCAACTTCTACTATCTAGTTTATAAATGTTAACAAAAAATATGTTTGTAGCTCTAAAGGATCAAAAGTCACTAGAGTTGCTGCACATGGGGTGAAACGGCGCGTCATTCACTTTACAAACGTTAACCGGTCCCATTTCAGTCAGTGATTGTTATATATTCAGGTTTATTCTGCTTCAGAATATCACCTCTTCAAATACCTGAATTTATAGACTGGGGAAGGACTTTGTCTATTTTCAGGAAACGAAAACCTTAAAAACAAATGTAAGGTAAATAAAGTGTAAAAATTTTTCATTTTTCGTTATTAAAATGCTTAGCTTCATTATTCATGTTTGTATCACAGACTCCTGTTCTCAAGCAGCAGTTGTTTCTCTTTGCAATAAGACCTTAGAAAGTATTAAACAGGTTGTAGCTTTATTTGATTTCTGGTGATCCTTAAATAAAAGAGATGGTGCCAGAGGCCCTCTGCTGGTTCACAAAACACTTTACTGGCGCTATTTCAAGTCCTCGCTGGTAAGTAATTCAGAGCTTGGTGTAAATAACTTCTACCACAGTAATATGACAGCAGAATTCTGGAGGTGATTAAGTGACAGATGTATGTGCTTATTTGTTGTGTGGTATTTTGTTGTGGTTGTGATTTGTTGGGCCTGGCCCTTGTGGCAGGTTCATCCCCTGACTTTTGCCTCCTTCCTCCTATTTTTTCTGACCTCTGGCTGTTGTCTCTAGGACTCTGAGCACTTTGTCACTGCTGATCAGTGCTAAAGTGCAGGTGCTCCACCTTCTACAGTTGGTATGATTGGCTTATACCTATTTGGCATGCTTAAAATATCTGTAAGTTCCTTGTACAGTGGTATCTCTATACACAGGGCCTGTAAATTAAATGCTACTAGTGGGCCTGCATCACTGATTGTGCCACCCACTAAAGTAGCCTTTCAAACCTGTCTCAGGCCTGCTAGCACAGGGCCTGTGTATGCAGTTTTCTGCCACAGGGACCTGGCATCTAAATTTACTTGCCAGGCCCAGAACTCCCCTTTTACTACATGTAAGTCACCCCTAAGGTGGGCCCTGGCAAGCCCTATGGGCAGGGTGCTCTGTCTGTAAAAGGCAGGACATGTGCCTAGTAGCGTGGCCTGTCCTGGTAGTGACAAACTGCCGATTTGGTTTCTCACTGCTGTGAGTGCTGTCTTCTCATAGGATTGAAATGGAAATGCCCTACCGTATGTGTAGGGGTATTATCTGATTTATGAGAGGTAGTGTAGGCATGTTTGGTATGGTTGTAATGGTAGTGAGAAATGCTGCTTACTTGTGTGAGTGGATTGTTTTTTACCATTACAGAAATGCCACTTGTAGAAAGTGAGCATTTCTCTGTGCTTATGACTCTGGTGTTTTGCAGCTTGACTCCAATCCACGTCTGGGCAGAGTGACAGTTGGGCTTTGTGCATACTTTTCAGACAGCCTGAACACAGGGAGGGTGGAGGTGTCACAGAGGTGCATCTGCATACTGCATAGTCTTCCTGGGCTGAGAGAAGGGGGAGGCAGGGCACACCTACATTTGTAAAGGCTGTGCCCTGGCCTCACAAAATAGGGTTGTTTACCCCCAACTGATGTTTGGAGCCTGTGCTGGAGGAGAGAGGGGGCACTCCCAGACCCAGTTGTAACTGGTTGTAACCTCCTCTCCCCTTCCTTTGTAAAGACACTGTAAAACTGAGTATAAGTACAGGGGAATTTTCCCCACAATTTGTTGACATTTTGGAACTGGGCATAATGCTGCTGGAGGGACTCACCAGAAACCGCCATGGACTGCTGCTGCTGTGCTGACCTTTGGCCTGCTTGGTCATGTGGAGGAACTGCCAATTGCCTGCATTCACCTTCTGCTGGCCTGCTGCTGGGCTCTGCCACCCTGTGCTCCTTTTGATTACTGTTGTCCCCCAGGGGCTGGGTGCTGTGGCCCCTGACCCCTGCCATCATTGGGTGAAGCACCTAGAAAGCGCTTCTGTTGATGCCCCCCAAGCGCTGAGAGCGCTCTATTTAACTATTTCCTAGTGCCTTCAGAGCGCTTTCTCCTGGATTGCCCCTGCGCTCTGAAAGCACCTTCTGGAGTCCCAGACTTACCGCTGCAGGCCAGGCGGGATGCTTTTATCAAGCGCGAGTGACGCGCTAACCCTGGGACCCCCAGGGCACCAGCGATTGAAGAAAAGGAGCGAGTGCGCTCCTATCGTGCCCCCTGGATGAAGCGTGCTCTGAGGAGCGCCCCCGGGGCATGGGCAGGCACCCACTCTGGTGCCTGCCCTCTGTTACGGCCTGGGAGGGACGCAGCCTGCATTCGGAAGCCGGGCAGGGGGGAAAAAGCCTCATCAGAGGCTCCCCTGCCCCACCAGGCCCCTTTTGTCTTTGGCGACGGGCATGGGGGGAAGAAAGCCTCATCGGAGGCTCCCCCTGCCCCACCGGAGCCCCAAAAGAGTTTGAGGAGGACACAGGTTCTTTTGGGGCCTTGTTGTGTCCCCCCCCTTGTTGGAGGGCTAGTGGAGGCGTGGGGGCCACCAGAGAGCACTGGCCCCAGCAGGGGCCCGTTATAAAATTGGAGGGGGTGCGTGTCATCCCCATTCTTCCCCAATCATCAGAGTGGCCCCCAAAGTGAGCACACGGAGCGCCGGGGCCCCATTTTGTTCTTCTTGGCACTGGGAGTGCCTTTCATCATAAAAACCAGGTACTTTTAAAGGACATACATATGTCATATGTTCCTTATATGGACATTCATGGTTTATATGTTAACCTGCCTATTTTTATGTGGTGTTTCATATGTGTTTGCTAATGTTTCTTTTATGGGCATAACATGCTAATAGGTTTTCTTGGCTTGCCATATGTTTTATAATGTTCCTGATACGGGCGTTATGATATTTCTATGACAAGTGTATTTGTGTAGTAATGTGATTCCTGACTACTGCTTATATTTCTGATTAATAAGTAACCTGTGTGTTATATGTGAGTACCGCTGGTTCTGCAGAGTAACTAATGTGTAACGGTCTGGCAACTGCTAAGGTAGCAGGGTATTACTGACATGTTGTGTTCAGTCTAACAATTGCATTGTGTACAATACAGTATATTTTCATATAACTTGGTGTTGTGTTTCCTTTGTCGTGGGGCTAGTGCATCATGTGTGTTGTGTGTGTTGGGCAAACGCTTTATACATTGTCTCTGGGATAGGCCTGACTGCTCGTGCCAAGCTACCAAGGGCGTGAGCAGGGGTTATCTTGGATGTGTAACTCCCTTGCCCTGACTATTGTGGGTAGGGTCTGCCTAGATTAGCTGCATACCTTAGCCAACCAGAAACCCCAATTCTAACAGATATGTTGTGTTACTTTTTGTGTAATTGTGTTTTAGCCCTCCATTATTGCACAGAGATGTTGTGTGTGCTCAGGTTGTGACTGTTTTGTTATGTTGTGCCCTGTTGTGCTTTAATAGAATTGTTGTGTTGTTTTGTGTGCATCATTATGTTATGTTTTGTTGTTTACATAGGAGATATCAACAAATGTTGCTACATCTACACCTTGTAAAGGTCATGAGAGGCAACTATTTAGCACTATTTAAGGTGGTAAAATAACGTTGCTCAGCTCTTCAACTACTTATAACACCAGTCAGAGAAAGACCGTGGTAGAGACCAGTGTTAGAGCACCACGTTCAGAGCTCAGTTTATGTGGTAGGTGGCCCTGTTTATCATTAACATAAGGTAAAGTGGACACTGAAGACAAGTTTAAGGAAGAGCTGGGATTCACGTGATAAATAAGGAACTCCTTTTCTTACAAGAAGTGTGCTCATCTATGTTTGTTTCCTGCCAGTGCAAATATATTTTTAGTATGGACAGAGCTATGAAATCGGCGTTCCCCTGCTTCCAAGCAAACATTATTATTAACTGTTGGTGAATAACATTTTGACTAGGACTGCTGAATGTGTGTGTTTTTCTTTCGTTTGAAAGTTAGTTATTTTCATAATATTGGGGTCTCTTTTGCATCACTGTTAACATTTCAAAATAACTACACAATTATACCAAATAAAGAAGTTTTACATAATTTGCCATAAATCTCATCACGTCCCTTTTACTGCTGCACAATTTGCCTTTCCTTGCCGCCTAATTAATCAACACTACCTCATAATGTGGCCTTTGCTGCCGCATAGTTCTAATGGTCACGGTCGGAGTACATCTGGAGCTATTTTTTGTCCATGATTACTGAAATACATATCTTCTTGATAACACCCATGCCTCATGAAAAAGGCAACTGCATATCCAGGCTCTGACCACACAAAAAGCATTAGCACATCCAATATCTAGCTTTTTATCGGTGATTGACGAGGTTGTGTGTGGGGATGGGTAAGTGGGTGAATGTGGGAATGTGGTGACAAATCAATGATTGAATGGGGGAGTTAGTGCATGGATGAATAATTATGTGATTGAGTCAATGGATATATATTTGAGGAACGAATTGTAAGATGGATTGATTGATACATTTGAAAAATAATAAATTAACGGGAGAGTGTACGAATGACTTCAGACACCAGTCTTTCATGATAAAACCTCAGAAACCGAAAGTAAAACTGTTAGAAAATGCAATAAATTACAATATTACGCAAGTGCAACCATTACACCAGGACTGGGCACATCTGCGACAATGATGTCCACAAATAAAGAATTACAAATAGTATGCCTGTACAATGATTACACCAATGGAGGCACCATTCTCCCAGGAGTGCCTTAAATATGTCACCAATAACTGCCACCTGCAAGTGCAAGCACTACACAGGAATGATCGTCATCACTGTAATGACTAGGATATGTCAAGATTCACCATTTCTAACATTAATCCATCATTACATTTGCCTTGTCACTCAGTAATATCTAATGTATGTTCATAATGCCAACATCACGTACTACTTTTGAATGCATGTGAATGAGTGTCAGGCACGATTTTCACCATTACTTGGGAGGCATGATTGGATCGACAATTTTGCATCATCACTCATTACTCCTAGTGCATGGTCAGATTTCCACAATCAGACATTAACTATTACTGCATACTAATCCTCTATACATATCGATGTTTGCATCATCACTCATTAACACTGCTACATTCCATTTGAAAATATATCAACCACAACACTAAATTTGTTAATATTGAACTGAACAATTTGTGTATCTGAATGGCAAAAGCCTAAGTTTATTAAAGACTGTGTGGGTGAACCTATTGCACTTTACAATCTTACACTGCACTTTAAGGCTTCTATAATGCTTAGTAATTTGTAGTAGTGCTTTGCGCTGCTTTGCACCACCCAAGAACCCGTGCAAAACCATAGGAAGGACCCAGTTATGTTTATACTCATGATACTACATATACCTATGTCCATCTCTTCTTTATCTGAGTATTACTTCTGAGGCTGCCAGCAGCACAAATGTGTGGTGCCTGCCACATGCTGTTCCTAGAGGTCCCCCTGAAGCTAGATGAAAGGGCGCGATGCCTCGGGTCATTGCCTGAGAGCTGTCTGGAATAGGCAGCAAAGTGTTCAAAGTCTTCATTACAAACATTCAACAAAGGTATCAGCTATTTACCTGGCTGCTGGGTAAATAGTACATTTTCTATGGTATCTACCTGGCCGCTGGATGAATAGTAGAAGTGATTTACTGTTTGTCTGGCAGCACTGAAAATAGCAGAGAAACTCCACTGTTTACTTGATGGCTGGCTAAATAGTAGAGATTCTGCACTGTTTGGCTGGTGGTCACGCAAATAGCAGAAATCTTCACTATTTACCTGGTTGCTGGCTAAAAAGTAGAGATTTTGCACTGTTTGGCCAGCGGCCATAAAATAACTAGGAAACATCACTGTTTGCCTGGTTATTCGCTAAATAGTAGAGTTTTTTTGCTATTTGATCAGCAGTCAAGCAAACAAAAAACTTCACTTATTGCCCAGCTGCTGGCAAAACAGCAGGCATGTACAATTAGGCCAACAGCCATGCCAATAAACGTAATTATTTATGTGGTTTCTGGTTAAATGGCAGAAATTGTATATTATTTAAACAGTAGATTGGTAAGTACTCAAATACATTGCAATATTTACCCTGCACCTGGCTAAATAATAGAAATGATGTACAGTATTCCTGGTGGTCTTGCAAATAACCTGAAAAGAAACTTCATTATTTACCTGGTGGATGGTTTAATAGTTGACAGTGTGAACAATCTGGCCAGTAGCCATATAAATAGCAGAGGAACTTTTATATTTACCTGGCTGCTGTTAAAATAGTTTAAATTTTGATTTATTATGCCTTATGAAGATTTCAACAGGTACTTACACCAAGTAGCACTCAACAAGGAGGGAACACAATTCTATGTCAGGACCGGAGGCTTCGTATTATGCTTCTCTCTCAATGCTTTATTTTTACAGCAGCCAATCACAAGAGGGTAACTAAAAAACAAAACATATCCCATCATTCAATGGAAGGCGTCATAACCATAGAGACCAGTACTGTATATAAGCTCACGAGGATAAAGCACTTCCTCTTTCTTTGCTGCTGCCGCAGCCAGTTAAGTGTTTTTCATATTCGATCTTATTTGGTGTTATTGTTAGCTTGCGCGCGCTCTTCGTTTTTGGCACTGTGGAGCGGGAGCGGGAGTTTCGCTAGAGGGGCTCTCCCCTAGCGAGGATCGGGAATCCGATCGGAGTACCGGCAGCAAGTATTTCATTTATTATTTCACTCACACGCACGCTCGCGCGCGCCTGCACACACGCACGCACGCTTTGGTGCGTGATTCATCCCGTTTGAATTGCCGATCGGCTCGTACTGCATTTAGGAGCCTGACAGCAAATTTCGGCGGGGTGCTCGCGGGCAGATTTCACCCGTTTTTTTGCATCCATTTAACCAACGCTGCGCTCAATACCTGGCCGGTGACTCCCACCTTGCTCTGATTTCAGGCTTGGTGATACTCCCTGACGCCCTGGGACCATCTGGTCGGCCCAGGGTTGAAACAATTTTGCATAGGCTTTGCCTAGAGTGCAGCAGGCTGCTCCCTCCACGCTCAATTGTATTTTGGTGCCTTATAGCCTGCTGGGGTTCCGCACTCCCCCTGATTGTAGTCCTGGGCTACTCTGATTGCAGTTACCCATACTGCCCTGAGCATGGCGCAATCCTTAGCATATGACGAGGAGGATTCTTATGGCGAAGACGCCCCTTCTTTAGAAGAGTCCCTTGTGGGTGCCCTTGATAATAGCGTTCAGCTATCCGTTAACAAAGCCTTGGCCAAGGCTTTGGGACCCCTGACTCACCATTTTGAAAATTTTGCGCGCCAGAAGGGTTGGGTTCCCCCCATCCCTCTGAATCAAGATGCCCATAAAGACGCCCCTGAGAATCTCCCTTCCACCTCCAAGGGCAAGTCAAAAAGGCAAAAATGGGCGCATTCTGAGCTGTTTGACAAGCTGGCCGCCACTATTCATTCTGAGCATGGTTATAGCTCACTCAATTTACAAGAGGTTCAGGATTCAGACTCCTCTTCTAATAATTCTCCAAATGCCTCGTCAGATTCTGACTCCGATTCTAGCGTCCACTCAGCATCTACTAAGCGCAAGAAGCGTTCTAAGACCAAACATCAGGCCCCCAAGGCGCCTCGTCTTCTTAATTTTAAGCCTGAGGACATTGTTCATCCTCGTTCCTCCAGCTGGACTCCCCCTCCAGAAGTAGCGTTCTACATGCAGGAGCATGTTAGAGCCGGCTTCGATAAGGAAGTTCGAGCGAGATTAAAGGCAGAATGCCCCAGACCAGAGCTGGAAAGCAAAGTCACCGATACCCCAGATGTAGACCCCACTATGGTGACTTTCCTAAAGAAGTGGGCTAAAGACCCTAAGAAGGGCTTGGATCGGGCATGGAGATCATGCCAGGATAAACTTCTAGACCTCACCGGCAAACTAGCAAAAATCCTGGAGTTGGCTTATGTCTCTAAAGAATCGAATGCCCCTATTGATCCTGACATTCTCATGGGTTCGGCACAACGCTCCATCTGCCTTTTGGGGAATGCCAATGTGGCGATTTCATCTGAACGACGCCGTTCTATTCTTATGCGTGTCGATCCCCAACTCAACGAACTAGCTTCTTCGGAAGCGGGGCAAGCCGCACAAGGCCTCCTTTTTGGAGCTCCCTTCCTCAAGGATTTATCCAGATTTGCGGCTACATTTAGCTCCATGGATAAGGCGCAGCTTTCCCTTAAGAAGGTATTCAGGGAGACTCTTTTTCGTAGGGCCGGACGCGGTCGGGGCCGCTCGTCAGGCCGTTCCTTCTATCAAGGCCCCAGAAGAGACTCGTTCTCCCGTGGCAGGGGTTTCTACAGGGATCAGCAGGCAGACAACACCTTTTACCCCACACGCCCCCGCGCAGGGAGATCTCGTTTCCGTAGAAACGCCTACAAGGGTCAGCAAGGAAACTCCCAGGATGCCTCCTCTGCAGGTGAGACTTATTCCTTTTTCGGAGGTACTGCTGGGGGGCAGGGTCCAAACATGTCTGGGGGAATGGCAGAGAATAACTAAGGACCCTTGGGTGTTGGAAACCGCTTGAGGTTTCAAACTGGAGTTCTATCGCTCCCCTGTGCAACGTTTTATCCCTCCCCTTCACCGTTTTTCCCGTCCCGACCAAGAAATCATGAATTCGGAAATTCTCGCTCTTCTCAAAAAAGGAGCTATTTGTCGGGCAGACCCTCATCCTCGAGGGTTCATCAGCCCCATTTTTCTGGTGGAAAAGAAGGGCGGCGGTTCAAGATTAGTTCTAAACCTCAAAGATTTCAACGCCTGGATAGTTTACAGGCATTTCAAGATGGAGGGAATCCACCTCCTGAGAGATGTTCTTCAGGAATCAGATTGGATGGTTCGTTTAGATTTAAAAGACACTTATCTAAGCATACCAATCTTTCCTCCTCATCGACGCTTTCTCCAGTTCTTCTGGATGAACCAATGTTTCGAGTTTCAGGTTCTCCCCTTTGGGCTTTCCTCCGCACCTTGGTGCTTTACCAAGATGATGCGCCCAGTAGTCGAATGCCTTCGGGCCAAAGGAGTTCGCCTGATCGTCTATCTCGACGATCTAATCATTATGGCTCAAGACCTGTTGATTCTCCGGGAACACTTGTCCTGGGCAATCAATCTTCTTCAGAGTCTGGGATTTCTCATCAATCAGCCCAAATCTTGCCTTGTCCCATCCCAGCAGATGGAATTCTTGGGGTTCCAAATAGACTCTATTCGTTCCCTTCTGATCCTTCCGGCCCAGAAGATCCGCAACATCAAGAAGGAGTTGCGTCTTCTGTTGTCGAAACAGTATGTGTCTTTGAGGAGCTTAGCCCGGATGGTAGGTCTTTTGTCATCCTCGATTCAGGCCATCTTCCCGGGCCCTCTTCATTACCGGGCCCTTCAACGTCTCAAAATTTCCCACCTTCAGAAGGGTCTATCGTACTCAGACAAGATTCCTCTGTCGGAGGAAGCCCGATCGGAGATCTAATGGTGGCTAGACCACATGGACGCTTGGAATGGTCGGGCGATATTCGGCTCTTCGCCAGATGTGATACTAGAGGCGGACGCCAGCAGGTGGGGCTGGGGAGCACGCTGCGGTGCTCTGTCCACGGGCGGTCGTTGGTCCCAGGAGAAACTCCGCCTCCACATCAATTGTCTGGAACTTCTGGCCGGTTCTTTTGCAATTCGGAGTCTGTCTCCCCTGAAATCAGACTGTTGCATCCTTTTGAGGATGGACAACATATCTGCGGTCAGATATGTGAACAAACTGGGTGGTACGAGATCTCCGATTCTTGCTCAGATTGCCAAAGAGTTTTGGCAGTTCTGTCTTCAGCACCGCATTTCAGTGATTGCGGAACATCTCCCAGGAGTGGACAACACAGTGGCGGATTGGAACTCCAGGTTTCTGCGGGATGGCAGCGACTGGAGGCTCCTTCCTCAGGTGTTTTGTCACCTCCACCAGTTGTGGGGTCCCTTTTCCATCGATCTCTTTGCCTCACGCCTGAACTGACAACTTCCGTTGTTCTTCAGTTGGAGGCCAGATCCGGAGGCGACAGCCACGGATGCCTTCCTTCAGGACTGGTCTCTCCATCTGGGATATGCGTTTCCTCCTTTCAACATGATTCCTCGAGTTCTATCCCAGGTTCGACGCCAGCGTGTAGGGATTGCTCTGGTGACCCCCCTTTGGAGAGCTCAGGCATGGTTTCCTCTAGCTCTCGAGCTGTTGTGCGACTTTCCGCTGTTGATTCCGCACCAGCTCAACCTGTTGCTGGACCCTCTGGGGAATCCTCATCCTCTGATGTTGTCAGGCCAGCTACAACTAGTGGCATGGAAACTTTCCGGAGACAATGGCTTTTGCCAGGTATTTCAGAACAAGCTTCAAAGCTTATCCTCCAGGCATGGTCCTCTGGTACACACAAACGCTATGCCTCTGCATGGAAGCGTTGGGTTACTTGGTGTTCGGAACGGGATTCCGATCCCATTAAAGCAGATGTCAATCTAGTAGTCAACTTTCTGGCCTCCTTGGCAGCTGCAGGCCTCGCGTACAGATCTATTAACAATTATCGATCTGCCATATCGGCGGGCCATGTTCCGGTGTCAGGTAAACCTATAGGAGAACACTTTGTGGTTTGTAAACTGATGAGAGGTATCCGGCTTACTAATCCTCCCCTCCCGCGTTACTCCTCCCTTTGGGATGTTAACGCGGTCCTGTCTTTTATTTCTTCTTGGCCTGACAATGAATTCTTATCTCGTAAACAATTGTCGGCCAAACTTACTTTACTTCTATGTCTTGTTTCATGTAAAAGAGTATCTGACATTAAAGCTCTGGATCTATCGGGAAGGAGTTTTACTCCTTCTGGGGTTTCCTTTTCGATTTCCCGTCGTACTAAGACAGGTACTTCTTCGATCTCCTATCCCTCTTTTCCTCACAATACTAAACTTTGTTTAGTTCAGTGTCTGAAGGCTTATGAAGCGTCTACAGAGGGATTCCGGAGAGACCCCGGGGATCAACTTTTGATTGCTCTTAATAAACCTTTTAATCCCGTTTCCTCTGCTACTCTAGCGAGATGGATTAGGTGGATTTTGTCTGAAGCGGGCATTGACGTCTCTGTTTTTGGAGCCCATTCGGTCCGTGGAGCTATGGCTTCGAAGGCTTTTTCTCTTGGAGCCAGACTAGAAGACATTATGAGAGCGGCAGACTGGTCCGCTGAGTCTACTTTAAAGACTTTCTATTATAAACCTATTGTGGATATCGCGTCAATTGTGGTTAGTCAGCTTTGAACTAGCATAATACGAAGCCTCCGGTCCTGACATAGAATCAAAAATTTTCTAGCTTTCGCGTCAAGAATTTTCAATTCTATTAAGGACACGGAGGCGAGGATTATCCCACCCGGATTACAGAGATTAACATACTTAAGAGTTAAGTATTTTTTATGTTTTACTTTTCACTGTGATTGAATTGTATGCCCTCCCTTTGTATAAGAGTTTATGATCTCTTTTCCGTGGTCTATGACTAGCTTTTGTTTGTGTCCTCTAGGTTTTGAACAGAAACAATGAGGATCTGGACGTTCGTGGGATTCTCGGTCTGTTTTCCGTTGGATTCCTGGTCCCTCTTTTCAACGTGGTTCTTGGATTTCATTTGGATCCAGTTATTGACTGTTATTGACTGTTTTGTTGAATTTTGTTCAGCATCCGCAAAGAAAGAGGAAGTGCTTTATCCTCGTGAGCTTATATACAGTACTGGTCTCTATGGTTATGACGCCTTCCATTGAATGATGGGATATGTTTTGTTTTTTAGTTACTCTCTTGTGATTGGCTGCTGTAAAAATAAAGCATTGAGAGAGAAGCATAATCCTCGCCTCCGTGTCCTTAATAGAATTGAAAATTCTTGACGCGAAAGCTAGAAATTTTTTGATTGGTATTAAACGTCTTATGAAAATTAGGGTCCTTATGTATTATTATTTGATTTGAAAGTGGTTGCAAATTCTGCACAGACGATTTATGGATGGAACTGTGTTTCACAAACCAACATATATACTGTTCAGTCGATTCACAAAACACTGAATTGCTAGAGTTGCAGAATGGCCTCCATGTATGGACGGAAAAGTTCTCTGGATGATAAGAGACATGTACCCCTGCCGTGAGTGCCCAACTCTATTGTTGCTTGGATGCCTAATGCTGATTATTTGTCATCGGTGAACACGGATCACATGTGTGTACCATAACATAGGCCTGTCTCACGGAAGGGAAGTGTGACTTACCGTACAATTACCGGAGCTGGAAAAACACTGATCTCTAGAACCAGCCAGTAGCATGGCTTGGAGAAGAAAGCCAGCACCTGCTGGGTGCTTCCACTCATCACTGTGCGCAGCCCAAATTTGCCAATATGGAGCAGGACTTTGCTGCTCCGCAGAGGGGTTACTGTGGGAGGCTGGCTCCGAATATACTATATAAAAATGAGATATAGGGTGCACAGAGTCCAGGGGTTCCCCAGAGACTTAGCAGAGGCTAAGGAGATAATACTAATGCTCTCTTTTGTGGTAGTGTGGTCAAGCAGTTAGGCTTATAAGAGGATAGTGCAAAGCATTTGTTGTACACACACAGACAATAGAAGATCCACATACTCCATGGCTTAACTACAGACCAATGGTTTTTATATAGCAAAAATATATTTTCTTAATTTATTTCTAGAACAACAAGATTGAAGTTGCAGGTAAGTACATTAATAAATACATATTTTACATATAAATCAATATGACTTTGTTTGGAATCAGTAAGTTATACAGTTTAAGAATAAATGACAATAATCTGTTTTAAAAGTTTACACTGCAATTTTCAGAAACAGTTCCTGGGGGGAAGAAAAGTTAGTATGAATTACAGGTAACTACTTGACTTACAGTTCCAGTCTCCAGGGGTTAGGAGTCCACAGGTTGGGGTTGAGATTAACCCCAAACACCCACCACCAGCAACACGGGCCAGCCGGGTGCAGAGGTCAAAGTTGAGGCAAACCTAACATAGAGACTGAGGGCACTAGGTTTCAGATCAGCTTGCAGATAAGTACTCGCGTCTTTGTGGGGCAGATCTGGGGGATTTAGAGGAGCACTGTGGGGGCCAACAAGTAGGCACCAAACACACACCCTCAGGGGCACAGGGGTGGCTGGGTTCAGGGTGCAAACAGAGCGTCGGGCTCCCAATGCTTTTCTATGAGGGGATTCCAGTGGGTCACTTAGAGGCTGCAGGCTGTGTTCAGGGGGTCAGTTCGGACAAACCACAGGCTGGACAGGGAGGAGGGCTGCCTGCTGATCGTAGCAGCACTAGAGGTCAGGTTCTCCAAGGCCTAGGGGCTGCGGGTGCAGTGGTCTTTTAGGCATCGGATATCTTCGTCCGGAGCTTCCGCTGTCAGGGGGTCCTCAGGATTCCCTTTGCAGGCATCATCGTGGAGGGCTGGAGAGGTCAACCTCCAGGGTGGACACTTGCTTGCAATCACCTGGGGACTCTCTCTAGCTAGTTGGGCCACCTGGACACGGGCCAAAGGCTTCAGATGCAGGGTGGTCAGGACGCACGGATCCAAGGAGGTTCAGGGGTCCTTTGGCTGTTGGTTCTTGCTGGACAGGGCCGCTGTCCATAGAGTTCTTCATCCTTAGTAATGCTGGGCAGTCCTCTGGAGCTTGGCAGAGGTCACTGGTCCTTCAGAATGTGTTGCTGTTCTTGTGCAGGTTCTTTGAAGCAGGAGACAGGTCGGTAGAGCTGGGGCTAAGTCAGTTTTCATCTTCCTTCATCTCTGCTGGGGTTTTAGCTTAGCAGTCCTTCTTCTTTCTTGCCAGGTCACCAGGAATCTGATGACTTGGGTTCAGGGGAGCCCTTAAATCCTGGATTTAGGGGCATTACAGGGATCAGAGGGCAGTAGTCAATGGATACTGTCCCTGAGGGTGGCTACACCCTTCTTGCGTCCACTCCCTTTGGGGAGCGGGACACAACCCTAACCCTATTGGTCCCTGTCCTCCAAACAAAGATGGAGGATTCTGCAGGGAGGGGGTCATCTTAGCTCTGGACACGTTAGGGTTCGTCCTAGCTGGGGTGGTCACTCCTACCTGCTTTCCTCAATTTTCCTGCCGGACTTGCTGCCAAAACTAGGGCTTTGTCCCAGGGTCGGGCAACTCCACTAGCTGGGGTGTCCAGGGGCACTGTAACAAGAGGCTTGAGCTTTTGGGGCTCACTGCCAGGTGTTACAGTTCCTGAAGGGGGAGGTGTGAAACAGCTCCACCCAGGACAGGCTTTGTTTCTGGCCACAGAGAGCACAAAAGCTCTCAGCACATGTGGTCAGAAACGTGTCTGTAAGTGGCAGGCTGGCACAGACCGGTCAGTCCTGCACTAGCAGTATGGTTAACATACAGGGGGCATCACAAAGATGCCCTCTGGGTGCATTTTTTAAAACAATCCCACACTGGCATCAGTGTGGGTTTATTGTGATGTGCTGAGAAGTTTGAGACCAAACTTTCCAGTATTCAGTGAAGCCATTGTGGAGTTCGTAATGACAAACTCCCAGACCATATACTTAATATGGCTACACTGCACTCACAATGTCTAAGATTGGACTTAGACACTGTAGGGGCATAATGCTCATGCAGCTATGCCCTCACCTGTGGTAAAATGCACCCTGTCTTAGGGCTGTAAGGCCTGGTAGAGGTGTGACTTACCTATGCCACAGGCAGTGGTTTGTGGGCATGGCAACCTGGGAGGGGTGCCATATCGACTTTGCCTTTTTCTCCCCACTAGCACACACAAGCTATCAGGGCTGTGTGCATGTGCTTGGTGAGGGGTCCCCCAGGGTGGCATAATACAGGCTACAGCCCTTGGGGACCTTCCTTGGTCACAGGGCCCTTGGTACCAGGTGTACCTTTTACAAGGGACTTAACTGTGTGCCGTGGGTGGGCCAATTGTGGTAACAAAGATACAGATTTTGGGAAAGAACACTGGTGCTGGGGCCTGGTTAGCAGGACCCCAGCACACTTTCAATCAAAGTTGGCATCAAGATCAGGCAAAAGTGTGTGGGGGTAGCCATGCCAATAGTGGCACTTTCCTATAGTTACATACCAGCAGAATTGTTAAGCCATGAACTGGGCCTTTAGGGCCCAGGGGACATACTGCAACCATACTGCAACCCTGTAGACTCTTGTAACTGAACTTCCGAAAATAGGTCAACAGGAAGAACTCTTGAGTATGGCCTAATATTTTACATTCTCTGGATGTGGCCATCAGTGAATGGGGAAGAACATTGAACTTGTTGCACTAAAGTTAATGAAACAGGGCGATTGTGTTACTGCTTTTGAATGTTTTTAGGTTTAGAATTAAATACTTCCTTTATATAAAAACAAGTATTTGGCTGGACATTGATTTATTGTTTGCACTGCTTGCACATTGAGTTATGAGCTGTGATACCTGATCGGTATCTGCGCTCCCCCCTAAGGAGCTGTGACTGCTCGTCCAATGCCACCTAACTGAGAGTCAGATACAAAAGGGGTGCTATACCCAAATGAGCAGGATGCGTTGTTGGTCAGGCAGCGGGACCTTGGGAGTAAAAAGGCCTCAGCCACCACAGGAAGGCCCGGTAACTACTGCTTATCCCATGGCCCACTAAAAGTGGTTTTGACACTGTCTAATTAATATTCTTTAGGCAGGTGACAATTTGTGACCCACTGTGATTCAATCACTTGCTACACAATACATTTCATGCACAACAGAATTTGAAACTTGCTGATACGGGACTTATCATGGTCCGGGTTTGTTTCCCCAATTTACTTCAAACACACCTGCCAAAATAGGGAACTAATATACTTGGACCATACCAACTGGAGATTGCTGCTATATCTTGACAATTGGCACATGTTTGCCCAATACCGTTTAGGTTTATTCGTGGACTTTAGGACCACAAATTGTTACATTTATGGCCTTGTTTGGAACTATTTTGTGTCTTATTCCCGGAGCGATTTCTTACTTGATATCAGACTTGAAAAAGTCACTGTTGTGACATAACACATGTTGGCTGTTGTGCTGAATATTTGATCAAGTGGAAGAATTGTTTATGTTACATACAATAAAGGAATTGAACTTATCTGGTTTCTACCTTTCCTTACCACAGAGATTTTGACAATTATTGGACTTTGATTAGTGTGCATTCGGTACTTGCTGAACTTAAATTGTGCAGTGGATCCTTTGGGCAACACTGACTACCAGGCCTTTGGTAGTTGGGCCTATATTCCAAAATGCACCCAGGGCTTACTGATTGATTGGTTACATATTGAATTGCCCATCACCTTGTACGATAACAAATACCACTACTGTCATTTCAAATATTGTAATCAGAGAGATGGTGGCCTGCAAGGGACAGTATACCATCATCTCTATGACTATATTTCAAAATGGAAAAGTTTTTTTTTTAAAGCAGCCTGGGTTCCTTAAGGAACCAGTGCAGGTTAAAAAAAAACAACAACAACCCCTCTGAGACTGTCAACATGATTTCTAAAGCGAAGGGGGCTCTAAGGGCCCCCTTCCTCTTTGCATACAAGTTACCCACCTCCCATCTCAGCCGTTGTTACTTATCAATAGTTTGCAACTGTAACCACAAACTATGAATGCATTCCTTTCTGATTTGAAAAGGAGAGGGAGGAAACTCCTTCCATGAACCCTCCCATTTGCAATTTGGAAATAATCTCAAAAGGCCTCTTACTGGTTGAAAGAATTTCTAATGCATAAAAAGGGGTTTTACATAATAATAAGCACTTTTGAGGCCCTTAGTGCCAAACCTGGTTTAGATGCAGGTACTAACTTATAGGTCCATAGATCCCAGATGTTTGAATATTTCCAAGTCATTTTGACACAAATTGCCACTCTACTACACAATAGGCCAAGACATAGCAACATGAGTGACCCTTTATGGAACTATCTTGCGATCTCCAAATGCTCTTACTTTAGCCCTCATTCTGACCTTGGCGGGCGGCGGAGGCCGCCCGCCAAAGTCCCGCCGTCAGCTTACCGTTCCGCGGTCGAAAGACCGCGGCGGTAATTCTGACTTTCCCGCTGGGCTGGCGGGCAGTCGCCTTCAGGCCGCCCGCCAGCCCAGCGGCCCAGCGGGAAAGAGGCTTCCATGATGAAGCCGGCTCAGAATCGAGCCGGCGGAGTGGAAGCTGTGCGACGGGTGCAGTTGCACCCGTCGCGTATTTCACTGTCTGCGCAGCAGACAGTGAAATACATTTAGGGGCCCTCTTACGGGGGCCCCTGCAATGCCCATGCCAGTGGCATGGGCACTGCAGGGGCCCCCAGGGGCCCCGCGACCCCCCCTACCGCCATCCGGATCCCGGCGGTCGGACCGCCGGGATCTGGATGGCGGTAGGGGGGGTCGGAATCCCCTCGGCGGCGCAGCAAGCTGCGCCGCCGTGGAGGATTCAATGGGGCGGCGGTACACTGGCGGGAGCCCGCCAGTGGTGCCGGTCCGACCGCGGCTTTACCGCCGCGGTCGGAATCCCCATTGGAGCACCGCCGGCCTGTCGGCGGTGCTCCCGCGGTCCTCCGCCCTGGCGGTCTTTGACCGCCAGGGTCAGAATGACCGCCTTTATCTTTTCCTGCAGAGGTGACTAGGTGATTAATGATAATGCAGAGGCGACATGATAAAGATGATTAGAATCTTTGCAGGACTAGTTAAAGCTGTTTACTCTTCTAAAACTATGTACTTGCTGTTACTCACACATCTATGGGAAAGCGCCAGATATAGGATCACAAAAAGGCTTTGTGTTATCAGAACACCTCTTTTTTCTGAAGCTAAATAGTGTATTATGGAATTATTAATTCTGGTTCAGTTCAATTAAACAAATCAGATTAAAACACATGAAAAAAATATTTTCTAAATGCATAAGACAGAACTGGAAATGTGAACCCCAGTGTTATCGAGCCATCTAATATTTAATGTGATTTTATCAAATAGAAATAATTGCATAGGGCTCCATAAGATGTGACCAACACAGTATCATTTAGAGGCTTCATTCCAATCTCATTGCAGAAGAAAGAAAAACTATGGGCCTGATTTAGAATTTCAAGGATTAACTCTGTCAGGCTAGGAGAGGACAATACCTCCGCTATCTTGAGGGATTCCACCCACCAAAGTAGTCAAGAAGCCATGTGGACAACTCTCTACATTGACAGCAACTGCTGTCATTGCGGTTTCTGTCTATTCGCAAAACATTTGAAGGACAGTACTGCGAGACATGATAGCCAGCCAGCTAGCTACTTTTGAAACATTGGGGGTCATTCCAACCTTGGCGGTCGGTGTTAAAGCGGCGGCTAAACCGCCAACAGTCTGGCGGTAAAAAAAATGGAATTCCGACCCTAGCGGAAACCGCCAACAGAGACCGCCACTTCAACACACCGCCCGCCACGGCGGGACAAACAAACAGCACGGCGGTCACCGCCAACAGACAGGCGAGAGTCAATGTACCGCCCACCCCATCACAACCTACCAATCCGTCACCTTTTCCAGGGCGGTAGCCCCGCCGATAAAAACACAGCGGAAACAGCCTTTTCTAACGGAAAACGCTCACCTCCATACACCCCATGAGGAATCTGGACAGCATGGAACCCGAACTCCACATCCTCCCAGCGATTGTCTTCCTGCTCCTCTACCAGGAGCACGAACGTCGGCACAGAAGACAACGGTGAGTACTGCACCTACGACACAGGGGAGGGGGGATGGAAAAAATTACGGGGACACACATACGCGACACACCCACCCCCACCCTCACCCACTACAACACACACATCAATGCATAGCAACAACTCAGAGTTACACCCCCCAAACCCCCCGGAAGAATGCAAAGACAAAAGGAAATTATTCTAAACATTGGAATATATTGTATCACTGGCTTAAAAATATATCACACATCTAAAACCTTTATATACATACATTTTAAAGTCCGATCATTGTAGCAGGCATTATCCGTGGACCACTGGGCCCAAATCACATGGGCAAAGCCCACACAGGATACCTGACTCCAACGGAGAGAACACTGCAGGGGCATCAGATAGCAAAACTACAGGCACCTCAGGGGGAAGGGAAGGGGGACACCTCAGCCAGATGAGTCCACGACGCCAGATCCACTAGGGGCCTCCATGGCCACTGTTCCATCCTGGGGAGTGCAAAGCCACAGTCTCTCAAGTCTCTACATTGGGTGGTTTGCCCACTGTTCCATCCTGGGGAGTGCAAAGCCACAGTCTCTCAAGTCTCTCCAGTGGGTGGGTTGCCCACTGTTACATCCTGGGGAGTGCAAAGCCACAGTCTCACAAGTGGATAACAGTCTCCACTGGTTCTGGAGGGGGACTGGTGCCCAGAGTGCTTCGTGCAGCCCTGCCCGACACAGAGGCGGGCCTGCCCCTTCCGCCAGTGGGCCAGCGGTGCTTGAGACGGCGGTGCCCTGTTCAGCGGTGCTTGAGACGGCGGTGCCCTGTTCAGCGGTGCTTGAGATGAAGGGCCCAGTTCAGCGGTGCTTGAGACGGCGGTGCCCTGTTCAGCGGTGCTTGAGACGGCGGTGCCCTGTTCAGCGGTGCTTGAGACGGCGGTGCCCTGTTCAGCGGTGCTTGAGACGGCGGTTCCCTGTTCAGCGGTGCTTGAGATGAAGGGCCCAGTTTAGCGGTGCTTGAGACGGCGGTGCCCAGTTCAGCGGTGCTTGAGACGGCGGTGCCCAGTTCAGCGGTGCTTGAGACGGCGGTGCCCTGTTCAGCGGTGCTTGAGATGAAGGGCCCAGTTCAGCGGTGCTTGAGACGGCGATGCCCTGTTCAGCGGTGCTTGAGATGGCGGTGCCCTGTTCAGCGGTGCTTGAGACGGCGGTGCCCTGTTCAGCGGTGCTTGAGACGGCGGTGCTCTGTTCAGCGGTGCTTGAGACGGCGGTGCCCTGTTCAGCGGTGCTTGAGACGGCGGTGCCCTGTTCAGCGGTGCTTGAGACGGCGGTGCCCTGTTCAGCGGTGCTTGAGACGGCGGTGCACTGTTCAGCGGTGCTTGAGACGGCGGTGCCCAGTTCAGCGGTGCTTGATACGGCGGTGCCCTGTTCAGCGGTGCTTGAGACGGCGGTGCCCAGTTCAGCGGTGCTTGAGACGGCGGTGCCCTGTTCAGCGGTGCTTGAGACGGCGGTGCCCTGTTCAGCGGTGCTTGAGACGGCGGTGCCCTGTTCAGCGGTGCTTGAGACGGCGGTGCCCTGTTCAGCGGTGCTTGAGACGGCGGTGCACTGTTCAGCGGTGCTTGAGACGGCGGTGCCCAGTTCAGCGGTGCTTGAGACGGCGGTGCCCTGTTCAGCGGTGCTTGAGACGGCGGTGCCCAGTTCAGCGGTGCTTGAGACGGCGGTGCCCTGTTCAGCGGTGCTTGAGACGGCGGTGCCCAGTTCAGCGGTGCTTGAGACGGCGGTGCCCTGTTCAGCGGTGCTTGAGACGGCGGTGCCCAGTTCAGCGGTGCTTGAGACAGCAGTGCCCTGTTCAGCGGTGCTTGAGATGAAGGGCCCAGTTCAGCGGTGCTTGAGATGAAGGGCCCAGTTCATCGGTGCTTGAGATGAAGGGCCCAGTTCAGCGGTGCTTGAGACGGCGGTGCCCAGTACAGCGGTGCTTGAGATGAAGGGCCCAGTTCAGCTGTGCTTGAGACGGCGGTGCCCTGTTCAGCGGTGCTTGAGACGGCGGTCCCCAGTTCAGCGGTGCTTGAGACGGCGGTGCCCTGTTCAGCGGTGCTTGAGATGAAGGGCCCAGTTCAGCGGTGCTTGAGATGAAGGGCCCAGTTCATCAGTGCTTGAGATGAAGGGCCCAGTTCATCAGTGCTTGAGACGGCGGTGCCCAGTACAGCGGTGCTTGAGATGAAGGGCCCAGTTCATCGGTGCTTGAGACGGCGGTGCCCTGTTCAGCGGTGCTTGAGACAGCGGTGCCCTGTTCTGCGGTGCTTGAGACGGCGGTGCCCTGTTTAGCGGTGCTTGAGATGAAGGGCCCAGTTCAGCGGTGCTTGAGATGAAGGGCCCAGTTCATCGGTGCTTGAGATGAAGGGCCCAGTTCAGCGGTGCTTGAGACGGCAGTGCCCTGTTCAGCGGTGCTTGAGACGGCGGTGCCCTGTTCAGCGGTGCTTGAGACGGCGGTGCCCAGTTCAGCGGTGCTTGAGACGGCGGTGCCCAGTGCAGCGGTGCATTGGATGAGTGTCCAGCTCAGCGGATCCGGCCATGGCATGAAGGTCATTCGCCACCTGACCTGTGGCTGGCGGTGCCTTCCTGCCCATCTGTCGTGTGGCTGGCGGGGCCCTCCTGGGCTGCAGTACCGGGCCTGTGGGTGTCCTCCTGCCCACCTGGGATGGGGCTTGCGGGGCCCTCCTGGGCTGCAGTACCGGGCCTGTGGGTGTCCTCCTGCCCACCTGGGATGGGGCTGGCGGGGCCCTCCTGGCCAGCTGGGCTGCTGGCGGACTTGTCGGGCGTGCTGCCCTTCCCAGCCTTCCCTGTTCGCCTGTGGCCCTTCCCCACCTTTGGCGGTGTCCCGGGTAACACCACACTTCCTGCCGGAGCCATGGAAGGGATTTTGGTCCCTGGTGTCTTCGGCCTCTCGCGCCGGCCACTGACAATCTTCGGATGTTTTACTGGGGTGGGCTGGCCGTGCCTTGGCTCCTTACTGAACTGGCTGCCCTTGAGGGTGGGGGACTCCACAGCCCATGGCAAACTGTCATTACAGGTCCCGCTTTTGTGGTGGCTTAGGTGCTGACTGGAGTCCTATGAGATGGACGGGGTGGGGGAGTTGTTGGAAAGAGGTCAAGTTTGGAAAGGAAAAGCAATTTAGGAACAGAGGGACGGGTAGGTGTAGTGGGTATGGGAGTGGAGGAAGAGGTTGTGGTTGTAGGAGTCTTCAGTCTGGTGTCTTTGGGTGCAGGTGCTTGGGCTGGATGCTGTCGTGAGGTGGATGGCTGTTGGGTGGGTGGCTGCCTGCGTTTGTGTAGCTTGGAAGAGGGGGTCACAGACACAGTGGGAGAGGACACAGGGGACATGTAAATGGTAGTGGGGGTGGTGACTGCACGTGTGCGGGGGGTTCTGGTGGGTGTGCTGGTATTGGACGTAGTGGCTGAAGATGTTGTGCATGCAGGTGTGAGTGGAGACGTGACAGGGAGGGAGGAGGGAGACGAGGAGGAGGGGGACACAGTGGAGGCAGTGGGTGTTGGTATGTCTGTATGTGGATGTTGCTTGTGTGAATGCTTGTGTGATGTGTGGTGCTTATGTCTGGATGAGCTTCCCTTGGGTGTTGAGGTGTGTGCAGGCTGGTCTGATGGTGTGTCTGGGATAGGCAGAGGTACAGGTGATAGGGTATGGGTGGAGGAAGTTGGAGTGGGGAGGCTAGAGACAGGGACAATTGCTGCCATCAGTGCTGAAGCCAGAGTGTTGAACGATCGCTGATGGGCAGCCTGACCAGAATGAATGCCCTCCAGGTATGCATTACTCTGGTGCACCTCCCTTTCTACACCCTGAATGGCATTCAAAAGGGTAGACTGCCCAACAATGAGCGTCCTCAGGTGGTCAATGACCTCCTCACTGAGGGCAGCAGGGGTGACAGGGGCAGGGCCTGAGGTGCCTGGGGCGAAGGAGATGCCCACCTTCCTGGGTGAGCGGGCACGGGCCAAATGCTGAGGGGCTGCTGGGAGGGCGGTGCTGGTGCGCTGGGTGGCGGCTGTACCTGTTGGTGCGGGGGGCACGGATGTTGCCGCCACCACAAGGGAGCTCCCTTCAGAGGACGAGTCCGTGTCACTAATGTCTGCACGAGTCCCCGCTGTGGAGCTCCCCTCGCCCTCCGTCCCACTGGTGTATTTGGAATCCGTTGCATGGCCCTCCAGGGCCATGTGGGATGCAGCTCCCTCGTGCTCCGATGCCACTTCTCCTCCGCCTGATGATGCTAATGCACACATGAACAGGAAGACCACAAAAAAGGGAGGGGGAATAAAGACATGTTGAGTGCATGCATTGGCGACACCGTTGGCGGAGAGGACAGACACAGAAGCCCCCTGCACTACGCCGCGCACTTGGGGTCCACTACTCAATCCGTGGGACATGGCCTACAAGCCTATGGACGACAACTGCACACATAGATGACACAGGGCCATGGATAACTGTACTTGACACCCTACAGAGGTGGGGGGCGGGGGCACAGGGCCATGCCTTACGGAGGGGCCTAGCCTACAGAAATCGCCCTGGCCTAGGGATACCCACAGCCCTTCTCCCCCACCCAGACACCTCCACTGCGCGCAAAGTCAGCAGAATGAGGTTGTACTCACCCCCTTGTGTCTGCTGTGATGTCCTCACGCGCCCATCCAAATCGGGGTAGGCCACCGCCAGGATCCGGGACATCAGGGGGGTCAAAGAACGACTGGCACCCCTCCCACGTTGGGAGGCCATCCCCAGCTGAGCCTCCGCCGTCTTCCTGCTCCAGCGTCGGATGTCCTCCCATCTCTTCCGGCAGTGGGTGCCCCGTCTGTGGTGGACCCCCAGGGCCCGGACGTCCTTGGCGATGGCACGCCAAATGTCTATCTTCTGGTGGGCGCTGACCTATGTGAAATGTACAGGGGGAGAAAAAGAGTCATCACCTTCTGCACCCTCAATGTGAGTGGCCCCCCATCCCTACCCTTGCCATGTGGCACATCCTGTCATCCGTCGTCTGATGCATGCCTCATTCGCTCCCCTCCCCACCATCTTTCATCCACCCGACTCAACACAGGCATTGGCCACAAAGCATGGTCCCAGTGTACTTACCTGTTGGTCTGGAGGACCGTAGAGTAGCGCATACTGGGGGAGGACTCCATCCACGAGTTTCTCCAAATCCTGAGCAGTGAAGGCAGGGGCCCTTTCCCCAGTCGCATGAGCCATTGTCTCTTCCAGACTGAGGTCACAGCAGCCTTTGCAGTGTAGGTCCTCTCCTGTCGAAGATCAGGTATCGAGTGATTAAGCAGATAGAAAATGGCGGTCACGCCCGCGGTGGTGCGTACCGCGGTGGTGCGTACCGCGGCAGTGCGTACCACGACCGCCGGCGCACATCGTCATTGGCTCCTGAAACCCATAGGGTTCAATGTTAACCAATGCTGCTTTGCGCCACGGTCTTCGACCGCCTACCGCCACGGTGTGCCACGCCTGCGCATTGACCTCACATCCCATTGTCACACTTCACAGGTCAGGCAGCCGCCATTTCAAGGGCCCACATGGCTTACTTTTAACTGCGTCACACATACCTAGGCCTTGCATCAACACTCCTACAAACCATTCAATGCATTGGGAATTGTGTTTTGTGCAAACTGTGGTTACGTACCTGTGGGCTGATTGACTCTGTGCTCGCTGTTGTCCTACATAGGCACCGTCTGCTGGGACATGCGAGGAAATGGAGGAATCTTCCCGTGTACAGACCGCTGGTAGACCTGTCACAATGGAGGAAAGACATGTCATACTGATATACAGGCTTGACCGAGCCACTATTCAGGAACTGTGTGCCCAGCTGGAGCCAGACCTGATGTCACCCATCCACCAACCCACAGGGATCCCACCTCTAGTGCAGGTGCTGTCAGTACTCCATTTCGTTGCAAGTGGGTCATTTCAAACAACAGTGGCCATATCATCAGGGATGTCCCAGCCTATGTTTTCCAAGGTGTTGTCCAGAGTGTTGTCTGCCCTTCTGAAATACATGAGGAGCTACATTGTTTTCCCTGAGGTGGAGGATTTGCCTACAGTGAAAGGTGATTTCTATGCCCTTGGACATATCCCCAACATCATAGGTGCCATTGATGGGACACATGTGGCTTTAGTACCCCCCAGCAGGAGTGAACAAGTGTACAGAAACAGAAAGAGTTATCATTCGATGAATGTATAGATGGTGTGTTTGGCAGACCAGTATATCTCCCATGTTAATGCCAAGTTCCCTGGCTCTGTGCATGGCGCCTACATCATGCGGAATAGCATCATCCCTTACGTGATGGCTCAACTCCAGAGGCACCGTGTGTGGCTAATTGGTGACTCTGGTTACCCCAACCTGTCCTGGCTACTGACCCCAGTGAGGAATCCCCGGACAAGGGCAGAGGAACGGTACAATGAGGCCCATGGGAGAACTAGGAGGGTGATCGAGCGGACCTTCGGCCTTCTGAAGGCCAGGTTCAGGTGTTTCCATATGACAGGTGGATCCCTATTGTACTCACCAAAGAAGGTGTGCCAGATCATCACGGCCTGCTGTATGCTTCACAACCTGGCTTTGCGACGCCAGGTGCCTTTTCTGCAGGAGGATGGTCCAGATGGTGGTGTTGTAGCAGCTGTGGAGCCTGTGGAGAGTGAAGAAGAGGAAGCCGAAGAGGATGACATAGACAACAGGAACACAGTAATACAGCAGTATTTTCAATGACACACAGGTAAGAGTCCAACCCGTCATATTACATATACTTAACCCCTACCACCTCTCTACTGTCTGACCTTTTCCCCCTGTGTATGGTAACTGAGTTGTGACTTTCCCTTCCAATTTCAGAGATGTGGGCCATACTGCGTAACATCTGCTTTATTTCCCCATGGACTACAGCTGTGTGACAGTGGTATGTTGGCATCACAATGTAAATATGCATTTTGGGATGGTAATGTCTAATACATTAGTACAAAATCACAGCCAGACTCCTGATTGTTTTGTCGAATAACTGTTTATTTCAGTGTCCTATATTGGTGGGTGGTTGCAAGTCGGTGAGGGGTGATGGCGGAGGATTGTCCATGGCAGAGTCCAGACTATTAGTCTCACAGGTGCAATGTCCAAATGCCTGTGGAAAGTGGAGCATGGGCAGTATAAGAATGGACAGGGTGTCAATGTGGGACAGTGGGATGACAATCAGGGAGGTATCCTTTCCTGGCGGGGGTCTTGGCATCTTACTCTGTCTTCTTCCTCGATCTCAGGGCCCGCTTGCTGGGTGGTTCTCCTTCTGCAGGGGGTGGGGTGCTGGTGGCCTGTTGGTCCTGTGGCGGGGCCTCCTGTCCACTAGCGCCGGTGGAGGTGGTAGGCAGTTCTTGGTCCATGCTAGTGTCAGGGGCCCTTTGTCCTGCCACAGTGTCCCGCAATGTGGTGACTACCTGATTCAGAACCCCTACAATGGTGGCCAGGGTGGAACTGATGTTTCGTAGTTCCTCCCTGAACCCCAAATGCTGTTCCTCCTGCAGAAGCTGGATCTCCTGAAACCTGGCCAGGACCGTCGCCATCGTCTCCTGGGAGTGGTGGTAGGCTCCCATGATGGAGGAGAGGGCCTCGTGGAGAGTGGGTTCCCTGGGCCTGTCCCCCTCCTGTCGCACAGCAGCCCTCCCAGTTCCCCTGTTTCCCTGTGCCTCTGTCCCCTGGACCGTGTGCCCACTACCACTGCCCCCAGGTCCCTGTTGTTGTTGGGGTGGGGGTTTAACCTGGGTGCCCTGTAGTGGTGGACACACCGCTGATTGACGTGTCCTGGGGACTGAGGGATGGGCCCGCTGGGTGGGTGCTGTGCTGGTGTTGCCAGAGGGGGGAAGGTCTGCTATGGGCTGTGGCTGTCTGAGGGGAACCGACTGTCCCGAGGTCCCCGATGGGCCGGGCTGGTCATCTAGATCCAGGTCGACAGAGGTGCTGTCCTCACTGTGGGCCTCTTCTGGGGGTGGAGTGGACATTTGTGGACCCTCCTGCGCGGTGACGTGGCACTCGGGTCCTGCAGGGGTATAAAAGTATGGTTATTGCATTTGTGTGTGCCATAGCGTGTAATGGGTGGGTGCCCTTGTACCCCAGTGCTGGCATTCCCGTGTGGGGGCTTTTGTGACGGTGATTTGGTGGGGGATGGGTATGTGCAGTGGGCATGCTTTGGTGATGGGTGTCCATGCTTTGTGGTCGCATGCAGGGCTTGGTGTTGGGATGGGTGGGCTGTGATGTGGAGACATTTGCAAGGAGCAGGATGTGATGGGGGTGAGGGTGGGGGTATGAGTTGGCATGCTGGTGGGGTGGATGAAGTAGTGAAGATGAGACTTACCAGAGTCCATTCCTCCGCCTACTCCTGCGAGGCCCTCAGGATGCAGGATCGCCAAGACTTGCTCCTCCCATGTTGTAAATTCTGGGGGAGGAGGTGGTGGTCCGCCGCCAGTCCGCTGCACCGCGATGTTGTGCCTGGATACCATTGAACGCACCTTCCCCCGTAGGTCGTTCCACCGCTTCCTGATGTCGTCCCTATTTCTTGGGTGTTGACCCTATCGACTATTCTGCTCCATAGCTCCATCTTCCTGGCAATGGTGGTGTGCTGCACCTGTGTCCCGAAGAGCTGTGGCTCTACCCGTACAATTTCCTCCACCATGACCCTGAGTTCATCCTCGGAGAACCTGGGGTGTCTTTGCGGTGCCATGGGGTGGTGTGGGTGATGTGTGGGGTGGATTGTGTGGTGATGTGTATTGGTGTGTTGTGTGAAGTGCGTGGAAATATTGCTGGGTGAAAGTAAAATGCACGTCTTTTTCTCAGTGCGTGGTCCCGATTCTGTAGAAGTGGAGGTTTGTGGGTGATGTGGGTGTGTGTTTCATATTGTGTTGGGTGTGTGGGAGTGGTGTGTGTATGTGTATCAGGTGTGTGTTTTTTGATTTGTCCAATGTGGATGTGTTTTGTAAATGTGTGTGTATTTTGAGCGCGGCAGTGTGTACCGCCAATGGATTACCGCGGTTGAAAGACCGCCACGTGGATTCGTGGGTCGTGATAGTGTGGGCGTATTTCTGTTGGCGTGACGGTGGAGGTTTGGTCATCGCCAGTTTCTCGCTGGCCTTTGGTGTGGCGGACTTTTGTGGATGTCTGCATTTTGGCGGTTTGCCTGTGTTGGGTCAGAATGACCTAGGCGGTTTACCGCGGCCGCAGCGGTATGTTGGCGGTCTTCTGACAGCGGTAAGCGGCTTTTACCGCCAAGGTTGGAATGACCCCCATTGTCTTTTTTAAACATACCCCAAGGTGAGAGTTTGTTTTTGAAAATCAAAAAAGCTAATAGTACTACATGCTGGGAATTTTCTCCCCCGATGATGGGAACATTATTCTTGTTCCCATCCCTTACAGCCAGGTTTTACTCTTTATAGGTGGACAGTATAGAGTCCTTCCTTCGAGCACCTCTACTCTGTTGGGCCATCAGAGGATGTATTCTGTCAATGAGCTACAAGCAAAGGAATGGGACGATAATTAATGGAACTGAATGCCATTGGAATATGAACAGATTTTCCCACTAAATCAGAGAAAGATATATTGGGGGTCATTCTGACCCCGGCGGTCATGGACCGCCGGGGCCAGGGTTGGAGGGAGCACCGCCAACAGGCTGGCGGTGCTCCACAGGGTATTCTGACCGCGGCGGTTCAGCCGCGGCCAGAAAGGGAAAACCGGCGGTCTCCCGCCGGTTTTCCGCTGCCCTGTAGAATCCTCCATGGCGGCGCAGCTCGCTGCGCCGCCATGGGGATTCTGACACCCCATACCGCCATCCTGTTCCTGGCGGCATGGGGTGTCGTGGGGCCCCTGGGGGCCCCTGCAGTGCCCATGCCAATGGCATGGGCACTGCAGGGGCCCCCATAAGAGGGCCCCACTTTGTATTTCAGTGTCTGCTTTGCAGACACTGAAATACGCGACGGGTGCCACTGCACCCGTCGCACCTTCCCACTCCGCCGGCTCAATTCTGAGCCGGCGTCCTCGTGGGAAGGCTCTTTTGCACTGGGCTGGCGGGCGGCCTTTTGGTGGCCGCCCGCCAGCCCAGTGCAAAAGCCAGAATACCCTCCGCGGTCTCACGACAGCGGAGCGGTATTTTGGAGGGGGGAACTCTGGCGGGCGGCCTCCGCCGCCCGCCAGGGTGAGAATCACCCCCATAGTAATCAAAGGCACAGAAGAAAAGAAACTCACAGAGATTTTTATTCTTTGACTTTATTATAAATATTGTAAGAAATAAGTTATTGAATAAATAGAGAAATTCTGTTACCTCCCGTCTTGAGACCTACAGATCGATCATTTTACAATTCCACTTTAATACTCATTTTTCAGAAAGGGAATGTGGATCCACTACTGATCCATTATTGAGGTTTCAGAAATTATTTTGGGTCCTTCTCTTTCAATTAACATTTTATTACTGTATCTCAGACACAATCTATGTACTATGTGATGGCTCTCACTGCTAAAGAGTAGTGCTGGTTCCAAGCAGAAGTATCCAAAATAAGGACACAATGAAACATGAGAACTCACCACCTGGCTTCCCGAGCAGTCATCATGCACAGACAAAAGGTGAGCTGTACTCAAATACTTTCACACCTTTAACAAGAGAACCCTATAACCTGAGCCTTACTCTTACCATCTACCTTATATCATCACTCAGGAAGAACTCATCAGTAGCCCTTTGCTAAAATGGCCCTCACAGAGTTTTTTTGGGGTAGCCTTTTCCCCAATCTACCTCACTTCAGTTCTGGGTCTCCACCCTCCAACCACAGGGATGCCGTAAATAAATGCCCACTGTGTCGGGAAGCTGTATCGGCTCTCCATCACATCATTCAAAATACAGCACACTGGTCCATGCACTTAGATTTTCATCACACAGGGAGTTTTACTACAACGTACTTGCTACATACGAGGTCTTAATTTGGCAAAAAAAGTCAGGAGGCCACTGCAGCTTGCACCACCCATTGCCCCTGCCAGTGCTGCCAATGACACTACCAACACAACCACTAGCATAACACTCCTCCATGTGTGACAGTTCAGAATATTACAGGCTCCCAAAGCTATAATAATGGCTTGGACGGCAGGCATTAATCATTTTTATTGTATTTTGAATTAATAAACAACAGTGTTTGTGCTAATCTCTAAGTTAGATAAACAGAGCCACTATGTGGCAGACTGTAATAGGTACCTGCGTTGACAATTAAGTACCAGTGCTGAGCACTGAGCACTGGAAACCACAGGCTCAAATTAGGCACTGCTACATACCCACAGCACTTACATGCACATGAAAATGTCAGTGCAACGATCTGGGAGTCGAACAAATTCTGTCTTTGCACCATCTGAGATCAATGATTTGGAGCCTCGATCACTCCCCTCGTCTGCTCATCACAGTATTTGTATGATCCTGAGTTCCCCTTTGCAAATTGCCATGGCTTTTTGACTGCACTGTTAGCCATTAACCATTTTTCCTGATTTCTGTTTCTCAAACGTTTTCATCCCTCATCACCACACTCATTTTTCACCCATCCACCTTTAAACACCTCTGCCAAGTTTTAGTCCCTATGCCCTCAAACCTACCCTCAGAATACAGTCCCAGTACCAAGTAGCATCTTCTATCATTCAGAGGTCAGAGTGTAACAGTCCAGCTTTTTATTTACTTTGCATGGTTGGATTATTCAGTGAATACAAGTTCTATACAGGGGATGGAGAGATGGGGGTTTCTCAGGGTTGAGATCATAAGAAGCATGAATAAGAATCATTTACAAAAGGGATATCCTAATAACTGTGGCCTAGGTGACTTTCGCCATTAACTGGGTTGATCATGGGGTTTATGCCAATTACTCAGGCTACGCCAGGAGAGTGGTTTTACTAGTGAGGAGTGGTCTTCCAGTTCACTTGCTGGTAGAGGCATCTGACCCGCATGATATATATGTTATCTTGAAGCTGCTAATTCTAGGGAAACATTTCACCATCATTAACACCTACGGGCCCAATATTGATGATCCAGAATTTGTATGGGCTGTCTGGAAACACTGTTTAACATTATGCCCCATTTTATTCTTTGGGGTTGGGGATTGTAATCTTAATATTGACCGAGATTTAGACTATCCTACCCTAGAACTTGCACCCACCAAGCAGCAGCCAGCGCATTAGGAGATTTTATGAAGGTCAATGACTCACTAAACCTTTGGAGGGTTTTTCACCCTACGTTTACGGAAAGCATGCATATATCCACATTCCATGAATCCTGGCTAGGCACTATGGGGGTCATTCTGACCCCGGCGGCCGGGGCCGGGGTCGGCGGTAGCACCGCCAACAGGCTGGCGGTGCACCGCCGGGCATTCTGACCGCGGCGGTACAGCCGCGGGCAGAAACGGAAAGTCGGCGGTGTACCGCCGACTTTACGCTGCCCATGGGAATCCACCATGGCGGCGCAGCTTGCTGCGCCGCCATGGGGATTCCGACCCCCTCACCGCCATCCTGTTCCTGGCGGTTTCGACCGCCAGGAACAGGATGGCGGTGAGGGGTGTCGTGGGGCCCCTGGGGGCCCCTGCAGTGCCCATGCCAATGGCATGGGCACTGCAGGGGCCCCCGTAAGAGGGACCCACAAAGAATTGCAGTGTCTGCTCAGCAGACACTGAAATTCGCGACGGGTGCAACTGCACCCGTCGCACCTTCCCACTCCGCCGGCTCCATTCGGAGCCGGCTTCCTCGTGGGAAGGGGTTTCCCGCTGGGCTGGCGGGCGGCCTTCTGGCGGTCGCCCGCCAGCCCAGCGGGAAACACAGAATCACTGCAGCGGTCTTCAGACCACGGAGCGGTATTCTGGCGGCTCCCGCCGGCCCTGCGGTTACCGCGGCCGGCGGGAGTCAGAATGACCCCCTATATCTATAGTTGGGTTGTGGGCTTTGAGCACTTGTCCAATACCCTTTCTGGTGGTTCTCGCCCTTACCCTCCCTGCCTAGAAACATACTATCTCCACAGGCGCTGTTAGATCCAGTTTTCTATTATTCAGTGAGACCAAACTGAATTCTTTGAGAACAATGAGAGCGCGGTGGAGTAAGTGGGCACGGTATGGAAAGCATTCAAGGTGTACCACAGAAGGGTGTGCATGTCCAAGCAGTTCTTGATCCAGAAAGACCTTCGTCGCCAGCTGGAGGTACTGGAACTTCACCTTCGCCAGCTACTGCGTGACATAGAGACCACCTACCAAAAGTGTCTGGTGGTGGAGCTTCAGACGACCTTAACATACTATAATACTCTGGCAGATAGCAAAGCCAAACACTTATATAAAGATGATATTGCACCTACATATGGAGAAGGCGATAGGCCAGACTAGACATTGGAAAGGGATCCCCTCTTGTCTCCCAACTAAGCAGAGATTACAGAATAATGGTTTTTGAAGCTAAGGACATCATGAATTAATTTGTGGCATATTATACACAGCTACATCCTTCACACCACTTGCATGCTCCAGTGGATTATACAGCCTACCTTAGTTATCTTACCTGGCTTGGTTACAGGGGTCAGTAGGATGTTTCTGGTGGAGCCAAAACCTTTTGACGAGATCACCGCAGCAGTAGGGAGGTTACCTACTTGCAAATTCCCTGGAAGTGATGGCCTTTTCTCTGAATTTTACAAGACTTTTTTGGCCCATCTTGCTCCTCGCTTCCTGCAGGTATACAAAAAAGCCTTACCTACTGGTGTCCTGTCTCCTTCTTTGCGAGAATGAATCAGAATAACACTTTTAAAACCACACAAACCCCCAAATTGTCAGATTCCTGTCACCCTCAGCCCCTCATAAATACTGAAGCTAAAATCCTAGCAAATGTTTTGGCCTGATCCTCTTGCTCCCCAATCTCATTCTACCCAACCAGATTGGATTCAGCCCCAACTGTTCCATCTCTCACAACCTCAGAACCCTCTTTGCCCTTCTACAGCAACTGTGACCAGATAAGAAAGCGGTGGTTGTCTTCTTTGATGCCACTAAAGCCTTCGATTCTCTTGAGTGTTTTTTTCTCTTTGCAGTTCTGCACAGAATTTGGACCACTGATCCCTGCTTACAACTGTCAGTTGCTCTGCACGGCCTCTTCATTACGGATCAGGGTCAATGGATTATAATTGGACCCCATCCCAATTGGGAGAGGCACTCATAAAGGTAGCTCTCTGTCGCCCTTACTATACGCGGTGGCAACTGAGCTGCTGATGTCGGCTGTTTTTCAACTCTAAGGCCACAAGGGTCTGGCATTCTTGCTTTGCAATATTGTTATACCACTATATGTAAACAGCATTACTCTCTATCTGAGTAACCCAGGTGAGAATTTGGACCCGATCATCAGCAAGTTTTCTTTATTTAAGATGATAGTAGGTGTAGCTATTAACTGGATTAAGGCCCTCATCATGACATTGGCGGTAAGTGATAAAGTGGCGGAAATACCGCCAACAGGCCGGCAGTAATTACCGCCAAACTATGACCATGGTGGCGAGAGCTCCCATAGACAGCCAATGTACCCCACCATCACCCAGGGCGTTAACACCACGCACCACGGCGGTCACCATCAACAGCCAAGCGGAAGACAAAGTTCCACCCACCATATTATGACACAGGAAACCCCCAGGATTTCGGAGAAGTACCAACGCCATCAAAAGCCTGGCGGAAACAGAACACAGAAAACGAAAGACTCACCAACAAGTACACAGAGGACTCCGCCACCACCATGGAACCAGAATTTCAAGTCTTCCCGATGTTCTTCTACGCCATGCTCCACCTGGAACACCACCACCGACGGAGACGACGACATGGAGTACAGCCGTCTAGCACACAAGGGAGGGAGGGAGGAAAACGAGAGTGACACACACACGCACAACACACACCATACACACAACCTGCTGCAGACATAAACCAATCACACACAACACACAGCACAATAAAACAAGGACCAGATTTCGAAAGTACTGAAAATGTATTAGCAGGGGAAAAGCCACCACATGAACCTGATATGTACAATTGTCCACAAAGGGCCAATGCCCAGTCCAAAGTACAAAGGGCTCACATGGCCACAGGGCACAGTCCAAGGCCCAACTTGTCTCCTGACAGCAACTGCACAGAACTCTCTATGGGCATCATTTAGCAAGTGGGCAGACACCTCAGGGGGAAGGGGGTGGTGGGCACCTCAGCCGAAATCAGGAATGGTCCCACTAGTTCTGGATGGGGTTCCATGCCCATTTGTCTGTGCTGGGGAGTGCAAGGCAACAGTCTCTCAGGTGGGTGACTTGCCCACCGGTTCTGGAGGGGACTCCTTGTCCAGCATTCCCAGGAGGGTACCCTACATGCCCTCTGCTGGTGGTGAGGGTTGCATTATCTCATCTGGAGGTAAGGGATACACAATGTCAGCAGGTGAAGGTGCCTCCTGGGCAGCCTCTGCTGGAGGCGAGGGCTGCACTGTCTCAGCTGGAGGTGAGGGCTCCGTGACCACTGGTGGTGGTTTCATCCTGCCAGCTTCTGCTGGAGGTGAGGGCTGCATTGTGTCAGCAGATGAAGGTGCCTCCTAGGCAGCCTGCATTAGAGATGAGGGCTGCACTGTCTCAGCGGGTGAAGGTGCAGCAGCTGCACAAGGAGTAGGCTGTGCTGCCTCAGCTGGAGGTGAGGGCTCTGTGACCACTGGTGGTGGTGTCATCCTGCTAGCCTCTGCTGGAGTCGAGGGCTTCTTCCCCTTCATGGCAGTGGCTGTGGGATCCTTACCCTTCCTGGCTGGTATAGTGGGAACCATCACTGTCTTGCCTCCACAACTAGGGGGTATCTCCACTGTCCATGTGGACTGTTTGGCTGAGGTGCTGGGTTGGGTCGTTGGGACCCTGCTCTTATGAGCAGGATGGGGGGAGGGGGAGGGAAGAGGTCAAGTTGGGCAAGGAAAAGCTTTTTAGGGTCAGTGGGGTGGGAAGATGGAGGAGGGATGGGAGTGGAGGTTGAGGGAGTGGTTGTTGGAGGAGTATGTCTGCTGGACTTGGGTGCAGGTGCATGGGGAATGTGCTGATGTGAGGTGGATGGCTGTTGGGTGTATGAGTGCTTAAGTTTGTGTGCTTTAGGAGGAGGGGAGAGACAGGGTTGGAGAGGAGATAGGGGACACGTGCATGGATGTTTATGAGGTGTCTGCTAGTGAGGTGTGTGTGCTGCTTGGTGTGGTGATGCTGGTGGTGGACGTTGAAGCAGTGCATGCAGGTGTGAGTCTGGACGTGACTGTGAGGGAGGTGGAAAAGGAGGAGGAGGGGGAGACAGTGGAGGAAGTGGATGTGGTTGTGTCTGCAACTGTCTGGTGTTTGCGTGAGTGCTTGTGTGTTGAAGTGTGGTGCCTGTGTTTGACTGTGTTATTCCTGTGTGTTGTCTTGTGTGCATGTTCATCTGTATGTGTGCATGGGAAGGGTTGGGGTTGAGGAGACTGGGACTGGGAAGTGGTAGTTGGAGGTGGGACGGTAGGGAAAGGGACAATGGCTGGCATCAGAGAGGAGGCCAGAGCCTGTATCAATCTCTGTTGGGCCGTCAGTCCACCGCGGATGCCCTCCAGGAATGCATTGCATTGCTGCAACTTGGATGCCGGCCCCTGGATGGCCTTCTTAATGGTTGACTGCCCTACAGAGATGGATCTCAGGAGGTCAATAGCTTCCTCACTCATGGCAGCAGGGCTCACTGGGGCAGGGCTTGAGGTGCCTGGGGCAAAGGAGATTCCCACCCTCCTGTGTGAGCGGGAACAGGCAACTTGTTGAGGTGCTACTGGTAGGGCGGTACTGGTACGGGGTGGTGGCTGTACCTGCAGCTGGGGTGGTCAAGGAGGTGTCCACCACCAACTGGGAGTTCCCATCAGAGGAGGTATCTGATGTGTGTGGTCACCTCCTGTCTCTGCCGTGGTGCTCCCCTCTCCCTCCGTCACCACTGGTTCCCTTGGCGTCGGTGGACTCTGCCTCCAGGGTCCTGTGGGATGCAGGTCCTTCTGTTGCCAGTGCCCCTGCTCCTCCCCCAGATGATGCTAATGCACACATGGACAGGATGACAAAACAAGAAAGGGGGGGAGAGAGAGGAAGGGAACACTGGGTCATTTACTGCACCAACACCACAGTTGGCATACACAGCACTGTCACACACAGGGATCAGGATTGAGCACTATGCATTGTACTGGCATTGATTTGGGTAGATACCACAGCAAGATGAGGGCCAAACACCGCCAACTCCACACCTCCTGGGACCCAGCAAGCCATGTCTTACATGGAATGCAACCTAGCTAGGTTACCTTGTTTTCCCTTTCAAACAATACCCTGGAGCAGGATCACGCTGTAATGTCTGGACTGGCATTAAGGGGTACCCAATAAACTGACACCCACCACCCGGATTCCATGCCACCTACAAATTATTGTTGTAACGGCCACTGTACTCACTCCCTTGTGGATGCTGTGATGTCCTCAGGCACCCATCCAGCTCTGGGTAGGCCAAGGCCAGTATGCAGCCCATCAGAGGGCTCAGGTTCTGATGGGCTTCCCTTCCCCAACATCATGAGGGAATGGACTGCACAGCAGCAAGCCCCTACCACTAGCTAGTCTATTGACCAGCCCACAACATCCGCTGCAGCTAGTGGACAGGAGGCCCGCCACGGGATCCACAGGCCACCAGCACCTCTCCCCCTGCAGAAGGCGAACCACCCGCAAACATTCCCTGTGAACCAGACAGAAGCCAGAGACACTCACCAAGAAAAAGACCACCACCAGGAAATTAGACTCTCCTGATTGTCACCCTTGTGTCCCACCTTGTCCACTTTGAACTGCCTTTGCTCCCCTTCCTATGGCCTCCTGGACACTGGACCTGTGCTACAAACAGACTGGAACAATACCCTGGACTTTCCTCTACCATCACTCCATTCCATTGCACTTTACCCTAAATTTTCTAGCACTACAATAAACACCCTTGGACTCAATTTGAGTAACACTGTTTTATGTGTCTTAAATGTGCATTTGTGGGAACAGTCACATCGAGTGCAAATGATCTGAACACTGTGATAGCTAATAAATAATGACTTGGCACTGGCTGTAGTGATCACATCAGGACAATGTTGTCATATCCCCGACATCTGGAAAATTAGAAGCCATAGGTGACAGTAAGTTGAGATGTAAAGGAAGTGAATGCCATCATTCCACACGCACACAGATAAATCAATAGTCAGAGTAATGGTCAGTTCCACGGTCTCACCTGTTTGTCATTGGAAGTATGGTCATATAACTGATGTTCTGTTGTCCTCATCCTCATCCTCTGCCTCCTCATCCTCAATGTCTTCAGGGTCCACTGCTGCCACTGGGTCATCTCCAGTCCCCTCCTCCTGCAGAAAAGGCACATGTCATCTGAGGGCCAGGTTGTGCAACATGCAGCATGCCACTACTATCTGGCAGACCTTTCCAGGTGAGTAGCACAGGGATCCACCTGTCAGATGGAGGGACCTGAACCTGGCCTTCAGAAGGCCAAAGGTCAGCTCGATTATTCTTCTGGTTCACCCATGTGCCTCATTAGAACAGTCCTCAGCCCCTGTCCTGGCATTCCTCACAGTGGTCAGCAGCCATGATAGGTTTGGGTAGCCAGAGTCACCTGCAGGTATTGAGGGACAGCATTTAGCCTTACACAATGCTATGGGGATAACATTTGAAGGCATACATTGACATACAGTGGGTAGGGGATCTGGCTCACCTATTAGCCACACCCTGTGCCTCTGTAGTTGGGCCATCACATTTGGGATGCTGCTGTTTCTCAGGACGAAGGCGTCATGTACCGACCCAGGATACTTGGCAGTGAGGTGGGAGATGTACTGGTCAGACAGGCACACCATTTGCACATTCAGTGCGTTGAAACTCTTCCGATTCCTGAACACCTGTTCATTCTGGCAGGTGGGGACTAATGCAATATGTGTACCGTTAATCGCACCACTTATATTGGGGATATGGCCCATTGCATTGAATCCTGCCTTTACAGTGGCCAAATCGTCCACCTGGGGGAAAGCAATGAAGCTGCACATGTGTTTCACCAGGGCAGACAAGACCCTTGCCAGCACAATAGAAAACTTTGGCTGTGACATTCCAGCTGCCAAGCCCACTGTCACTTGGAAAGAACCAGTTGCCAGGAAATGGAGCACTGATAGCACTTGCACAAGAGGGGGGATCCCAGTGGGATGTCGGATAGCTGATATCAGATCAGGCTCCCATTGGGCACACAGCTCTGTGATTGTGGCCCTGTCCAGTCTATAAGTCAGTATAATATGCCTGTCCTCCAGTGTAGCCAAGTCCACAAGTGGTCTGCACATGGGGGTTCGTCTTCTCCTCCCATTCATCCTCAGCTGTAGGTATCTAAGGGACATAAGAGTGAGTAGGCTGTCACAATTTGAACAATGGAACCACAACCTCAGTGTACATGTTGCATTTATGTGATGGGACAGTGGGAATGACAAGGTATGTGCAAATCTAGGCAGTGACGCAATAAAGGTTTCTCTGATGGTTGTCCATCACATGGCGACCGCCTGTCCTGTATGTAGGGACAGTTGAAAGTGAGGTAACTCTGCCGACGTTGTCCGTCATGGTGGAAGACGGTCTTGCACTGCCGTGCAATTTCTCATTGGATAATATGGGGCTCTATTGTGTACAGTGGCCAATGGGGATATGCGCAGGTGGTGATGGTGTACACCGCCGCGGACGTGACAGCCATTTTCTATCTGATTCCTCACTTGTTTCCTGACCTTCAACAGGAGAACACCTACACTGCGTGTGCTGCTGTGACCTGTGTCTGGAACCTACCATGGCCTGTGTGAGCGGGGAAAGGGTCCCTGCCTTCACTTCGGAGGAGTTGGAGCAAATGGTGGATGGGGTCCTACCTCAGTACGGACTGCTGAATGGGCCTCCAGACCAACAGGTGAGTACACCTGTGCGTGGATTTCTTCCTCTTCGACTGCCAGCTTCTCCTTCAGGGTCCCAGGAACTGGATGGGCACCACTTGGCAGGGTAGGAGTCTTTCCAGAGACTCCAGGTGCTGGCAGAGAGAAGTCTTTGCTGTCCCTGAGACTTCAAACAGGAGTCAAGATCTAAATCAAGCCCTTGGAGTTCTTCACAAGATGTAAGGAACAAAAAGTCCAGTCTTTGCCCTCTTACTCTTGCAGAAGCAGCAACTGCAGGATAGCTCAACAAAGCACAGTTACAGGCATGGCAGCTTTTCTACCTCAGCTCTTCTCCAGGCAGAGGTTCCTCTTGGTTTTTAGAAGTGTTCTAAATTCTGTGGTTTTGGGTGCCCTTCTTATACCCATTTTCTCCTTTGAAGTAGGCCTACTTCAAAGCAAAGTCTCTCTTAATTGTGAAATCCTGCCTTACCCAGGCCAGGCCCCAGACACTCACCAGGAGGTTGGAGACTGCAATGTGTGAGGGCAGGCACAACCCTTTCAGGTGTGAGTGACCACTCCTCTCCTCCCTCCTAGCACAGATGGCTCATCAGGAAATGTAGACTACACCCCAATTCCCTTTGTGTCACTATCTAGTGTGAGGTGCAAGCAGCCCAACTGTCAAACTGACCCAGACAGGGAATCCACAAACAGGCAGAGCCACAGAAATGGTATAAACAAGAACATTCTCAGTTTCTAAAAGTGGCATTTTCAAACACACAATCTTAAAATCAACTTTACTAAAAGATGTATTTTTAAATTGTGATCTCGGAGACCCTAAACTCCAAATGTCCATCTGCTCCCAAAGGGAATCTACACTTTAATCATATTTAAAGGTAGCCCACGTGTTAACCTATGAAAGAGACAGGCCTTGCAACAGTGAAAAACAAATTTACAGTTAAAACTGCACACACAGACACTGCAGTGGCAGGTCTGAGACATGATTACAGAGCTACTTGGGTGGGTGGCACAACCAGTGTTGCAGGCCCACTAGTAGCATTTGATTTACAGGCCATGGGCACTTCTAGTGCACTTTACTAGGGACTTACTAGTAAATCAAATATACCAATCATGGATAAACCAATCAACAATACAATTTACAGAGAGAGCATATACACGTTAGCACTGGTCAAGGGCAAAAGTCCAACACTGGCTTTCCGTGTTGTGTCCTCCTTTTCCTCCTCATCATGGTCCTGTTTGGCCTGGTATGGCAGGCCCTGATAACACTGGGCCTCTGTGACTTGAGCTTCCTTTTCCAATTGGTTGTGGTCCCACTAGTCCTCTTTGCTCCAGTCCTCTTAGCTGTTGTCCTGCTGACTCTCTTTGCCTGGCCATCACCTCTTGAGTCTTCAGGTTCTGTTCTCCTAAGCTTCCTCACACTAAGGCCCTTATTTTAACCTTGGCAGTCTTTTTCCAAGACTGCCGAGGTTCCTCCGGGCCAAAGACCTCCAGTGGTGGTGGTGGCGGTCTTCCGCCAACCATATCATGACTGCTGGCAGCCCTCTGCCCTTTTTCGGGCTGAGAGCTGCCAGCAGCCATACTGGCGGTCGGCGGTGAAGTGGAGGCTGCTCCACTGTCACCGCCATGTCATCAGAACACCGCCCATCAAATAATGTCCCAGTATTCGGCGTGGCGGTGTTCTGGTGACAGGGTGCTGGCGGAGGAGCAGCCCCCATGGATCCCATCCCTCCCGGAGGATCACTGGAACAGGTAAGGTGATCGTCCGTTAGGGGAGGGGAGTGGGGGGATGTTGTGTGGTGTGTGTGTGCATGGGGGTGTGCATGTGAGTGTGTAGAGGGGGTGTGTGAGTGCGTGTATGCATGCAGGGGGTGTAATGTGTGTATGGGAAACGTGACGTGAATGTATGTGTGCATGTATGTGTGCATGGGGGGGTGTGTGTGTGAGTGGTGTGAGCGTGCGTGTAGGGGGTGTGGGGTGTGTGTGGGGGGGTTTCTGTGGGTGTGGGGACGGGGATGCGGAGGGGGTCCTACCACCTTCTGGGGTTGATAGGGGGTCATGGGTGTTGGGGGAGGACTCAGGGGAGGGGAGAGACCGCAATCAGTGCCAGGGAACAAATTCCCTGGCACTGATAGTGCCTACCCCCATGGATTTTGTGGAGGTACAAAACCTCACAAAATCCATGGCGGAATGTGGGGTCCTGATACCGCCGGCGGTCTAGTGTCCAGCCCAGCGGTCGTTACCACCCTGGCGGTTGGTGTGTGAAAGTGGCAGTTTTGCATGCCGGTAACCACCATGCTCAAAATCCCATCTTTTTTCCGCCGGCCTGTTGGCGGTATTACCAGGGTTGTAATGAGGACCTAAGTCTGGTTTGCCTAACAATGGTCTTCCTATTCCTGGTCCTCACAGTCCGTGTTCTTTTCCTGGTTTTGTGCCCACTACACTTAGGGGGTCATTACAACCCTGACGGACGGTGTTAAAGGTGCGGTAATACCGCAAACAGGCCGGCGGACAAAAAAAGGGAATCATGACCCTGGCGGAAACTGCCAACAAAGACAGCCACTTTAACACACCATCCCCCACGGCGGTACAGACAAGCAGCGCGGCGGTCACCGCCAACAGACAGGCGGAAGACAATGTACCGCCCATAGTATCACAACCCGCCAATCCGCCACCTTTTCCGGGGCGGATTAACCGTGGAAAAAAACACGGCGGAAACAGTTACTGCAATGGGACAACACTCACCTGAACACATCCCACGAGGAAGGAGGACTCCATGGAGCCGGAATTCCAAATCCTACCTGCCCTTGTATTCTTACTCATCTACGAAGAGCAACGCCTGTGCCGGCGACGACAACGGTGAGTACTGCACCTATGACATAGGGGAGGGGGGAGGCAAAAGTTAGGGGGACACACACGCAACACCCCCACCCCCACCCCACCCTCGCATATTACAACACACACACCAATGCATTCACAAAAATCACAGTAACAACCCACAACCCCCGGAAGAATGCAAAGACAAAACGAAATCAGTCCAAACATTGTAATGTATCAATATACATGTCTCAAAAATATATAGATATATTAGAAAATCATACAAAAGTATATAAATTCTGAGAAGTAGTGCAGATATGCACATATCAATGTCTGTGCACCACTAGTCCAAAAATGCATGGGCGAGGCCCACAAAAGATACCTGTCCACACACGGAGAGAACACTGCCGGGGCATCAGATAAAAATACTACAGGCACCTCAGGGGGAAGGGAAGGGGGGGCACCTCAGCCGGAGGAGTGCAAAGCCAGATCCAAGACAGGGCTCCATGCCCATTGATGTATCCTGGGGAGTGAAAAGTCACAGTCTCTCAAGTCTCTACAGTGGGTGGCTTGCCGAGTGCCATATCCTGGGGAGTGCAAAGTCACAGTCTCTCAAGTCTCTACAGTGGTTGGTTTGCCCACTGTACCATCCTGGGGAGTGCAAAGTCACAGTCTTTCAAGTCTCTACAGTGGGTGGTTTGCCCACTATTCCATCCTGGGGAGTGCAAAGCCACAGTTTCACAAGTAGATAACAGCCTCCACTGGTTCTGGAGGGGGACTGGTGCCCAGACTGGATTAGTCTCCCCATGGAAGTTCCTGTCCCGTCACTGTCCCACCTGCACATGGGATAACGATGCTTGAAGTGGCGGCCTTTTCATTCTTCCCCGGTGCATGCCCTGTTCAGCAGTGCTTTGCCATGGCAGTGTCTGGACTGTTCAGCGGTGCTTTGCCATGGCGGTGTCTGGACTGTTCAGCAGTGCTTTACCATGGCGGTCCTGGACTGTTCAGCGGTGCTTTACCATGGCGGTGTCTGGACTGTTCAGCGGTGCTTTACCATGGCGGTTCTGGACTGTTCAGCGGTGCTTTGCCATGGCGGTGTCCGGACTGTTCAGCGGTGCTTTACCATGGCAGTTCTGGACTGTTCAGCGGTGCTTTACCATGGCGGTTCTGGACTGACCGGCGGTGCTTTGCCATGGCCGTTCTGGACTGGGCATTGGTGTGTGGCATGACGTTCTCTGGACTGGGCATTGGTGTGTGGCATGACGTTCCCTCATTGCCCAGCGGGGCTGCGGCAGCCGGAGCCCTCCTGGGCACTGACTCCGGCGGGGGTCTCCTGACCAGTGACGACACTTGGGCCCTCCTGGGCACTGACTCCGGCGGTGTCTCCTGACCAGTGACGATACTTGGGCCCTCCTGGGCACTGACTCCGGCGGTGGTCTCCTGACCAGTGACGATACTTGGGCCCTCCTGGGCACTGACTCCGGCGGTGGTCTCCTGACCAGTGACGATACTTGGGCCCTCCTGGGCACTGACTCCGGCGGTGGTCTCCTGACCAGTGACGATACTTGGGCCCTCCTGGACACTGACTCCGGTGGTGGCGGTGGTCTCCTGACCAGTGACGATACTTGGGCCCTCCTGGGCACTGACTCCGGCGGTGGTCTCCTGACCAGTGACGATACTTGGGCCTTCCTGGGCACTGACTCCGGCGGTGGTCTCCTGACCAGTGACGATACTTGGGCCCTCCTGGGCAATGACTCTGGCGGTGGTCTCCTGACCAGTGACGATAATTGGGCCCTCCTGGGCACTGACTCCAGCGGTGGTCTCCTGACCAGTGACGACGGTGCTGGCGGTGGCGTCCCGACCGCCGGGAAGGATGCCGCCCTTCTCCGCCGTGCTGCTCACACTAGGCTGTGCAGACTTCTTCTGTCCCTTCCCCACCTTTGGAGGAGTCACAGCTAACTCTGCAATCCCCCTGGAACCCCTGTGAGTTGTTTTGCCTCCAGAAGTCTTCACAGGTTCCCGTCGGCCACTTTCCAATTTCAGAGCCTTTACAGGGGGTGGGCTGCCAGTACCTTGGCTCCGGGTCACACTGCCTGCCCTGGTGGCCGGTGCACTCCACACACCTTGAACAGGCACCACTGGTTTTGGAGGCTTTTTGGCTGAGGCGCTACGACGGGACTGATGAATTGGAGGGGGGGCAAAAAGGTCAACTTTACACAGGGACAGTTTCTGACGAACACTGGGGTGGGTAGTTGGAGGGGGTCTGGGCGTGGAGGAAGAGGAGGTGATTGTAGGAGGTGTCACTTTAGGTGTTTTGGGTGCAGGTGCAGGTACTGGAGGCTGTCGTGAGGTGGATGGATGTTGGGTGTGTGGGTGCACGCGTTTGTGTACTTTGGGAGGGGGATTCACAGACACACTGGGAGAGGACACAGGGGACGTGTAAATGGGAGTGGAGGTGGTGAGTGCAGGTGAGCGGGGTGTGGTGCTGGGTGTACTGCTGCGAGTCCTAGTGCCTGTAGATGTAGTGCATGCAGGTGAGAGTGTAGACGACACTGGGAGAGAGGAGGGAGACGACGAGGAGGGGGACACAGTGGAGGCAGTGGATGTTGCTGTGTCTGCACGTGGGTGATGCTTGCGTGTGTGCCTGTGGGTTGTGTGGTGCCTATGTTTGCCTGAGCTACTTTTGTGTGTTAAGGTGTGTGCATGCTGGTCTGATGGTGTGCTTGGGATAGGCTGGGGTACAGGGGATTGGGTCTGGGTGGAGGAGGTTGGAGGGGGGAGGCTAGACACAGGGACAATCTCTGCCATCAGTGCTGAGCCCAGAGATTGCAGGGTTCGCTGAAGGACAGCCTGACCAGAATGAATGCCCTCCAGGAATGCATTACCGTGTTGCAACTCCCTTTCTACACCCTGGATGGCATTCACAATGGTAGACTGCCCAACAGTGAGTGACCTGAGGAGGTCAATGGCCTCCTCACTGAGGGCAGCAGGGGTGACTGGGGCAGGGCCTGAGGTGCCTGGGGTGAAGGTGATGCCCACCCTCCTGGGTGAGCGGGCACGGGGCGAGCGCTGAGGGGCTGCTGGGAGGGCGGTGCTGGTAGGGGAGGTGGCAGCTGTACCTGTAGAAGTGGGGGGCACAGATGGTGCCGCCACCACAATGGAGCTCCCATCAGCGGACGAGTCCGTGTCGCTGGTTGGTGATCCGGTGGCCGACGTGAAGCTCCCCTCGCCCTCCGTCCCACTGGTGCATTCTGAGTCCGTGGTGTGGCCCTCCATGGCCATGTGGGATTCCATGGCCATGTGGGATGCAGCTCCCTCGTGCTCCGGTGCCACTATACCTCCGCCTGATGATGCTGATGCACAAAAGAACAGGGAGAGCACAAAAGGGGGGGGGGGGGGAGACAGAAGAAAGACAGGTTGAGTGCATGGCATACCGCGACCGGTGACGGACAATACAGACACAGCAGCCCCCTGCACTACGCCGTGCTCCTGGCCTCTACAGATGCAATTCCTGGGATCTGGCCTACATGGCTATGGTGGACATCTGCACACATGGATGCCACAGGGGCATCTATACCTGTACATGGCACTCTACTGCGGTGGGGTAGGGTGCCACATGGCCTGCATTACGTAGGGGCCTAGTCTACCTATTTCTGCCTGGCCTAGGTACACCCACAGGCCTCCTCCCCCACCCAGACCCCTCCACTGCACGCAAAGTCCGCAGAATGATGTTGTACTCACCCCCTTGTGTCTGCTCTGATGCCCTCAAGTGCCCATCAAACTCAGGGTAGGCCACCGCCAGGATCCTGAACATCAGGGGGGTCATGGTGCAACGGGCACCCCTCCCACGTTGGGAGGCCATCCCCAGCTGAGCCTCCGCCGTCTTCTTGCTCCAGCGGCGAATGTCCTCCCATCTTTTCCGGCAGTGGGTGCCCCGTGTCTGGTGGACCCCCAGGGTCCGGACGTCCTTGGCGATGGCACGCCAAATGTCCTTCTTCTGGTGGGCGCTGACCTACATGACATGCAGAAGGGAAGAAGAGAAGTCATTAACAACCGCACCATCAATGTGCGTGGCCCCCCTCCCTACCCTAGCCATGTGGCACATTCATTCACATGCATTATTGTTCCCTGAACTCTGCCCCCTTCCCACTTCCAACCAGCCCTCTCCACCCAGGCCTAGCCCATACAACGTGCTACCTGTGTACTAACCTGTTGGTCTGGAGGACCGTAGAGTAGCGTGTACTGGTTTCTCCAACTCCTGAGCAGTGAAGGCAGGGGCCCTTTCCCCATACGCAGCAGCCATCGTCGCTTCCAGACCGACGTCACAGCAGCACTTGCAGTGTAGGTCCTCTCCTGTCGAAGATCAGGTATCTAGTGATTGAACAGATAGAAAATGGCGCTGACGTCCGCGGCGGTGCGTATCATCACCGCCGGCGCACTTCCTCATTGGCTCCTGGGACCCATAGGGTTTTCATTCTGCACACTGACTCTGCGTGGCAGAGCTACAAGTCCATGATTCTTTTGACTTAATCTGGTTCCCTCTTCCTTCTTTTTCACACCATTTCCATTCAGTAACCTGTGGTGAACACATGGAAATGGGTTTGAGTGTGTATGCTCGCCAACCCACACTCTGGTATAATAGTTCGATTACGTTAAAAATTACTCCTCTGCTATCACTACCTGCACAGGGTTCTGACTTCCTCAGAATAAATCTGACTTGCACTGCGTGAGGAACCTTTGTTGTGGTTGCATCAGTAACCTTTCACATTGGGTGTTGGTTTTTCCTCAGGTCTTCAAGTATAACTACAACTTTCCTTGCTTGTTCTTACAGCTTTGGAAAAGGCCCAGGGTTTCACCCACCAAAAGGGTGAAACGTGTTGGCTGGCTGTTTTTCTAGAACCTTACAACAATAAAAAATACATTTGGTTTACAAGTAGGATTTCGACCTTTGCTTGGACAAGCTACTCCTCACATTTGAATCTAAATGGGCTCACCCATTTATCTATGATACTATGAATTCATTTGAGAAACAAGTGGTCTAAATCTCACTTGGTGACTCACCGTCTCATGGAACATGGGCATTACCTGATGGAAGAGGAGTGTTGGACCTTTTGGAGCAAATCATTTAGTTAGGTGCAGCCTCCAATTCTGCTGCCCAGATTTGTTTTGGCTTAAAGACTTCTGTTGTGAAGACAGCACTGTCAAGGACAGAAATGAGGCCTCAGTAGAGACAGGATCTTGCCCACATAAAACACTTCTTAGCATGTTAAAAATGAAAACTACAATTCCAAGAATAGATTGTGCATGTGATTTAAATGTAAGTGTGCCTGAAGGTGCCACTCTTGACAAGGGACCAATAAACATTTATGCCTGAACTCCACTCTGGTGGCTGAATAGCATGAAAAAGCGTATTTATGCACAACCAGCAGAGTGAACTCCTCCTGTGAATTACCCAGAGAGCATTACTTACCTGCCTCATGTTTTCACTTCCCCATTCCACAGAAGCCCGATAACTGTGTTTCAATCAATTTATGGCCTGCAAGTGTCCCAGAGTACTTTGCCACCAAGCACTAATTGACTATTGCACGTGTCCCTCCCTCTGGGGCCTTGATACCACCTATCTATCTTTACAGTCTCTGTTTGCTGCTGCTTGTTGACTGTTGATGTGTTGTCAGGTTTGAAATACTAAGCAAGCACAATCCCCCTTAAAAAGAAGCTTAACGTTAGCACAGTACCTTCCACAAGCAGCCAAAAAAGAGCCCAGCCCTCCAAAATAATTTAAATTAGTCTCATGAATATTAAAAAAACCAATGTTGTCTCATGAGTGACTAAAAAATGTATTTAGCATGATTTAAAAACATAGGGCCTCATTACGAGGCCAGCCTCATGATGGAGGTCGGAACGCCACAGACAGGGCGGTCCGAACTCCCCATTATGACCATGGCAGAGCCACCACGGTCAAACCGCCGACACCACCAGGCTGCAGCCAGCCTGCAGCCTGACAGTCCCGGCGGTTGTAATCCACCAGGGCAGTGCTGCAAGCAACGCTGCCCTGGGGATTATGAGTCCCCATCTGCCAGTGTTTCCATGGGCCCCTGGGGGCCCCTGCACTTGTCATGGGCAGTGTAGGGGCCCCCATGTACAGCCCCATCACACATTTCACTGCCCAAATTACGGGCAGTGAAATGCGCAAAGGGTGCTGCTGCACCCGACGCACCACAACATTGCCACCGGCTCAATTACAAGCCGTCGTCACTGATGTGCTGAATGTTCCACTGGACCAGCAGAACACTCCTAATATGGTGGGCAAAAGACCTCCATTACTGGCGGTCTTTTGTCTGCAGCGGCTTTGGCACACCTGTGAAAGGACCGCTGAAGTCGTAATGAGGCCCATAGTCATTATTCTTTGCAGAGCACCAAATACTCCTAGGCTGCAGCGCAAGATATTTGTGTACCACACCCTGAAGCTCGTGAAACAGAAACTTGATTCCTACATTTCTTATCTGAATAATAAAATTGCATAAATTTGTTTATTCACAAATGATTCTACTGTTTAGGTTGAGCATAGCAGCACGCGAGCACTGCTTTTCCGAGTGTTGGTATGTATCTGGGCTTATAACCATGTCCACCACTCGCTCACTTGTTCATGGGCTTGCCCTTCAAAAATCCTTGTTGTCATTGGTAAATGCTTTCCTTTTGTCCTTCCTTGGGGCGGTTTTGTTAACACCTTGGCCATCGACCCTGTTACATGGATAATTGAACTTTTGCCGATAGGTTTGACTGCGAGTGAACTTCTTTTTCCTTTTGTCTCTCTCCTTTGCGCTCATGGCTGCTGTGGTGCTTTGAATCGGCTCGCTTATATCAACTGTTTTACTTTTTATTTTCAGTTTGTGTGACAAAAAAGTCCAGTTAGGAATTTACAATGCTAATAGCTCTAACTCAAGCAAACGCAAGATCCATTGAATTGTAAATGCTTGTTTTCATCTGTAATCATTCATGTACTTACCTTTGTACATTGCTGGACCTTTGTACATGCACTTTCATGGAAATGCCTTACCCATTCCCACTACAAGATGGCCACTGCTCTACCTTTGCTTATTGTCCCTTCTTTTCTTAATGGCTGGCTAAATAAAGACATCCTTCACACTATTAATGGGCCGTCAGTCAACTTGTACATCATCCCCACTATTTAGCCTATGGTCAACTAAACAGCATTGATTAGAAAATAATTTTTCAGCCAGCAGCACAATATTGGTCAGGACAGCAAGACAGAGAATGAAGAGGTAGTCATCAACTCTTAGCCTAGACTTGTTCTCATAGGGATCTTGGGTACGTAGAAGCCTGATGTTAGAGTAGGAATGACACACAGACCACACAATCCTCAACTATTTATGGAGGACATAGTACAGTACATACCTCTTCAACCACAAATACAGGTTTGCCTGTAAACTCTTCAAGCTTATGGCACTTTTCCACTATACAAATTCCAGAAAACTGAACACTGGGATGTTCCCCAGTGTTAGATGGAAGGATCAGAAGATGAATCATGGTACACTATTTGAGTGAATGTCTACCTTACTCTACGTCTATCACATATTTAAGCACATAAAACAAAACACAAGGAAGTGGGGAAATGCCATAAGTACACCAATAGTGGAAGTTTGGTATCTGTGGTGTAAGTCGCATTTCAGTTATGGAATATTATACCACTCATTCCCTCTCACACTTCTCCTGAACAAAATTATAATTGACATGTATGTTTATGTTTTTTTTAATGGAAGAGAAAAGCTCTGACACAGCACCCATGTGCAGCCAATGGTGACTTTATGTAGGATGTGACTGGAGTATTGTGCCCAGGATTAGACAGAGATCAGGAAAACCTACCAGCTTTGAATATTTGTAAAGAGTAAGGGCCATATTTATACTTTTCGACGCACAACTGCGCCAACGCAATAGGGGAATATGGAGCTTGGGCGCCAAAAAATGGGGCAAGTCAGGCTGAGGCAAAATTTTCACCTCAACCCGATTTGCGCCATTTTTTTTTAACTCCCAACCCCCATTGAAATGACTCCTGTCTTAGCAAAGACAGGAGTCATGCCCCCTTGCCCAATGGCCATGCCCAGGGGACTTCTGTCCCCTGGGCATGGTCATTGGGCATAGTGGCATGTAGGGGGGGCACAGATCAGGCCCCCCTACGCCACAAAAAAAAAAAAAAATTACTTACCTGAACTTACCTTATGTTCCCTGGGATGGGTCCCTCCATCCTTAGGCATCCTCCTAGGGTGGGCAAGGGTGACAGGGGGGGTCCCTGGGGGCATGGGAGGGCACCTCTGGGCTCCTTCCGAGCCCACAGGTCCCTTAACGCCTGCCCTGACCAGGCGCTAAAAAACGATGCAAAAGCGGCTGGTCGTAATTTTTTTTGACCCGCCCACTCCCGGGCGTGATTTTTGCCCGGGAGTGTAAATACGGCGCACATGCCTCAGAGTCAATTTTTTAGACGGGAACGCCTACCTTGCATATCATTAACGCAAAGTAGGTGTCCACGCTAAAAAGTGACGCAAACTCCATGGACTTTGGCGCTAGACGCGTCTAACGCCAGAGTATAAATATGGAGTTAGTTTTGCGTCGAATTCGCGTTAAAAAAAACAACGCAAATCCGGCGCAAACGAGGTATAAATGTGCCCCTAGGTACTTTGGTAAGTGCAGGGTGGTGTGCTTTGCATGATCCAAGCATGGTTCATATGTAGATTGCACTATAAATGTCAAAGTATGGGTGAAATAAAATCTAATTCCTACACATTTATGTGACAGAAATACTAAGGATCATTCAGTGAATGGTAAATGTCTTATGAAGCTGCATTTGCATACTTCTCCCATTGAAAACAGTACTACATCTGTGTGGGTGAAGCAAGAATGGACACAACAAATGAACAATCCGATGACCATGCAAAGTAAATTTACTTTGTACGGTCAGAGATTTCTTCCATTCCTGTCCGTTATGAGATGGCAAAGTGCAGGAGTGCCTGTGTTTGCATGGCATTCTGGGTACGAAATGTGTTGGATCCACATAATCCTAAACATGCTGGATTCCTCACAGCTCTAGTTATCAAAAAGTCTGGGGTTAGGTTTCCTGGGATGCCAGCTGACACTGGGCCCAAATCCCCCAGCTACCCACATCACTGGAAACGTTGAAATTCCAAGAAAACATCTTGATGTCTCCATGTTGCATTTGTCACAGTGTTTGGTCCAGTTACAAAAGTGTGATACTATTATTAATATTAGTATTATTATTAACTGTGGGAACACTAGGTATTAGGACTTTTGCGGATCAGTGCAGATTCCAGAAGTTTCCCTCTGAAGTGTGAGCAAATATGTAATTTAAGCCAAAGTTTGATGTTTGTAGGTTATTCTCGTTAAAAATATTTAAGCCATTCCACTCTCAACCCCATTGAGTATTTAGTTTTCCGTAAGTTATGGGTTTGATATATTTCCTCTGGGGTCCGGCCAACTGTGGGTCAAAATACTGTAGCTACCCACATGTCCATGTTGCTTTTGGCACCCTTTCCTGTCATGAGTGATTTGGCCAGCCACTGCCTAATTTTGGATGGTAGGCCATTTTTGGATCCCCTCAGATTCTGGAACCCTCCTCTCAAAAATATGAGCACATTTGTAATTTTAGCTAAAGTTTCATGTTTGCAGTGCATTCTAGGCAAAGAAACATTCTAGGTTCCTTCTACACAATGCCACTCTGAAATTCCTGTGTTTAGTTTTCAGACATAACTGAGTTTGTTAGGATGCCCTGGAGTCTGCCCGACCTTGGACGAAATACCACAGTTATCTACACTGCCAGAAAGATTAAAATCCCAAGGAAAAACAATGATGTGTCGATGCTGCTTTTGGGGGCTTTTAATGTGTGGGGTGATTGACTCCGCCACAAAAGTCCTTTTATTCAGTAGAATTGTGGGAATGCCTGGTAGTAGGTCTTTTGTGGGACTTTTGTGGATTCCCACAGAATACAAGTGTATACTTTTGCCGTTCAGGAATGTGAGAAACATCTGCAATGTTAGCCAAGATTTGATGCCTGCAGGCTATTTTGGTTAGAAAGGCGCGGTGAAATACACATAATCTACATAACTCTGGACTCCCTTTGTAGTCTAATTTTCAGACGTCTGTAGTTTGTAGGTTTCCTGGGTGCTAGCCAAACCTGGGCCAATACTGTAGTTAACCACATTGCCACAAATATTAGTGCTCCAATGAAAACTTCTGTGGGCAGAATTATAGTAAGTGGTCCTGCACTCACCCTGCGACCGTTAGCACCCCCTTGCCCCACCTCCACCATGTGTGCACTATATGGGGCGAAGCGTCATTTTCATGACACTACTGATGTACTCTGCTGGAGTAGCGCCAAAATCTTGGCGCTACTCCTGGAGAATACAATGGAGCCCATTCTAAATAATGGAAGCCATATTTTAATACCTGCTCTGAGCAGGTGTTAAAAGTGTCGTAAAAAAGGCCTCAAGGAAATCTTATAGATTTCCTTGCGCCATTTTTCCATCCCCCCTCCCCCCCAACGGGGGAACACCTGTTTGCATACATTATGCCAGGTGCATGCATAATGTAGAGCAAAGGGTTACAGAGTGGTGCAATGCATGCAATGCATGCAATGCGCCACTCTGTAAATATGGCGCGGGGATTTCGGCCTCATTGGGCCAAATTAACATTAAAAATAATGACACTAATGTGGCACAATGTGGCGCTAGGGGATTATAAATATGCCCCTTGATGTCTCCAATGTTGCATTTGAGTGCTTTTCATGTTATGGATTGTTGGTCCAGCCATACAAGTGGGAAATCGTCTTCATTTGGAGGAATCCGGGAATGCTGAGCAGAAGGACTTTAGTAGATTCCTATATATTGTGCAATTTGCCCTCACATAAATGTGAGAAAAATCTGTAATTTTAGCCACAGTTTGATTTTTGCAGGGTATTCTGGGTAAGAACATGTGGTGGGATCTACATATACTAAACCACTCTTGGCTCTTCCAGGTGTCTAGTTTTCAGTAATATCTGGATTGGTGGGTTCCCAAGGGTGCCAGCCTACCCTGTGCCCAAATACCACAGCTACCCACATCGCCAAAAGACTGAAATACCAAGCATTTTTCTTGACGTCTCTTTGTTGCATTTGGGTGCTTTTCCTGTTTCAGGTGATCAGTCCAGCCACAAAAGTGGGGTACCATTTACATCAAATAAATTTGGGAATACAGCATAATAGAACCTTTGCTATTATGCATTGAATTTCAGTCTATTGCTTGCTTCTGGAAAGAAAGTGGAAAATCAGAAGGTATTGTGAGTAATCCTAAATTAATAGTTGTACAAATATTCACCATTGAGAAACTCAGATTCTTTGTCACATTTCCAAAATACATACCCACTTTTTCTTTCGTTAGGTTTCACCTTATTTGATGCATGGCCAATAAACAATGAAAAGTTATCATAAACTTCAGCTTGGTTGACGGCCCTAGATATTGTGTGTTTTTGAACAACCAACAAACAACTGTTACCTCAAGAGTTTGACAGATGTAACAATATGCTACTTTTGTAAATCAGCCATCAGGACAAAAAAGTTCAGCTGGAAATATTGTCACCTATTTCTATTTAGTCCTACTTATTTTAACTGTTTTCCTTTTAATTCAATAATTGTTTCCTTTCGGAAACCATGTGCGATCTACACAAATGACTCCTACCATAATTGTGCATTGTGCCTACTTTTCTCCTTTCCAGGTTCCCCCATGGATATTACACATCACTTACAAAGTTGCAAAACATGTGTTAAGAAACATGTTTTCTCACAACTCTGCCTGTTCCAGAAAGGTGAGAAGAGGGTGAATCTTTTGTTGATGCAATTTTCAGTGAACAAAGTTCACTTCTTGCATAGCATTTTTCCTATCTAATAATCCAAATGTGGTACATGTTGGCTATTTTCTCAGTCACCTACAAGGGAATCCACAAACTCTGGGTACCTTTAGATTCTCCAGCATGGAGGTAAAAGAAGAATGCAAATTTGGCACGATACCTTTTGTGGCAAAACATTATGAAGAATTAAATGCAGGCCACACCAAACATCCAAAAAAGGCATCAACATTAAAGGGGTCAATATCTTGTTGAATCAAATTCTTAGATTTATTTGAAAAAGTGTTACAGTGTTTGAAGAACGGAATACTAGTAAGCAGTCGGACTACCATTACACTAAAGTTTGTGACTGTGATAGAGCGGTCCGTAGTAATAATTTACCTGTGTTCGGACGCTCTTTAGGCCGATGAATCTTTTGACTAAGTGGGAACACTCCGTACTCTTATATCGATCAGTTGCATCGAATCAATAATCAATAACGTACATAAGCAATACCCTGATCAACATAACACTTAACAATTAGTCCAGAATACATTTCGACGAACCCTGACCTTTCAGTCAGGAATAACCACACCAGTTTATTGCAAAGTTAGTGAATTTATTTCCCTATATTAATAAAGCTAGCACGATATAGATGTGTCTCAATACCAAATGATAAACATAAATGAACATTAATAGCTGTCCATAACGGCGAAACAAGTGTAATCTATGTAGCATTTGAATCACAAGGCATTCGATAAAAGCAATGCAAATCACTAATACGATAATCTGTAATGAGCTAATTGCGTACATTTAGTCAGCATAACAAGATCTCAAATTGCATCGTGCGACATATGGAATCCTCGTCTAACCTCAAATTAGCATCGGCATGTGGGACTTCATGCAAAAACAATTTAGCAACATTAATTTAGAAAAACTCCTAACTAGGGCTCTTATCAAAATCAGCAGTTGGTTACCTAAAAGAAACACAATGCAATTTCACAATTTCCTTTCATATTTACCAATTACGATCAGCATGCAAGGAAGTCTTCGTCTCACAGGTACCGTTCTTCGGTCAGCATGGGTACCGTTTCTCGATCGGCATGGGACGGGGCAAAGGGGCAGGGGTGGACGGGGCAATTGCCTCACGGCGGCAAGGTAAAACTACTACTTCATGCAAAGGGACAAATCAAAGTTAAAGTCTCTAGGGCCAGAATCATTAAAGTCTCTTTCTCTCGATTAGAGAAAGCATCAAAGTATCTCTCAAAATGGCGTCGCAGCAAAGTGGGCCATAATAGCTACGAAGTCTGCAAAATGGCGGGTATCGAGCTGGTAATAGCTGTAATGGCCTAATTTCTTCTCGTGCACCTGGTTTTTATAGACAACAGTTCGAATCCAGTAGGGTCTTCCATTGGAGGGTTCATAGGTTAGCTTCAAATTGTCCAATCAAAAACAACAGTTCTCAAGCTTTTACTTAAGCATACATTATCCTTGGAGATGGGTACGCAAGTTGCAACATAGTATACCAATTAGCTCACTTTCAGAGCCTCCATTGTCCGCACCTGCAAATCGACCCTGGAGTAAAGAGAAAATATGCCAGGCTGGCACGAAACTTTAAGATAAGCATGTGAACGGTTTCAGTGGAAAAGTACAGCTTCAAGCAAAATACACGTTTAATAGCACATTGGAAAAATACGGGCATCTAAACCGTGAGACCAGGCAACTAGGCCAAAGCCTCCACTAAAGTTATGCTAAGCTAAAGCATTTCAAACAAGCAAATCGTAGCACACGTTTATGATTATGCCGGATTAGTGCAATTCTAATACACCACGTTATATAAAGCACGCTTATAAATGTTGGCAAACTACTCTGAGGGCACATTTTGTCCCCGTACAATCTTTGTTAGTTCGGTTAAAGTCACACATGATTATTTCACACTACGTTTATGCATTAATAAATCAAAACCTTCATTTTCTGCTTCATCAATCCCTCCTCTGATGACTACTGGTCATCACACAAATCAAGCCCACAAATTTTATTCCATTAAAATTCTGTCAGTTCTCTTTTCCTTTTAATTCCCCTAGTTTGCGCTTTGTATTCTTCTGCCATTCTTTTCATAATTTTCTCCTCCTTTCTTCTTTTAATTCTTTCCATAATCATTATTATTCCCCTTTTTATTCCCCAAATTCCAAATACACAAATTATCACTATTAAAATTCCCTCTATTATTTTTAACAATATTCCATTCCAAATTCCCCCAATCCAATGTCCCACTGAAGCAAGTCCTTTTCCAACCTTCTCCCACACTCCTGGTTCTTTCAATTCCTTCAAATCTGCACTCTCTTTTGTTAGATTAGCAAGCATATTTTTAATTTTCACACTATTGTCAGGAATATATGTACAACAGTGTCGTGCACCAAGCATTTTGCAAACGCCACCATCCTTTGCTAAAAGAATGTCTAAAGCAAGCCTATTTTGAAGAGTCATAGCTCTTTCCGCTGCAAGTTCGGCATCTATCAGGATTATAGCACCTGAAAACTTTGTCAACATGTTATTCACTATAGTAGACAACTTTCTTATTTTGATGGAATTCAGCACAACTCCCAATGAAGGAATCATGGCTCCAAATATATCTCCTACCACAGCAGCTGCGGTCTCTCTTTTCTGGATACGATGGGATCCAGATGTCTTTTGAATCATCGATAGGTCATCCAGTTGATAAACCTTTGGGAACACTATACCCAAATAACATCTCCCCCACCATCCCTTTGGAAGACGATAATAGGCATTATACCCACAAATGTAATATACACCTGGAACGACAGGGTCAAGTCCGTCCATCATGAATGTCCATTTGGCCTTAAAGATAAACGTATGTTTACACTCACTCGCTCCTACGAAAATGTTGTCATAATAGGATTCACCTCGATATATACAAAATTTCCCTACATGCCAAGCATCTAAAGCTATTCTCCCTTGTGTTTTTATTGCAGCAAAATCATAATTATCTACTGAAGTCCTCTTATGTAGCTCTTTTTCTAATTTCGCATTCATTTGTGCCCTTCTATCATCCGTGCGATCTAAAAAGCGTATTTCTACTGCAGAGAGCGAGCAGGTAAGGTTTTCCCTATGAGCGTGAGCCGTTTCAAAAGGTAGCATCGGCTTGAAAAATTCCCTCATTATTTTAGCATCCCAATCTTTAGCAATCTGGCTTAGCTGCGCTATTATAGGAACATATGCAAAGGTAACATCATAATTTGAGTAAAAATACTGTATGTTAGTTTGACCATAGAATCTAGACATTACTATACTACATGTAATCCCGTATGTAAGAGGCATGTGGTGATATGTCACCCCTTCCTTCACTGATGTCGGTATCTGTGTACACACATAACAATCTTTCGCATCCATTGTTTCAACATATTCTGTTAGCAAGCGATAGAAAACATTATACGAAAGCTCTTTCTTATCGTGCAAGAGTCTCTCATCCAATGCTAGTCTCTTCAATGCGGTTAGTTCAGTGACAGTAACAGGAGCAAAAGTAGAAGCATCAATTCTCTCATTCTCACCCTTTCCATGCATTCCAAGCACTATTGCCATTATTATAAGTACACATGCAATTATCAAGCCTACACACACATATTTACAATATTTCTTTCTATTGTTTTGCGTCATGATCTGTATAGAATCAGAGAGCTAGAAGCACCTATAAAGAAACTATTTAGCAATTCAGTTACAAAGCTGAACGAGCGCAATGTTCACACAGTTTTCTTCAAGAGGCCAAGTCACTTATTGGTTAGCAGCATTTGTCTCAATTCGGCAATAACTCAGTCTTTATCGGTTTAGCAAATGTCTCATCCGGTTTAGCAATGTCTCAGCTCGTTGTTTGTTTCACTTTAGATTGTAGCAAGCAATGACATTTATCACCCTTTCAATCAACACTGTCCATAAAACTTTTCTTTTCTATTGGTATCTCTTCTTCTTCTTCGTTCTCGATGCTTAGAGATACAAACTCGTCAGTCCAATCGTCATTGACTGCATATGCCCATTCAGGACCGGAATACCTTCTGTTCGGTATCCTTTTCCTTTTCAATTTTGCTTCTCTTTTCGATTCTGCCTCGCTGGTACTTTCCTCTTTTGTCAAGTCCTTTTCTTCACTCGAGGTTGGTACCACGACAGACACTTCTTTTCTTTTCTCTTTCACTTTTGGCCTTTCTCCGTCGTTCAAACCTTCTCCAGTCCTTTGTTTTACTGGTGATATACTTAGTCTCCTCTTTGCACCGTGTCCATTTGATGGACCTGCGACCTTTTCTGTAGAGGTTTGAACCTTTTCGCTCTGTTCTGCCTTGTCCCCTCCTTCTGGGGAATCGATCACGTTCTCTTTTTCTTTTTCTGTATCGTCTGTTTCTGGGAAAGCCCTCCTCTGATCAGGCTCTCCTGCTTTTTCACCTTTTTCGAGCCCTTCGTCACCGTTACTTTCGTCAGGCTCTGTATCACTTTCAGCTGCTTCAGGTTCTTTGCCACCTTCAGCTGCTTCAGGCTCTTTGCTATCCTCAGCTGCTTCAGGCTCTTTGTCACCTTCAGCTTCTTCGTCGCTGTCTAAACTTTCTCCTTGGTCTTCCCCAAGTGAGTCGGACTCTTCGCCCTCCAATAATATCTCTCTCTCTCCTGCTTCTGCCTGTTCGCTTCCAGTTCGGTTTTGTTCTGTCTCAGCACTCAGCACTGCTTTATCAGGCACTGGCAGTTTCAGCGCTTCAACTTCCTCATCTGTGGGACACAACACCTTCTTTGTGTGACTGGCGTGAATCCAGTTGGGAACCCCCGCACACTTCACAGCGGTAGTTGTCGTCAGGATCACTTGGAAAGGGCCTTTCCAACGGGGTTCCAGACACGACTTCCTCACGTGCTTCTTTACCACGACCCAGTCACCTGCTTTCAGTGCGTGTCCTGGACCTTGGATCGGTGGCAAGGTGGTTGCTTCCACCTGGTGAGAGAAAGAGCGAACCACGTCAGCCAGACCCTTGCAGTAGTCTAACACCATATCATCTGTAATATTCAAAAGCGCGTTTGTGGGAACTGCAGGAAGTCTCATAGCCCTGCCCATGAGAATTTCGTGCGGAGACAGTCCAGTTTTTCTATCAGGGGTGTTTCTCATTGACATTAGCACTAAGGGCAATGCGTCAGGCCATTTCAAATTTGTTGATGCACATATTTTCGCCATTCTTGATTTCAATGTACCATTCATCTGCTCCACCAGTCCTGATGCTTCAGGGCGATAGCTACAATGCAGTTTTTGCTCAATGTTCAGCGCTTCGCAAAGTAACTTTATCACCTCGTTATTGAAGTGACTTCCCCTATCTGATTCTAAAGAGATCGGGAATCCGAAACGTGGTATTAATTCTCTCAACAGTAGCTTTGCAACTGTAAGGCTGTCATTTCTACGTGTGGGGTATGCCTCAATCCAGTGACTAAAAATGCACACAATCACCAACACATACTTTAGACCTCCATGCACAGGCATCTCAATGAAGTCCATCTGCATTCGGCTAAAAGGCCCGCTTGCCCTACCAATGTGGCTCGCGTTCACAACTGTTCCCTTTCCTGGGTTCATCTGCTGGCAAGTGACACATCGATGGCAAACTGCTTCTGCAGCTTGACGAAATCTGGGGTTAAACCAATCAGTTTTGAACAATCTTATCATGGCATCTCTCCCTAGGTGAGCTTGCCCATGATAGAACCGCGCAAGCTGTGATAAGAGACTGTTTGGCAAAACAAATTTTCCCTCATTTGAAACCCATAACTCGTCTGGTCTCTTTATACATTGTGATTTAATCCAGGAATCTCTCTCATCCTCCCTGACGTTATTCTGCAATGCTTTTAGTTCATCTATTGTATCTACAACCTTTAAGGCAAATGCTTCAGCTGGTTCGAGTTCTGGCTCACTTATCGAATTCCATTCATCCCTGAGTAATATACAGTTCAAGGCACAAAATCTTGCGACTTGATTGCATATGCATTTCCCAGAGAAACATAGTCCTGTCCTTTTGTATGAGCACTGCACTTTACCACTGCAACTTCAGCTGGCACTTGAATGGCGTGTAACAATTCCCTTATCCTTTCCCCGTTCTTCACTGGGGATCCTGAAGAGGTCAGGAAACCTCTCTGTGACCATAGTTGTCCAAAGTCATGCACAATCCCAAACCCATATTGACTATCAGTGTAAATGGTGACTTTCATCAATGCAGACAGTTGACATGCTCTGGTAAGGGCTACAAGTTCTGCTACTTGTGCAGAATAGACTCCTTGAAGCCATCCCGCTTCCAAGACACCTGTTACAGTACATACAGCATATCCTGCTTTCAAAATCCCCATCCCGTCTCTTAGACATGAACCATCAACAAAAAGAATTTGGTCATTTTCATCAAGCTTAGAATCCTTAATGTCCGGTCGGGGTTTTGTGCAAAATTCAGTCACCTGAAGGCAGTCATGCTCGACGTCTTCAGCGTTCTCAATTTCAGCATTTTCTCCAGGAAGCAAGGTTGCTGGATTCAACGTAGTGCACCTTTTCAGCTGCACATTCGGTGAGCCCAGAATAATCGTTTCATACCTTGTGAGTCTTGCTCCAGTCATGTGTTGCGTTCGGGAGCGGGTCAAAAGTATCTCAACTGAGTGAGGGACCCTGACTGTTACTGGGTGTCCCATCACTATTCCTTCACTCTGAGTGAGGCTGATACCAACTGCTGGTACGGCGCGCAAACACCCTGGGAGTGCTGCTGCGACCGGATCCAAAGTAGCTGAAAAATACGCTACTGGTCTGTTTACGCCACCATGGGCTTGAGTCAAGACAGACAAAGAACATGCATCACGTTCGTGGCAAAACAATGTGAAAGGCTTTGTGTAATCAGGCATACCTAAAGCTGGAGCCCTGCACATGCACTCTTTCAATTCAACAAAAGCATCCATCTCATCTCCTTTCAGTTCAATTTGATCCAAGGCATCCTTCTGGGTCAGTTTCAGTAAGGGCTTTGCTAGAGTCGAGAAGTTGGGAATCCACTGGCGACAGTAGCCCACCATTCCCTAAAACTTCCTCACCTCCTTTCTCGTCTTGGGTGGACTCATTTGAAGTACACTCGTTATTCTTTCCTTCATTATTCTCCGTGACCCCTTCTCTATCTGGTGACCCAAGTATTTCACTTTCTCCTGACAGAACTGCAATTTGGAAGGAGACACCTTGTGTCCATTCCTTCCCAAATGGTTCAACAGAGCAATGGTATCGGCCGTGCAGCCACTTTCTGTCTTTGATGCAACCAGTAAGTCGTCAATGTACTGTACTAGGGTTGACTCGAATGGCAATTCTAATGCTTCCAAATCTTTCTTTAGAATCTGATTGAAGATTGACGGTGACTCAGAAAACCCTTGAGGAATTCGACACCAACTGTACACTCTGTCTAGGAACTTGAAACAAAAGAGGAATTGGCTGTCCTCATGAAGAGGCACAGAAAAGAATGCTTGTGACAAATCGATGACTGAGAACCATTCGGCATCGCAAGGGACCTGAAACATTATCACAGCTGGATTCGGTACTACCGGGCAACATTTGACTATGATGTCATTTATTTTCCTCAAGTCCTGCACAAGTCGGACCTTTCCACTCGGCTTTATTAGTCCCATTATTGGTGAATTACATGGACTGCTTAACACTTCTTTCAGTACTCCCTGCTTTACAAATTCATCAATAAGTTGGGCAACTTTCATGAGGGTATCTTGTGCCATGTGGTATTGTGGGGTCTGGGGAAAGATTGCATTGGGCTTTACAGTCACTTTCACTGGTTCCACTCCTTTCATCAATCCCACCTCTTTCCCTGTCATGTCCCACACTTCCTTTCCGACGGTTTCCCGTAATTCAGCTGGAATATCTTCTTCAGTTATCATCGGGAAAAGACAAATCAGAGGATATTCTTCATCGACAGTTTCCATCTCATCCCCCTCTACACTGTCCTCTTCTTCCCCGTCACTGCTCGTCTGGATTGTTATTCCTTCGTTCGAACACATGATCGAACAACCCAATTTGCACAATAGGTCTCTCCCTAACAGTGCTATCGGGCTTGAGTCACATATCACAAACTGATGTACCCCTTGATAGTTACCGATGCTGACTGGTACCGGATCTGTTATTGGGTTCGTCAGGTGCCTGTTTGCTACTCCCACCACTTGAACTGTCCTCCCTGAGAGTGGCAAATTCGGTACTTCACTGCTCTTAACAGTTGAACGTGTGGCTCCTTTGTCAACCAAGAACGAGACACGATGACCCATTACTCTTCCCTCTACGTACGGACCCTTTTGATCAACTTCCAAAGATGCAGCAAGCACACAATCTCCTTCTTCTTCTGAGCTTTCACTCTCCCATACATTGTTTATTCCACTCTCACTGTGTAGTGGGAACTGTTGTACGGTGCCATTTGTACTCATTACCTGACCCGAGACCTGTGGAGGAACCATCACTTGCTGCTGACTCATTGGTGCCAAAGGTATTTGCATTTGCTGATTAGGTACCATGGGTAACTGCTGTTGCATCGGCTGCATTTGCGTCATCTGCATACGGGGCATCTGCATCTGCTGCATAGGTTGCAATCCCTGCAACTGATTTATGGTCTGAAAATTTGGGTTTGTACCTCTCATTTTCGGTCCCCTCATTGTCTGAAATGCATTGAAATCATTGTTTTGCTGACCAACACCTACACCTGCACCTGCACCTTCCTGCACCACCATCGGGCACTCGCGTTTCCAATGACCGACAATTCCGCACACGTGACACGGCATCACCTTCTTCATTGCCTGCACACCCGTTACAACAGTGTTCAAATCCGGACCATTATTCGCAAAACCTCCTCTGCCTCTGCCTCTAGGCTGTGACTGAAACGCCATGTTTCCCTGCAACTGCTGCTGCGGTTGCGGTACCTGCTGTTGGAACCCTTGCATCCCTTGCAAACCTTGCAGACCTGTCTGAGCTGCTTTAAGCTGCATCATCATCACCTTCTCTTTCAACCTTTTCTGCTTCACTTCAATTTCGTCGCTACAGTATTTCGCATAATTCAACACCTCATCAATCGGTTTCGACTGCCAACAAATCAAATGCGACTTTATCATCTGGCTTATCTCCGGTCTCAGCCCTTCCACAAATCTGAACACAAAATGAAGCATGTCCTTCGCCTCTATTGTCTCTGTGCCACTGTAGTTCTTAAACGCCTTTAACAACCTCTCATAGTAACTATGAATCGACTCTTTAGCCTCTTGGGCCGTTCTATCAATCTTCTGCCAATCCACATTTTTCGCGGCAACCTTCGTCTTCAAATGCTCAATCACCTTGTAGTACAAGCTCATCACCATGGGTGATGGTGCACCCGTCTCCCTGTCTCTTTCTGGTTCACTTGTCGGCCAACCTACAGCTCTTTTGCAATCCTCCCACAAATCTGCTGGAACTACAGTCTCAAAGAGAGTATTCAGGTCTTCCCAAAGGCATTTCGCAAGCTTCACAAACCTATCAGTCTGTTGATACCATTCGATTGGCTTCTCTCTCAGTTTGGGAAAATCGTCCGTAAAAGACTGAATATCGCTTCTGTGCCATGGTACATGTATTAATTTTCCCCCTGCTGTCTCCCTCATTGGTAACATGGTTACTGTCTCGCTGCTTTGTGGTCTTTTCTCATTATGCTCTGTAGCACTGTCCCTCCTCTTTTCCTTTCTCTTTACCCATCTGCTTTCCCACTTGTCTAAGCACCTCCATACTTGTGCACTCTGCAGCAATTCTCTAAGGTGTGCCTTCATGCCTGCTGACCTCATGTGTTCAAAATCTGTGGCCCCAAAATCCAACCTGTAGCTTCTGCTCAAGTGTTTCATCTTGTCTATGTCAACCCCGTTTCTGTCAGCTACTTCCTGCAAACTTTTATGTACCTTGTTCACTTCTTTCGTAATCTTTGGACATAGGTATCTCAGCTCTTCTTCCGTGTAGGACTCTAACCTATTCACACCCATAGTCCCTTCCACCAATTCTTGTGCTTCCATGTTCAGCCTCATCCTAGTCAGGTAATCTTCTCCTTTCCCACTGTCTGAACTTTGTGTGGAATTCAGACTGTTGAACCACTGTGTCAGCTGTTGCGCATTCAACCCCATCAGTGTAGCGTTCACATCGACTGCCATTGATGGTTGCGGCAACTTTTCAGTGTTCGATGTTAGAGGTATTATCAGTGGGGGACTCGACCTCACCAGTGTCGACTGAGCACATATGGGACTAAACTCCATCAGGGTCCCAGATCCATTTGGCTGAGCCGCTATAGGAGTTATCCCTGGAGTGTTTTCTATGCACCTCCTCTCTGTCCCATTCTGCAGCATTGATCCCTGACCGCTCATACCTAAATTAGGCTGACTATACAAAGGTACCGGTGGACCTACAGTAATGGGTAGCGATATCGCATCTGGGTTCTGTCCATTTCCCATGTTCTGAGGCACGTTCATTCCCACACTATGGGTCATCATTGCCGGCATGCCCATCTGACTCCCCGTCATCTGAGCATGTGCTGTTCCCCCCTGCATCTGCTTCTGAGGCATCAAAAACTGAGTTGATTCAGCTTGTGTCATTGTTGGATTGTGACCATTCTGTACTCCCCTTACGGTTGGATCTAGAATCATTCCTGCACCGTTGTCACTGCTGTAGTACCCTGGGATCTGCGGCTGATAATTTTCTGCTGGTTTCAACATGGGCACATCTGGATATATTCTCCTAACCTGCGGTATCTGCGGGGTAAACAGTAAACTCGGGTCCTTAGATCCCGATGACGCTCCTGAACTCTGAGTTTCACTGTTCCGTACCGATGCCGGAGGGGCAGAACTGGTACTTGGACCTTGTCCATTCTCCGCATAAGGTGGTGGACGGTCGTTCAGCAATTGCATGATTAACTCCTCATCCTCTAGCTCCTCTTCTCTTCTCAACTTTTCCTCATCCTCTTTATCCTTGGAACACTTTCTGTCTGTCTTACAGGTAGCTTTCTTACCTGTCTCCTCTTCTTCCTTAGTAATTGCTGGAAACAATTTTATCCCCTGCAATACATCAGACCTCCACACCTTCTGTGCATTATCCCACCTAGCGTCCGCTAGTGTCTTTTCTACCTTCCTTATCCTGTTCTCGAACTTATTTTGCTGTTGCTGTCTAGCCATCAATTCCCAAATTGCTAGAGCCTCAAACTGTGCTGGCCTTGGAGGTACCTTCATGTCGTACATCGTGAATCTCAAATTCTCTAGGATCCTTATATTGAATGTCCCATGTATCGGGAACGCTACGCTCCCATGTTTCTCTGTCAGTTTGTGCCATTGCTTTAGCCAAAGACACGGAGCTACCCCCTTCTCTTCCATTACAATGTAAGCTGGTGTACCTTCGGGCGGCGTCTCCTCTCCTACGCTCGCTTTAATGTAAGACTCCCCCTTCATCACACTCCTCAATGCTTTAAAGAATTTAATTTTTCTCGTCTTTTATTTCACAAAATTTGTAATCAATAGGTGACTTTAATTCCCGGAATACTCTTCGCCTGCCTTTCCCCTTCCAATCGAGCCCCACGGACTGCGTCCAATCCGTGTGCGACCCTTCTCTCCAACCAACCTATCCCAGCGCGGTTCCTAGTGACGTCACACTCACACACACTGCGGCTGACAAAGCCTCGCGGCTAGTCCTCCTTCACTCACCTCTTTTCGTGACAACTTTTTGCATGTATCGCGAGCTACCAAAAAATAAAACAGATCTGTCGGTTTACTACAGGAAGGGTAACACAGTCGCTTCAGGACCTTAGGGACCTTTCACTAGCCTCGGCCGCTATTCCGTCTTTCTCGGTCCCCACGTTCGCAAGCAAATATGACCCGCAGACCTACTCTCAACTTGTCAATGATCTGTTCTAGTGCACTTAGAATCTTGTCAAAGCCCGAAGTCGAAGTTCCTTTCACTCCCTAACACACGTACCGACTTGTTGACCACGCCCGATCAACCTACTAAACCGCCCAGACCACAACATGGATCAACATACTCCGGAGTCTCTTGACCTCGCAGGGCCCGTCTCAACAACAACAACCACGTGGACCTTTTTATGCACAAAGCGCCACACGCACATGAAGTTCGACGACTTCCCTACTCTCACACTCGGAGCCGCACCTCCGCTATTTCTATGAAGTTCGACGACTTCTCTACTTCTACACTCGGAGTCGCACCTCCGCTATCCTCTATAAAGAAAAAAAATCCTCATAACCTTTTCACACACCCTGCGGCAATAAACTGTGCAAGCGCAAAACCCTAACTTCACTCATACCATCACTAGTACCGCCAACGCTGTTTCCACTCCTCCGTTCTCTCCATTCGCAAGCTCCGAGATCCCGGGAAAGTCGCGGTGGACCTAGCCCATCATCATTCTGTCAATCAGTTTTATCCAAGAAAAATCTAATTCAACTTCTCGAATGGGGGTCTCAAAAATGCGTAACCGTTAATTCAACACCATGTACTTTAAGAGTACAGGGTCCCAAAAGACGAAACCGTCCTCTGCTACCATCTACTGATAGAGCGGTCCGTAGTAATAATTTACCTGTGTTCGGACGCTCTTTAGGCCGATGAATCTTTTGACTAAGTGGGAACACTCCGTACTCTTATATCGATCAGTTGCATCGAATCAATAATCAATAACGTACATAAGCAATACCCTGATCAACATAACACTTAACAATTAGTCCAGAATACATTTCGACGAACCCTGACCTTTCAGTCAGGAATAACCACACCAGTTTATTGCAAAGTTAGTGAATTTATTTCCCTATATTAATAAAGCTAGCACGATATAGATGTGTCTCAATACCAAATGATAAACATAAATGAACATTAATAGCTGTCCATAACGGCGAAACAAGTGTAATCTATGTAGCATTTGAATCACAAGGCATTCGATAATAGCAATGCAAATCACTAATACGATAATCTGTAATGAGCTAATTGCGTACATTTAGTCAGCATAACAAGATCTCAAATTGCATCGTGCGACATATGGAATCCTCGTCTAACCTCAAATTAGCATCGGCATGTGGGACTTCATGCAAAAACAATTTAGCAACATTAATTTAGAAAAACTCCTAACTAGGGCTCTTATCAAAATCAGCAGTTGGTTACCTAAAAGAAACACAATGCAATTTCACAATTTCCTTTCATATTTACCAATTACGATCAGCATACAAGGAAGTCTTCGTCTCACAGGTACCGTTCTTCGGTCAGCATGGGTACCGTTTCTCGATCGGCATGGGACGGGGCAAAGGGGCAGGGGTGGACGGGGCAATTGCCTCACGGCGGCAAGGTAAAACTACTACTTCATGCAAAGGGACAAATCAAAGTTAAAGTCTCTAGGGCCAGAATCATTAAAGTCTCTTTCTCTCGATTAGAGAAAGCATCAAAGTATCTCTCAAAATGGCGTCGCAGCAAAGTGGGCCATAATAGCTACGAAGTCTGCAAAATGGCGGGTATCGAGCTGGTAATAGCTGTAATGGCCTAATTTCTTCTCGTGCACCTGGTTTTTATAGACAACAGTTCGAATCCAGTAGGGTCTTCCATTGGAGGGTTCATAGGTTAGCTTCAAATTGTCCAATCAAAAACAACAGTTCTCAAGCTTTTACTTAAGCATACATTATCCTTGGAGATGGGTACGCAAGTTGCAACATAGTATACCAATTAGCTCACTTTCAGAGCCTCCATTGTCCGCACCTGCAAATCGACCTTGGAGTAAAGAGAAAATATGCCAGGCTGGCACGAAACTTTAAGATAAGCATGTGAACGGTTTCAGTGGAAAAGTACAGCTTCAAGCAAAATACACGTTTAATAGCACATTGGAAAAATACGGGCATCTAAACCGTGAGACCAGGCAACTAGGCCAAAGCCTCCACTAAAGTTATGCTAAGCTAAAGCATTTCAAACAAGCAAATCGTAGCACACGTTTATGATTATGCCGGATTAGTGCAATTCTAATACACCACGTTATATAAAGCACGCTTATAAATGTTGGCAAACTACTCTGAGGGCACATTTTGTCCCCGTACAATCTTTGTTAGTTCGGTTAAAGTCACACATGATTATTTCACACTACGTTTATGCATTAATAAATAAAAACCTTCATTTTCTGCTTCATCAACTGGCATTGGACATCGATACTATTGCCTGGCCAGAAGTAAAATTGCCCATTCATTTACAACATCAGTGTCACGCGAGAACAAAAGTGTACCATTAAATGAATACTCAAACATTGAAAGTACTATTGCCAACATTTTGCCCACCCATGCAGCACTTCCTTCTTCCTCTGCACTTCTTCCATTTTCATTCTTGCAATAATGTAGAATTGAGTTTTTTGCTGCCGCCTCCGATTTACCTTCCAGCCACCCTTTGTATCAGGGCCACAAACAGGTGCAGACACTAGCAAGAAAGTGTGTCTAGAATGTATCTGTGATTGCTTCGGGTATTCGAGCCAGTAAAAGACATTTGACAGTGATAGCTGAGCAACTCAAAGAGGCGTCAGGGATGCTTCCCATGGGTGGTACATCGGCGTTCCTGTGTAAGCACCCATAGATTTTGACACGAAGCCTTACCTATCAACATTTGTAAGTAGGACTTTGTCCCAAAAATGTACGCATCATCAGGGTAGGTGTAAAGTTGAGGAAACTTTTTTATTTCTCCAAACTTTTCAATGCATGTGTGCTATACAACACAATTACAAAGATGATGAAGTTTTAAACTATGTCTAAGCATAGCTTTTTATACTGGATGCTACCCTTCTAGTACAAAACCTATGCTAGACATCACACAAATACCAGTGAACAACGGTGCTATGTGTTTGTGTGGCAAACAGAAGCCTAAAATGCAACAACATGGGAGGTGAGAGTAACAGCACTGTATCTTAGTAGAAATGACAATGTCCTGCTCTCTACTTTTCACACAGCACTGCAACTTTGATTAAGCTGTTAACCTGCTGCACTGTGCTGTGTTGCAGGGAATGTATAGATATTAACACCTTACCTACTAAGATATGGTGCTGTTGCTTACTCCCCTGGTGCTGGCAAATTCTGAGCTGGCTCGCATGACACACACCAATGTACCATAGTGAAAAGGTGTCTGCATGATGTCTAGCATAGGCTTTGTACTGAAAGGGTATCCGTCAAGTTTTGTAAAGTATGCTTAGGCATAGCTTAAAGCTTTTCCAGCATTGTATGTGTACTGTGCATTACAGCACAATGTCAGTGTTTTAAAGCTTTGGAGAGAAAACCGTTTCCAAATTTACACATGCCTTGAGGAGGTGTACATATTTGCTGCAAAACCCTGCCTACAAATGTTAGTAGATAGGACTTTGAGTCAAATTCCATAGTTGGTTGAATGGAAAGGCCCATGTACCAACCTTGGGACATCATGTTGACCCAAAGTAGGGCAACACTGTGCACAATGGTACTTTGTTTCACTTTAGGCATACTTTCCAACACAAAGCAAGTTTTGTGCTGGAAAGTGAATTCACATGTTTTGGAAATTGTGTTACTGGTTATAGGGGGTTAAAGCTTTCTCAAGTAGCATCCACAATTCCTGTTAGGGTAAATTCAGAAGCAAACCCCAAATTAACCTGTGGCTAACCCTCTAATAGGTTGGCACAAGCAGACAGGTTTAATGTGGAAGCAATGTGTAAAGTATTTATGGAGCGCTTCACATACTAATCAAGTGACAACAACACAAGAAAATTCCCTCACCAACTTAGAAAAAAAATATATATTTGTATACATTATTTGAGACCTAAACGACAAAAGTCCAATCAGTAGAACAGGAGTTATGAAAGTTTAAAGATTTAGATGTAAATAGTGCCTCAAATAAAGCGCCAACTGTGGTTATCTGGTTGTGCTGGACCAGGCCAAAGTCAAACGTTCAGACCAGCCACAGTGGACCGCAGGCCGGACACACGGACCAAGTTAGGCCTGCTGAACTAAGGCCCAGATTTATACTTTTTGCGGCAAAACTGCACAAACGCAGTTTTGCGGCAAAAAGTATGGCGCCGGCTAAGAGTTAATCCAAAGCGCCAGCCGGGCGCCAAATTTTTGGAATGCTACAAGCCGGTGCTAAGCTTAGACTAGCATCAGACAAAATTACATTAGCCGGGTAGGGGTGGCGGTGGTGGTACGGGTGAAGGGGGTTTTGCCTCAAAAAATGACGCTAGGCTGGTAAGAGGCAAAAAAATGTCGTTAACTAGCCTAGCATCATTTCCTGATGCACAACCATGCATACCACATGACTCCTGTCTTATACAAGACAGGAGTCATGCCCACCACCCCAATGGCCAGCACAGGGAGCCAGTGTCCCCTGGGCATGGCCATTGCACCCAGTGCCATGTAGGGGGGCCCATGTCAGGGCCCCCATTGGCACTTAAAAAAAGTCTAAAAAAATACTTACTTATACTTACCCTACTTACCTGGGATGGGGTCCTCCATCCTCTTCTGTCCCTCTGGTGTGGGTGGGGGTGTTCCTGTGGCTTGGGGTGGGCACCTGTGGGCCCATTCCATGATGTTTGACCATGGAAATGGGTCCACAGGACCCCTATCGCCTGGTCTGACCCAGTTTTAAAGCCCAGCTCACCTGAGTTCTTGTTCAGTTCTGATGGAGGTTGAAGACAATCCGACCCCACCCTGAAACTGCTTGTTCCAGCACACTAGTTTTTAAAACAGTGCACTAAGAACAGAAGCTCAAGGGAAGGGGGGAAGTGGATAAAATAAAATAAAATAGAGAGACAACACCGTTCTTGCGTTTCCACTGTTGAAGTGCTGCACAAATCTGCGGCCCTTTCTGACTTCTGTAGAAACTGGTGCCTAATGAAACATAAACAAAGAACAGATAAGTGCAACCTATTCCTAAATGGGTTCCTGACTATCCCTTTATTTATTAGAAATTCTCTTCTAAAAGTACCTCTTGGATCCTGGTCTCTAGTTTCCAGGTTTGCAATGTGTTACTGCTCTGGGATGTGTTTTCTATTACTGTAAAACTTTTTTCCCATATTTCCAGAATCTTTTATAAAACAAATACTGTACTTTTACATCAAAATACAGCATGTAATTTGTGCAAGTCCTTGATTTACTGTTTGCCTTGCTGTTAATGGTTTCCACTGTTCGATTCTTAAAAGTTCCATGAGAAAAAACAATGTTTGCTTCACAAAGTTCTGCAAAATATTCTTGTAACAAAGAGTTTGAATCACAATGTTCGTGGAAGGTATTTCGTTTCAAATTGTCTATACACGAATCCAGAAATTGTTGTCAAAGTTCTTTCAGGTAATAAAAGGTTTTGCACTTACTTGTTGCTGGCAAGAGATACTGATCAGTCTAACCTTGTCTTCTTTCTCTTTTGCAGGTTACTCATAGGAGAGAGGCTGAAGCAAGGAGGAACCGGAAACCGGAAGAAGGAAGAGCCAGAAGCTGCGCCCATTGAAGTCAATGAAAGTCTGTAAAGAGCAAGAGTGCCAGCGCCGAGGGATCTGTTCTCAGGTAAGCGGGAGGTAGACGAGCACAAGCACTGTGTGAGGCTCGGGGGATGCCTTTTATAGACAGGGCTGGGTGTGGTTTGAAGGGCTGGGTGTGGTCCTCACATGCTGCACATGTTCTTGGAAGGTGTGCAGAGCTGGGTGTGGTTTGAAGAGCTGGGTGTGGTCCTCACATGCTGCACATGTTCTTGAAAGGTGTGCAGAGTTTCAGTTATTATGCAAATGAGTTGGATTAACACATGGCCTAGAGAGGAGTGTTTTAAAGAAGCCTTGGTAAAAGCAAGGCCCAATGTGTAAACAAAACAGCACATTAAACAACATACACAGAAGCCTAGGGGGGGGGAAGGTGAGATAACAAGAAAGGCTTTCAATAGTAAGTTTAAAAGGGAGCTATTACAGAACCCACTAGTGCAGTGAGAGGGGACATGCTCTTTGCTGTGTACAAACCCTAACAGTTGCCCCCCTCAAAGGCCCTCCTACAGGACGGGGTTTTCCTGGATTTTTTAAATAAAACCGTCTAATCAGCTGTGGGGCATGTACATATGATGCTGGTTCCCATGAATTCTCAGATTCATCATATCCTTTCCATTCTACTAAATAAAACAGACGTCCACTAATTCTTTTTGAGTCTTTTATGCTTTTCACTTCATATTCCAGATTTCCCTTAATTGGTATGGGTGGAGGTGGTGGTTCAGGTCGGGTTTTTGAGTTGTACGGCTTAAGCAAGGACACATGGAATGTAGTATGTATTGGATATTCTTTTGGTAAATCTAATTTTACTGTTACCGGGTTTACTATGGCAGTTATACTAAAGGGTCCAATGAAACGTGGTTGCAGCTTTCGGGATCCCTCTATGTTTAGGTTCTTTGTGGAGAGCCATACCTTGTCACCAATTTTATACATTGGGGCCTCAGACCTGTGTTTGTCTCCTTGTCTTTTCATGCTTTCCTTGTACTTTAATAAATGTTTCCTGGCTTTGTCTTGTATGTCACCTAACCTCGTTAGTCTATCCGTTACTGTAGGCAACAGGGAATCTTCTAACAAAATGGGTATAGCTCTTGGATGATACCCCTGCAAGAAATAGAATGGTGAGCAAAGTAGAGCTGAATGCTCAGTATTATTATAAACAAACTCTGCTACAGGGAGAGCTTCCAACCATTCACTAGAATAATCAGCCAATAAACAACGTAGCGTTTGAAGTAAGGTTTGGTTCAGTCGTTCAGTCTGTCCATCTGTCTCTGGGTGGAAAGCAGTGGATAAGGCCACATCTATTTTCAGTTTTTCACATAATTTTTTCCAAAATCTGGAGTTGAACTGGCTCCCTCGGTCTGAAACCACTTTCCTTGGCAAACCATGTAAACGCACAATTTCCCTTATAAAAATATCGGCAAATTCTGCCGCCGTGGGTAATTTCCGTAATGGTTCAAAATGTGCCATTTTAGATAAAAAATCCACTATAACCAACACTGTTGTGAAGGAATTTACAGGTGGTAAACCTACAATAAAGTCTACGCTCACAGTGTGCCAAGGTTGTTTGGGTGTTGGCATTGGTATTAACAAGCCGTCAGGAGCCTTATGAGAAGATTTATGTCTTGCACAAATTGGACAGGTAGTGACAAATTGCTTAATGTCCTTTCTTATAGTGTCCCACCAAAAGTGTTTTTGCACATTTTCCAGGGTTTTTACCCAACCAGGATGACCTGCCAAGGGTGAGGCGTGATGCCAAATTATCACCTGTGTTTGTAATTCAAAGGTGGGCACTAACAGCATGTTGTCGTGATACAATAAACCTCGTTGTATTGTGTTATGGGAATCCTTTAACCAATCCTGAGGTGCTATTTGCATGTGTGCATTATATAGATCTGTGATGAAATCCTTCTGTTGTACTGGTGCCAACAACTTTTGGGGAGGAATAATGGGTTCTCCTATTTTATCTTGTTTCATGTCTGAGGTATGTCCGTATCTAGATAACACATCAGATTGAATTTGTTGTGCACCTGGTCTATAGGTTATAACAAAGTCAAATGTGCTAAAAAAAATTAACCAGCGCATCTGACGTGGTGGTGTTAGTGCTTTAAGTGATCCAAAAAACTGTAGGTTCTTATGGTCAGAAAAGATTGTAACTGGGTACTTGGCTCCCATTAAATGGTGCCTCCATTCTGAAAAGGCTACTTTGATAGCTAGTAGTTCCCTTTCAGTCACAGTGTAATTTTGTTCAGCTGGCAATAACGTTTTGGAATAGAAGGCTATAGGATGTAACTGGCCATCTACTGCATCTCGTTGAGAGAGAACTCCTCCTAAAGCTACTTGTGAAGCATCCGCTTCAACAAAAAAGGGCAAGTCAGGATCAGGATGTTTCAGAATTGGGGCTGAAGTGAACTTTTGTTTTAGGAGTTGAAAGGCGTGTGCCGCCTCATCAGTCCAAAGAAATCGTTGCCCTTTCCGCAACAAGGTAGTTATTGGGGCCGCAATGTCTGCAAAATGTGCAATAAACCTCCTATAAAAATTGGCGAAACCCAGAAATTTCTGAATATCTTTTACAGAGGATGGTACTGGCCAATCAGCAATAGCACTGATTTTCTTTACATCCATAGTTATTCCTTGAGGTGACAGGCAGTATCCTAAAAAGTCCACCTTGTTGACATTAAAAGTACACTTTTCTAACTTAGCAAAAAGATGATTTTCTTTTAACTTTGATAATACTGCACGAACATGTTGGGTATGTTCTTCTGAGTTCTTAGAGTAAATGAGGATGTCGTCTATGTATACTATGACACAAACGTCCAGGAATTCGTGTAGGACTTCATTTATAAAGAACTGAAAGGCCGCAGGGGCATTACATAACCCAAAGGGCATTACTGTGTACTCAAATAAACCAAACTTTGTCTTGAAAGCTGTCTTCCACTCATCCCCCTCTTTTACTCGGACCAGGTGGTAAGCTCCCCGCAGATCTAGTTTAGTGTATACAGTAGAATGTCTTAATTGATCCAACAACACAGGTATTAGAGGAAGAGGATATTTATTCTTTATTGTAGCCTTATTTAGTCCTCTATAATCGATACACGCGCGCAGGGATTTATCCGGCTTCGGGATAAAAAAGAGTGGAGATGACACCGGAGATGTGGAATGACGGATGAACCCAGACTGTAGTAGGTCATCTAGGTAGGTTCTTAAGTATTTGGTTTCTTCGTCAGTCAAAGCATATACTCTGTTATTAGGTAAATGGGCCCCTGGGATAAGATCTATACGGCAGTCATAAGACCGATGTGGGGGCAGCACACTAGCCTTTACTGGATCAAAGACGTCTTTAAAGTCAGAATATTCAGGAGGGAGACTTGGTTCATCTTGTGTAACACTAGCACAGTGTAATACTGTGCTCTGTTCTGTACCTGCTTCTTGATAGCAATTGGTTCTACAGAAAGAGGAATCCAAAGTAACAGTTCTATTCACCCAATCAATTTTTGGGTTATGAGTTGTTAACCAGGGTACCCCGAGAATCAAACCAAAATTAGGAGTATCTATCAGATCAAAGCTAATCACCTCTGTGTGCCCGTTCTGACAGACCATAACAAGTGGACTTGTTTGTTTTGTGATTAATCCAGAGGTCAATTCTGACCCATCCACTGCACATACTGCTTCTGGACAAGGCTTTAGGCACATAGGAAGTCCTAAGATTTCAGCTAACTTATTATCCACAAAATTTCCTGTCGCGCCTGAGTCCAGTAGGACAGGGAGAGAATGCCTCACTTGGGTAGTAACAATTAAAACAACCTGAATGATTAAATGTCTAGGTATGTGCGGTACCCTGAAGGCTGCAGCATTAGAGGTTTGATTAAGATGTTTTCTCGAACAAGTAACCTCTCCCCTTGTCGAGCTTAATCGTTTCCCGATTCAGTTGAGGAGGTGGAGCAAACAGCACCCTTTCGTGGAGTTTTAGGCTTTACTGGACATTCTCTGGCAAAGTGACCTGCCCTGCCACAATATAAACATAATTGAAATGTTCTCCTTCTTTCTTTTTCCTCTGATGTGAGTGGACCTCTGAGTGTCCCTATTTGCATAGGCTCTGGTTCAGGGAGTTTATTATCTGTGTCTTTCTTCTCGTGTCTAATAAAAGTTAACCGTGATTCCAGTTTGTATTTATCTCCCTTTCTTTCTCCTAGTCTATGTTCTAATTTCACAACTAAATCTACAAAGTCTGAATAGTCTTTTGGCAAATCAACGATATGAGCCAGCGCGTCTTTTAACTCGTCTCTCAAACCTTTATAAAAAAGGGAGACACGCTTTTCTTCTGGCCACTGTGTCTCGGTGAGTAAACGATTAAAACTAGTGAGATAGGCCAATAAATCCTTGTTACCTTGTTTAAGATTTAAAAGCTCATTATCACTTGCCTGCATGAAAGTGTGTTTTGCAAAAAGGCTGGTCATGTTACGTTTAAATTGATTCCAATTATGGAGGATGGGATCATCTCTATCCACGAAAGGAATTGACCAATTGGCTGCTGTGCCACCCAAATAAGACAAGACGAATGCCACTTTCGTATCATCAGTAGGGAACTGTTGTGGCTTACAAATGAAGTGTAATTGACATTGATTGATAAAACCATGGAATTTGTTACTATCTCCATGAAAACGTTCAGGTGCTGCTAAGGGCACAACATTAGGAACATTAACAGTAACCTCAACTGGGGAAGGCAAAGTTGTATGTTTTGATGGCGCCCCTGTCTCTGAGGAGGTTTAAAACAAAGGCGTAGAAGCTGTGTTCCACTGAGATCCACTAAATTTATACCTGCTTAAATCCTGTTTTAAAGAGGTATTCTCCATCTTTAATCTCTCTATTTCCTCTTGCATATGTTGCAAGATGCCAGACACTGATTCATTATGAGCCAAGTCCTCATTTAGGGCCTGCGCCATATCGGTGACGACAATGCCCTCTATTTCTTCCCCGGTATTCATCGTCCACCAGAACTGAAATATTTTAAAGGCTTGTGCTTCTGTCAAAGCCCAGCTCACCTGAGTTCTTGTTCAGTTCTGATGGAGGTTGAAGACAATCCGACCCCACCCTGAAACTGCTTGTTCCAGCACACTAGTTTTTAAAACAGTGCACTAAGAACAGAAGCTCAAGGGAAGGGGGGAAGTGGATAAAATAAAAAAAAGAGAGACAACACCGTTCTTGCGTTTCCACTGTTGAAGTGCTGCACAAATCTGCGGCCCTTTCTGACTTCTGTAGAAACTGGTGCCTAATGAAACATAAACAAAGAACAGATAAGTGCAACCTATTCCTAAATGGGTTCCTGACTATCCCTTTATTTATTAGAAATTCTCTTCTAAAAGTACCTCTTGGATCCTGGTCTCTAGTTTCCAGGTTTGGAATGTGTTACTGCTCTGGGATGTGTTTTCTATTACTGTAAAACTTTTTTCCCATATTTCCAGAATCTTTTATAAAACAAATACTGTACTTTTACATCAAAATACAGCATGTAATTTGTGCAAGTCCTTGATTTACTGTTTGCCTTGCTGTTAATGGTTTCCACTGTTCGATTCTTAAAAGTTCCATGAGAAAAAACAATGTTTGCTTCACAAAGTTCTGCAAAATATTCTTGTAACAAAGAGTTTGAATCACAATGTTCGTGGAAGGTATTTCGTTTCAAATTGTCTATACACGAATCCAGAAATTGTTGTCAAAGTTCTTTCAGGTAATAAAAGGTTTTGCACTTACTTGTTGCTGGCAAGAGATACTGATCAGTCTAACCTTGTCTTCTTTCTCTTTTGCAGGTTACTCATAGGAGAGAGGCTGAAGCAAGGAGGAACCGGAAACCGGAAGAAGGAAGAGCCAGAAGCTGCGCCCATTGAAGTCAATGAAAGTCTGTAAAGAGCAAGAGTGCCAGCGCCGAGGGATCTGTTCTCAGGTAAGCGGGAGGTAGACGAGCACAAGCACTGGGTGAGGCTCGGGGATGCCTTTTATAGACAGGGCTGGGTGTGGTTTGAAGGGCTGGGTGTGGTCCTCACATGCTGCACATGTTCTTGGAAGGTGTGCAGAGGTGGGTGTGGTTTGAAGAGCTGGGTGTGGTCCTCACATGCTGCACATGTTCTTGAAAGGTGTGCAGAGTTTCAGTTATTATGCAAATGAGTTGGATTAACACATGGCCTAGGGAGGAGTGTTTTAAAGAAGCCTTTGTAAAAGCAAGGCCCAATGTGTAAACAAAACAGCACATTAAACAACATACACAGAAGCCTAGGGGGGGGGGGGGGGGGAAGGTGAGATAACAAGAAAGGCTTTCAATAGTAAGTTTAAAAGGGAGCTATTACAGAACCCACTAGTGCAGTGAGAGGGGACATGCTCTTTGCTGTGTACAAACCCTAACACCCAGGCATTATATAACGGCAATAAGCAGTCTTAGCACCATTATTTAGGCCCGCCTCCCACCCGTACACTATTTGAGCACAGGAGGATAAATAGGGCGCTGTGGGCTTAGAGTAATTTTTTAGACGGGAACGCCTACCTTGCATCTCATTGATGCAAGGTGGGTTCACGCACCCAAAAATGACGTTTGACACTAGACGGGTCGAGAATGCATCACGCAATGATGGTTCCAAAGAAGCTGCTGCAGGGTTGCGCTGCAAAGCCCTGCATCGCCATTGAGGTGCAATCTGTGAGGGGCTTGTGATGCGAAGGCCTGCATCGAGATGCGTCATGCAGCAGTGGTCTGAGGAAATTGTGGGCTGTAATGCGAGGTCCGGCATTGAGGATGTGCCATGCTGAGCCAGTTCTGAAGAGTTGCGTCCAAGGGTCCAGTATTTATATGTGGTTTTCATTTTGAAGTAGGAGAAGGTTTTGGAGGTTTCCACCCAAAAGATGTTTGGAATTTCCTGCCTCCCTACCCTGGACCCAGCTTGTATGGTGACACAAAAGACTTGTGACAAAATCTTCTGTGGGTGTGCTCGGCAGAGCCTTTGTGATTGTGCAAGTGTGATAGTTGATAGCTCCCACCGATCATGGCTATCTTGCCAACACATATTTCCCCTTTGTCTCACTGTCAGGGAGCAATACACAAAGACCAAATGCTAGCTGTTAGAAATGGGGTCTCTAGTTGGCAGGGGTATACACCCTTGTCCAAGTAGGGACCACAATCCTAGTCAGGGTAAGTCACACACAATCCAATTTATCCTGTGCCCACCCTTTGGTAGCTTGGCACTGAGCAGTCAGGCTTAACTTAGAAGGCAATGTGTAAAGTATTTGTGAAATATATTATACAATAACACAGTGAAAACACCACAAAAATACACCACACAGGTTTAGAAAAATAGATAATATTTATCTGTATAAAATAAGGTCAAAACAACAAAGATCCACTAAGCACAAGTTAAAATATTACTTTTAAAAGGTTTAAAAGAGTCTCAATCCTTAGAAATAAACAGTTATCTTTTTGTTACACTCAGTACCTGTTACGTGTCAAAAATAACGATGCACAGAGACCGCAGAGGAGGAGATGCGTGGAAAAATAAGGTGTTGCATTGGATTTTCCGATGCGGCATAGACGATGCATTGTTTCTTTCCACGCTTTCCACGCTGAAAGGGGTTTCCATTGCTTTTCAGCACGCAGTCTTGCTTCCTCACAGATGTAGGGATATTTTGACATCCAGGGACGAAGTATGAAGATCCTTGACGCACTGGAAGAAGGCACGGGCACTGCGTCGATCTGGTAGGCGACGCATAAATTTTTTCCTTCACAAGGCAGGTGCTGTGCAGCAATTTCTCAGTCGCAAGGCAGGCTCTGCATCATTTTTGGCAGGTGTTGCATCGATTTTTGACAAGGAATTTCTTGAAGAAATGAAGTCTTTGTTGGCCCTGAGACTTCAGAAACAGGAGGAAAGCTCAGTCCAAACCCTTGGAGAGCACTTTTGGGGAAAGGCAGAGTCCTTCCAGCCAAGTCATAGGCCAGCAGGGCAGCAGTCCTTCACAGCAAAGCAGTCTAGATGAGTCCTTTGGGCTGCCAGACAGCTCCTCTGACAGGGTGCACGTGTAGGTCCAGAAGTGTCTGAGTTGGGAGGGGTCAGAGACCCAGTTTCTATACCCAAAAATGCCTTTGAAGTGGGGGATACTTCAAAGAGTGGTTTTGAAGTGCACAAGTTCCCCATCAGTCCAGTCCTCTCTGCCAGTGTCTTAGTGGGGGGGGAGGTTAGCAGCCTGTTGTGTGAGGGCAGGCCACTGGCCTTTGAAATGTAAGTGTCAGGCCCTCCACCCTTCCAGCCCAAGAAGACCCATTTCAGAATGTAGATGAATGCAGGTGTGACTGAGTGTCCTGTGTGTGTGGTTGTCTGGGTGAAATGCATAAGGAAGCTGCCAACCAGCACAGACCAGACGTTGGTTGGAGACAGGCTGTAAAGCACAGATGTCTTAAGTGCTCACTTTCTAAAAGTGGCATTTCTAAAATACTAATATTAAATCCAACCTCACCAATAAGCAAGGTTTTCCATTACCATTCTGGCCATACTAAATATGACCTGGCTACCCAGTCAGATCACAATCACCCACTCAAAAAGTATACGAGGGCAGTCTTAATGCTGGTCTATGAAAGGAGGATGCCTCACAGTAGTGGAAAACGAATGTAGGAGTTTTCTGCTACCAGGACATATAAAACTCATAAGTATATGTCCTGCCCTTTACCTACATAGCACCCTGCCCTATGGGTTACTGAGGGCATACGTTAGGGGTAACTTATATGTGGAAAAAAGGGGAGTTTAAGGCTTGGCAAGTCCTTTTAAATGCCAAGTCGAAGCGGCAGTGAAACTGCACACACAGGCCTTGCAAGGGCAGGCCTAGGGGATACTTAGGAGGGTGGTACAATACGTGCTGCAGGTCCACCAGAAGCATTTAATTTACAGGCCCTGAGCACATGTATTGCACTTTACTAGGGACTTATAAGTAAATCAAATTGGGGATGGACCAATGTTATCATTTTTAATGTCGAGAGCATATACACTTTAGCACTGGTTAGCAGTGGTAGAGTGCACAGAGTCATAAAATCAGCAAAAACAGTGTCAGAAAAGTGGGGGGAGGTAGGCATAAAGTTGGTGGATGACCACCCTAAGGCTGTCAGGTCTAACACTAGCTATACTTAGTCTTGTGGCCAAGGAACAGGCCGCAGACACCAAATGGTCAGGACAAGAAACCGACAACTTTCCAAAAGTGGTATATTGAGAATTGTGACTTAAAATCCAACTTTGCCATTAAGGATCATTTTAATTTACAATTCTTTAGACACCAAACTTGACAGTACTACTTGGTCTCAATTGAAACGTATTACTTATTAACTATAATAAGTAAGTGAATATTATCCTATGGGGGAGTTAAACCTTGCAGTAGTGAAAAACAATTTTAAGATTTTTTCACTACCGGCACACGTAAAACATAAAAGTACATGTCCAACTTTTTAAATGACCTGCCCCTTGCCTTCTGGGCTGTTTAGGGCCTCCCATAACGGTGATATATATGTATTAAAAATAAATATTTAGGCTTGGCCAAAGGTTTATTTTGCCAGGTTGAAATGAAAATGTAAAACTGCTCACACAGGCTGCAATGGCAGGCATGAGACATGTTTAAAAGTCTACTTAAGCGGGTGCCAAGATAATTGCTGCAGGCCCACTAGTAGCTTTTAATTTACAGGGCCTAGGTACATGTAGTACCAGTTTTTTAGTAACTTAAAGTAAATAAAGCTTGGCAATTGGATGTAAGCCAATGTTATCATTTTTAAGGGAAAGAGCAAAAGCACTTTAGCAATGATTAGCAGTGGAAAAGAGTTCTAAAAAACAAAAAACAGGTTTAGAAAACAGGAGGGTGAAGGCAGGAAATTTGGGGAGGACCCTGCAGAAAAGTTCAAGTCCAACACCGTTCAACACTTTGTTCTGGTTTGCCTCCCTTGTGGTGACACTGAACTGGTGCAACCCCTCCCTGATGGGCTAGAGACCATCCCCCCCTCATGGCCGTGCCTGGTTTGACCCTTAGTCTCCCCCATCCTGTACCTTTGACCTAAGCTAGGTGAAACATAGCTGGGATTTAAACAGCTGCAGTTTATTTAATTGTACATCACAAAAAAACATCTCATTCTGGTTGCAAGATTTATTCACACATAATGTCAATGTATTCTTAACACATAATGATAATGTATTCTTGTGTGTTTTCAGGTTACCCTGTGGTTCCTTGTGACGTTGCTAATCACCAGTGTTCCAGCATAACCTTTCCTCCTGAGGGCCTTTAGTTAGAGTTTCTGCGGCTAGGCTTCCCTTGCTACTAATCGCAGTGGGCAGCCCCTTGGCCTTGCCTGGGCCTCAAGTGCCATGTCCACCCGCTACCAACACTTGCTGGCCTCTGTCTCCTCCCTCGTGTCCCTGCCGTGCGGCATCCCAAGGACACTACCTGAGCAGCTCTTGATCTTTAGGCCAATGTGCTCTTCATTAGGCTGAGTTCCCTTAGCCCCAATCCTGGCCCCAATCTTGCAGCTGCAATGCCCGCTCCTACGGTGAGTGTGAGTAGGTCAATGCTGGCGGTCGCACAATATTCTGTGGGTGCCATCCTACACCTCTTTAAGCGTTGCGATGCCCATTGTCCTCATGCATGATTGGCCAGTTTGAAGCACGACAGCCAATCAGCGTGCCTTGTTTTCGTGGGCTTGGGCCTCCAGTGGCCAGCTGGTCACGCCCTCTGGATGCGTTTCTCACAGGCCCCTAACTGGTCTGCTGCGCTGACCGGCCCACGAACCAACCCCTCCTAGATAGGTTAGACACCATCACCCCCCCGTCCGTTCCTGGTTTGACCCATGCTCCACCCATTTTCCCTCTGACATAAGCACGGGGAGACATTGCTGGGATTCAAAGGGACACAGTTTATTAAATTGTACATCACAAACATAAACATCTCATTCTGGTTGCAAAATCAATTCACACATAATGATAATGTATTCTTGTGTCTTTTCAGGTTACCCTGTGGTTCCTTGTTACGTTGTTAGTCGCCAGTGTTTCAGCACAGCCTTTCCTTCCGAGGGCCCTTAGTCAGCGTTTCTGTGGCTAGGCTTCCCTTGCTACCAATTGCAGAGACTGGTCCCTTGGCCTTGCCTGGGCCACAAGTGCCATGTCTGCCCACTGCTAACCCTTGTGGGCCTCTGTCTGCTCCCTCGTGTCCCTGCCGGGAGGCATCCCATGAACACTACCTGAGCAGTTCTTGTTCTTAAGGCTAATGTGCTCTCCATCTGGCTGAGTTCTCCTCCCCCTTTTGCTCCTGCTCTATGGGGAACCTAGCTACTCTAATGCCCCAACATAGTTTAACTCCCTTCAAGCAGACATTGTCTAATTCATAGAACCCCGGCATCCTAAGGTTAATGAACCCATGCCTCATGAAACCCAAGGAGTTGGCCCTACAGACCTTGACCATGGATATGTTAGTTTTCTCCTGGACCTATCTACAGCCCCTTAATCCGTGGTCCCCTTCCACCCTAGTCTTGCTATTATCTCGGACCAAAGGATGTCATCAGGGCGCAGCAGTCGCGCCACCACCATGAGACCCGACACCATCTCTCCCAAAAGGTCCTTCCTGCCCAAGCAAGTTAAATCATTTCCCCACCCCACCCCAGTGTATTACCACAGCATCTGGCCTGCATTACCACTGCAGGGTATTCTGCAGGAAGGGAAGGAGCTGGGCTTACCTCATCCCTGGCCGACCCAGGCACAAGACTGCTACACCCCACAGCCCTGGTCCACTGTAGTTCTTCCGAGCTGACCACCATTAAGCCTGTGAGATGTAGGAGTTGCCCACAATATATTCTGCTCTGATCGCCGATGGGGCCTGTTGTAGGAAAGAGAACATAGGGGGGTTAGAACTCAGGGGCCCCCAGGTCATATGTAATCCTTAAATGCACCTGATGCCCAATGGCCCACACTTCTTATCTGATCCCCACTGAGCTGGGCCAATACGGGTTAAGTGTGATCCGAAACTATTGGGGGGAGCGCAGCTTTGGCAGTGGCCATTTTCATTACTGCTGTGAATTGGAAACGGCTGAGGCATGAGCCGTCCTCATGCAGGAAGACCAGTAGGTCCTTTTGGATACCACGGCCCATGTAATCCTGCATGTAACATATTGGGCAGTGTGTGTCCATGTCCAGGCAGTAAAGGTGGGAATACTTACCCTTACCCTCTTGGTCCGTTTTTGACCTGCGCAGATGGATTGTCATATATTGGTCCCCCATCAGCATGTCCTGCCCATGTAGGCGTGTTACCCCAGGTTATGACCTGGAGGGTTGCATGAGTTCACAGACGCAATTGGCCTGAAGAAGGCCAGTGTGAAGGCCGCTTTGAATAGCACATTCTCGTGTTCTGTTCTGCATACTGTTAGCAGGGCTGCTAGTAACTGCCCTAACATTGAGAATTCAGTCGGTAGACATCGGTCCTGTTGCTTAGATTGTAGTCTATAGCCCATCCTTTCATTGCCTCCCTGCAGTAGAAGGAGTTGGTAAAGTCCGTCCTGGATGACAATTTTGCATAGTACGCGACCGCGCTGAGGTTAGCCTGCACCCATGTCCTGCTCTTGCCCCCGTGAAAGCGCAGTGTATGAACCTTTGTACCTTCTCTGTGGTGACCTCGCCCCACCCCATCCATCTAGTGACTTCCTGGAAAACCCTCCAGCACTTACTGTATCTTGCCACTGTCTTGGGAACTAGTGCACTGTCCACCAACATCATCAGAGGTGGTCCAATGTTCCCCACAGCTGTGTGAATACTGGCGTCATGCATGGGTCTGCACGAGGAGCCAGCACTCTGAACCTCTCCTATTGGAAATAAGACAGTGAGTCAGCCACTGAGTTTTCACAACCTAGAATATGCCTAGCTCTTACTGCAATGTTGCCCCATAGTTGACATTCCATTAGGTGGCACAAAAGGTGCACTACCAGGGGGCACAGGGCTGTCCCAAGATTCAGCACCTGCACCACTGCATAGCTGTCAGCCCACAATGTGATCTGCTTGTTTGCGAGTCTGTCTCGCCTTAGGATGAAAGCAATGACTACGGGGAAGAGCTCCAGCACCGTGATGCTCTTGGTCACCACCCATGTGCCTTGAGGCCATCCAGCGAGCTGCTGTCCATGCTGATCCCAGGACTGCCCCAAAACCCTCTTCGCCTTCTGTGTCTCTGAACAACTCAAGTTGCCTAACGGAGACCCAAGGTTTCCTCCAGATTAGTGCCCCATTGAAGCTACCCAGAAAGCCTAGCCATTGCTCCAGGTCCTCCATAACCCCTTGCGTGAGGCGCACCCTGTGTTGTGCCTCTGTGAGGCCCTTGCTCATCCATGCTAGGTGCATGACAAAAGGCCTACTGCCAGGATCACTTTGTTCACAAAGTTGAGCCTGCCATGAGTTGTTGGATTTCACATAGCATCACCTTCCTCTTGGCGAGCATGGCCTCTATGTCCCCCCCATAGCTCATCTAGTTTGGGGCAGCCTGCATACTCCCTCCAATGGTGTCTAGCTCAATGCACAGGAAGGATAAGCATGTGGATTGGCCCTCTGTTTTTTCCCTGCCCACAGCACCTTTAATTACTCAGCTATCATCTCAAAAGCCCACAGCAGCTCCTCACACTCACTGCTACCTGCCTTGCCTACAAAGAGGAAGTCATCCACATAATGTGTGTATTCCCCCTGGGGCACCTCCTTACGAGTTCCCATACCAAGAAGGAACTTAGGGGCATATTTACAAACCCCTAGCACCACCTTGTGCCGCCCTATCATTATTTTTTTTTACACTAAGGCAGCGTTAAGGAGGCCTTCTCCCGTGCCATAGTTACAAAGTGGCACCATGCTTGCATTGCACTACATTATACCTGTGCCAGGCATAATGAATGCAAGGGGGGGGTCGTTCCAACACAGGGAGGTTTGAAAAAAATGGAGCAGTGAAATTTACATTTTACTGCGCCATTTTTTCTGTCAATTTTAACGATTGCTCAGAGTAGGTGTTAAAATGACGCGCTAATTTTAATCAATGGGCCTCTGTGTGCTTTGCTGCACTACCGTCAACATTTTTTACATTAGTGCAGAGTAGCACCACAATAGCCTAAAATATGTTGACACTATTGTCCTAACGACCGCCATGGTGTACCACATTGTACATACGGTACAACTATGGTGTTGTTAGCTGGGGAAGGGGCGACACAAGAAAAGTGTAGCATCAGGACCGATGTGCCAATTTCTTGTAAATATGCCCCTAAATGCCTAGATGGCGCAGTCCATTGGCAGGCATTTGTCATAATAGAAGTAGCCATCTAGGTGAAACCCCAACAGATGATAGTGATCTGGGAGGACCAGTAAAAGGCGAAACCCAGATTCAGTGTCAGCCTTTGCTAACCACGCGTCCTTTCCTAATTCTTTGATCAGATCCACTGCGTCATCCACCGTGGCATGGGACAATGAGCAACTGTTGGGGTCAAGCCCATTGTTCATCGGACCTCCTGGGGGAAATGACAGGTTGTGAATTAGCCTAAATTCCCTCTTGTCTTTTTTAGGAACCACCCCTTGGGCGGATACTAGGAAGTGAGAGTGGACTGAGAAGGGGCCTCGCCTCACCACAGTCAAGTTAAGTTTTCTTCGACTGATTTCAGATTCCTGCATGTGTGTTGCCCCTGGGGGGCCTTGTAAGGGATGTAGAATCCTAATTTAAACCCTTCTGCCAATAACTGCCATTCCTTTTTTGGGGGGGTATTCACTAAGCTAGTGTAGCAACCGGGTTATCCAGATGGGGGTGCCCCCTGCCCCCTCTTGCATGACCTACTTCCTGTTGCTACTGTCCTTGTCATCGCCAGGTCCACTGCTCTTCCTACACTCGAATGCTGGGTGGGGCCCTCAATAGTTACTGCAGTTGTATTTAAATTTGCAGGCTTATACCCATTTGCATTTGTTTTTTTCATATTTAAAGCAGGCTGTTGAGCGGGGCTTGCCCTGTTTACCTCGTGGCTGAGGCCTCACCTTGCCACCTTGGGTGTACCCTTCCTACTTGCCTTTTTCATAAGAGGGGTGAATATTATGCTCCCATATGCTTACACACTCTCTAGCTGCCACCATGTGATTAGTGAAACCCTCTACGTCTTGTTGATCCCACTCACTGCTAAGCCATATTTGCATCTTCTCACTGAACCCTTGGTCATAACGTAGCCATGCTTTGCCTTGGTATTTCAACTGAGCTGTGTGCACCCTTTGTTCATGAAGGAATAGCCCCAGTACGCTCTCAGGGATTTTTTCTACAAATACACAGGCCAGGATGCGAAAAGCTCATAGACAGTTTTCAATAGACCTCTCTACCCTCAGCCGGCGTCTTTCCCTTCTGTCCTCGTCTTTTTTGTCTTGCATTGTCAAGTCATACCCCGCCTGCCGTACCTCAAGAAGGGAGAAAATATTTCTAAACTCTTTTCTCCATATCTTCTCCTTCACTGCCGGGGGAATCAGGCTAGCAAGGTCTGACTCTCTGGCCATTATGGGTTAGTCCACTGGGGATGGCCTTATGTATTCGCTTGCTTGCTTCCCTTAACCTAGTCCCTGGTTTGTCCCCCCCAACCATGCCTTTGTGGGGTCAGTTCCCTTAGAGGGGTGATCCCCTGTGACCACCTCCTGCCTCTCCTTTGTGCCATCTACACTCAGTGCCCTGCTTGTCCCCAGACGCTTGGGCCTGATTATTCTTAGCATTTGTTACCCCTGAATCTGACCCTGTTTGTTTGCCCACCTCGAGGCCTGCTCACTGGCGCCTCCACCGTGGCCTGTCCTTGCCAGAGAACCATACCTGGACAGAAAAAAGGTGTATAGCCTGGGGAGAATGCAGGTCCCAGGCCTGGCCAAGCCCACCACTGGCACCCTGGGGGTGACATAGGGTGGGGATGCTGGGGCTACAAATACATGCCACCTGGCCAAGGGCCTGGCTGGCCCTGCTAACTGGCGCCCAGGTGGGTGCTGCTGGGTGTTGTTCACCACCCCAACTTGTGTACTAAAATGTCCTATCCTCTCATTGGCCGCCCCTCACCGCACTGCGTAGGAGCCTCGTGCTGGCCAGGTTGCTCACTCTCCTGTTGCGGTGAAGGTTACCAAGCTTCTCCAAAGGCCGACACCGTACTGGCATCAGGTACCCTGCTCTGCTCTTCTTCCCGGTCATCCTCACTAGACCGCCGCTTCACTATTCGCTTTCCCGAAGGGTAGGTGGGTTGCCCCCTTGTCCCACCTTGTTATGTAACACCCCTGAGGTGGAGATGTGGGCCACCATTGTGCTAGGGTCCCCCCTCATGGGTCTGGTTTGCTATGTGCTTTGGAGGGGGTGATGTTCCGGCTGCAGCCATTCTGTACCCCGAGTATGTGGGAGGGACACCATTCTCCTTGCTCCTACTCGACTGTTTCTCTGTACTTTTGCCTCGCCCACGTCTCCCTTTCCCTACTTAGCAGCTCTTCAAGGTCCTCATCTAGTTCTGGCTCCAAGTGGTGTTCCACTGAGGCTTGCCTCTGCTTTCCCACCACATGCCCTCGCCATAGGAAGCCGCCCCACCCATGACACAGAGGATTGTGAGCCTAACTCGCCCTTTGGTTGATGTTTTATTCTGTGATCCATCCCTGGATCTGCCTGTCACCGGTAACGCAGTTCGGTAATACCCTTACCACAGTGTTGGCTTTGACTGCGTAATGCCCGCTAAACAGGTAATGTTGCTGTTCACAAAAGCACTCAGACCCAGCACCAATCCTTTGCTATTACTCAGAATAGCTCAAATTATTAAATAACCCACCAAGTGTTTGCCCTCAGTTCATGCCCCCTGTCTGTTGTGGTCCATTGCGCTGAATTAACCCTAGTCACAAGTGCACCCTGCATCAGAGGCGTCACTCCAATCAAATACATGTTGCCCCTTTGGGAAGTTGTTGCTCCTTTAAGACCATCATGCTGAAATAATCCTTGTCACAAGCGCCCCATATCAGAGGTGTCGCTCCACCAATAAACATGTCGCCCCTGTAAGAGGTTGTTGCTCCTTTAGGACGTTCATGCTGACTTAACTCTCGTCACAGGCGCCCCTGTCTGGGAGGCATTGGTCCAAGCAACAAAAAATGTGTTGCCCTTTAAGAAGCTGTTACTCCTTAATGATGTGGAGGGCATTGGCCTTGCGCCTCGCCCTCGGACAGCAACCGCGGAGCAGGCCGCAGATGCACTGCTGATCCCCCACATGGCTCTAAGTGGCACCACTGCTTCTTATGTTTTGTGCTCCCTGCCTGTATGGAGAGGGGCCGAAGGCCAGTCCAGGGGTATCAGTGAACTGATGACCAACCGGTGAAGGCGGTGCAGTCCTTCCCGCTCCTTCACTGCTCCCTCCAGCGAAGGCGCTGCTGTCCTTCACTGCTCCCTCTTGCAAAACACATGAAGGTGGTTGGATCCGGTAGGCGTTGTCCGCAGTTCCCTCGCAGCCCCTTCAATGCTGGCAGTCGCACAATATTCTGGGGGTGCTGTCCTGCACCCCTTTAAGTGTGCGATACCCATTGCCTCCACACATGATTGGCCGGTTTGAAGCACACCAACCAATCTACGTGCCTTGTTTTTCCGGGATTGAGCCTGTGAAACCTGAATTAATTACTGATAAATTTGCATTGATTAATTGCTAAGGATTTACAGGAATTAGGTTGACATAGAAAATAGTGTGTTTTGGACGCTGTGCCCACTTGAGAGGCAACCATAACGCGCACGTCAGTTCATAATGAATTTGCACTTATAGTTTAACTAATGTGCACATGTAGAATAAAATGTATTAATGGATCATGTTAATGAGTTGATGTTATGTATTTGCTTAAATAATATTAGTTATTGATTAATTATGAGGTTTGAGCCTAGTCGACAGAGCCTCATGTTAAGTTGCATGGCATAAATAAATGTTTGTAAATGGTTTGTGAAAGCAGAGAATTAATATTGACCATTGTTCACACCGCGCTGACCAAGCGATTTGTAAATGTCTTAAACTTTCTCATTTGAACTGTATGTTGAAATATCCTGCACTAGAGGTTGATACTTTGTAGATTTGATGCGTGAGAAGAAGATGTTCCCAGGATTGATCAATGGCCGCACTGACTACAGCTGGGATTGCAACTAAAAAAGTTACCTGATGAAGCTGATGATGGGAACAGGAGAAGAGAAGCCAATCATCGATGTGGTAAAGACTGTATAGTTATATTTTAGATTTAGAATTTAGAGACTATTAGTCCTATTGTGAACGTACGATATTCTGACCAATGACGGCATGAGAAAATGCTTTATGGCTTTGAGTATATCCAGACTACCCTCTGTAGAAACTGCTCTCAGTCTCAGTTTAGTCATTCTTTCTATTCTAGTAATGTTCAAGTTCCGTTCAAGGAGCTGAGCAGTTCTGATGTCTACGTCTCCTAACTTTAACTTCATTGCTTAGTTTGTTACTGGTTGATGCTGATTCCTTAGTTTAATGCTTTCTAAGTTGGTTCAGTTAACTTAGAGCCCAGCTGTGGCTGAACCATCCCCTCCACTGTCCCGTTGCTAACGCTGACCAGACAGATGTCCAACTGACGAAGAGAAATCGCAGCTTGCTGATCCATTGAGGAGAGGTATAACGAAATGCTATTGTTTCTATTGTAGATTTTTGTGTTTTTTTTTCTTTTAGGTACCAACCTTTATTTTGATAGATCCGGAGTTAGATGTTCTCTAAATAAACGTTTGACTAAAAGCGCTTTTTGCATGAAGCCCAAACATGCTATTTGTATTGGAGGGTTAGTTAGTTTGTCCCGCACCAATAAAGGCTGTTAAACAAGAATTGATTTTGTTCACCTGTTGAACCAAAACATATGCTATCTCTGTTGTTCAGTTATTGATGTTATTAATTTGTACCGTAACTCTTGAATGTCTAAGCATTAATGCTTTAGTCAAATTTAGATTTTTTCGCCGCTTAAGTCAGCCTGTGATGTTTGTATATGTTTATGATTTGTGGTTGAGACTAATTTATGTAATATTAGCATTGTTAATATAGGGAAATACACTTTCTAATTGTATTAAAAGGCGTGGTTATTCATGGCGGCATGGGTCATCGTGCGTTAAGATTACTGACTCAAAGTTGTTGATAATTGATTCATTGAGCACGTTACGTTGTTACTGGTTAGATTATGAGTAATGATTGTGTACATGGTGGAATCCCTCTACCTCTAAGCGTAGTCAAAAGGTCCATCGGACCTCTAACGCATCCCCTTATAAATAAATTACCAGACTAAAAAAGGCCAGATGCGCTCACAGGCCTAACGTGGCCAGCTGGTCACGCCCTCAGGAGCCATCCCACTGTGCTGCACTGAACCAAAGCATAAATCTGGTTCCAGGTGTGCAAAATCCCATCTCAGACCAGCGTGGTAGCATTTCCCAAACCACACTATGCTTGGGGTACCTTATAGAGGAGACAAACTTGACATTGCTCGCTGGCTCGTGACACAAACCAGATACACTTTGAAGATGAAAACGGGCACAATAAAACAGCTGTTAAAAGCATATGGTGAAACGTGAAAATACTTCCAAATGGAGGAATAAAACAGATCCGATGACCACATCTCTATTTTTTCCATGTTCTCAAATTATTGGCCCAAAAACTTTCAAAAGAAGCGAACTTTATTATGTGCTGATATCGGCCTATTTCACGCCTTAAACTGCAATCAAGTGTTCCAACTAAGTGTTAACAGGGCATCAGGAGAGCCAAAGGAAACATCATGCAAAAAGCAGCTCACCATTTAAAGAACAGAACATCTTGAACCAAGATGGCCCCTCGTGTCGATGCGTGCAGCAAATGGTCTCCATCTGCTTCTCGTCGTCGCTAGCATTAGAGCTTCCACCAGCAAAAAGAGTCCAGACCAGGGTCATCACTATTATTAATTTTGCTTAAAAGTTGAAATGTGTTTTCTCCCAATGTTTAGGGAACTTGGGGCCTGTTTTTGTATTTGTTGGGGATTATCACTGAGGCAATGCAAAATTGCAGTGAACTTCTTTTCACAGTTAATGGAATGCTATGATCAATAAAATAGGAAGAAAATGTTCACCTCTTGACGTTTGAATTTTAAAAGACATGCGAAAAGAACAAACTCATAGCCTTTGATGCTCATTTAGAGTCAGGGCTGGACATGCCTTTTATTCCACTGGAACAGTTCCCTCGTGGGCAGGAGCTGATGGAGGCCGGTTTTGAAAGCCCGGGGCCGCTTTGGGCGCCCTTTGCAATGCAGGCACCAAGGGCTTCAAGAAAGAGACAGCGATCGGAGAGGAAGAAGAGAGATAGATTGGATACATGGAAAGAGAGAGAGTCTGTGGGAGGATATGAAGAGAGAGGGGCTGGTTTGACCATTTTCTCCAGGGTTACTTTTGGTTCCCGAGTCTGGCCTGTGTGGATTATGATGGTCGGCTCGGCGTGGCGCCGGTTCAGTTTAGGTCAATCTCTGCCTCCAAGCAGATGACCGCCCGCCATACTGAGAAATTCTCTCTGTGTCTCTAGAGATCGTTTGTCAGTGAGACGGAATCCCTTTAGTCAAAACTGAAATGCCAGACATCATGTCACGATCACCTTAAAATTTCGCGAGAGGCTTCTCTCGCTAAAAAACATATCAATGGCTCTGATGCACAGGGACTTTACTCTGTGCATCTAAAGGCCATCGTTTTATTCTTCTGTGTGAGCCAACCATGCCTGTCACAGCAGTCTCCTCAGATGTAAACACGCATTGGCAAAGCCGATAGGTCACATTTTTAGGACATACCGACTTTGACAATGAGTGTTGGTAAAGCGGTCCAGAATGGGCAAACGTTAAAAAAATAAATTAAAAAAGGCACGATGATACGACTGACCTCGTCATTTTGTAGGCTCGTATAAGCTTCTACACTTATGCTTACCAAAAAAATGAGGCTGGTGCTATTTTTTTATTTGCAAATCAAAGATATGTCGATAATTTAAAATAGATATTACATCGAAATAGGTCAACTGTCTGGCAGCAATTTACTTTCTGACCCACCCAAAAAATATATATATTGAAAGAAAGTACTCAGCAGGCAACAGGTAGCAATGGGAAGCAATGGGAAGCAGGCGGGGGTGGGAAGCAGTGTGGTGGGGGTGGGGAAAAGCAGCACACGAGGGAGAAGCAACACAGAAGGCTGGGGAGAAGCATCTGAGGAAGAAAGCAACACATCGAACTTAGGAGTTTGTCGAGGAGAAGAAGCACATGAGACAGAGGGGCATTTTTATAACATAATGATGCAGCCGGCAGCGCAAGCCATCTTTCAGCGCTGAGCTGCACCATTAGGAAAGTGCAGGGATGTGTCGTTTTTACAGCAATATGATGCATCCCTGTACTTTCCTCAGTGCTGGCGCACAATTGGCAGCCTAGCACCATGGTGCAAGGGTCCCTGTGTTGCAGGGGTGATTGCTTATGTGAAGGAAACGACACCTTCTTGCACATACATAATCATTAATGGCTTTTCCTCCTCCTTTGTGTGCTGCATTCTGCACCAGTTAAGAACTGTGCACCAGTCCATTTCACCAATTCTTTACCCCACTCATCTAGTGCTGGAGTATCTGCACTCTTCCACTGCATTGCATTGCCATCTGCCGTTTATCCCATGCTAAAGCCACGTTTATGAATTTAGTTGCTTGTTGGATCGTGAAATTATGCCAAGCAAGCAAGGCTTAGAAATGCTCGGTGCGAACTCAGATTTGCTTTAGTGCACAGGATCAATAAGGTGCCAGATCCAGACATGCCCAGAACATGTTCAAAAGATCCGTATTAATATCATTACATCTGGGAAATTGTCTGACTGCAGAAAATACACGTGAAGCCTCGTTAGGTTAAATAAGGACGATGTAGTTTGTGGAACTGATTCAACTGGTTATACCCCCGTGCATAGGATGGCACTGAGAATGGCCTTATTTACTAGAAATTGGTAAGGGGGCAAGAGAAATGTTTGTGTTAAACCATGGAATGATGCAATATGTCCCTCTACTACCACGTCACAAATGTAATTCACCCCCACCTAAATCCATGTGCGCACCTCCACCCTTTCCATCAGTGCACAGAATATCGGTAGTGACCACAGTGGTAGCTGGGGTGTATATGGGGTCTTCATCCCTGTGCGCAAACGAGCACGCTTCCAACAGTATTAACCACCATCACTAAGAACCGTTGTTACACATTATCGCCATCTGCTGCCCACCTTGCCCGCCACAGTAGTTGTGACACCATATAATATAGTTAGAGATTAGGAACCTCCAAAACACCTTCAGTCGGAGGTAGCTGCAGCTTCATCAGAGAGCACCTATGATGCCCACCACCCCAGAATAAGTCAACTAGGCTCCCACTCGCCACAGAAAAAAACTTCTGCTGAAGCCTCATTGGCAGCGCTACTACAACGTAGAACAATCTTGGCAATGCATCAATCATTTTGGATAATGCTATCCTGCCCTTTAGCAAGAAAGGGATTTTTTTTCCAGAATTTGACTGGTTACTTAATGCCGGATACAATTGTAACGGCATTGCCATCTATGATATCGGTTTCATTGTGGTATATCTGTGCTTCTTGATAGCAAAATGCCTCGAACTCTTAAAATAAAGACAGAGCAGGGGCCCAGCTCTAGATACTGGAAAGAGGGGCTAACCGGCTACACAAAGGAGTTAGCTAAGTCAACATACAAACCACACAAATTTCCAAACTGCTTCAATTCCTCCAATGCCTCTGGGACCAGAAGAGTGGTGTCTTGCAGGTGAAGCAAAACGTCATCCCCGTAGAGGGAGATCATGAGTGTCACTTGTACTACTCCGATATACTAATACTCGCCCAACTGTCAAAAATGGCGCCCTTCGTTTCAACCACAAGGGCAAATAATAATGGATAATGATGGGGGCAATGTGCAACCCTGCTTAGTTCTCCTCTCCACCAACCGGGCCTCAACAATGACTTTCCAAGTCCTTACTATGGGTCCACTTATAACATTACTTTCAATATCTCAAACATATAATACCGCCATAGCGTGTCAAAGTCTTTACTCATGTCTATCACAACCACAGCCAGTAACACATTTTCCTTGGGACATTCATGAATAACATACATCAGTCACGTGACATTGATCGCTGCATATCTGCCAGGAATGAACCCTGTTTGATCCGCATGAACAAGCCTAGACAATATGGGGGTTAGCCTATTCACCAAGAATTTCAAGAAAATTCTAAATTCTGTTTAACACAGTAAGGAGCTGATATGACCTTAACTCCAGTGGATCCTGGTGTGACTTTGGAATGAGGATCAATAAAGCTTCTCTCATACTTTGTGAAAGTGTTCCTGTACACAGTGCAACCATATATATATTTTTAGGCTAAGAGCTGCATGTATCATGTGTAAATTTCCACAGGAAGGCGAAAGCCTCCCGGGGGCTTACTAGTTACTAGGTGTTTAATGGGCTGCTGAACCTCAGCCATTTCCAAGGGCATCCCAGACTGATCCAGTGCACCGCAGCTGCCTGGGTTTTCCCGCCGGGCTTTCACACTCACCATTCTTCCCACCAAGAGAAGCCCTGCCTACCCAGGACCTACTTAATGCAGGTTGCAGCGTGACCGCATAGCAGAAGCGTGCAGCATCCATGCCTCTGGCACACGAAGGTGTGCTAAAGGCAAGCCTGTTTGAGCCTGTCTGCACCTGGATCATGCCCAGCGCCACAACCCCTGGTCCTCCCTTCCCACAAACATACACCATCATTGAGCCTTACATTCTCGTCCCCAGACACCACAACAAACACTGTCACTTTGCCGGCCCATGCTCCACGTTAGGACCTTTCACTTGCAGACACTGTCACTTCAACTGCCACAGCACACACACCAGTCCGCCGACCAGCCCCACCACGAACACAGCACAGACACCACCTGAACAAAACACTAACTTGCATGTATGTGCACTTCTCAACACACGCTCACTAGGCAAACTTTCCACCAAATTATGGGACCTCAGCGCCACTCTCGCTCCCGACATTATCTTCCTCACAGAGACATGGCTCAACCCCTCATCCACCACAGACATTGTCACAGCGATCCCCGACGGATATAAAATCACTCACCAGGACCGTACCAACAAGCCGGCAGAAGGAACAACCGTCACCCACAAAGAGACCATACAGTGCACCACCACCACCCTGTTATAACTGACAGCCATAGGGTGGTCACCCCCAACTTTTTGCCTGCCTCCCTTCACTTTTTGACAGTTTTTGCTGGCTTTAGGACTCTGCGCACTCTACAACTGCTAACCAGTGGTAAAGTGCATATGCACTCACCGTTAAAACATGGTAACATTGGCACATACCCAGTTGGCATATTTCATTTACTTGTAAGTCTGTAGTAAAGTGCACTACATGTGCCCAGAGCTAGTAAGTTAAATGCTACTAGTGGGCCTGCAGCACTGATTGTGCCACCCACAAAAGCAGCCCCTTAACCATGTCACAGGTTTGCCACGGCAAGGCCCGTGCTCTCCCTCCTAAACCTGTTAAAATTGGTATACACACTATTGGTACATTTAATTTACTTATATGTCTCTAGTAAATGGTACTAAATGTTGCTAAACCAGCACAGACATGGGTGTGACCTGGGGAGCTTTCTAATGCTGATCAATTTCACTCCGCTCTGACTCAGCATCTGTACTAGCGCTCCAGGAGTCCAATGTCCTATCTGGACTGTGCTGCTACTTGTATCTCTGTTATAAAAAGTTTCATAGTGGCCTGAGTTTGTTCTATCTCTGACTGATTTCTAGTTGGTTTACTGAAAGGCCTCCTCGCTTTTTTCATCTTACCAATGTGTCAAGCGTCCCCCTCATTTAACCATACTTTCTTTTCACTCCTTTTCTGTTCTATCCAGGAGAGATCAGTCTACAGTTACAAGAAAAAGTGTGCCTTTTCACCATCAAGGATTTTATGGTTGGCTGAGTAAACAAGCATGTAATTCAACCCCAGTGTTCAGAGAAGCCGGCTTACCACTGTGACAGCCATCCGCTGCTGTTGGACAGCCAATGTGTAGTCAGGCAAGAGAGATGCAGCATTGCCTTCCAGGGTGAAAGGCCTGTGTCATCTCACTAACTGTAGCAGATTGTCCTTGTGTCTGTAATTCAGTTAGTGAGCCACCAGCGGGTGAGGGGGCGCTCTTCGCTTTGGAGGGACTAAAGGTATTTTGTGTGCCCTTTCAGTTGATAAAAACTTCGAAAGGCTCCTCAGCACCACTACCTTCCTGAAACCAACTTTCCAAGTTTAGGCTTCAACCCTTTCTGGGAGACCCACCACTCAAACATTGCTGTGCCAAGAGTGTCCCACAGCATCCTTTGCTCATGAACTCTATATTGCAGATCCACAAGTTGTTGTTGAATCTCTGACATCATTGGCCGGGTGCTAGCTAACACAAATCCATCTCGGTCACCCTGTCAGCCATTTTACTTTGGTTTGGCCACAGCAGGCATATATGTCCAATGTGACAGTCTCTATTTTAGATTTCAAAGCCTCTCTGTAAGTAGCTAAGGCCTCGAGTACTGGCTTCAAATTTACTTACATATCCAGAAGGTCCTCTGGGGCCTCTCCCTTAGCACCTTTATGGATGGACACAGAAAGCACCGACAGCTCAGCTCCAGAGCACATCTGTGGAGCACTGTCACTTTGTTTCTCCCCATAGCCCACAGTAAGAAAAAAATAAGTAAATCCTCATATGTGGAGCCCTTGCAAATGACGTTCTCAGTATGGATGATTAAACCAGGCGGGTGGAGTAGATTTCAAAGTAAACTAGCTTACTCCACTTCCAACATTTGACAACCCTCCTTTTGACCAAGAGAGAGAACTTGTTAATAATTTTGATTATTATTGTCTCCCTAAGGAAAGAGGTCAGTTGGGGTCTTGGTGGGGGGTGTCCCTATTTTTTTCAAAAGAACACACATCCAGTGATTGGGCAATCAACCAGGTGAAGAATCTGTGGTGACAGGCGAGGAAGTTCTGTGAGCCCTCAGGGGCCCCCATCACATCAATACAGTGGAACAGCTAGACAATCTTGACTCAGGTCCCACTGTTACAGCCCCAGGGTTGTCTGGTCCTTGGTGGTCACCATGCTACCCCCTCCAGGAAGTGAACAAGGTCAGTGACTGTTCATGAGTCGGGCCCAACCAGTAGAACCATCACCCTCTGCCTCTGGCCCTCCACCTGTGCCTGGGTGTAGTCTCTAGTATTTTACACCCAGATGCACTCCCCTGTAAGCACTCTGGGGCCAATGTAAGAGGACCGCATCTATACCTGGCTCCAGGTATAGATTTGAGGTGAATGCCCACTGGGAGGGAGGCAAGATATAGCCATCCACGCTGCACCTCCTTGTAACCCAGAAGGTTGTCCAGGCCATTCTTACAGGAAGATGACCACTCAGCTGTTCTAGTGTCCCAGAAAAGTATCGGCTCACCCAAGGTCATGGCTCTGGGTCCTGGTGAGGCATAGTAGTTGGGCTATCCAGGTTTCCTCCTACAGACACGTCAGGCAACTGCTCCTCCACCACTCAGTTGCATGCCCCAAGGGCCAGTGTGGGGGAGGGGAGCCACATCCACCCCTGCCCTATCTTCTCAATCCTCACTCGGGGAGTCCAGTGAGCCCTGCAATGCTGCTGCCTATGCCACTCTACCTTGACAGTTCCTGGGCTTCTCCAGGCCGCTCCCTGAAGAAGAAAGCTGTACAATTCCACGCAAGACCCAGGACCAGGTTCAGGTATTCTCTCCGTGCAGGCTCTAATTCTCAGGGAAATAAAACAGGACAGCTCTCAGGATCTCCCCTGCTCAAGATATAGTTGGATTCTAGTGCGGAAGAGGGAGTTCCTCCACAGCACATCTTGTCAGACATGACGACTTAGCCCCACCTATCCTCACGTTAAAAAGTGATGCAAGGATGCATTTTGTGTTAAAATGCAGCCAAAATTAAAGATTTGCAGTTCACATAATTATGTGTAATTTGACTTATTTTTGTCAAAATGTCATGTAATTATGTAAAAGCAAGTTATGCAAATCTCACACACCCATATCAAACACCCAAAAAGTGATCGGAAGAATTCTTTCAAATAGTCTAACTACTGGCAATTGCTCAGAGTAGTATTCCAGCCCATTTGTTTCACCAACTGTGCCACTCTATACAGAGACCCACCTAATGAGGATCAGTGCTGACCCTGCTCCTTATGGAAGCAGTCCATTATGATCCTTAGTCATCGGACTCCTTTTCCATGCAGCCCACTACCTTTTTTATTGTTAAATTTGAGATTTACACCTCCTGAATCTCGTTGACTAAGCTATGCGGTGGAACACAAGATGGACAAGCTGTGACTAGGAAAGCCACTGAATAAAAAGAAAGCAAATTAAATAGTAATAAAGCTAACGAATGGCAAGCAGTGGATGGCCCACTGACAGACAGGCTGTCTTTAAAGGTTTACTCCTGGAGTCTCCTGAGGCTCTGCAATGGGAAACCCGGTGGCTCCCCCACATGATTAGGAGTCCGGGAAATCATGAGTCTGGCAGCCAAGAGTACTGCTGTATTACATTGAATTTTCCATCCCAACAAACTCTAAACAACCCTTTGTGTCTCAGTACACTGAAGATCAGTGGTTAACCAGGGACACAACCATCACATATGTACAGGACCTCTAATGAAAAACGTATTGAGGTTTTCTAAGTCGTTTTGAGTATACAGGCTATTTAAAACATTCAGCTTTGCTAATGGCTTTATTTATGTATTTACATCAGCAGTTTATCAGAACTTTTAACACCACTCGATCACATCTACGTATCAGTCATTCTGTGAAAATGCCAGTGGCAGTAATGGAGTGGAAAATAAAAAACCTCTATATCCTTTGCGGTGGGACAGCAGCAGCCCTGGGCTTCCTATTCTGCCCACATTCTTGCAATATGTCTCAAACAACTAGTCGTCCACATGAGACTCTACATGCATCATAACCCATAAGGACACAACACAGCATGTTAGTTTTCAAAAAGTCAGTGCCAAGAAAAAGGCACTGGCAGAAAGTTAAATGGGGCAATGGTAAAATAAAGTAGCATACGAGAGTCCACCTATTTGCACTTATCCTCAAGATGAGGTGAACGTTATGGTGATTGTGATGTTTGGCCACTTCACGTGGTCCATTGACCAATAACTACCACCCTGTCCATGTGTCAAGGTGCCTCCTCAGTACCCCGTTGTCAGGATGTTACAGACATCCACCCCCACATCTGTTGAAAGTAATATCAAAGTTCTCCACTTCTAAGAGACGGTAACTCACTTTTGATTCCTGGCAGCTGAGGTGCAACCAAGTGGCTATTAAGGTACCTGAAAAAGTTGACCAGACTTAACCTCCGTCAGGCAGACTGGACAATCCCTCACAAATGACCATTTGCACTGAACTGCAAGCACCTCAACACACCACACTGCTCTCTTAGAGTCTGCATCACCTGTCACATATTGAAAAAGACACTTACCTTACCACATGCTTGGAAAATTTCAAGTCTGTCTAGACACATTGAGTCCATGCAGAACATGATAATCCTATGAGCACTCAACTGGCTGTGTTACTTTTACATCCCTACCAAGAGCAAACTTCCACTTATTCAACGACTCTCTTGGGGAAAAGACAGGGAATAGATTCCTCTGAGAACTTTAATGGTGACCAGTCAAACCTGAGGATGAGTAGCAAATCCTGTGGTACCTTATGAAAAAGGGCTCACATAACGTTCTGAACAACTAGACTGAAAATACCTGAAATTTGTTATCCTTTCTGTTGTAAATTGGGTTACTTGTGGAGAGAGGTTAACCCTGCTCAAGCGGCACTCGCAGTTTATGTCAGTGGGAAGTCACAAGAAAACGTCAAATTAACTTTAACTTGTGCCGAACCCTCTGGTAGCTTGGCACAATCAGTCAGGCTTAACTTACAGGCAATGTGTAAAGTATTTATGTAGCACTTCAAACAGTAATAAAGTGAAAACAAAGCATAAGAAGAATCCCACATCAGTTTAGAAGTAGAGTTGAAGATATGCAATTTTAGAGACTTAACTAAGAATAGTGGCTAAAAGTACAAAGCGCCAACTGGGGTAATCTGGTTACCCCAATCCAGGACAAGGGTCACAAGTTCAGGCTGACCACGATGGAGTGCAGGTCGGATAAAGGGATCTGGTTAAGTCTGCTGAACAAGGTACCTTAAATCCGAAATGCCAGTTTAAAACTACACAAAGAGCCTATAATGTCTTGTCTGTGACATGTTGAAATGGCTACTTAAGTGGGTGGCACAGGCAGTGCTGCAAACCCATTAGCAGCATTTAATTTACAGGCCCTGGGCACATATAGTACCACTTTACTAGAGACTTACAAGTAAATGAAAAGTGCCAATTGGGTGTATGTCAATGTTACTGCGTTTAAAGAACAGGGTGCAAACACTTTAGCAGTAGTTAGCAAAAACAAGATAAGCAAAAATAAAGGAGTAAGGCAAATGGTTTGACAGAAAACTGCCCTAAGGCTGACAGGTCTAAAACACTCACTAGACTTTCCAAATGCCACTGTCTGTTATGCTGCTCCATTCCTGAACGGAATGTTATGTACTATCGGTGAGCCACAACCGTTTGCTGCCTTGATAAATCATTGTTGGTGATGCATCTGCAAGCACCTGGGCCTTTAAATTTTACACTCTTACTGGATGTAATCTCCATTATCCCAGTTGGCGCACATGGCTGCCTAGGCCACCTTCCCATTGAGAGAAGTCCTGGATATGGTAACAAAGCACTTCATGGCATTCAACACACAGCTTCACTCTCTTGCACTCCACCAGTCTTTTCCCATTCTTTCAAGCTACAGCCAACTCACTCCCCCTCATCGTCCCAAACCCACATGCAGAAAAGAACATTTACCAAGATATCTACCTCCTATCTACCTGAGCCCTGATCATGAGTTTGGAAGAATTAAAAGAGGAGAGTCCCGACAGGTGGAATTACTGTTACCAACCAGTATCTTCAGATGGAATTAAATCTGCTATGAGCTAGATCCCTCAGCATGGGCAATAACGGTAGAGACCACAGAATTAAAGTGTGGAGGTTCACACAATATTCCTTATTTGAAGGGTTTAAATCCTGTTTACCACCTGCAAAGCGTGGGTAGACGGAGGAAGACTGGAAGAGGAAGGACTGGAAGAGGAGAGCTGAGGAGGGGAGGATGAGGAGGATAAGGAAGGGAAGGGATACTTTTGGTGGGGAGGAATTGCATGCTCAAGCTTCCCCATGCCAAAAAAATGTTGGCAAGGACCTGGGGACAAGCCTTGCCTGCTGTTGCAACCACAATATCATGCCCTTTTAACTGCCAGAAATTGCAGCTCTTAAAATCAGCTCAAATGTTCCCATACCCGGGTAAATACTGATGAGGGTACACCAGGCCATTCATTATGTATCCCAACTGGCAATACCGTTCCACCTAACTAGTAATCAGTGCCCAAGCTTATTCCTGGGTATAGAAACAACTATGCCCCTGATGGTGACAGAGTACCCTGTCTGTTAAACTCAGACCTCTGGCCGATTTTGAGTCAGGCAGACCACAAGTGTTCTGCCAACAAAGTCAAATTTACTGTCAGCGTAACACCTCCTTAGAGGGCTTGAAGGAGTAAGTGCCATTGGAAGTAAGGCATCTGACCATCCGCCCGATTTAGAATGGATGATCATGTATATCCTAGCGGAGATGGACGTTAAAAAAAAGAAAATAAAACACCACACCTTGGAAAAAAAACTGGTGTGGGGGTCATTTGTGTTTTTTTTTTTTTTTTTCTTTTTTTAACTCCTGCTTTGGGAGTTTGCTTTTGAAAAATAAAAAAACTTTAAAAACATTTCACAGCCCGCTGTCATGTTGGACTGCATCATGTATTAAACAGTTTCCATGTTGACAGGAACCACCATGACCGAGGTACTAGCCAATGTGTAGAGGTGTCTGTCAGCTGGGGGACATGTCTAAATTTGATGGGCAGAGTAAAGGCAGCAAAGTCGTCTGCCATCTTGTCTGTCCTTACTCCATCTGCTAAATCATAAATCAGGCCCTCTGTCTGTAGTGGCACATGGGTGCAACAATGGTTTGGAATGTTACCATGTTACTAGTGGTTAAACTATTTGCAAGCATTCGTCCCATCACCTTTTCAGCAGAATGCCACAAAACCAGAAACTTGTGTAGCTTATCAAGCTTACTACTGTCAAAGTAGTACATTTTAATCCATTCAAGGAGTACTTCTTTGGCTGCAGATGTCTTACTTTTTGGTAAACCGATCACCAAGAGGTAGATTTGCAAAAAGTGCTTCAATGCAGTGTAGCAAGAAATGCAGCACAAATGCAAAGAGGGAATAACAAAGAGAAATTAACATATTTCTCCTTGTTACGCCAGTCTCATCGGTCCAGTCCATTTAGGACAGGATAGCTCATAATAATATAACATCAACATAAACTGGAACTTTAAATGAACAACTTTTCATCCTCACCCTTTGGAACTACCCCCATCTTTCATTCTCACTTAATTCTCCCACTTTTGCCTCCGTTCACTCAGCCACCATTTCCATAATCCCCAAACATCCCCCTTTTCCTTTCGTCTCCTGTCTGAGTTGGGCATCCCCTACTATATCATCCTTCACTTACTGGAAGGGTGGCCAGGCCCGCACCTGACTCTCCACCTTCCTCCATCTACTGCCTGCACCTAGCAACCTGCCCTAAAACTGGCATAAATCCCCCCTCACTTACCCCAGTCACATACTCCTTTTACATGAATGCACCCCTCTCTTCCTCCAGGCAGGGCAGGCGGGTGGCCAACCTCAGCGCAGCGCAATGGGCTGGCGCAGAAGGGGCCAATCCCACCCCTAGCTCCTCCCTATATACCCCACCCCCTTAGGCCCTCCCAGTTTAACCCTTATCATATCCCTATCATGGCCATCTCTTTCCTTCCTGAATGCTCCAGTGGAGAGCGTAGACTGCGTCTGCTCTCTACAGGGCCCTACCTCGGGACATAGACTTCAACACTCATTTGACTAGTGTAAAAGACCATTTATTAGGCCAGGATTCCTCATGAACAACTTTTCATCCTCACCCTTTGGAACTCCCCCGTCTTTCATTTTCACTTCATTCCCCCAATTTTGCCTCAGTTCACCCAGCCTCCACTTCCATTCCGCCTTTATCTTTCGTCTCCTGTCTGAACCGGGCATCCCTCCCACACTGTTATGCTTCACCTGCTTCTTTTTCTCCCCTGGAAGGGTGGCAAGGCCCGCATCTGACTCTCCACCCTCCCCAATCTACTGCCACCCAGCACAAATCCTTTTGGAGTTTTGCTGCCCACTGCAACACCTCTTATCCCTTAAGCAGACTCACTAAGCCCTAGTTTCTCACCTCACAAATTTGTCAAAAAGAAACGCAGCTCCAACATGTAATGTGCATTCCCCATCTCTGACAAATACACTCCGCCATTCCTGAAGAGCACCTGTTATTCCTCCTTAATCCCTTTGTGCGTCAGCACATTAATGTCATGTGCTCAACAGAAAATCCTCATAGCCTGATTGAGCTTCCTCCAAGCCCTTTCAACAGCCCCATGTTTCATTGCCCCTCTCGATTTCCTCCTGGGCACAAATTCCATCCACACCAGGTACGTTTCATGTATATTTTGCCTCAGCAATGCCAGATCCCGCTGTATGTGTTGCAGTAGGGTGAGCCCAGATAGCTGGACCAGATCATTTTCCCGCCATGTAATATCAATACATCAGGACATCCCCACGTCGACATGTTCGATGTTATAAAAGGAAGCAAAATGCTCCACCTCATTCTGCTCTTTCCCCACCACAACACCTCGTGACGGCTACTTGTGGGTCCCAGAGAATGTCCATAAACTTATTTTTCTGCATGTTTTGCTGCCCAATAAATAAATAAATGCCCGACCAGCCAAGTGACCACTTTCACTTTCTTCGGGCCACTCATGCAACCTGTATAAAAACACAAATTTCAGTATGTGACAACACCCCCCACTCCGGTCCCTGTCCTTAAACACACACCCCCTTTGCTGGCCTGCCCTTTACCATGCAAAAATTCCAACATCAGGCCCTTACATATCGCTCACAGCATTTTGACCGCCATCTCCAAATATGCCTGATTTGATCCCAGTCCCAACCCAACCGGGCTGCCGCCGTTGCTGCACCAATCCCAAATGAATGAGTACCAAAATTACCCACCTGCCATCCAATCCGCCTCAAGGCCATTCTCAAAACTGACAACAAATGGAATGAGGTAAGTTTCTTGTTGTTCCTGTGACAAAAAACACTCCCCCATTTGGCCACCCCATGCTTCCTGAAACTGTCCCTTTCCAGCACTGGACATGTTTCTACATCATCCCCTCTGTCCAATCATACCCACTTTCCCTGACCCAATTGATCTGTTTTGGACCATCTCTACCAGATGCCCGAACACTTACCCTGCCGGAGCACCTCCCCCTCTTTCATGCCACAAACTTTCCCCACACCCAACAATTCAGACATTCGGAAAGCCCCAAAAAACATCAATACCATGCACAAGCAAAAAAGAGCCACCTCATGTGCATCCACACAACAAACTGGCAGTACATGCAACACTTTCAGAAGCAAATCAAACGTAATGGCTTCCCTCATTGCACTGCCTAGCTCCGATCTTTCTTTCCCCCAACCTTTCAGCATTTTACCCCAAATATCACCCGTCACCAGATCCCAGCCAAAGAACAACTTTCCATAAAATGACACTCCTGCCAACTTGACCCCAATTGTGGCTGGCGATAAACCTTTCTTAATCAGAAACAGTACAAAACGCAACACTCGTGACTCAAGCGCCCTCTCCTTCTGCATCCAAAATTGCCTTACAAAACCCTGAAAATCCTAAAACTCCAACCATGCTAGGCAATAACTCTTACGAGTGGATTCCGCTAATGACATCTCCACAAGTCTCATGATCATCATGCCCCCCACTCCCAAATGTCTGCCGAGACCGCTGTCTTGTGCTCCTCTGCGCCTGGTGCCAAGTTGTGGAAACGCTGCCACTGCGAACGAGACAGGGAATCTGCGATAGTATTGTTGACCCCTGGAATATGCACAGCATTAAATATTGCATTTAAAGTTAAGCAACAAGGCATAAACAACCTCAGCAGCCGCAGTACCCCGAGATCCCTTGCTCTCTGTCCATTCACCAATTCAACCACTGTCAAATTATCCACATGAAACATTACTGTTCTGTTGTCCAGCTTGTCCTCCCACACCGACAATGCCATTAACAGTGGAAAGAATTCCAGGAACGCAATGCTCCTGCCCTGTTTCAACCATTGCTCAGGCCATGCCTCCGCGCACCACTGCCCATCCCTAAAAAGGCCAAAACCAGAGGCTCCTGCCACGTCTGAAAAAATCTGCACTTGCCATACAGTGTCTTCCTCCCGAAAGGCCATGAAAACCCCATTGAATTATGTCAAGAAAAGTTCCCAGACCCTGATGTCTTCTCTCAAACCTACTGTCAGCCGAATCCTGTGGTGAGGGAGGGATGCACCTGACATCGCCAGACCCATACGCCTGAAAAACGTCCTACCTCCCCGTACTACCCTTCATGCAAAGTTGAGGAAACCCAGCAGCTGTTGTACCACGCACAGATAGCTCTTTTGTCTCAGCCTAATCTGTCCAAAAATATTTTACATTTCTTCAACCTTCTCTGCCAGCAGGCGCGCCATAAAGGCCCCTGTGTCGAGCTCAATGCCCAAAAAGTCAGCACACAGCTGGGGCCTTCCTTTTTCTCTGGAGCCAGGGGCACCCCTAACTCCAGTGCCAACCATTCAAAACACTGCAAAGCCCTACCACACGACCCCGATCTTGGCTTATCCACAAAAAGGAAATCATCTAAACAGTGTGACACCGTCCGATGCCCACTCTTCTGAATGGAAACCCACTGTAGTGATGTACTAAATGCTACGACCAATGCACAGGAAATCGCGCACCCCATTGGCAGCACTCTGTCCACATATATGGCCCCAGCCAGTTGCATCTCTAGCAAAGGGAAATCCTCAGGGTGGATGGGTAACAGCTGAAAAGCTGCCTTGATGTCACACTTAGCCAACTCTACACCCCTGATACCCCCCGGATGAGCTGAATGGCATCATCTACTGAGGTGAACACTACCAGTGTATCCTCTGGGGTGATTAAGTCATTCACCAATGCCCCCTCTGGCCATGACAAATGGTGTATAAGTCGGAACTCCCCATTGCTCTTTTTTGGGACCGCACCCAAGGGTGAAATCATCAGTCTTCCATAGGCCACTCATAAAAGGGCCCCTCAATTCTTCCCTCTGCCACTTCTTTACTCAAATTTGTCGCTACCACATCAGGCATATCTTTTGATGACCGCAAGTTGTCAGCCCATCTCTTCGCTCGCGGCTCTTGGTATCCTCCCCCAAACCCTTCTTTGAAACCCCATTCCAATTTGCTTGCCATGTCGGTATCCGGGTACATGCGCAATCAGGGAAGTAGCCTGACCAACTTAATTGGAGTAGGTGCCTTTCAGCCCAGGAGCACCCTGCCCCTATTTGCCCCTGGTAGATCTCCAGTGTTCCACCAGACTGGCAAGTGAAAAACATTGCATTACTGGGTGTCTCCCCCCACATTTGGAACAATCATGTTTAAATTTGCAGTGGTGTCTAGAGCAAAACCTCTTGTTAAAATTATAACATGCTCCTGAGCTAGGCACTGGGGGCCGTTGTGCAGTACCCACCCCTCCTTGAGCAGGATGCTGCTGAAAAGGCTTACAGACCACCAGCAAACCACTAGCTGTGCGGGTTGATGCAGCAAAATGCGAAGATGCCATCCACTGCATCCATAACTCTGACTCCAGGTCTCCTCATGGCTTTTCAGGGTTAACGCTCACTCTGGCCCTAAACCCCTCATTGAAGCTCAGCCACACAAAACCCCCAAAATGGATTTGGGCCTTGTGGATAATATCAATATACTTAAACATGGCAGAGGTCCCGTTATCCATGGTTATTGGGACTCTAGACCTACGTGCCAGTTCCCACTCCTCTTTAGATCCTTCCTTAGCTTGTATATCTCTATGAAGGAGCTTAAATACGTCAACGTATTTGTATCTCCAAATCCTTAATTTCATCTTTTCTGTTACATGAGAGCCTAACGGCATTGCCAGTCCCATGTAAGGGAGCCATTTCTTATGTCCGACCCCTCCTTGGTATTGCCCTCCCCCTCCCCTTGTGTCTCTTTCTCCCCCTCCCCACTATGGGTCATCGACTCCTTGTCCACTACTTTGTCCTTGCTGCCTGCCTGTACCAAACCTGTACCGGGCATGCTATGTATTGAGTCCTCCTCCACCCCAGTAAATTTATATTGAGCCATATTGAGTTGTACCGGCCTTGCCCTGCCGGTCACCCCATGGGGACCACCATTCTCTCTTACCTTGAACACCTTACTCTTGTGTTCCCGTTTCCAACATTGTCTTGTGTCTGCGATCCTCCTTCCATGACCATTCTTGCGCTCATGTACCAGTCTTCGATGCTTGCAAGACAGTAAAAGAAGAGGGGGTAGCACTGTTCCTGCACCCCTTGTCCCTCCCTTGCTCCCTGCTCACCTCCTTCTCACAAATCTCCCCATCTCCCTACTCCTCCAAGTCTTACTCATAATCCAGTTCCACCACATCCTCTTCTTCCATACCCCACCCGTCATCAGCACTCTCTGCATCCACCACTTCTCATCCTTCTCCCATTCCGTGTCTCCCATGGTGTGTGCCATGCGTGTGTTTCCCACTTCCTGCGGTGTGGAGAAGGCCGCCGAAGACCCCTCTAGTGCTTCGGACCAACATCCTGGGGCCATGTTGCGCCCTGTTGGTTTCGCCACCTTTCTGCCAGCCTCTGACACTGGCTTCAACTCTCCACACCATGCCTGACTGTGTGTGCCATGTGAGCCCATCGTGCTACCAGACCCACCAGCCGCACAAGCCTCCTGCTCCTTTCCCCTCTCTTCATAAGGAACACACACCCAACTACTGTGCCCTAAACCGGGCCCCTCCCAGTTCTCTACATTACCCCCAACTGACTTCCTTTTTGCTTGTCTAGTTCTCCCCTCTGCTTCCTCCCTCTTCTTGCATAACTGGGCCCACCTTTCCTCTGTCTCAGCCACCAACCTCCTCTGTTCCTGAATCCTGGCTTCTATATCCACTGCTGACCAGTCAGTGGCGGATTTGTGGTGTGTCTCCCTGACACCCAACCCCTTTCCCCTCATCCCTGCCTGTTTTCCAGCTACCCCCTTTTCTTTGTCCCCCCATTCCACCAGATTGCCCTCCCAGGGGTCCTGCCGCCTGTGCCTGCACCTTTTTTCCTTTTCCTTTGCTCCCTCCCTGCCCAGGGACCTTGCCTCTCCCCCTCACCATGGCTTTCACTCCAGCCACAGAAAGGTACAGGAGCTGGTCCAGCCCGGAGGTCCCCCTGACATCTGTGCTGAACTCTGCTGCCCCAGCCCAGTTGGGGGGCCTATCCCAAGGGGCCCCTTGCTGCCCTCAGCCTGCTCCTCGCCTCTAGGCTCCACTCCCCCTTTTTGGCATTGCTTCCAGGCTCCCCCATCACCCCTACCCTCGTGCAAGTGCAACTAGGGGGTGGACGCGCTGCATCCCTGTCTGCCCCCAGACTTCCTCTTTGCCCCTCTCCTCGGTGAGCGGCAGGCGGCAAACGCTGCCGCCATGCTGTATGCTGCCGCATGCATTGTGTGCGCCATGCCCTCCCAGACCTGGTCAAGCACGCCAGACCAGAGTAGGTCTGCGCGGCCGGCTTTGCTTATAACACGAAGCATGGCCCACACAGCGTCTGCATCGTGGCCTGCGGCCATCGTTGAGCACACGATCAAACCACTTACCCTCACCTGTAAGGCACTCCCTAACCTCCCTTCTACCTGGGACAGCCAAACACAGCACAGCGCTACGGGCTGGTGTAGAAGAGGCCGATCCCACCCCTAGCTCCTCCCTATATACCCCAGCCCCTTAGGCCCTCCCTGCTTAACCCTTATCCTGTCCTTATCTTGGCCATCTCTTTCCGGCCCAAATGCTCCCGTGGAAAGACTAGACTGCGTCTGCTCTCCACAGGGCCCTACATGCTGGTGCACCATTTTGGCACAAACCTATGTCTACAACTCTTTGTAAATAAGGTTTTGTGTCAAAATCCATGGCTGGATGCAGGGGAATGCTAATTTATTACCCATGAACGCCTGCCTCAAGCAAAGGAATGCAAGGCAGCACAATGTATGGTCTTACTTTTCCTTACAAAGCCACCCAAATTGGCATTTGCATAACTTTGTAATTACAAAAAAGGATTTTGTGTGGTAGCTGTGTCAAACAAGTAGGGCAACCCGGATGCAAAATTTTTGTAAATCCAAGTCTAAATATATTTCAGTTCATGTTCCAAACAATGAACAAGTTAAATTCTCTTAGAGGAATCAGGATGACATCAGAACTGACACAGACATAGCAGATGTGACTCAGAGCTCTCAGACCCAAATGCTAAGCCAAGAATGCATTTATTTGAGGGGGTGTCCGACCATAAACACTCTCCTAAAGCTATGCCCCTGTTTGCAGTGTTCTCCTGCTCTGGGAAGCAAACGTTCAAGGCAGGTAGGGTGGATGGTGCATGTGTGGTTGGAGGGTGTATGTTTTTAAGACAATGGCGGAGACCATCACTGGAGGGAGCATCCCTTTTGTGGTACACAAGTTAGAGTTTATAATGCATCATTTACACGGATTAGATCTAAATCAAATGCTGTTTAAACTGACTGTTATGCCTATTCCTGTCATGTTTATGTATTCCTGTGCAGGGTGGCCAGATGTGTATTTCTCACAAATATTAAAATCTTTCTATAAAGAGAAAATAAAAAAATAAAAATGTGCAGTTGCATTTGATTTGGTCCGCCATTTAATCCACCACAGTTTCAAGGTTCTCAATGAGTTACAAGAGTAAAGACACACCCCATTACGGTCAATGGCCAGTCCTTGCATTTATAAGTATGTAATTGTGTATATGTGCGTCTGTGTGTGTTCGTTCTTCACTCCGGCATTTATTTCCTTTCTGCTTTTGTCTACTCCCACTACACCCACTGCATGTGGCGCCATACTAACACGTCCTCGTTTGCACCTCATTCAAAGCAACAGCTAACATATAGGAAATTAAGTATAGGGGTTCTATCACATTGTTTCATGGTTACATGGACATGTGCTGCTATTGCACATGTATTCACAACAACGCTAAAAAAAGAAAGCTTTTTCATTCCATTTTGAACAGTGCAAAAAAAAACGTCTACAATCTGAGGCATATGTATAATGGGCGTTGTGTCGCTCTTGCAAAGTGCGTTGCTTTACACTGCCCCAGGGAGGGATTCCATGGGTGTTGCGGGAGTGTTCCGATGCAACATCCATGGGTTTAGATGCATTCCAAGACTTACTAGAAGTGGTAGACCTGGGAATGTGCCAAAATGATACGCCTTCAGGCGTAATGAGGAGAAATATTTGTATTTCTCCTCGTTTTTTCCTCAGGGGATTGTTTTTGTTCAGGAAGGTTCTTCTTCCAGCACAAAAACAATCCTCCTTACAACACAGGCACCCTTGGACATGGTGCAAGGGTGCCTGCATTGGTTCTAGGCAGTCAAAACGGCACCGGTGCAGGGACAAAGGCAGGAATGCACATTATTCTTTTAAAAATGCTGCATTCCTACCCTTTCCCTGTCACGAAGAACAGTAAGGTGCCTTGCTGAGCTGCGTGACTTGGCCATAAATATGGCCCTCTATCCTTACCTAGTTTGCCCCCTCACTGCTAGGGATGCCTTCTTATATTTATTGTCTTAGCCCATGCTCCTACTCCATCCACATTCTTTTTATGGGCGAGCACAAAGTGCTCCGTCCATTCTGTAATCTCTCTTTGGGCTTGAAAACATGCCCATGCCATGTCAGTCACTTACATTGGTTTGTGGGCTTGCCTTTTAAAATCTGTGAAAGGCATGCATGCGTCATGACTTTTCCGGTGTTTAGCCCACCTACACAGCACCGGTAAAGTACCAAAAACATACGAGGTTCGATGTTTTCAGACTGGAGTCCTGACTACTTTATCTGTTTATTTTCCACGCAGCGTGATCGCGCAGCATTTTACATTACATAGCGCGATCGCGCTGCATTTTTTTTTGCTTTACAACGTTAATAGCTCTAACTCGAACAAATGCGAGACCCGTTGCATTGAAAACGCTTGTTATTTAGTATAATCGCTATGAATAGCATTTTCAAGAATCTCCCGATATTTATATTTGTGCAGCGCTTTTTTTCCGTTTACAATTTTGCTTAAATTAAGGATCTGTATGAGCCATGTGGTATCCTCAACCCCTTCCGTTGTAGTTGCTGTCTCTGGATCGTCTTCACTGTAGCGCTTAATTTTCACAGGCACTTGCCATTGGTTTGTACATGCAACACCAGCACATGCAAAACAAAAAAACATGAAAAATGTACAGCACCAACTGAGGCAGCACATCTAATGCAGATAGGAACAAAACCCACCATTTGCAAAAATGAAGATATATCTCTGTGCTAATATGGCAGTCATGTGTTGGATGCGACGTTGGCCCATTCTCGGGGGAAGACAGCATCACAAAAAAGGAGATAAAGGAAATACACCAGTAAGCAATCATCTGTGTCCATTATCTTGTGATTTTGAATGTTCACTTCTGCGTTTCTCAAACTGAGAGGAGTAGAACTGAGATGTTGCCCTCGAGCATCTAGTTTATAGAGTGAGTAGATTATAGGGCAGTGCATAATTTGGAAATAAAAACGTGCCAATGCCCAAAGCTCTCCTCTGAAACACGAGGTTGCTGCAAATAAATGTGCAAGCACAGAATAGAGAGGGAGTCGAATTCTAAAGCCATTTTAGGCCTCTTTAATTCATTTAAAGCCGCTCCCTGTCCCTTCAGCTCACTCTTGCAGCTTTCTGCTTTCTCCCTTTGTGATGCTTTTTCTCTCCCTTAGTCTTTCTCATATGTGTCTTTTGCTCGTAGTAAATGCTTGAGGCAGAAAAATAAGTGCTGGCACTCAAAGATAGGTACTTGTGACCGGCACCGGAAACTACTGGCTCAAATTAAGCACTCTAACAGGGCCTTCTGTAATAGGGACGTTTTCCTTGCGGTTGTTTCTATATGGCTGGAATTCAGGACAAAAAACACAGTGCACATCCTCATAACTGTCAAAACGGTTGTGGTCGTCGGACCTGCAGGACGACCAATGACCTGCTCGCCTTGGTGTCTTTTTATTTGCTGCCAGTGCCTCATCAATGTAGCGGCTGAAAAGACTCACTATCAAAAGATAAATCAAGAACAGCTTTGAACTTCTAGCTGGAAGTAAATCAGAGCCACGCCTGGTGACAATAGAGATCACTCCGCAGCAAGGTGGTGAAATCTAACATTAAACACATTCGCGGAGACAACAATAACAGCAGCAGATGCTCTTTCACACTCACATATAATTGTTTTTACGTCTTCCTTTTCTTCTTCAGCAATGAACTCCAAACAGCAGCATGCAACAATCCACAAATGGCAAACACACTGTTTCAATATTATCAGGGAATTCAGGGCAAAGACAGATATAACTACTAAGGGTGACACTCACTATCCAAAAGCATCCATTGGGTGGAAAATGATGCAATAAAACATGCTGCAACTGAATAAGGGGTAAAGGCCATTTTAATAGAACAGGTATGGTAACACTAAAAACAACCTTGGCATAAAGCCTAACAGAACTAATTCATGACCTCACAAATACATAAAAAAACCACCTAAACCCCACCCCAACCCTCTAATAAATTTGATTGTCCTTTCCCATATCACCTTGACCCAAATCCAGTATCCCTGTGCCCTAATGTCACCTTCGTGTTGTTCCCCTTCCCCTCCATCCCTTTGGACCTTCTCGATATCCTTGTCCTCTCATCATGGTGTTACAATACGCCCTCCCAACCACTGAAAAGTCTCTCCTCTCCACCACCCACACAAAGGTGTTTACCTGCCCCTCCCTAGAATCACTGATCCCACAAACTTTCACCTAACAGCTCTGCGATCTTAATCCTCAACTCTAAGATGTAAAACTCATTCCCCAAAAATGAAAGATGCACACCATCCTGCCTGTACAATGATGCACCCGCATGCACACTTTCAGAATGTTGCAAAACTGAAATGCCCCTCTATAGGAAGTTGGCTCTGTATATACCATTTCAAAGTAAGAAATAGAGTGCACAGAGGCCAAGGGTTCCCCTTAGAGGTAAGATAGTGGCAAAAGTAAATATTTCTAATGCTCTATTTTGTGATAGTATGGTCGAGCAGTAGGCTTATCAGAGGGTAGTGTTAAGCATTTGTTGTGCACCCACAGGCAACAAATGAGGAACACACACTCAAAGACTTACTCCAGGCCAATAGGTTTTTATATTGAAAAATATATTTTCTTAGTTTATTTTAAGAACCACAGGTTCAAGATTTACAATTAATACTTTAAATGTAAGGTACTTCACTTAGATACTTTAGGAACTTTGAATGAAAGCAATATCAGAGACAGTCTTTGTAAAAATGGCAATAAGCTATTTTCAAAGTGGACACAGTGTAAAAATCAACAGTTCCTGGGGGAGGTAAGTAAAGGTTAGTTTTGAAGGTAAGTAAAACACTTACAAGTCTCAAGTTTGGGGCATAGGCAACCCACCGTTGGGGGTTCAAAGCAACCCCAAAGTTACCACACCAGCAGCTCAGGGCCGATCAGCTGCGGAGGTCAAAGAGGTGCCCAAAACACATAGGCGCCTAAGGGGAACAGGGGGGTCCGGTTCTAGTCTGCCAGCAGGTAAGTACTTGCGTCCTCGGGGGCAGACCAAGGGGGTTTGTAGAGCACCGGGGGGACACGAGAAGGCACACAAAGTACACCCTCAGTGGAACAGGGGCGGCCAGGTGCAGTGAGCAAAGCAGGCGTCAGGTTTTAGATTGAAAACAATGGAGGGACCCGGGGGTCACTCTAGCGTTGCAGGCAGGCACAGGGGGAGCTTCTCGGGAGAGCCACCGCCTGGGCTAAGCAGAGGGTCGCCTGGGGGTCGCTCTTGCACTGAAGTTCGGTTCCTTCAGGTCCTGGGGGCTTGCGGTGCAGTGTTGGTTCCAGGCGTCGGGTCCCTTGTTACAGGCAGTCGCGGTCAGGGGGGAGCCTCTGGATTCTCTCTACAGGCGTCACTTTGGGGGTTCAGGGGGGTGGTGTCTGGTTACTCACAGGCTCACAGTTGCCAGGGAGTCCTCCCTGAGTTGTTGGTTTTCTGCAGGTCGAGCCGGGGGCATCGGGTGCAGAGTGTGAAGTCTCACGCTTCCGGCGGGAAACGTGAAGTCTTTGAAAGTTGCTTCTTTGTTGCAAAGAAGTTGCAAGTTTTGAACAGCGCCGCTGTTCATGGGAGTTTCTTGGTCCTGTAGTCACTTTTTGGGGTGTGACATGGCCAAAGAGGCCGCCCCAACCCCGCTCAGTCTATATATATATTCCCCCAAAGTACGCCCTAACCCAACCCAATAGTCAATCCCATTTTAAAGCGTGGTGGACTGCACCATCCACCCCCGACATGCCCGGGAGGGAGACCAGGCAAGCCCTTGCTGCCCACAAGCCCCCATTCTACATTTTTCTCTATTAGATGGAAAAGTGTTGGGTGTTGTTACAGAAATGTCTCTGTGCCACCGGAACCACCATAGAGTCTGCTTTAGGATGGCGAGTTAAGCAAATGGGATTGTTTTCTAGGACTCTATGGGGCTTATTTATGGGGAATTGGCATAAGGCAGTGCCGCAAGTCTTCTTGCTGTGCTGCCCTACGCCAATTTGAAAGGGCAGGAATACACCTTATTTATGCAATACAGTGCATTTCTGTTCTTTCCCACTACGCTTGTGCACTATTGGCTGCCTGGAGCCAATGTAGGCATGTTTCCACCATGGTGCAAGAGTATCTGTGTTGCATGCAGGATTGATTTTGTGAAGGAAGGGACAGCTTCCTGCACATAAACAATCTCGAAATGCTGCACACATGGAAAGAGCAAAAACTAGGAGAAACACAAATATTTATCCTCCTTTTGCCGCACCTCGGAAGCCGTAAGGTTACTGCTTCCCCAGGATTATGTGATTAAGTAAATCTGGGGCAGCATCAAAATCCATGGGTGTTGCGAGGGAGCACCCACCGCAAAGCCCATGGAAGGTCTCCCTGGTGCAGAGTAAGGCAATGCAGTCACTTGCCCTGCCTTGCCTTACTCCATATCTATGAGGCCATTTAAAGCCATGCAAATTGGCTTTGCGTGGCCTCATAAATCTGGCTGAGAGGCGTGAGCCACCAGACCGTCAGAAAAAGTGACGCTCCGGCGGCTCAAGCCTCTCATAAATAAGACTCTATGGGGGTCATTACAACCCTGGCTGACAGTGTAAAATGTGGGGTAATACCGCAAACAGGCCGGCGAAAAAAAAAAGGGAATTACGACCCTGGCGGTAACCGCCAACAAAGACAGCCACTTTAACACTTCGCCCGCCACGGCGGTACAGACAAACAGCGTGGCGGTCACCGCCAACAGACAGGCGGGAGACAAAGTACCGCCCACACTATTACAACACACCAATCTGCCACCTTTTCCGGGGCGGATTCACCGTGGATAAAAACACGGCTGAAACAGCCTTTGCTATGGGAAAACGCTCACCTCAACACACTCCACGAGGAACGACGACTCCATGGAGCCGGAACTCCAAATACTACCTGCCCTTGTCTTTCTGCTCCTGTACGAACAACAGCGACGTAGGCGCAGAACATACCGGTGAGTACTGCATCTACGACACGGGGAGGGGAGAGGCAAAAGTTAGGGGGACACCCACCAAACACCCCCACCCTCGCATATTACAACATACACACCAATGCAGTCAAAAATATCACATTAACAACCCACAATCCCCCCGGAAGTATACAAAGACAAAGCGAGATCCGTTCAAATATTGTAATGTGCCAATATACATGTCATATAAAAATATACTGAATCATATCTCAAAATCTGTCATATTTATATATACAATACAAGAAGTAGTGCAGATATGTACACAACAATGTCCGTGCACAAACAGTCCAAAAATGCATGGGCGAGGCCCACAATAGATACCTGACCAAAATCCGAGAGAACACTGCCGGGGCATCAGATTGAAACACTACAGGCACCTCAGGGGGAAGGGAAGGGGGGGCACCTCAGCCACATGACTGCAAAGCCAGATCCACGACAGGGCTCCATGCCCATTGATGTATCCTGGGGAGTGCAAAGCCACAGTCTCTCAAGTCTCTACAGTGGGTGGTTTGCCCACTGAACAATCCTGGGGAGTGCAAAGCCACAGTCTCTCAAGTCTCTACAGTGGGTGGGTTGACCACTGTTCAATCCTGGGGAGTGCAAAGCCACAGTCTATCAAGTCTCTACAGTGGGTGGGTTGCCCACTGGACCATCCTGGGGAGTGCAAAGCCACAGTCTCTCAAGTGTCTACAGTGGGTGGTTTGCCCACTGAACAATCCTGGGGAGTGCAAAGCCACAGTCTCTCAAGTCTCTACAGTGGGTGGGTTGACCACTGTTCAATCCTGGGGAGTGCAAAGCCACAGTCTCTCAAGTCTCTACAGTGGGTGGGTTGCCCACTGGACCATCCTGGGGAGTGCAAAGCCACATTGACGCAAGTAGATGCAGTTCTCAACTGGTACTGGGTGGGACTGGTGGCCAGACTGGATGAGTCTCCCCGTGAAAGTTCCTGTCCTGTCACTGTCCCAGCTGCACATGGGAGAAGGATGCCTGATGTGGCGGCATATTCATACCCACACGGTGTTTGCCCTGATCAGCGGTCTTCACCATGGCGGTCTTGGCCTTGTTCAGCGGTGCTTTGCCATGGCTGGCTATGGACTGTTCAGCGGTCTTCACCATGGCGGTCTTGGCCTTGTTCAGCGGTGCTTTGCCATGGCTGGCTATGGACTGTTCAGCGGTCTTCACCATGGCTGGCTATGGACTGTTCAGCGGTCTTCACCATGGCGGTCTTGGCCTTGTTCAGCAGTGCTTTGCCATGGCTGGCTATGGACTGTTCAGCGGTAGCCTGAGATGGCGGTTGAGATACTGACATTGGTGTGTGGCATGACGAACTCCACACTGGACATTGGGATGTGGCATGACGAAGCGGTTGTGTCTGGACCGCCGGAAATGATGGCGCACTTCTCCGCCGTGACACTCACAACAGGCTGGGCAGACTTCCTCGGAACCTTCCCCACCTTCTTTGGAGTGACAGCTGACTCACCAATCGCCTTGGATCCCATTTCACTTGTTGTCCCACCAGGAGTCTTGACACGGTCCCGTCGTCCACTCTCCAATTTCGGTGCCTTTACAGGGGGTGGGCTGACAGTGCCTTGGCACCGGGTCCTACTGCCTGCCCTGGTGGACGGTGCACTCCAAAAACCTGGAACACGCACCACTGGTACTGGAGGCTTTTTGGCTGAGGCGCTACGACAGGACTGATGAACTGGAGGGGAGGGTGGGGGCAAACAGGTCAATTTGACAGAGGGACAGTTTCTGACGGACACTGGGATGGGTAGTTGGAGGGGGTCTGGGAGTGGAGGTAGAGGAGGTGGTTGTAGGAGGTGTCACTTTAGGTGTTTTGGGTGCAGGTGCAGGTACTGGAGGCTGTCGTGAGGTGGATGGATGTTGGGTGAGTGATTGCCGGTGTTTGTGTACTTTGGGAGGGGGCATCACAGACACACTGGGAGAGGACACAGGGGACGTGTAAATGGCAGTGGAGGTGGTGAGTGCAGGTGAGCGGCTTGTGGTGCTGGGTGTCCTGGTGCGAGTCCTAGTGCCTGTAGATGTGGTGCATGCAGGTGTGTGTGTAGACGAGACTGGGAGGGAGGAGGGAGAAGAGGAGGAGGGGGACACAGTGGAGACAGTGGATGTTGCTGTGTCTGTATGGCTGTGATGCTTGTGTGAGTGCCTGTGGTGTGTGTGGTGCCTATGTTTGCTTGAGCTACTTGTGTGTGTTGACTTGTGTGCCTGCTGGTCTGTAGGTGTGCTTGGGATGGGCTGGGGTACAGGGGATTGGGTCTGGGTGGAGGAGGTTGGAGGGGGGAGGCTGGACACAGGGACAATGGCTGCCATCAGTGCTGAAGCCAGAGATTGCAGGGCTCGCTGAAGGACAGCCTGACCAGAATGAATGCCTTCCAGGAATGCATTACCGTGTTTCAACTCTCGTTCTACACCCTGGATGGCATTCACAATGGTAGACTGCCCAACAGTGAGTGACCTGAGTAGGTCAATGGCCTCCTCACTGAGGGCAGCAGGGGTGACTGGGGCAGGGCCTGAGGTGCCTGGGGCGAAGGTGATGCCCACCCTCCTGGGTGAGCGGGCACGGGACACACGCTGAGGGGCTGCTGGGAGGGCGGTGCTGGTAGGGGAGGTGGCGGCTGTACCTGTAGAAGTAGGGCGCACAGATGGTGCCGCCACCACAGGGGAGCTCCCATCGGCGGACGAGTCCGTGTCGCTGGATGGTGATCTGGTGGCCGACGTGAAGCTCCCCTCGCCCTCCGTCCCATTGGTGAATTCAGAGTCTGTGGTGTGGCCCTCCATGGCCATGTGGGATGCAGCTCCCTCGTGCTCCGGTGCCACTGTACCTCCGCCTGTTGATGCTGATGTACAAAAGGACAGGGAGAGCAGGAAAAGGGGGGAGACAGAAGAAAGAGAGTTTTAGTGCATGGCATACCGCTACCGATGGCGGACAAGACAGACGCAGCAGCCCCATGCATTACGCCGTGCTCCTGACCTCTGCACATGCTCTTTCTGGAAAATGGCCTACATGGCAATGGTAGTAATCTGCCCACATGGATGGCAAAGGGGCAACTATACATCAACTTCCCTCTGTTTTGAGCTGGGGTAGAGATACCACATGGCCTACATAACGGAGGGGCCTTGCCTACCAAACTCGCCCTGGCCTAGGGACACCCACAACCCACCACCCCCACCCAGACACCTCCACTGCACGCAAAGTCCATATGATGAGGTAGTACTCACCCCCTTGTGTCTGCTGTGATGTCCTTAAGCGCCCATCCAACTCAGGGTAGGCCACCACCAGGATCCGGAACATCAGGGGGGTCATGGTGCGACGGGCACCCCTCCCACGTTGGGAGGCCATCCCCAGCTGAGCCTCCGCCGTCTTCTTGCTGCAGCGGCGAATGTCCTCCCATCTCTTACGGCAGTGGGTGCCCCGTCTCTGGTGGACCCCCAGGGTCCGGACTTCCTTGGCGATGGCACACCAAATGTCCCTCTTCTGGTGGGCGCTGACCTACATGACATGCACAAGGAAAGAGGAACAGTCATTACCTACTGCACCGTCGTTGTGATTGGCCCCCTCCCAACTCTATCCCTGTGGCCCATTCATCCCCATGCATAACTGTTCTATGTACTCTGCCCCTTTCCCTCATCCACCCAGCCCTCTCCACCCAAGCCTAGCCCATCCAACGTGCTCCCTGTGTACTAACCTGTTGGTCTGGAGGACCGTAGAGTAGCGTGTACTGGGGGAGGACCCCATCCACAAGTTTCTCCAACTCCTGTGCAGTGAAGGCAGGGGCCCTTTCCCCAGACGCAGCAGCCATCGTCGCTTCCAGACCGAGGTCAAAGCAGCACTAGCAGTGTAGGTCCTCTCCTGTCGAAGGTCAGGTATCTAGTGATTGAAGAGATAGAAAATGGTGGTGACGTCCACGGCGGTGACGTCCGCGGCGGTGCGCATCATCACCGGCGGCGCACCTGTTCATTGGCTCCTGGGACCCATAGGATCCAATGTTAACCAATGCAGCATTGCGCCGCGCTCTACGACCGCCTACCGCAACGGTGTCCAACGCCAGCACAGTTACCCCACAATCCCATTGTCCCAGTTTAGAGGTCAGGCAGCCGCCATTTCAGGGGCCCACATGGCTTCAATTACTACTGCGTCACACATACCGAGGCCTACACTCAAAACCTTTCCCGGATGGGTTAATTGTCTGTTGTAGTCTTGTGTGTGACTGTGGGTACATACCTGGAGGAATGGTGACAGTTTCTTCGCTGTTGTCCTTCTTAGGCACCGTCAGTTGGGACATATTGGAAGATGGCGGAATCCGCCGGTGTACCGACCGCTGGTGGACCTGTTGACAATGGAAGAGCGACATGTGATCGCGACCTACCGGTTTGACCGTGCCACAATCCAGGAACTATGTACCCAGTTGGAGCCAGACCTGATGTCACCAATCCGCCATCCCACTGGAATCCCCCCTGACGTGCAGGTGCTGTCAGTGCTGCATTTCCTTGCAAGTGGGTCTTTTCAGACAACAGTGGCCATGGCATCAGGGATGTCCCAGCCTATGTTTTCCAACGTGTTGTCCAGAGTGTTGTCTGCCCTGCTGAAACACTTAAGGAGATACATCATTTTCTCTGAGGTGGAGGATTTGCCTACAGTGAAAGGTGATTTCTATGCCCTTGGACATATCCCCAACGTCATAGGTGCCATTGATGGGACCCATGTAGCCCTGGTCCCCCCCGCAGGAATGAACAGGTGTACAGGAACAGGAAGAGTTATCATTCTATGGACGTACAGATGGTCTGTTTGGCAGACCAGTAAATCTCGCAGGTAAATGCTATGTTTCCTGGCTCTGTGCATGACGCCTACATCCTGCAGAATAGCAGCATCCCTGATATGATGGGTCAACTCCAGAAGCACCGTGTATGGCTATTGGGGGACTCTGGTTACCCCAACCTGTCCTGGCTATTGACCCCAGTGAGGAATCCCAGGACCAGGGCAGAGGAACGGTACAATGATGCCCATGGGCGGACTAGGAGGGTAATCAAACGCACCTTCGGCCTCCTGAAGGCCAGGTTCAGGTGCCTTCATATGACTGGTGGATCCCTATTCTACTCACCGAAGAAGGTGTGCGACATCATCATCGCCTGCTCCATGCTCCATAACTTGGCATTGCGACGCCAGGTGCCTTTTCTGCAGGAGGATGATCCAGATGACGGTGTTGTTGCAGCGGGGGAGCCTGTGGAGCCTGTGGACAGTGATGAGGAGGAAGCTGATGAAGATGAAAACGACAACAGGGAGTCAGTCATACAGCAATATTTTCAGTGAGACACAGGTGAGTACATTTTCATGTTTCACATATTATTAACTTTCACACGTCTACCTCTATCCTGTACCTACATTTCACTCCCTATTTGAGTTGTCCCCTTCCATTTCAGTTTCACTATTGTGGTAACCTACGTGTCAACAGCTTGCACCCTTGAAAGACTTGTGATGTGTGACATTGGTATGTTGGCCTTCCAATGGGTAACCTTTTTTAACACTGTAATTGACAATACAAAGTTCACAATCATTGACTGACAGTTTTATTAGTGTTTCAAGGGTGTTTATTGAAGTGCTAATTATTAGAAGGGGTGGTAAAATGGTGATGGGTGATGGTGGAGGAATGTCCATGGCAGAGTCCAGTCTATTACAGTAGTCTCACAGGTACATTGCACATCTGCCCATTGGAAGTGGAGCTGGGGCAGTTCCGATTTGGACAGGGTAACAAAGTGGGACAGTGGGAGGAAGATCAGGGTGGTCTTATTTCCTGGCGGGGGTCTTGCCATCTTGCTCTGTCCTGTTCCTGGATCTCAGGGCCCGCTTGCGTGGTGGTGGTCCGTCTGCAGGGGATGGGGTGCTGGTGTGTTGGTCCTGTGGCGGTGCCTCCTGTCCACTAGCGCCGGCGGAGGCGGTGGGCATTTCATCGTCGTGGCTAGTGTCAGGGGCCCCTGGGAGTGCCACGGTGTCCCTCAAGGTCTTTTGAATGTCTGTCAGCACCCCTACAATGGTGCCCAGGGCGGAGACGATGGTCCTGAGCTCCTCCCTGAACCCCAAATACTGTTCCTCCTGCAGACGCAGGGTCTCCTGCAACTTGGCCAGTACCGTTGCCATCGTCTCCTGGGAGTGGTGGTATGGTCCCATGATGGAGGAGAGGGCCTTGTTGAGAGTAGGTTCCCTTGGCCTGTCCTCCCTCTGTCGCACAGCAGCCCTCTCAGTTCCCATGTGTTCCTGTGCCTCCGTCCCCTGGACCGTGGGCCCACTACCACTGCCCCCAGGTCCCTGTTGTTGTTGGGGTGGTGGGTTAGCCTGGGTGCCCTGTAGTGGTGGACACACCGCTGATTGACCTGTCCTGGGTAGGGAGGTTTGAGCCCGCTGGGTGGGTGCTGTGCTGGTGTTCCCAGAGGGTGGCAGTTTGGTGTTGGGCTGTGGCTGGGCAAGGGGAACCAACTGTCCTGAGGCCCACGATGGTCCGGGCTGGTCATCAAGATCCAGTGGGGCAGAGCTGCTGTCATCACTGTGGGCCTCTTCTGGGGGTGGAGTGGTGTTGTCTGGACCCTCTGGTGTGGTGACGTTCCTTCGGGTTCCTGCGGGGGTATGAGTACATGTGTGTGTTTCATGATGTGCAATGTTTGGGTGTGCGTGTACCCCAGTGCAGGCATTCCTGTGTGGGGGCTTGTGTGGTGATAGTTGGGGGGTTTTGTGGGTCTGTGCAGTGGACATGCTTTAGTGATGGGTATCCATGCTTAGTTAGGTCATGCAGGTTTTGGGGTTGGGATGGGTGGTGGGTGGTTGGTGTCATGGGTAGATAGATAGGTGAGGATTTGGAGTGATAGGGGAGGGTGTGAGGGTGGGGGTGTGTGATAGCATGCAGGTAGGGTGGGGGATATGATAGTTGAAATTTGACTTACCAGTGTCCGTTCCTCCAACGACTCCTGCGAGGCCCTCAGGATGCAAGATGGACAAGACTTGCTCCTCCCATGTTGTTAGTTGTGGGGGAGGAGGTGGGGGTCCGCCGCCAGTCCGCTGTACCGCGATATTGTGCCTGGATACCGTGGAACGCACCTTCCCCCGTAGGTCGTTCCACCTCTTCCTGATGTCGTCCCTATTTCTTGGGTGCTGTCCCACAGCGTTGACCCTGTCGACAATTCTTTGCCATAGCTCCATCTTCCTGGCTATTGATGTGTGCTGTACCTGTGAGCCAAATAGCTGTGGCTCTACCCGGACGATTTCCTCGACCATGACCCTGAGCTCCTCCTCGGAGAAGCGGGGGTGTCTTTGGCGTGCCATGGGGTGGTGTGTGTGATGTGTGGGGTGGTGTATGTGTTGATGAGTGTGGTGAGTGTAGTGGTATGTGGTGTTTTGTGCGTGGGTGCTGTGTGGGTGATGGTGTAGTGTGCCTCTGTGTGATGGGGTTCTCTATTCTGTGCTTTCTCTCTCTGGTCTTCTTTCAGAAATTGTGGTTGTAAGGGTTTGTGTGTAATGTGGGTGTGTGTTTTATATTGTATTGGATGTGTGGGAGTGGTGTTTGTATGTGTATCAGGTGTGTGTATTTGGAATTGTCCAATGTGGCGGTGTTTTGGAGATGTGTGTGTAGTTTGAGCGCGGCGGTGTGTACCGCCAATGAAATACCGCGGTTGAAAGACCGCCGCGTGGATTCGTGGGTCGTAATAGCATGGGCGTGTTTCTGTTGGCGTGGAGGTGGAGGATTTGTTTCCGCATGTTTATCGCTGACCTTTGGTGTGGCGGTGTTGTGTGGGTGTCTGAATTTCGGCGGATTCCGAGATGTGTGTCATAATAGCTGTGGCGGTCTACCGCGGCCGCGGCGGTGTATTGGCGGTCTTCTGCACGGCAGTAAGCGCCTTATACCGCCAAGGTCGTAATGACCACCTATATTTCTTTTCCAGCCAAGTGCCAATAGCTGGAACAGAAGTTCCACTGGGTGGAGTTCTAAGTTGAGAGAAAGCAACCTGCCTCATCTGTATCATCATTCACTATATCAGTAGTTTTAGGATTTGGAAATATAGGAGGGTCAACCCCCCCCGACCCCCCACCCCCACCAGCAGCTGCAAAACTTTTATAGTAAAAACATAATAAACTATGAATTATTATGTTTTTACTGCAAAAAGGGCGGGCCATGGGCGTGACAAAGACAGAGGGGGAGTGCACAGCGTTTCCCCCTCAGTGCGCATGTATGTTTGGCCAGCTGTCTTGGGCCGGCCAAACATACACTGCACTGTGCTCTCTCCAACCGGCAACGCAGTGCTGGGTAGGAGAGAGCAGGCAGAGGCTCCCACTCTGCTTCAGACCACCCTGGCTGGGCGCTCCGCCCAATCCTAAAGCTGCTTTCATGCTGCCAGCAGGAAGAAAGCAGCATTAGAATTGGACGCAGGGCAGTCTGGGAGCCTGAGCATGTGCCTGTACTGAGGAGTGGCGGGGTGGTGCCGCTGCAAAAAAAGGTGAGAGTTTTTTTTTTATTATTCTTTTTTTTTTGGTCGCTCCCCCGTTACTCTCTCTCCCCCGCCACAACACCCTTCTTCCTCCCACAAGCTGTGTCTAAATATAGCTCTTGAATGTGGAGATAACTATCATAGTGGAGAAGGCGAGTATAGTGGCTGTGGTACTGTAATGATCAGCAACTGTGTTCAGAACGTGGGCTTAAGTGACAGGTGGAAACCGTGCATAATAATTGCAGATCATGGGCTAAATCCACAGGCACTTGCATCATAGGTAGGTTTTAACCAGTGGGCTCATCAAATCTGACATCACCGTAATATTCATTGCAGTGCAAATAGTAGTGTGATCTGTAATAACGACATCAGCAAATTTGCTCTTCTCCATTATAAGAGGGTTCTTGGAGAATAGGAAGAAACCCTGTTATGGACCATCATCCTCCATATCCTAGCTTTTTTATGGAGATCAATAAGACTTTAAGTAGGACAAAAGGGACCAACATCATCACAGTCCTCATCAGTTCCCTCCACATCAGACGCTGGTGGGTGATGTTTGGGCAAGTAACAGGTGCTTTGAAACTCCAACAAATGAAGCTGCTTTTGTCAATGAAAATGTCTTTGTCTCAAAGAAAGCCGGCCAATTAAAGAGAATCAATTTTACCAGAAAATAAACATGCGAGTGTGTGAATGTGTAGTCCGTGTTTTAAACTTTTTAACTTCTTCAGACCCCTAACTGGTACTTTACTGGAATCCAGGAACCTCCCACTGAATCAATATAGGAAGCTGGGGACCCAGGCATAAGCACTTTCTATTATTTGAAATTCAAAACAATACACATGTCAAGTGCACACGAAAGAAGTGCTCAAATACTGACATATTTTGTTTAATTCAAAATCAGTTATAGGAAAACTTTTCACATTTTCAATGTTGCCTCCTTTTTGTATTTATTTTATTCATTTTAACGTATTACTTTTAATATAATTTAGTTTTGAAACATAGTCGCCGGCCCACTAAGTGAGCCTCACAGAGATCCAGGGGGCCCAGAATCACAGGGTAAGAACCACTGGTCTAGGGTTTATTCAAACACCAGTTCTTCAATACTAAATGAATCACGAAAGCAATATATGTGCATACAGTGTTATATCAATAACATACACTAAAGATTGCAAACAATAATCAAATTCAGAGTCAGTTCATGGAGAAGTGGCATGAACCACTATAATGAATAGTGAATATATTTAAAAAGCTCATGGCTACTCAAGAGTGTCCCGGCACTGAGGGCCATATCAGATACATCAGCTCTTGGAGCCAATCCTCACCCCTTGTCAAAGAAAGTGTCTTATTTCGAATTTAGGTTATACTTAAAAATGCTCTGAAAGCAATGTAGAATGGTCATCAATACCTCACTCCCAGGTGCCATGAGAATGTGAGACCATCCTCAGGGTGATGTTCCATAACATCAAAATGGCCAACACTGTAACGTAATATAAGAAGAATGCAAGTGGAGAAAACATAGAAATAAGGCAAGTATGTCAATAAATTATGTACATGTCATCTAACATGGAACCTGAACTACACGTTTTCCTGCAGCTCCTGCTCACCCAATGACTCCAGAACCAGCGACGATGACGGCAGCAACCGTGAGAACACACACTTACCTGTCACTGTTGCATAATGCCAAGATCGTGACGCACACACAACATACACATCCGGAACGGGTGGCGAGGGCAACACATACACGTACTCCTACACTGACACGCACATTCACACACAGCCATACACACACATGCACAGACTCAGTACACACACCACAGCCAACACACACTACCAAAAACACATACCGAGCTGCAGACACACAGCACCGGCACTGCCAAACACAACACACAACACCAGCAAAGTACACAACTACACAATAACCGCAACACCTCAAACTCACCATCAAGACTCCACAACACACACCCCCACATGACAATACATATATACAACACAATGTAATAGCACCATTTTACCAATACACACAATCACGCACCCATACAGCGAGGCATACATCACACCATGCAAACACATCACACAGTGTTCCGGACATACGAATCACCACACACATGCACGCATACAGTACAACCACAAAAGGGCACATCACACACCAAATAACAAAAAAACAAGACGATCAATGAACACAATAGCAACATAAATGTATGTCCCACACAAATACATGCCCAACACACCATACCCAGCCATCATTGTGGGAGAAATGTAAAGCACACACCCACACAAGCAGCTCAGACACAACATGTAGCACAACCACCACACACACATAACACACTCACACACAATATAAAGCAGGCCAGACCATAACAACCATGAGGAATGAAAGGCAGGACAAAGATGTAACGTTGGAACCAACAACTGGTTGGCCCAGATGTATCCATGCAATAAATAGTTAAAAGAACAGATTAGATATCACTATTTGCAAAACAATAGGCCGTAAGCCAGTCCCAAAACCGAAAGGGAAACATCCACACCTACTTGACTCCTGACTGCTAAATTATCTCTATGGGTATGGGGCATAAAGGGAGTAGGCAGGCACCTTAGGGATGGTGGTGGGGGTTTGTGTCTACGTTTGGGAGGTGGTCTTTATGCTTGGGCTTGGGAGGTGGGGGATTTGGATGTGGTTTGGGGGGCTGGGAACACTTTGGAGGGGTCGACTTCTTGGCAGGTGGAGGGGCATGGGTACTTGCAGGGGGCAGGAGAGGACTTGGAGGTGGTAGGGCTGGACTTGGTAAGGGAAACAGATCTTTTGGTGGTCACACTGGGTAGGAGAGGAGTAGGTAAATGGTTCAACTCGGAGTGGAAACATTTCTTAGACACACGGGGAGGGTCATGGCAAAAGGGTTTCAGAGAGGAGAGAGAGTGATTGTAGGAGGTGTCTTGGTGGATGTTTTAGGTGCAGGTGTGTGCGAGGAATGCCTGTGTGTGCTGGGTGTCTGTTGGGTGGGTAAGCGTGGGTGTCTATGTTTCTTGGGAGGAGGTTTGTGGAGAAGCTGTGCTGGATGGGTGGTGACTGCAGGTATGGTGGATGTGCTGCGTGTGGGTGTGTCTGTTATTGTGGTGACTGGGGTGGATGTCAGCAGGTCTGCTATTGTGGTGACTCTGGGCAGGATAGGAGTTGTGGCTGGATCAGTGAATGTTGGTGTGGTGTGTGCTGGTGTGTCAGGTGTAATGTCTTTGAAGGTGGGGGTCGTGGGGGAGTCTGTTTAGGTAGTGGGTGTTGGTGTGTCTGCAGGTGGGTGTTGTCTGTGTGCATTCCGGTTGTGGGTCTTGTGGTGCTTGTGTTTGACTGCGGTACCCTTCGCTGTTGAAGTGGATGCATGCATGTCTGTCTGTGTACTCTGGCTGGGATGGGGAAGAGGGGGTGGAATCGGGGAGAGGAAGATGGAGGGGGGACGAAAGACAAAGGGTAACTGGCTGACGTCAGAGTGGTAGCCCGAGCCTGAAAGGATCTCTATAGGCCAGCCAGTGCACAGTGCATTCACGATGGCCGACTGACCCACAGAGATCAATCTCAGGAGGTCGACCTCAGGAGGACAATAGCCTCCTCACTGAGGGCAGCTGGGCTGACTGCTGGCAGGGGCAGAGGTGCCTGCGGCAAAGGAGACGCTTACCATACCTCGGTAAGCAGGCACAGACAACAGGGTGGAGAGCTACAGGGTGTATGGTGGTAGTAAAGGGGGGGTAAAGGTGGTGCTGGGGTAGTCCCAGGTGGGTATGCCACCGCCAGGGAGTGTCCACTTGAGGAGGATTCTGAAGATGATGATGCAGAAGATCCGGTCTCCCCCGTGGCACTCCGCACACCATCTGGGCCACTGGGTCCCTCGCTGTCGGTGGTCTCAGTACTCTGGGTCCCATGGCCAACAGCATCTCCACTTGCCTGTGTTCCGTCTCCTTCATCTGCTGATGCACACAAATATAGAGAGAGGGAGGGAAAGTCAAAGAGGGAGAGAAAGGGTTATTACATTCCTTACATACACACATGTAAACATGCACAACTGCAGGTAAATATGTCCAGGCTAGGCTATCTCCATTGTCTTTACACATATCCTACATCATATCACATCATGTTGCTACTATCCACCCCTTCAAGTCATTCCTCACACCCACATCACATTCTGAGTAAGTTAGCATGACTGGAATAAACTACCTGGAGACCTGTAAAGCCATGTCTGCATGCTACTCATGCCCTGGCAGAAGTAGATATATCCCATGCATATACCAGATCATATCTCTCCATATTCCTATCACCTATTGGAAGAGCAGGTGAGTGATCACAACACATCATGCATGTCTTGATACAAAACTTGACCAGTCCATCACAATTAGTAATGTCCCTTGAAAGTGTAGGCTACCCAATTCACAGACCACACAGCACCTGCCATACATATCACATTGCTGGCTTACCACCTATACATTTATGCCAACATGGGTACCAGAACTGATAAAGCCAAAACACGTGGCACTCCCATACAGGTGACAACTGATGTGTAGAATAGATGTCTGGAGAACAGCAATGGCATGACATTCACATAATCACAGAGGAAAATCAGCACACACTAAACACAGATATACCACATCACTACATTATTGTATGTGCAGCTACAATGGCCTACATAGCACACATTACACATCCATAGGCAATCACCGAGTGCAGTGTCACAACAACTACACCACAGTCAAGCACTATTGACATCATAGGCCACCTACCATTCCACCTGACATGATGTTACAGTTCCAGGACTTGACAACATGAGTAAACCAACATCACTCACACTATACCTGACATGTGATAAAGCTGTACCTAACTCCAGACTACATAAATGTCACATGGAAATGACATGTACACAAGATTTACACATGGACCTACACGACTGCCAGTGCATTAAAAACATTTTCCTAATACAACAAATACCTGCTTTCGAAATAGTGGTACAACAAGACCATCACGTAATTAACACATAAGTGATGCAATACCTATTCTTCACCTGACTGGACACATCAGCTAGGCCAAGGGTAGCATAGATTGTCCTACTCCACACAGTGTGCCCTCAAGTAAAAATTGAGACATGGTGTAGGCAGCATATTACCAAGGTTGCAAAGCAATTGGTAGGGCATTTGCACACATGCCATTGACATTGCATATTGTATAAGGTTGGCTCAGCCACAGCACTTACCTTCTGTATAACCCACCCATTTGGACAGGAATGAAATGTCCAGGTGGCAATCATATGGAAAAGCATTATGCATTTGAATACACAAATCTTATCCCCTCTAGTAAAATGTCCCTTTGTTGCTACCTTCACATGCCCTTTGAATGGAGATGAACGGGCAATGGGGTTACAATGATAAACACAGATATGTACTGTCCTAGACAGGCCATATCTGTGTTGTACATGAGATGGCAGCCTTACATGGAGTCCATGCCAGTACCAGTACAAGTCATGTTTGGAGCCTGTACCACATAAGTGACTCAACTCGTTGCTACAACTGGTGATCAGCACAGATGGGAGTGGGCAGACACCTTAGAGCCAGAGACGCACATATGCAGAGGGATGGACTGGGACAGAGTAAATAGGTAGGGTGAAACACCAGCTCACATGCATAGGAATGGCAGGATGTGCAACATATGCCATTGGCATTAGAGCATCTCCATAAGCAGAATAATATCTTCATACAGGAGTCCAAAACTTACACATAGCAAACCATGATGCCAGTTCCACATCTCATACATTGGGAAGGTGGTACCAACTGATTACCACTAGTCTAGATACATTGGTCAACTACTACATTGTCACAGAAGGTACAGTGAGACAGAAGACAGCATACAACCAGAGCCAAGTACCACTAAACAGTCAGTACCTACCCCCTTGTGGCTGCTGTGCTGCACTCAAACGCCCATCCACCTCAGGGTAGGCCACTGCCAAAATGTGGGCCAATAGGGGGCACCCTTCCCTCATTGGGTGGACATCCCCAGCTGGGTCTCAACGGTCATCTGGGCCCTGCGTCTCAGGTCCTCCCACCGCTTTCTACAATGGCTGCTCTGCTGGCTGTGCACTTGCTTGGCAGTGGCATGCCAGCTCCCCTTCTTCTGATGGGCGTTCACCTGCATGGATGACACAGACACAAGGAGAAAGTCATGTACACATGCCTCATACCAACAGGAGTTGACACTACACAACTGTAAAAGCAAGTGAGCACAAGATACCCATCCTCTCAGCACACATGCATGTACGGTATGCCACATGCATGCATCTACACCAACTACAGTTCAGATTGCCAACTCGCCATCACACACAACACAAATCACACATGGCTGGTGCATTGGACTCACCTGTTCCTCTGGTGCCCCATATAGTTGTCCATACAGGGGTATGAACACCTCCATCAGCTTCTCCAGCTCTCCCCGTGTGACGGCAAGGCCCCGTCACCTGCAGGATGTGGCATGACAGCTCCCAGAGGCTGTACACAGCAGCTTACGTAGTGGAGGTCTTGCTACCAACAGTGTCAGGAGTCAAGTGAGCAAGACTGCAGAAAACTGTGGCCACGGCTGACACGTACAGGACCGTCACCGCCGACAGTCATCGACATTGGCCCCAGTACGCCATAGGCAGCAATGTTAACCTCTGAAAAGTTGATTGGCGTTTGGGGACTGCCTACTGCCATGACAACTTCCACTGGCAGACTTAGGTCACTTCCAACTATACAGAACAGTAGGTCAGACACCTGTAATTTTGGGCACATGTACTCGCTGCATGTCCTTAAGTAAGTGTGACACACACCTGATCCTCCAGAAATCTATGTCACCCAATGTTGTGACTTCATGGATGTGCTTCATTATGGGACAATCATGGGAATATGACATGTTGAGCCTGTATATGTTTGGATAGTTCTGTGTAGCTAATCTGAGTTAGATAGGTGTCGGATACCAATAGGTAGATTTAGTTACATATGTGTCATCTGTGCTGGACTGCACAGTCACCCACACATTTCCAGATATATATGTGAAATATGTCCTATCTGACTGACATTCCTGCCAATGTGCTGCAATGACAGTGTATGATGTGCATTTACATGGTCGTTAATGTTTACGTCAGCACAGCTACACATCCCCTACACATGTTAGGTGTCTGCAAGTATACCATGTGCTGCTGACACAGGCCAACTGCATGACTTATTGTACATTTTGTTCCTCTCAACATCAATATCTTGCTATGAGGGAAATGAGACAAACACCAGTGTACCGTTCACTGGCAGACCTGGCAACCATGGAAGACAGGCATGTCATCCAGACCAACCGTCTAAATCACCAGACCATCATGGATCTATGTAGGCAGTTTCAGCCAGATCTGATGCCAGGCAATCGCAATTCGAATTGCATACCTCCCATCATTCAAGTATTGTTAGTGCTACACTTCCTGGCCACAGGGTCATTCCAGAATACTGTGGCCTTAACAGCAGGGATGTCTCAGCCCATGTTCATTCAGGCGTTGAGGGATGTACTGTGTGTTTTCTTGCAACACCTGGACAGCTACATCAGGTTTCCCCAAAGAGTGGATATGGTCAATGTGAAGGGTGACTTTCATCAGATAGGACAGATTCCTCATGTGGTAAGGGCCATTGATGGCACCCATGTATCCCTGGTCCCTCCCAGTGTCAATGAACAGGTGTATAGGAATTGGAAGAACTACCAATCTATCAACGTGCAAGTGGTGTGTCTGGCAGACCGGTATATCTCCCAAGTGACAGCCAAGTTTAATGGATCAGTGCATGACTCCTACATTATGCAGAACAGCAAAGTCCCAACCATGATGGCACGGCTACACACTGAGAGGGCCTGGCTGGTTGGTGAGTATGACTTATTATGTGTTTTTAGGTAATGTGACCTGTCATCACTATCTGCACACTCACAGTACATTCAATTGAATTTGTACTACCATTGTGTTCACAGGTGACTCTGGCTATCCAAACTTTCCTCGGCTTTTGACACCTGTGAGGTACCCAGCCACTCCAGGGGAACTCCATTTCTAAGAGGCCCATGGGAGGACAAGGTGTGTAATCGAGCATACTTTCAGTCTACCGAAGGCAACATTCAAGTGCCTGGACCTATCTGGAGGTGCCCTACTCTACTCGCCCCACATGGTTTGCCAAATCATTGTTGCCTTCTGCATGCTCCACAGTCTAGTCCTGCAGCATCAGATACCAATGCTAGCTGATAAAGATGAGGCTGCAGTATCTGTGTCTGCCAATGGTGATATGGAAAGTGATGAAGAGGCAGAAGAAGAAGGAGCAGCTGACTGTAGGAATGAGACCATCAATAGGTACTTTGTGACATTCAGGTATGTGAGGTGGACCTTTTCATGTCTTGTCAGTACACAATCAGAAGTGGATAGCTGACATTACACCTCCTGAGCTTTAGCATATGTGATGGTATAATGATGTCCAATGCCTGTGTGTGACTTGTGGTAGCAGAAAGATGGAATGTAAGGTGTACAGTATTAGTGGTTTTCACCTAACATGTGTTGTAGCAACTGATTCCAACATGCACTTCTCTCATGGACTGACCAGTTTAGAGCTGATGTTCCTGCATTCACCTATTGCCATCTTCTCCCACCCACAGGAAGTGGATATCATCTGTGGATCTGCTACCTAAGGCTTATGGTATACATTGTCAGTAGTCAATGGTAAAAGAGTACAGTTCTGAGAGCTGTACATGACAGATAGCTTGTTAAATTGATATCAAGAAGGGCCTGAGCCTGGTGCTGTATAGGTCCTATCTGGGTGCCCATGATTTGGAATCATACTACACTAGACACACAGTTGTTTACCTGTACATGTGCTTATTGTGTCATCATGCCTTCCATCCTGATAGCACTCTCTGTCTTGCTCTAATTGAAGATGGCGCAATGGACTATACCCTAGTGTTACAGTGGATTTCAAAATCACTCTGTGACATCTGTCCAGTGACATTACTGTTGCATTGTGTGCCCTGCTGAGAGGGCCTCTGTCTGATGGCCATTACACTGCCAGTTCATATCAGGGGGGAATAACCAGACCACATATGGGTAGAAGCACAATTGTTGTTGTACCATTGAAAACACATATACAGTAGCTGTGTCCATAAGTGATTTATTGTGCATATCAGTTTTGTGAGATGTGAAATAAAAGTGAACAACATAGCAAACAGGTGATGAGTGGAGTCATGGGGGATGAACTGATCCGAGTAGCTGCTAAAACATTGGGTCACACTGGTCCAGTGTCTTTGTACCATGGGAAAATGGAATTAGGTTCAGTACAGTCAACAGTGTGTCTCAGTGGCACACAAGGGTGACAAAGCAAGAGAGGTTCAATTCCTGGCAGTGGGTGTGATTTTGGCATCTGCTCCAGTCGGATGTCTGGATGGACATCCACGTTTACAGGGGGTTCTTCAGCTACAGAAGGAGGAGTGTCTGAGGCTTGGCAGGGCCTCCATTCTACTAGTTGCAACTGAGGGAGAGGGGGCAGATGTAACATTGCTAGTGGAAGGGGTCTTATAGTGCGAAGCTATGTCACGCAGGGTGGTGTTGATGTCCCTTAGCACCCGTGCTATGGAGGCCATGGTGGCATTGTGGGCTTGCCACTGCTACATAGCCTCCTGGTGGTATTCCCTCTGCAGCCTTTGATTTTTCCCCAACTTGGTGATGATCTAGCCCACCCTGTCCTGGGAAGTTTGGTATGCTCCCAGGACTTGGGAGATGGTTTCCTGCTCAGTGGAGTCCCTTTGAGGTCCTATCCTCTGACCCACCGCATCCCTCCCATGCCCCCTGCCTCCAGGTGCCTGTGCCCTTGGCACGGTGTACCCACTCCCAATGTTACCAGGACCATCATTGTCTGGGGCACACAATAGATTGAACCTGTCCATGGGACACAATTTTGGGAGTACTTGCTTGGCTGGGATGTCTGAGCAACTGGGGTGGGGGGATGTATGTGGGCAGGGTGAGGCTGGGAGTCGTTGACTGACCAGGTGACCCAGAGGGGCAAGGTAGGTCATCACTGTCCAGGCATCCAGGCGTGTTGTCCTCCATGGGGCCTTCATCCTGAGGAGGGTTGGCAGTGTCTGGTATCCTCTCCATGGTGGCAATTGCATGGTTACCTGTGGATGGAGTGAGACACAGAGTACAGTTTAGAGAGTGTGGTTGGTACCATCTTTGTGTGATACAGATAATGGCTTAGCATGAATCCCTGCAATGACAATGACAGATGCTGCACAGCATAGCTTGGTGGCACATACAAGTCTGTGACAGGAGTGTCATACTCCATGTTGTGTGGTGTCATCAATGATTTGTACATATGGCACTGTTGATCGGTTTCTGTTACTAATTGATACTTGACATGACTAATCGACTCTGCTACTTGGTGAGTAGTCAGGCTTGGCAGTTGTCACACAATATGGCTGCATATTGCACCATGATGTCCCAATTGGAACAGAGTATGTGGGTATGCAAGGCTAATCCTCCAGACTCTGGATCATATTAATGCGCATGGAGTCTGGCATCTTACTTTCAAAACCATGGTCAGCCCATTGCAGGTTTGAAGATATTGATCAGTGTCCATTATGAATTGTTACAGAGGTGTAGCTGTGTTTTGCCTTGTTTGCCATTGTGGTGTGCTATTGCATTGCTGTCATTGCCATGTACTGGTCCTCAGTCGTAAATTCTGGTTGGTGTATGTATTAAAATAGTCATAAATTCATTAAATGTGACGTTCTGTACACATTGAAGGTTTTAGCATTGATGGGTTGGTGCATTGTGGGAGTCGTAGTGATAGGATTAGCCTGTGGTACATGCACCTTTGCCAAGCACTGTGTGGGCTGTAGGGCTGTGGGGGGGAGGGGTGGCATGCAGGAGAGGGCAGGTGGGTGATTAGCAGGGAGGTGTAGAGGGAGAATCAGTGACTTATGTGGTATGTGGGTGGTGAGGAAGCATGCAGGACATGATAATTGTGTAACATGGAAGTGGTGGGTACTTATCAGACTCCAGTCCCCCAGGTATTCCAGTCAGGTCCTCAGGATGCGGTATTTCGAAAACCTTCTCCTCCCAAGATGTGAACTGGGGGGGGGTAGATGGGGGCCCACCACCAGCCTTGAGCCTGGTTATCTGGTGAATTGATGCCATGTAATGCACCTTTCCCCCGCAGGTCATTCCACCTTATCCTGATGTCGTCCCTTGTGCATGGATGGCTGCCCACTGAGTTGACCCTATCAACTATTCTTTGCCATAACTCAATTTTCCTGGCAATTGATGTTTGCTGGACCTGTGCTCCAAACAGTTGTGGCTCTACTCTGACAATTTCATCCACTATTACCCTTAACTCATCGTCAGTGAATTGTGGGTGCTTTTGTGGGGACATGGTTGAGACTGTATTGATGGTGTGGGGGGTGTTGTGTACAAAAGGATGCAGTGTTGGGTGAATGATGGGGTGTGGGTGGTGCGCTGTGAGGGATGGACGGTTGTAGCAGAAAGTGTGTGCTTGTTATGTGTGTATTGCGTTTGTTTAGTTGCTGTGTGATACTTGTGAGTGTGTGTTCCTATAGTGTTAGGGTGCTCTAACTGTGTATGTGCCTGCTCTCAGTGTTTCTGTATACCGTTTTAGTTGCAAAGAATCATAGGTTGTGTGGGGGTGTGTTATATAATGGTGTGTGTAGGTGTGTCGGGTGTGTGGATGTGTGTCAGGTGTGGGGTATTCAAACTGTCCAAAGTGGTGTTGTGTGCCATCAGTGGTGGTTTCTGACCGCGGCGGCTCACACAGCCAATGTTTTTACCTCCATGGAAGAACCGCTGTGCTGATTTGCGGTTCGTAATCTGGTGGGCGGATTTGTGTTGGGCTGGCAGTGCTGGTGGTGGAATTGCTTCTTTCCCGCCCACCAGTCTCCAGGCGGTTTCAGAAAATTGGGTGCTTTTTGGCGGTCTTCGCAGTGTGGCGCGTAACACAGCAGTTGGATGACCGTCAACATGGAAGTCTTTTGGCGGCCGCCACCTCAGCAGTCTTGCCAAAAGACCACCAAGGTCGTAATAAGGCCCTTAGTCACATACAAGAAATACATTGATTGATAAAGAACTGAATAAATATAAAATACAATATAATGAAGTCATCATAGTCTTATAGGGTGGTCGAATCACCCACAATGAGCCAAATTAAATGGATGACTCACTAGGAATCCAGAAACACATGTCAAAGAGTTATATGTAGGGAGGTCATCACAATCCAAAGCTCGACATCAAAAAACAGAGGACAAATATCAACGTAATAGTGTTCCTCAAACAAAGCCAAACAATTACCTTGGGCAAACAATGCTTACTATTAGGTAAAGGACAAATCCATGTATGAATTAAAAAGAAATATTTGGGCTGCCAGGCAAATGAGTGAACATAGGCAGTAATTACACCTGTTATGAGTGTCATCCGCATGGATATGCTTTTTGCCAAAGACTACAGAATTTTTGAAGAAAGCCTTCTTAGGAGCATATAACATAGCAAAGTAAAAAGAACTCAAAGTCCTTTCTCAGAAAAAAAAGTTGTCAGAGAACTTTGGTTCCAAAGTAGTAATTATTCACAATTAAGAGAAAAGGACTTAGCTGTGAGATTGCTCCCTCTACACACAACGTACAGTAGTAAATATAAGGTATGGTGGCCCATCGTAAACCTCAGAGCACATCCACCTCATAGGCTGAAATTTGGATCATTTCCAAAGGGATGGACATGCTACTAAATCGAGGACTGTTTGCTTCAGATTGCTCTGATTTATTGTTGTTCTGTACTGCTATGATGTATTACCAGAGACTCCCTCCTTAATGACTAAGAATGATTCAAGCATGTGAATCAATGAACGATCCAATGCTGGAGAATACTTAGCTTTTAATATATGTCAACATTATGAACAAGCAAATAATACAAAAGAACCAAAAATATTGATTATGCTAAATAAGAAAGATTAAAAGTTAAGTTATAATTTAAAAGGATCTGAGGAATTAGGCCCTCAGCTATGACATTGGTGGTAACGGTCCCACCATGCCGGCGATGGCGGTCGGACCGCCATATTACGACCATGGCGGTCAACCGACTGAAACAGCCAATGCGGCCAGACTGCCAGCGATGGCAGTCACCATCCCCAGGCCAGCGGCAGCCCCTGCACTGCCCACCCTGTTGCAACACTGCAGACTGCCACAATTTCCAGGGCGGGATGAACGCCAACCAAAGCCTGGGGTGGTAACAGCAAGTAGAAAAGGACCCACTCATCTCGAGGAACACAGACGACTTCGCGGAAGCCATGGAACACCACCTTGAAATCTTTCCAGTGCTTTTCCTCACCTTCCTCCTCTATGACCACCAACGCGGACGCCATCGGTGAGTACACATGCAGAGTACACAAGGGGGGGAAGGGCAGAGTTACACACTCATACACAACATACACACCGGACTCCAATGTGCACACACGATCACACACGCTACACAACACCTGTACCGAGACACAGACACACACACACAAAACACAGCCACGACAAACACACACGTCACATACACACACCCCTGATCAAAACTACACAACCACACCAATATCACCAACAAGCAGAGACACACAAACCAATACAAAGACACAACACTACATGCAATCCCCAAATACAAGAAAGAACAGTTAATATGAATAACAAAATGCCTAGAAATGCACATTGTACAGCACTTAATAGATGGATGGAAACTTGCCTGTAAACAAAAAGATTTGACAAATGTATGGTAGGTAAACCAACAGGAATCCTGTTGTGTAAATTTATTTTGAACAAATGCAATGCAAATGTGCAACAAAACGCACCAAGGCCCATAGACCAGTCCAGTGTCCAGCAATCATAACTGTGCCTGGCAAAGGCCCCAACTTGACTCCTGACAGGCTAATGGCCTCTACAAGGTAGGGGCATCAATGGGGCCTACAGGCACCTCATGGGTCTGGGGGTGGGAGGTCTGGGTGTGGGAGGGGGTCCTTGGGCTTTGGTTTGGGAGGGAGGTCCTTTGGCCTTGGTCTGGGAGGGAGGTCCTTTGGCCTTGGTTTGGGAGGGGGTGGGGGTTTCACCTTTGCTCTGGACGGAGGAGTAGGGGCTTTAGAGCTGTGTGTTGGGGCAGGTGTTTTTTTGGGGACGGGGAGGATTTTTTGCAGGTGGAGGGGGCAGCAGAGGTAGAAGGGGGTCATAGGAGGACTTGGAGGTGGAGGGACTTGGCCTGGGGAGGGAACCATGACGGCGAGGGGCAACATGGGGTGGGACAGGCTCAGGAAACAAGTCAAGGCGGGCAAGGAAAAGTTTCTTAGAAACAAGGGGGATGGATTGGGAAACTGGTTTGGGAGTGGAGGCAGAGGGAGTGATTGTAGGACGTGTAGGTATACTGGATATGGGTGCAGATGTATGCAGAGTATGTATGTGTGAGGGAGTGTCTGAGTGCGGGCGTTTATGTGTTTTGGGAGAGGGAAGAGAGGCTGGGAGAAGACAGACAGGTCATATGGATGTATGCTAGGGTGGTGTCTGCATGTACGGTGGACGTGCTGCATGTGTCAGTGATGGGGGTTGTGGTGAGTGCGGATGTGGTGCATGGGGTGCATGTATGAGTGTCTGCTGTTGTGGTGACTGAGGGCAACACAGAAGTGGTGACAGGAACTAGGAGTGAGGATGCAGTGCTGGCAGGTGTGATTGGTAATGGTACTGTAAGGGAGGAGGTGCTGGTGAGATAGGGGAGGTAGTGGCTGATGCTGTGTCTGCTTTTGTGTGTTGAGTGTGTGCCTGCTTGTGATATGATTTGTGGTGCCTGTGTTTGACTTTGCGTACCTTGTCTGTTACTTTGGGAGAGTGCATGTCTGTATATGTGGCTTGGGTTGGAGAGGGGAGAAGGCTTTGGGAGAGGGTATAGGTAGCAGGAGGGAGGACGGAAGTTCTAGGGACACTGGTTGCCATCAATGAAGAGCCCAGAGCTTGAAATGATCTCTCTAGGCCAGTCAAGGCACTGTGAATGCCCTCCTGGTAGGCATTACTCTACTCCATCTGGGATGCCAGGACCTTGATGGTTGAGTGCCCTACAGAACTGGACCTCAGGAGGTCAATAGCTCAGCATTGAGAGCAGCAGGGCTGACTGGGGCAGGGGCAGAGGTGCCTGCGGCGAAGGAGACGCCCACCTTTGTGGGTGAGTGGACACAGGCAACTTGGTGGGGAGCTACTGGAAGAGCGGTGCAGGTAAGGGTGGTGGTGGACGAGGATGGTGCTGGGATGGTCCCTGAAGGTTCCGCCACCGCCAGGGAGCTTCCATGGGAGGAGCAATCAGTACCAGTGGTATTTGCTCCAGTCTCCCCTATCGTGTTCCCCTAGTCCTCCAACCCACTGGTCCCCTAGGCTTCGGTGGTCTCTGCCTCCTGGGTCCAGTGGGCTGCAGCCTCCCCACTTGCCGGTGCCCCTACTCCTTTGCCTGCTGATGTTAATACACACAAGGACAGCATAGTACAAAAAGGAGGGGAGGGGTGAAAAAGATGGGAGCGTGGGGTCAATACCAATCCTCATTGCACATTTGTACATTTCAACATGACTCTTTGAAAATTCCTGAATGCATTCTCTACAGCGTCAATAGACATTTCTCCACACTCAGTGTGCGTACACAATCATGAAACCTCTACAATAACATCCAGGTACTACTCTACACTGTCATGGCTCTTGTATACAGGATCATTACTATGAGAAGTCAGTCCATGTGTGACCGTTGTACGATGTCATACCTACCTGGGTAATCCATAATGGACATGAATAGATATGTATTGGAATCAACTGGAGCTCCTGTATGTCCATGGCATATCCTACAATTTGGCACTGTACATATGCAATGGCAACCTGTTGCACAGATACTCACCTATCACAGCTACGTATGGTCACAGCACAACTGTATCCTACCTACATTAACTGTCGTAGCTACACTAGACATCCTTTATCCCATGGCTAACACACCCTTTCCATTCTACAGCAAACAGTACAGGAAATGTACCCTGTAACTCACCCTCTTGTGGCTGCTGTGTTGCCCTCAAGCACCCATCCAGCTCCGGGTAGGTCACCACCAGTAGGCGGGCCATGAGTGGGGTCAGGGACCGACAAGCACCCCTTCCTCGTTGGGATGCCAATCCCCAACTGGGCCTCTGCGGTCTTTCTGGTCCAGCGTCTCAGGTCCTTCCACTGCTTCCTGTAGTGGATGCTCTGCGGGATATGGTCCCCACTTCCTTGGAAATGGCTTTCCACAAACCTTTCTGATGGGCGCTGACCTGCATGGGAGACACAGAAGGAAAGGCACATTAATCTAGACTCAACAACCTACAACATTCATAGGTCTACTAAGAGTACACATATCAGCATCGTACATGACTTCACACTTCCACAACATTCCCAGGAGTGATAGCCGTAGGTACACCCTCCACTGGAATATCCTGTATACACAGATCAACACACTTACATACCCATGTAGCAACAAAAATGACTATAATGCCACCTACCTGCTATTTTGGAGCCCCATACAGCTTTGTGTACCGGGGTAGGACCCCATCCACAAGTTTCTCCAGTTCTTCCGTTGTGAAGGGATGTAACACACACCATCATGGTTCCCAGGAACACGACACAGCAGCACACTCAGTGGAGGTCTTGATGGCTGAAGAGTCAAAAGTCAAGTGAGATACACTGTAGAAAATGGCGGTCACGGCCGTAGCGGTCTGCACCGTCACCGCTGGCGGTAATTGTCATTGGTCCCTGTATGCAAAGACATCAATGTTAATCAATGATGAGTTGCACGACGGTTCGACCACCTACCGCCATGACAGCATACGCCAGAGGAATGAGCTCACTGACATCTGTACCCTGCATGCAGGACAGGCAGCCGTCATTTTACACTGTTACAGTTAATAAAACATTATGAAAAAGCGTCACTCACATTTCCATCATGGACATGTGATTAGTTATGATCTAGGACTGTGTACATTTCAAGCAGGCAGTAGAAACTTTGAGTGTGCACAGATACAGAAAATGGCATCACGACAGATTGGAACTAAACTTTCATATTGATGGTGACTGTACACTGGCAGTGACAGACAAACATGATACTCATGTCATCCTTTGAAAATCCCAGATGTATGTGCAACTAACATGATTATTTCAACAGCTCAGCACTTAGAAGCCTACTTTGCATGCAACAAGTGGTAGCAGATGTGATGTTGATTCTCCATTTTTGGGATCATGTAGTAGGATGCTGTCAACATCAGGACAGTGCACGCTCTACGGGTGACAAAAAATGCAAAAACCCAGCCTTTATGCAAGAGCATAATTCATGCATTGTGTTTATATGCAGCATGTTAACCTTTTGCATTGCAGACTTTAACCTTGAAAAACACTATTAATGTTGTTTGCAATACTGTTCATTTGCAGGGTATTACTGAAGGCTTACTGAGTGTGTTAGGGTGTGGTCCCTTTCTAAGACCTTCTAGAAGTTTTCCCTGCAGCATGACTGGTTGTGGTTTGTGGGCTGGGCCAGACTCTATACAAGGGAGCCAGCCCAGCTCCACATGCTCACTATTCAGAGGTCCCGGTGCAGAGCAGCAGCAACGTCCTGACTCCTGTTCCGGAGGCCTACCTTGATGTTCCAGGCCTGCCCCGCATTTTATTGGTGATTCTTGAGCAGGGGAGTAAGGCGGAGGTCGAGCTGGGCCCCTGACCCCATTCTCAAAGACTCTCGAGTTTTGGGCCTACTTATGGAACTTTCAGAGTGTGCGATTCATTGCTTTCATGTAAACCTTGGCATTCAGATCGGCAACAGCTTGCGCGATCATTTCATGGCATTTGCATATTCTTGTTCGAATCGGCAGTGTGCGTGATTCATTTCCAGCATGTAAAACTTGATGTTCAGATGGGCAACAGCTTGCGCAATCATTTCATGGTATTTGCATATTCTTGTTCGAATTGGCAGTGTGCGCGATTCATTTACAGCATGTAAAACTTGACGTTCATATCAGCAACAGTGTGTGCGATCATTTCATGGCAATTAAAACTTTGGTGTGTTGTGTTTGTTGAGGTGCACACATTTATCCCGAGCTTTTGGATTTTATGTGAAGATGCTAAATTCAAAATGTGACATTATTTTTGCATATTAAGTCCCTAGTACAATTCCTATTGTTTTCCAGGGAACGTTTCAGATAGCCTTTTGTCCTCATGTAAAAATGCAATGTTTGTTCTGAAACATTGTTCTAGAAGGTTATTGTATTTCTAGACAGTATGTGATATTTCATGAAATGCTTATATGAAACATTGTATTAACCCATTCTTGATTTTTTCCAGGTACCTAGATTTTTTGAGGTCTAGATATAGTCACTTCTTAGGTTATCCATGGTTACAGTATGAGAACCATAGTCTATTGAAAGTCAATGTGATTATATCTTGATATTGTGTTGTTTAACCTTTTGCTTCCCACACGTCTCCTTCCCAGCTGCTCCCTACCTAATCCCCTTTTCCCCCACTTGGACTCTCTCAGGCTCTGTGATATTTCTATCGGAGCTTTGGAACTGTCTAGCGGTGGGCATGTTGGGAACGTGCGCAGGCCCCGAGGATCTGGTCTTCCTGACAGATGCATGAAGTGTAATCGTTGAAACCTTTGTGGTGTATGCCATGTGTAGATGCCGACCACTGTGGAGGGTGAGGCATGCACCTGTGTACCAGCCCCCTGGTTGACTTGGCAATGATGGAAGAATGCCACATCATCTCCCACTATCAACTGAACAGTGCTGCAATCAGGGAGCTGTGTACCCAGTTGGAGTCTGATCTTCTGCCAGCCATTCAACAACCTACAGCCATTCCTTCAACTCTGCAGGTGCTATCCATTCACCACTTCATGGCCACTGGCTCATTCCAGGGGAAAGTGGGATGGCAACAGGCATGTCTCAACCAATGTTCAGCAATGTGTTGAGGAATGTCTTGTCCGCCTTAGTGAAACATACGGAAAGCTAAATTCCAATTTCCTCATACTGTGAATATGGCCAGTGTGAAGGCTGGTTTCTATGCTATGGGACATATCCCTCATGTTATTGGGACCATAGATGGCACCTGTTAGAAATGTGGTCTTTGGTTGACAGTCAGGTTACCCTCTGTTCAAGCAAGGACCCTCGCTCTAGTCAGTGTAAAAGAGAATCACCCTCAGCTAACCCCTGCTACCCCCTTGGTAGCTTGGCAGAGCATTAGGCTTAACCTCAGAGTGCTAGGTGTAAAGTATTTGTACCAACACACACAGTAACTTCATGAAAACACTACAAAATGACACAACACAGGTTTAGAAAAATAGGAAATATTTATCTAAACAAAACAAGACCAGAACGACAAAAATCCACAATACACAAGTCAATTTATCAATAAAAATGCAAAGAGAGTCTTTAAGTAGTTTTAAAAACACACTAACGCTGTCAGCGTGAAAAAGTACCTTGGGGGCGTCAAAAAAAAGGGCTTGAGATGCGTTGATTCCACTCACGAGCGGGACCGTGCATCGTTTCTCCTTTTGCCGGGTCTGGTGCGTCATTTCTTCTCTCCGCAGGAGAGCGATGCGTCAATCTGGTACGCACTCTCGGGTCCGGGCAGGCCATGCGTTGTTTTTCCACGCACAGCAGTACTTGAGTCGGAAATCCAGCCGCACGATGATCCAAAAACCCAGCAGCGAGGGTTGTGATCTCCCAGCCTCCGTCAGCGATGCTGCGTGTTGTTTCTCCTGCTCCGTGCATCGATTCTTCTGTCACGTTTCCTGCGAGCGTCGTTTCTCAGCTGCGGAGCCAGCGGAGCGTCATTTCTTCAGCCGCAGATTGGAGTCGCGTCAATCTTTTCCCTGCAGGGCGCTCTGTGCGTGTATTTCCTTCTCCTTAGGCTGCCAGCTTCTCTTTTCAGGATTCCAGGAACTGGATGGGCACCACAGGGCAGAGTAGGAGTCTCTCTAGAGGCTCCAGGTGCTGGCAGAGAGAAGACTTTGCTGAGTCCCTGAGACTTCAAACAACAGGAGACAAGCTCTAAATCAAGTCCTTGGAGATTTCTTCTCAAGATAGAAGGCACACAAAGTCCAGTCTTTGCCCTCCTACTCTGGCAGAAGCAGCAACTGCAGGATAGCTCCACAACGCACAGTCACAGGCAGGGCAGCTCTTCTTCCTCAGCTGTTCAGCTCTTTTCCAGGCAGAGGTTCCTCTTGTTTCCAGAAGGGTTTCTAAAGTCTGTGGTTTTGGGTACCTTCTTATACTCAGTTTCTCCTTTGAAGTAGGCCTACTTAAAAGTAAAGTGTCTTTTGAATGTGAAATCCTGTCTTGCCCAGGCCAGGCCCCAGACACTCACCAGGGGGTCCGAGACTGCATTGTGTGAGGACAGGCAGAGCCCTTTCAGGTGTAAGTGACCACTCCTCCCCTCCCTCCTAGCACAGATGGCTCATCAGGAAATGCAGACTACACCCCAGCTCCCTTTGTGTCACTGTCTAGTGTGAGGTGCAACCAGCCCAACTGTCAAACTGACCCAGACAGGGAATCCACAAACAGGCAAAGTCACAGAAATGGTATAAGCAAGAAAATGCTCACTTTCTAAAAGTGGCATTTTCAAACACACAATCTTAAAATCAACTTTACTAAAAGATGTATTTTTAAATTGTGAGCTCAGAGACCCCAAACTCCACATGTCCATCCACTCCCAAAGGGAATCTACACTTTAATCCGATTTAAAGGTAGCCCCCATGTTAACCTATGAGAGGGACAGGACTTGCAACAGTGAAAAACGAATTTAGCAACATTTCACTGTCAGGACATATAAAACACATTACTATGGGGGTCATTACGACCCTGGCGGCCGGCGGTATGTTGGCGGTAACACCGCCAACAGGCTGGCGGTGTTCCGCCAGCAATTATGACCGTGGTGGAATTGCCACGGCCATACCGCCGCCCCTCCACTTTCCCACCAGGATTCCGCCTGGCGGTCACAATCCCCAGGGCAGCAGTGAGCCCACGACCGCCGGCCTGTCCATGGCGGTACACACCGCCATGGAAAGGCCGGCGGTAAGGGGACTTGGGGTGCCCCTGGGGGCCCCTGCACTGCCCATGCACTTTGCATGGGCAGTGCAGGGGCCCCCAGGCATAGCCCCGTCGCGCATTTCACTGCCCGAATTTCGGGCAGTGAAATGCGCGACGGGTGCTACTGCACCCGCTGCACATCAGCATTGCCGCCGGCTCTATTACGAGCCGGCAGCAATGTTGATGTGACATTTCCGCTGGGCCAGCGGACGGTAACACTGTTACCGTCCGCTGGCCCAGCGGAAATGTCATAATAGGGAGACAGAAATACTGCCGGCAATGGCGGTATTCTGTCTCCCGCGGCCTCGGCGGACTTTTGAAAAGACCGCTGAGGTCGTAATGACCCCCTATATGTCCTACCTTAACCATACACTCCACCCACAGACACTGCAGTGGCAGGTCTGAGACATGATTACAGAGCTACTTATGTGGGTGGCACAACCAGTGCTGCAGGCCCACTAGTAGCATTTGATTTACAGGCCCTGGCACCTCTAGTGCACTTTACTAGGGACTTATTAGTAAATCAAATATGCTACTCATGGATAAGCTAATCACATACACATTTTGTAAAGGGGCACTTGCACTTTAGCACAGGTTAGTAGTGGTAAAGTGCCCAGAGTAACAAAAACAGTAAAATCAGAATCCAGCACACATCAACAACCTGGGGAACAGAGGCAAAAGTTAAGGGAGACCACGCCAAGGATGAAAAGTCTAACAGCACCCATATTGCATTAATACCACCCAGGGCTGATGAGCAAGTGCTATATGTCATGCCTCAGTACTCAGGGGAATGAGCATTGATAGGGGGCTAAAGGGTGATGCATTGTGGGAGTTGTAGTGCTTCATGCTGTACATGCGTTGGGTGCATTTGGGTGTGTGAACTTAGGGATTTGTGTTAGTCAGGTAGGGTGGCAATGCAGGGGATGGGGATGCATGCATTACAGGTATACTTTTTACAAGGGGTTTATAGGCGACTTACCAGTTTCCAGTCCTCTGGGGATTCCAGTGGGACCCTCAAGGAGCAGGATCGCCAAGACCTTCTCCTCCCATGATGTGATATCCAGGGGAGGAGGTGGCCAACTGCCAGTCTTCATGAGGATGATTTGGTGTCTGGATGCCATGGAACGGGTCTTCCTCCTCAGGTCATTCCACCTCTTCCATATGTCATCCTTTGTGCGTGGGTGGCTTCCCACTGAGTTCACCTTGTTGATGATCCTCTGCCATAACTCCATCTTCTTTGCCATAGAGGTTTGCTGGACTCGTGCCCTGAACAGCTGAGGCTCTACCCAGATGATTTTGTCCACAATGGTCCTTAATTCATCATCAGTGAAACGGGGATTCTTTTGTCGGGACATGGTGAGTTTGATTTGTGTGTGAGTGTAAAATATTTGAAGTGAAGTATGATGCGTGAGTGGTGTGCAGGTGCCTGTGATGTCTGCGTGCAGTGCGATCTTCAGCGTGGTCGTGCAGTGTATGTCAGTTGTTTGTTGTAGCAAGGGGTCGTGGGTTGCGTGTGTTCTATAGTGGGGGGCTGTGGTGTGTGTATGTGTTTCAGATGTGAGGTATTCGAATTGGCCAATGTGGTGTTGTGTTGTAGTGGTGTTCTATTATGCCCGCCGTGGTCCCGTCCACCAATGGATTACTATCACGCTATGACCGCTGTGCTGAATTGTGGGTCGTATTAGGGAGCACGGTCTTTTTCTGCTGTGGTAGTGTGGGCTGTGGGACGACCTCTCTGCAGCCATCGTTCGGCCTGACGGTATCAGATTTGTGGCTGTGTTCTGGGGATTTTGCTTTTGTTTGTCATAATTGGGAGGGTTGATTACCACAGCCACTGTGGTCTTTTGACGGCCAGTAGCACGTCTGTCTTCGGGAAAGACTGCCAATGTCAAAATGAGGGCCATAGTCTGGATGGTAAGCCATAAAACCCCTTAACCAACAATAAAGCTGTCAGGTATTTCCCCATAATTTCTATGGCACAGCCACAATTAGGTCTACCATGACTTCACAGTGAAGTATGGATTCTCTCCGACCTCTGTCCACCATTGTAAAGGTTGCCCTCAACCCTAGAATGTCATGAAAATTCTTCCTTTCTTGAAGACAGCTTACTTTAAATTTAAAAAAAAGGCACACAGAATGCATACCTAAAACTTTCCTAACAGTTTATTCGACATACATTTTCAACTAGATGGACCTGGGGTTTATCCTCTCAAACCTTTCTAATTAGGCTCCCACTCCATCAAACACAGAAATAAGCAGAAACTGCATTGTGCACGTCTCCTTTTTTTAAAATCAGCACAATTCCAGCACAAAGTCACAACAGTGAGAGAACCTCATGGATGGGAATTAAAGGGCCCTCCAATAAGCCAACCTGACAACTAAAGAAATGAGTAGAAAACATGTCAGGATAAGGGACATTACCACTCCTTTGCCTAAACATTGCCAAATGGCGCTTGCATACAGTAAAGCAAGACAAAAATACCCCCATCTTCTTTCCTGAAAGCCCTATGTTCTGAAATTCCTTCCCCATACCATCAGAAATTCCTTCCCCATACCATTTGTACTCCAGGAGTCCTTGCATGTGTTTGTGTGTCTGGGGCCTACATAGATCTACAAACCAACCAACAAGCCAACAGAAACAATGAGAATATCAAGAAAAAAAACCTGGTAAGCAGCAGATCTCGCTATTGAGAAACATTCATTGAATAAAAGTAGCACAAAAAGAATATTAACCCCAGAAAACCAGACAGTGAAATTCCTAAATCTTGTGCGGGAGGTGATCCCAGAGGGACCGTCACTGAGGCCAAATTAAAAAAATATTTTTCTTGGAGGGAGCGTGACCCACTTACTCCCACAAGTCCTGTGGGAATACAGTGGCCTGTGCTGGATCCTACAAAGATCCTGCAGTTGGAACTGCAGCTAACCCATGCAGCGCCTGCAGGGAGCTGTGTGCTGGGTATAGCCTGAGGCCAGGCCCTGCAGGCAACCCCACAATGTGCATTACCGAAGGCCATGCTCGACAGGGGTGGTCTCCTTTGGAAATATATTTGTTCGCAGTGAAAATGTATTCTTGTTCTTTGGTGGCGAGTCCATCTGTTTGAGCCACTTCTTACTACAGCAATCTCTCTCAAAGTTGGAGCCTATGAAGACTCAAATTAGGATGTCTTGCATGCAAGACCGAGCCAGCAAAACAATCCTCCCATCAGACCTGACTGTCAAGGCAATAGTTTTGCATGAACGTGTGCCCCGATGCCTACGCTACAGTCTGGAAAAATTATAGAACCGGAGAACCTGGTGGAATGAGCCTGCAGGCCTTCTGGGTGTTCCATCTTAACCAACACCTTGCACATTTTAATACAGAGCACTATTGATCTAGACAGAGAACGTTTTCGAACCATCTTGCCTTTCTTGCTCCAAGGGAACCCTACAAAAGAGCTGATCATCTATTCCTCTTGTTCAATCAGTGTAGAAGTTCAAAGTTCTCTTATGGTCAAGCCTATGGAGCATTTCCTCCGCTTTAGAGGGATGTGGCAAAACTAAAATTGATGGCAAGGTGATCAGTGAACAGATAGAAGAATGATACCAAAGTTTGTAGGAATGTAGTCTGAGCCAAAGCACCACTTTATCTGGGAAGAAAGTGGTATAGGGAGGTTGTATGGAAAGCGCCCATAATTCACTCAGCAGTGATGGCAAAATAAAAGAATAACGTGTTCTGAGAAGCCATAGCAGGCAATTGTGTGAAGCCTCAAATGGAACATATATGACAATATTCTCCTCATGACGACATCAGAACTAGAAATAGCACCAAACTAGTGGAAATATCACTGTACTAGTGGTACTGTTTATATTAAACAATCGTTACTGATTTTTTGATGGCCATGGTGTTCAAGAAGGTCATGGGCTCTATCTATCTGACACTTTGAACAACCTCAAAAATGTGCTTCTGCTCACTAGACTCCAATTAGTTTAGACAATCTACCTCTGAAATACATAGAATTCTTTCTTTCCAGTCATACCCAAACCATCTCTTTTCACACCTGGAAATCAGAGAAAAAACCTAATTGTAACCCATAGGGCTCAGTATTGTTTCCACTAAAGTTCAGTATATATATATATATATATATATATATATATATATATATAGGAAGTTGGCTCTGTATGCACTATTTCAAAGTAAGGAACAGTATGCACAGAGTCCAAGGGTTCCCCTTAGAGGTAAGATAGTGGCAAAAAGAGATAATACTAATGCTCTATTTTGTGGTAGTGTGTTCGAGCAGTAGGCTTATCAAAGGAGTAGTGTTAAGCATTTGTTGTACATACACACAGGCAATAAATGAGGAACACACACTCAGAGACAAATCCAGGCCAATAGGTTTTGTTATAGAAAAATATATTTTCTTAGTTTATTTTAAGAACCACAGGTTCAAATTCTACATGTAATATCTCATTTGAAAGGTATTGCAGGTAAGTACTTTAGGAACTTTGAATAATTACAATAGCATATATACTTTTTACATAAAACACAATAAGCTGTTTTAAAAGTGGACACAGTGCAATTGTCACAGTTCCTGGGGGAGGTAAAGTATTGTTAGTTCTTGCAGGTAAGTAAACCACCTACGGGGTTCAAATTGGGGTCCAAGGTAGCCCACCGTTGGGGGTTCAGAGCAACCCCAAAGTCACCACACCAGCAGCTCAGGGCCGGTCAGGTGCAGAGTTCAATGTGGTGCCCAAAACGCATAGGCTACAATGGAGAGAAGGGGGTGCCCCGGTTCCAGTCTGCCAGCAGGTAAGTACCCGCGTCTTCGGAGGGCAGACCAGGGGGGTTTTGTAGGGCACCGGGGGGGACACAAGTCCACACAAAAAGTACACCCTCAGCAGCGCGGGGGCGGCCGGGTGCAGTGTGCAAACAAGCGTCGGGTTCGCAATGTAAATCAATGGGAGACCAAGGGGTCTCTTCAGCGGTGCAGGCAGGCAAGGGGGGGGCTCCTCGGGGTAGCCACCACCTGGGCAAGGGAGAGGGCCTCCTGGGGGTCACTCCTGCACTGAAGTTCCGATCCTTCAGGTGCTGGGGGCTGCGGGTGCAGGGTCTTTTCCAGCCGTCGGGATTTTAGAGTCAGGCAGTCGCAGTTAGGGGGAGCCTCGGGATTCCCTCTGCAGGCGTCGCTGTGGGGGCTCAGGGGGGACAACTTTGGTTACTCACAGTCTCGGAGTCGCCGGAGGGTCCTCCCTGAGGTGTTGTTTCTCCACCAGTCGAGTCGGGGTCGCCGGGTGCAGTGTTGCAAGTCTCACGCTTCTTGCGGGGATTGCAGGGGTCTTTAAATCTGCTCCTCTAGATACAAAGTTGCAGTCTTTGTTGAACAGGGCCGCTGTTCTCAGGAGTTTCTTGGTCTCTTGGAAGCAGGGCAGTCCTCTGAGGATTCAGAGGTCGCTGGTCCTGGAGAAAGCGTCGCTGGAGCAGGTTTCTTTAGAAGGCAGGAGACAGGCCGGTAGGACTGGGGCCAAAGCAGTTGGTGTCTTCTTTCTTCTTCTGCAGGGGTTTTCAGCTCAGCAGTCTTCTTCTTCGGTAAGTTGCAGGAATCTAAATTCTTAGGTTCAGGGAAGCCCTTAAATACTAAATTTAAGGGCGTGTTTAGGTCTGGGGGGTTAGTAGCCAATGGCTACTAGCCCTGAGGGTGGGTACACCCTCTTGTGCCTCCTCCCAAGGGGAGGGGGTCACATTCCTATCCCTATTGGGGGAATCCTCCATCTGCAAGATGGAGGATTTCTAAAAGAGTCATTTCAGCTCAGGACACCTTAGGGGCTGTCCTGACTGGCCAGTGACTCCTCCTTGTTATTCTCATTATCTCCTCCGGCCTTGCCGCCAAAAGTGGGGCCGTGGCCAGAGGGGGCGGGCAACTCCACTAGCTGGAGTGCCCTGCGGTGCTGGAACAAAGGGGGTAAAGCCTTTGAGGCTCACCGCCAGTTGTTACAGCTCCTGCCTGGGGGAGGTGATAGCATCTCCACCCAGTGCAGGCTTTGTTACAGGCCACAGAGTGACAAAGGCACTCTCCCCATGTGGCCAGCAACATGTCTTGAGTGTGGCAGGCTGCTAGAACCAGTCAGCCTACACGGGTAGTTGGATTAGGCTTCAGGGGGCACCTCTAAGGTGCCCTCTGGGGTGTATTTTACAATAAAATGTACACTGGCATCAGTGTGCATTTATTGTGCTGAGAAGTTTGATACCAAACTTCCCAGCTTTCAGTGTAGCCATTATGGTGCTGTGGAGTCCGTGTTTGACAGACTCCCAGACCATATACTCTTATGGCTACCCTGCACTTACAATGTCTAAGGTTTGGCTTAGACACTGTAGGGGCACAGTGCTCATGCACTGGTGCCCTCACCTATGGTATAGTGCACCCTGCCTTAGGGCTGTAAGGCCTACTAGAGGGGTGACTTATCTATACTGCATAGGCAGTGTGAGGTTGGCATGGCACCCTGAGGGGAGTGCCATGTCGACTTACTCGTTTTGTTCTCACCAGCACACACAAGCTGGCAAGCAGTGTGTCTGTGCTGAGTGAGGGGTCCCTAGGGTGGCATAAGATATGCTGCAGCCCTTAGAAACCTTCCCTGGCATCAGGGCCCTTGGTACCAGGGGTACCAGTTACAAGGGACTTACCTGGATGCCAGGGTGTGCCAATTGTGGAATCAAAAGTACAGGTTAGGGAAAGAACACTGGTGCTAGGGCCTGGTTAGCAGGCCTCAGCACACTTTCAATTCAAAACATAGCATCAACAAAGGCAAAAAGTCAGGGGGTAACCATGCCAAGGAGGCATTTCCTTACACAACCCCCCCCCCCAAACAAAAGAGGATGAGACTAACCTTTCCCAAGAGAGTCTTCATTTTCTAAGTGGAAGAACCTGGAAAGGCCATCTGCATTGGCATGGGCAGTCCCAGGTCTGTGTTCCACTATAAAGTCCATTCCCTGTAGGGAGATGGACCACCTCAACAGTTTTGGATTTTCACCTTTCATTTGCATCAGCCATCTGAGAGGTCTGTGGTCAGTTTGAACTAGGAAGTGAGTACCAAAGAGGTATGGTCTCAGCTTCTTCAGGGACCAAACCACAGCAAAGGCCTCCCTCTCAATGGCACTCCAACGCTGCTCCCTGGGGAGTAACCTCCTGCTAATGAAAGCAACAGGCTGGTCAAGGCCATCATCATTTGTTTGGGACAAAACTGCCCCATTCCCATGTTCAGAGGCATCTGTCTGCACAATGAACTGCTTGGAGTAATCTGGAGCTTTTAGAACTGGTGCTGTGCACATTGCTTGTTTCAGGGTGTCAAAGGCCTGTTGGCATTCTACAGTCCAGTTTACCTTCTTGGGCATTTTCTTGGAGGTGAGTTCTGTGAGGGCTGTCACAATGGATCCATATCCCTTCACAAACCTCCTATAGTACCCAGTCAAGCCAAGGAATGCCCTGACTTGAGTCTGGGTTTTTGGAGCTGCCCAGTCCAGAATAGTCTGGATCTTAGGCTGGAGTGGCTGAACTTGGCCTCCACCTACAAGGTGTCCCAAGTAAACCACAGTTCCCTGCCCTATCTGGCATTTGGATGCCTTGATAGAGAGGCCTGCAGATTGCAGAGCCTTCAAAACCTTCTTCAGGTGGACCAGGTGATCCTGCCAGTTGGAGCTAAAGACAGCAATATCGTCGAGATAAGCTGCACTAAAGGACTCCAAGCCAGCAAGGACTTGATTCACCAACCTTTGGAAGGTGGCAGGGGCATTCGTTAAACCAAAGGGCATAACAGTGAACTGATAATGCCCATCAGGTGTGGAGAATGCTGTCTTTTCTTTTGCTCCAGGTGCCATTTTGATTTGCCAGTACCCTGCTGTTAAGTCAAAGGTACTTAAGAATTTGGCAGCACCTAATTTGTCTATCAGTTCATCAGCTCTAGGAATGGGATGGGCATCTGTCTTGGTGACAGAATTAAGTCCTCTGTAGTCCACACAAAACCTCATCTCTCTCTTTCCATCTTTGGTGTGAGGTTTGGGGACTAAGACCACTGGGCTAGCCCAGGGGCTGTCAGAGTGGTCAATTACTCCCAATTCCAGCATCTTGTGGACTTCCACCTTGATGCTTTCCTTAACTTGATCAGACTGTCTGAATATTTTGTTTTTGACAGGCATGCTGTCTCCTGTGTCCACATCATGGGTACACAGGTGTGTCTGACCAGGGGTTAGGGAAAAGAGCTCAGCAAACTGCTGCAGGACCTTCCTACAGTCAGATTGCTGTTGGCCAGAGAGGGTGTCTGAATAGATCACTCCATCTACTGAGCCATCATTAGGGTTTGATGACAGAAGATCAGGGAGAGGCTCACTCTCAGCTTCCTGATCCTCATCTGTTACCATTAACAGATTCACATCAGCCCTGTCATGGAAGAGCTTAAGGCGGTTCACATGGATCACCCTCTTGGGGCTCCTGCTTGTGCCCAGGTCCACCAGGTAGGTGACCTGACTCTTCCTCTCTAGCACTGGGTAAGGGCCACTCCATTTGTCCTGAAGTGCCCTGGGAGCCACAGGCTCCAAAACCCAGACTTTTTGCCCTGGTTGAAATTCAACCAGTGCAGCCTTTTGGTCATACCAAAACTTCTGGAGCTGTTGGCTGGCCTCAAGGTTTTTACTTGCCTTTTCCATGTACTCTGCCATCCTTGAGCGAAGGCCAAGTACATAGTCCACTATGTCTTGTTTAGGCTCATGAAGAGGTCTCTCCCAGCCTTCTTTCACAAGAGCTAGTGGTCCCCTTACAGGGTGGCCAAACAGAAGTTCAAAGGGTGAGAATCCTACTCCCTTCTGAGGCACCTCTCTGTAAGCGAAGAGCAGACATGGCAGGAGGACATCCCATCTCCTTTTGAGTTTTTCTGGGAGCCCCATGATCATGCCCTTTAAGGTCTTGTTGAATCTCTCAACAAGGCCATTAGTTTGTGGATGATAGGGTGTAGTGAATTTATAAGTCACTCCACACTCATTCCACATGTGTTTCAGGTATGCTGACATGAAGTTGGTACCTCTGTCAGACACCACCTCCTTAGGGAAGCCCACTCTGGTAAAGATACCAATGAGGGCCTTGGCTACTGCAGGGGCAGTAGTCGACCTAAGGGGAATAGCTTCAGGATACCTAGTAGCATGATCCACTACTACTAGGATGTACATATTTCCTGAGGCTGTGGGAGGTTCAAGTGGACCCACTATGTCCACACCCACTCTTTCAAAGGGGACCCCCACCACTGGAAGTGGAATGAGGGGGGCCTTTGGATGTCCACCTGTCTTACCACTGGCTTGACAGGTGGTACAGGAGACACAAAACTCCTTAACTTTCTGGGACATGTTGGGCCAGTAGAAGTGGTTGACTAGTCTCTCCCACGTCTTAGTTTGTCCTAAATGCCCAGCAAGGGGAATATCATGGGCTAAGGTCAGTATGAACTCTCTGAACTCCTGAGGCACTACCACTCTCCTAGTGGCACCAGGTTTGGGATCTCTTGCCTCAGTGTACAGGAGCCCATCTTCCCAATAGACCCTATGTGTTCCAGTTTTCTTGCCATTGGACTCTTCAGCAGCTTGCTGCCTAAGGCCTTCAAGAGAGGGACAGGTTTCTTGCCCCTTACACAACTGTTCCCTTGAGGGCCCCCCTGGGCCTAAGAGCTCAACCTGATAAGGTTCTAACTCCATAGGCTCAGTTCCCTCAGAGGGCAGAACTTCTTCCTGAGAAGAGAGGTTCTCTTTTTGTTGTTGTGTTGCAGCTGGTTTCCCAGCTGACTTTCCTTTTCTCTTGGTAGGCTGGGCCCTTTTTCCAGACTCCAGCTCTACTTTTTTACCCTGTGCCTTGCACTGTGCCCTTGTCTTGACACACACCAGTTCAGGGATACCCAGCATGGCTGCATGGGTTTTCAGTTCTACCTCAGCCCATGCTGAGGACTCCAGGTCATTTCCAAGCAAACAGTCTACTGGGATATTGGAGGAGACCACCACATGTTTCAGGCCATTGACCCCTCCCCACTCTAAAGTTACCATAGCCATGGGATGTACTTTAGTCTGATTGTCAGCGTTGGTGACTGGATAAGTTTGTCCAACCAGGTATTGACCAGGGGAAACCAGTTTCTCTGTCACCATGGTGACACTGGCCCATGTATCCCTCAGGCCTTCTACACTTGTCCCATTAATTAAGAGCTGCTGCCTGTATTTTTGCATGTTAGGAGGCCAGGCAGCCAGTGTGGCTAAATCCACCCCACCCTCAGAGACTAATGTAGCTTCAGTGTGACACCTGATTTGCTCTGGGCACACTGTTGATCCCACTTGGAGACTGGCCATTCCAGTTTTAGCTGGAGTGGAGTTAGAAGTGGTACTTTTCTTGGGACAGGCCTTGTCTCCAGTTTGGTGTCCAGGCTGATTACAGCTACGACACCAGGCCTTTTTGGGATCAAAGTTTTTACCCTTGTACCCAAAATTGGTTTGTGAAGAGGCTCTGGGCCCACCCTCTTGTGCAGGTTTTTGGGGGCCTGTAGAAGACTCTTTACTATTTTTGTTTTTGGATGTCTCAACACTCTTCCCCTGGGGAGGCTTTGTGACCCCTTTCTTTTGGTCACCCCCTGTGGAAGTCTTGGTCACCCTAGTCTTGACCCAATGGTCCGCCTTCTTTCCCAATTCTTGGGGAGAAATTGGTCCTAGGTCTACCAGATGCTGATGCAGTTTATCATTGAAACAATTACTTAACAGGTGTTCTTTCACAAATAAATTGTACAGCCCATCATAATTATTTACACCACTGCCTTGAATCCAACCATCCAGTGTTTTCACTGAGTAGTCTACAAAATCAACCCAGGTCTGGCTCGAGGATTTTTTAGCCCCCCTGAATCTAATCCTATACTCCTCAGTGGAGAATCCAAAGCCCTCAATCAGGGTTCCCTTCATGAGGTCATAAGATTCTGCATCTTTTCCAGAGAGTGTGAGGAGTCTATCCCTACACTTTCCAGTGAACATTTCCCAAAGGAGAGCACCCCAGTGAGATTTGTTCCCTTTTCTGGTTACACAAGCCCTCTCAAAAGCTATGAACCATTTGGTGATGTCATCACCATCTTTATATTTAGTTACACTTCCTTTAGGGATTTTCAACATGTCAGGAGAATCTCTGACCCTATTTATGTTGCTGCCACCATTGATGGGTCCTAGGCCCATCTCTTGTCTTTCCCTTTCTATGACTAGGATCTGTCTTTCCAAAGCCAATCTTTTGGCCATCCTGGCTAACTGGATGTCCTCTTCACTGGAGTTATCCTCAGTGATTTCAGAGATGTTGGTCTCTCCTGTGAGGGAAACAGCATCTCTGACTATTATATTTGGAGTCAGGGCTTGAGCAGCCCTGTTCTCCCTAAGTAGGACTGGAGGGTGGGAATTTCCCTCCAAGTCACTATCTTCATCCTCTGTGTTGCCATCCTCAGAGGGGTTGGCTCTTTCAAACTCTGCCAAAAGCTCCTGGAGCTGTTGTTTGGAAGGTCTGGGGCCCATTGTAATTGTCTTTATTTTACAGAGTGACCTTAGCTCCCTCATCTTAAGATGCAGGTAAGGGGTGATGTCGAGTTCCATCACATTCACATCTGTACTAGACATTATGCTTCTAAAAGTTGGAATACTTTTTAAGAATCTAAAACTAGTTCTAGGTTCTAATTCAAACTTTCACAAACTTTTAAACTCTAAAAGAAATGCTAAACAGGATCTAACACAAGGCCCTAGCAGGTCTTTTAAGAATTTAGAAAAATAGCTCAAATTGCAAAAACAATTTCTAATGACAATTTTTGGAATTTGTCGTGTGATCAGGTATTGGCTGAGTAGTCCAGCAAATGCAAAGTCTTGTACCCCACCGCTGATCCACCAATGTAGGAAGTTGGCTCTGTATGCAGTATTTCAAAGTAAGGAACAGTATGCACAGAGTCCAAGGGTTCCCCTTAGAGGTAAGATAGTGGCAAAAAGAGATAATACTAATGCTCTATTTTGTGGTAGTGTGGTCGAGCAGTAGGCTTATCAAAGGAGTAGTGTTAAGCATTTGTTGTACATACACACAGGCAATAAATGAGGAACACACACTCAGAGACAATTCCAGGCCAATAGGTTTTGTTATAGAAAAATATCTTTTCTTAGTTTATTTTAAGAACCACAGGTTCAAATTCTACATGTAATATCTCATTTGAAAGGTATTGCAGGTAAGTACTTTAGGAACTTTGAATAATTACAATAGCATATATACTTTTTACATAAAACACAATAAGCTGTTTTAAAAGTGGACAGTGCAATTTTCACAGTTCCTGGGGGAGGTAAAGTATTGTTAGTTCTTGCAGGCAAGTAAACCACCTACGGGGTTCAAATTGGGGTCCAAGGTAGCCCACCGTTGGGGGTTCAGAGCAACCCCAAAGTCACCACACCAGCAGCTCAGGGCCGGTCAGGTGCAGAGTTCAACGTGGTGCACAAAACGCATAGGCTTCAATGGAGAGCGGGGGTGCCCCGGTTCCAGTCTGCCAGCAGGTAAGTACCCGCGTCTTCGGAGGGCAGACCAGGGGGGTTTTGTAGGGCACCGGGGGGGACACAAGTCCACACAAAAAGTACACCCTCAGCAGCGCGGGGGCGGCCGGGTGCAGTGTGCAAACAAGCGTCGGGTTCGCAATGTAAATCAATGGGAGACCAAGGGGTCTCTTCAGCGGTGCAGGCAGGCAAGGGGGGGGCTCCTCGGGGTAGCCACCACCTGGGCAAGGGAGAGGGCCTCCTGGGGGTCACTCCTGCACTGAAGTTCCGATCCTTCAGGTGCTGGGGGCTGCGGGTGCAGGGTCTTTTCCAGCCGTCGGGATTTTAGAGTCAGGCAGTCGCGGTCAGGGGGATCCTCGGGATTCCCTCTGCAGGCGTCGCTGTGGGGGCTCAGGGGGGACAACTTTGGTTACTCACAGTCTCGGAATCACCGGAGGGTCCTCCCTGAGGTGTTGTTTCTCCACCAGTCGAGTCGGGGTCGCTGGGTGCAGTGTTGCAAGTCTCACGCTTCTTGTGGGGATTGCAGGGGTCTTTAAATCTGCTCCTCTGGATACAAAGTTGCAGTCTTTGTTGAACAGGGCCGCTGTTCTCGGGAGTTTCTTGGTCTCTTGGAAGCAGGGCAGTCCTCTGAGGATTCAGAGGTCGCTGGTCCTGGAGAAAGCGTCGCTTGAGCAGGTTTCTTTAGAAGGCAGGAGACAGGCCGGTAGGACTGGGGCCAAAGCAGTTGGTGTCTTCTTTCTTCTTCTGCAGGGGTTTTCAGCTCAGCAGTCTTCTTCTTCGGTAAGTTGCAGGAATCTAAATTCTTAGGTTCAGGGAAGCCCTTAAATACTAAATTTAAGGGCGTGTTTAGGACTGGGGGGTTAGTAGCCAATGGCTACTAGCCCTGAGGGTGGGTACACCCTCTTTGTGCCTCCTCCCAAGGGGAGGGGGTCACATTCCTATCCCTATTGGGGGAATCCTCCATCTGCAAGATGGACGATTTCTAAAAGTTAGAGTCACTTCAGCTCAGGACACCTTAGGGGCTGTCCTGACTGGCCAGTGACTCCTCCTTGTTATTCTCATTATCTCCTCCAGCCTTGCCGCCAAAAGTGGGGCCTTGGCCGGAGGGGGCGGGCAACTCCACTAGCTGGAGTGCCCTGCGGTGCTGGAACAAAGGGGGTAAGCCTTTGAGGCTCACCGCCAGGTGTTACAGCTCCTGCCTGGGGGAGGTGATAGCATCTCCACCCAGTGCAGGCTTTGTTACAGGCCACAGAGTGACAAAGGCACTCTCCCCATGTGGCCAGCAACATGTCTCGAGTGTGGCAGGCTGCTAGAACCAGTCAGCCTACACGGGTAGTTGGATTAGGTTTCAGGGGGCACCTCTAAGGTGCCCTCTGGGGTGTATTTTACAATAAAATGTACACTGGCATCAGTGTGCATTTATTGTGCTGAGAAGTTTGATACCAAACTTCCCAGTTTTCAGTGTAGCCATTATGGTGCTGTGGAGTCCGTGTTTGACAGACTCCCAGACCATATACTCTTATGGCTACCCTGCACTTACAATGTCTAAGGTTTGGCTTAGACACTGTAGGGGCACAGTGCTCATGCACTGGTGCCCTCACCTATGGTATAGTGCACCCTGCCTTAGGGCTGTAAGGCCTGCTAGAGGGGTGACTTATCTATACTGCATAGGCAGTGTGAGGTTGGCATGGCACCCTGAGGGGAGTGCCATGTCGACTTACTCGTTTTGTTCTCACCAGCAAACACAAGCTGGCAAGCAGTGTGTCTGTGCTGAGTGAAGGGTCCCTAGGGTGGCATAAGATATGCTGCAGCCCTTAGAAACCTTCCCTGGCATCAGGGCCCTTGGTACAGGGGTACCAGTTACAAGGGACTTACCTGGATGCCAGGGTGTGCCAATTGTGGAATCAAAAGTACAGGTTAGGGAAAGAACACTGGTGCTGGGGCCTGGTTAGCAGGCCTCAGCACACTTTCAATTCAAAACATAGCATCAGCAAAGGCAAAAAGTCAGGGGGTAACCATGCCAAGGAGGCATTTCCTTACAATATATATATATATATATATATATATATACACATACACACACATATATACACATACATGTTGCCATTAGCTCATTCGCATTATTCCACATGGGTACAATTCTAGACCTACACTGATTACATTTCAGAATTCCCTAGGAAGCCTTGATCCTAATGATTATTTTCTTCTCTGGTCTCACAACATTCCAAAAATGGATGGTCTTTGGTTTTCTAAAACTAAATCCCAATAAAAGTGAGATTTTGATAATCAAACTCCTTAGATGACTGAAATTCCACCCAATGGTAAGTGTCCAGGGGTGCACCATCAATCCCAGCCTTAGGTGTGCATAGTCATTATATTGATACTCAGCTATCAACAGATATTCAAATCTCCAAAGTAGCAACTTCTTAATTTTAGCAGAAAAATCTTTCCTTATATAAACCCAAATCATCACACAAATGTGGTACTAGTCATCATCCTAAACCATACTTGCCTGGCCTATGGAACCACATTTTGCCTAATCAGCCCAACAAGGTACTGCAGCACTCCCAATATGTTCACAATGAAGCTTCTGGACTCTCAGGTGTAAAGCAATAGGAACATACTACCTCAATACTCATAACACTTCACTGCCCCCTCATTATCAAAATAATCACTTTCAAAGGCATAACAATTTGACATTGTATCTTCTAATGCTCTCCCATTTCTGAAAGACTAATTTCGACTGCATAGTCCAGTTCTGTAGTCTCCAGCCATCAAAAGTATTCCTGCTTCTTATTCACAGAACTAGGGGACATATTTATGACAGCCTTACATTATGTTTGCACTATGCAAAGTGGTGCATGTGTGATGCAAGGACCTCAGTCAGAAATTTTGAAGCCATGCAAACCCACATACGATGGCTTTCTACACACCCACTCGTCAACTTCACTCCGCCAACCTTGCACTCGCCGCCGTCCCTCGCATCCGCCGCACTACGGCAGGTGGGAAATCCTTCTCCTACCTGGCGGCCAAGACATGGAACTCCCTCCCCGCCAACCTCAGGACCACCCAGGACCACCCCGCATTCCGGAGGCAGCTCAAAACCTGGCTCTTCGAGCAGCAGTAAACCCCCCTAGCGCCTTGAGACCCTCACGGGTGAGTAGCGCACTTTATAAATGTTTTTGATTTGATTTGATTTGAGTGGCCTCATAAACCCTGAGTAAGGCAACATAGCGCCAATCACTGCGTCGCTTCACTCTGTGCAAGGGACACATTCCATTGGCATTGTGATGAATTCCCCATGCCACTCCTATGGCTTTTGACGCATTCCCAGATTTACAATAACTTGTAAACCTTGGAATGTGTCAAAATGTTACATCTCCCCAGGATAGGCGTAACAAGGAGAAATATTTTTATTTTTCCTCTTTCTGTGTGTGCTGCGTTCTGCAAGGGTGCCTGTGTTGGCGTTAGGCTGCCAAAATGGCACCACTTTTCACTTTGACGTAGGGCAGCGCAGCAGGATGCCTTGCTGTGCTGACCTATGCCAAATCCCCCTAAATGAGGGCCTAGATCTGTCAATTTGAGATAAAGGACTTTCTCAGCAGCTCCTGCAAAAACGTGGCACATTCATCCTCTTTACCTCTTGGTATTCACATCTCTAACCCTATTTCAGAGAGAACCAAAAACCTTTCTTTTTCACCTATGATTACCTAAAGATATATTTATGAAGGTTTTGCGTTGCCCGTTGCCCTTGCACCACACAAGGGGCCACAAGGGTGACGCAGAACCTAAGGAGGATTTATCAAGCCATGCAAGGACACCTTGCACGGCCCTGCATGGCATGATAAATCCAGAGTAACGCAACACAGCACCAACTGCTGAGTTGCGTTACTCTGCCGAGCTAGGCATTTAACGGGTGGAGTGGGGGTGTTTCCACCTATCAATTTTGGCGCATTCCCAGATTTATCAACACTGGTAAACCTGGGTGTGAGAGGTCGGTTCTGACTATCTGGTCCATCTTGATTTTTTGCTTTTGGAACACCTGGTTTTTGACCTTTTACTGTGAAGGAACCCCATAGTTTGGGACACATCCACAGCAAACATATGGTAACATGGACTGCACATGTTTACCACTGGTGCCACCTTGTTAAGCAAAGATTGCTTTGACGCAACAAGGGTAGGAAGCCTAGGGCTGGTTACGCATGATTAAATGTGCACATGCGTGTGCACCCATGCGAGGGCTGCGGGCAGAGTAATCCTGGTATCCACATTCCAAGAACTGCGCTTAGGTAGCCTGCTGCAGAAGGGACAATGCGGAGTGGGTGGTGACCTGTAGTAGACCCTATGAGATGGGTGTACACATGTGAGGGATAGTCAGTGTGCTTTACTGTTTTCACTGTAGTGACACATCAATATATGCCAATGGGAAAGGCTGGCCTAGAGAGCAACTACAGTTATCTAGGTTCCACAGACTCCCTATTCGCAAAAAAGTACAGTGTAACCTGTATTAAAAGAATAATGCAGTATGTTACAAAAGCATATTTGTACAGCTTGTGAGTCATCCATGAATGTCATCTTTCTCTGACTCAGCTCAGGATTAGGGCTAATTACTGCTCTGTATAGTTGCAGGAGCAGGGCCTTGCATCAATCAGCCAGCTGTCATTCTGTGACGCGAACCGGGCCTGAGAGGCCCTGGAAGGAATGTCAAGAAGGAGGGGCTGAGTCTCTCGAAGCATATGTGGCAACTGACTCCTGAACAATGCTAGTAAGAGCTATCCCAGAAGACTGTGCAGGAAGGTTGAGACAGGGGAAGAGAAGTGATGTGGCACATCTGCATAGGCCAGTGGTGCAGCCCTGCTGGACACTTTGACCCCAGGACCAGCGGGGAAGGACTGGGCTCTTGTGCAAGGAGAGCAGGCTACTCAGAAGAGAGGAAGCACCCAGAGGAAAGGATGGCGCAGGGAATCAGTGGGATTGGCTCCCTACCAATTGGGGAACCTACTAGGTTAGGAGGCCTGAAGAAAGTGCTCCTGGTGGCAAAGGCTCACCATCAGTAGCAAAGAGACACCAACATCATAAAAATCGGCCAACAGGAGGCCGGGATATCCCCAGGGGAAGATACATGACATTTGCCCCCAGGGGAGGACCAGCGATGATGCATGTGGGGCTCAGCCACCACTTCAAATGTTGCACCAGGGGTGGGCGAGGGTCCGAGAGTTGCCCCAGAGGAAGAGTGGAGCCTGGGAACAGGGACATGCATACCCGGTGAAAAAAATGCAGTAACGAGGGAGAGCCGCCCTCCTCCCTCAAAGGTGAAAATGAGCGGTCCCGGACCCCAACAGGAACTAAAGTCAGGCAGTGCTGACACGCCCCAGCGAAGATGAGGGGAAGGGCCCCAGACCACATCCCAGGGCCCCACAAAGAACCAAAGGCAGGGAACTGGAGGAAGAAAAAGGAAGAGCTAGGGGCCCTGGACCACATCCTACGGCCCTGAAACTAATCCAAGCCAGAAAGTGCCATTGCACTCCCATGAAGATTCTGCCTGAGGGGAAGGGGGGGCCAGAACCCCATCGCTGCCCTCTCCCACGGCTGAAGATAAGTGTTGTGGAGACAGTAGAAGAAGAGGCAGGGAGCACCGGCGTGCTTCCCCCCTCATGGTTGCCTCCTCTTTGTCTGTCTGCAGGAGTGGGCAGACCGCTGCAGAGGCCCAGCTCCTGCGGCAGCACTGGAGTGTGCTGGTCACATGGGAAGCTGGGGAGGGCTGTCTACACTACTCCTCCAACAGGAGGTCACCTGATGTGGGGGGTGTCCAGGTGTGACCGGTCACCCCTGAAAAAGAGGCCCCCAGCAGGCCTGGAGGCAGCATGAGGCCACAAATCACACTTGAAAAGTCATGTGGCTCGTCCCAGTGCAGGGGGAGAGCCACTTATTAATATGCACGCGCCAGTGAGGAGTGCTCCATAATGCCCTGCGGGGCCTGGGCCATGTTTTAAAATAAATGTTGCTTGTTTTGGGCTTGTGGTGGCCCCAGGAAGATGGGGTTACTACCAACATGTCACAAATGGATGGGGGGCTGCAGGAGGAGTGCAGCTACCTCTCAAGGAGTTGCTCAACATACCCACCCTAGGTTGGGTCGGATATGAAGACGATAACCCCCCAAAGGCGCCAAAGTGGTTATACAAAGTCCCAGCTTGAACTTTTGTTTAAGGGTAATGGGATGGAGCCCTCTAGAGGTGAAGATCATGTTTGCAGTCTTTGTGGCCTGAATGGTGAGAACAACAGAATTGTTATAATGGTGAACACCCTTTAGGTGTGAAAGGCTGTAATTACAGGTGTTCTTACGCAATGGAGTCCCTTAGGGACTATAGCAAAAAATTGTAGCATGTTATGCTAAATGTGTTTTAGAATGTGAAGACACCTTCTAGGGGAGCATAATGGTATTAAATTCTGATTAACAACCAAGTGATGTCTTTTAGGGATTGTGTCAACTGTGCATCATTTTTATGTTGAAAATTTCAATGTAGATTAGGATGAAATGTGGCCAACACCCTTTAGGGGTGTGGGTAGACTACGTAGATAATGTGGACAGTGATGTTAGCAGAGCCAACCACTCCAGCCTGCTTAGACATGTTCCTTGTTGATGCATGTTTGAATAACAAGACTAACAGCCACCAGTGACCAAAGTAGATATACTTTATTGCCAGTATCAGGTGTGCTCAATCCCAAATTGTAGTCAAATATTGCACTAGTCGACAAGTGAATGTGCTGCTATGTAGGTTGGTGGTTATATATTTCCCCTTGGGAGAGACAAGAATAATTACGCAATGTCATTCAAATTAATTTCATCAGCTTGTGTATATTTGTAAATTGTTGCATAGTATTGAGTAGTGTGTGTGTGTGTGATAAAAGTTCTTTCAATTTATCAAAATAAAAGGCACAAACTGGACAGTCATTTATTGAGTGTTAGCCTTGTGTGCTCATGAATAGTGATTGCTAGCCCACACCACCTCACTAGAGTAAGCCCTGGAATGCTTTGCAACACTACTCTTTGAGAATCAAGCGCTAAAACGGGGTGTTTGGTTCCCAGTGGTGGTCGAGTGCAGACCCATTACTTGTGCAGGCCACACAACTAACAACCTACCCTCCAACACTGAGAATGTGTTAAAATGCTACACCTCCCTAGGGGAGGTCGTAACAAGGAGAAATATATTCATTTTTACTCATTTGTTCCTATTTCTATATGTGATACATTTTGCCACACACACAGAAAGAGGAAAAAGCCTCAGAGGATTGTTGTATGCAGAAAGGCATCCTTTCCTGCACAAAAACAATCCTTTCTTCAATGAAGGCACCTTTGCACCATGGTACAAGGGTGCCCGCATTGGTGCTAGGCCAGGGTTCTGCAAAGTCGGTCCTGGAGAGACTGGCCCATGCCAGATTTTTAGCATATCCACATTTAGAAAAATGTAGATTTCTGAAACCTCTTTTTTCAACGTGGTGCATGCATGGCACAAACAACTAAGTCATTTTTTAAAGACATGCAAAGGAACTCTACATGGCTTTGAATGGTTTGAAAAATATGGAGTAAGGCAACCCAATGCAAATCGCTGCATTGCTGTACTCTGCACTAGGAAGGTGCTCCATAGGTCTTGCCTGGCTGTTCCTACGCAACACCCATGTTTTTTGTTGCATTGCTAGATTTGCCAATCCTGGTTAACCTGGAAATGTCTCAAAACCCTATGCTTCTTCGGGCAAGGCATCTTTCTTTCAGAGGAAAAAACCTCTCAGGATTGTTTTTGTGCAGGAAGGTGCTCCTTCATGCAACACAGGCACCCTTGCACAATTATGCAAGGTTGCCTGCATTGGTGCTAGGCAGCCAAAAGGGTGCCAGCGCAGAGGGAAAGGACAGGAATGAGCCATATTGGATAAATACAGTGCACCCTTGCCCTTTCCCTGTGATGCCAGGCATCGCTGCAAGGAGAGCTGCTACACTGCCCTGCGCCACAAAATCCATAAATCAATAACCCTATTATGTTCCTCCACAGCTTCAAGAGCCTCCTGTGTATCGGCTCTGTCTTCTAACATAGGTATCTAGCTCATTGACATTAAGTGAATAAATGTGTAATGATTTAGTGGACATATCATGAGGTGGTACCTGAGTGGATTGTACCTGCTATAGTAGAGAGACATCAATAAATTCCTGAATGGATTCTATTGCATATCATGGTTGTCGGTGATTGCTAGAAGGAGACTGTGGTTAAAGGGAGGAGGGTGGGCAAAAGCTACATATTAAAGCCTAGTGAGTATGTTAGTATTGTTAACGGGCCAATTACTGTATTCTCAGGTGCTCAGTCCAGTATGACACATGGGTATAACTTTTTATGTACACTAAGAGCTTGATTACGAGTACAGGTGATATTTATCGTGCATGATAAATAACAATACCATGGGGTATGTTATTCATCGAGTGCGATAAATACCACCTATTATGAGATGTTGGGGAATAACTTGGAGGTGTTTAACTCACTAAAATCCACATGATACAGAAACTACTATATGGTTTTCCCCTCTCAAATTTAACAATAATTTGGTTATTTAACACATCTGATAATTATCAGATGCATCAAATACCTAACTAATTGTAATTCCAACCTGTGCATAAACGGGGATAGTCTAATAAGGGTTAATACCCATGACGGAATTTAACAAGCAACATATAACCAGACTTTTGTGTCAGTGGCAGAAAGAAATGGGGACATACATATGAATATAATATAATGGTATTAAAAATCTTTCCACAACACCATATCCATTTGTGTACATCTGACTTCCTTCAGGTTACATAATACAAATAAACTGCATAATACAGTGAACATGTCCCCATGAGTCTTAATCATTGGGATGATTGGTAGGTTTTCCAGGCGATATGGACTTACCACATTCCTTTTGTAGAATATTTTCCCCTGGTCTTCCTTATCAGACCTTCATCTTCTGGATTTGTTTCTGGGCGCAGCTGTTACCATCACAGCACTGTGCCCAACTTGAGAATTAGCTGCTGCAGCTGGTGAATACGAGAGGGCTGTCTCCATGGCATCTGTTAGGACTTGCACTCACACACACGCTTCTTGCTGCACCCCCACAAAATAAATCAGCATGTATGAAGAACAATGAAACATGTCATGAATGTGTTTACAGCACAACACTTCCCTGTAGCTTGTGAGGAACACTACATTGCATTTTTGTTTATATTGATAAAAACAAGTATTGTTCCATTTGTGAACTGTGTGCCAGCTGCTTTATGGAGACATTGAATTCCTTCATATGAGTCATCAGAAGTGTTTGATGACTCATCACCAGCATGTGTCTGATGACTTATCATCAGAATTCCTTCATATGAAGCATTGGAAGTGATTGATGACATCACCAGCATGTGTCTGATGACTCATCACCAGCATGTGTCTGATGACTCATCACCAGTCTATAAATAGAACTGCCAAGGTGTTTCCTGTGCTTGGTTTCGAGTCTTCCTTTGCTCGCAGGTGTTCCCGGTTCAGCTGGAGTTCTGTGATTCTTTCAGGAGTCGTCTTTTCAGTGCGAGGCTTCATCAGAGCTTCCCTCTCTGGAGCGGATTGCTTTCGCAGCAGCTGAAGAATTTACGAGCAGTATTCCATCTTCCTCAAATAATCTAAACATTCCATGAGAAGTCCATTCATGAGTAATTCCCCTATCATCTCCCTGTTGTCAGCCTTCTTGAGGTTAGTGACCTTTTGGTGCATTATGAAAGACATTCGGCGATGCTGAGATACCCGTCATACAAGACTAATTTCCAAAGACAGCTTGAGAAGCAGCATTGAAGTTAAGTGTTGTGAACTCCTGAAAGCATCACTCGATATCTATCCAAACATAAACGTTTATTCTGATTGTTTTGTAGCAAGTCTATTGTGTGAAAACGAATAACAAAAGACACATTCATAAGTTTAATTTTATAACAATTTTGTTGTGAGTTACAAAAGAGTGCCTAATAGTTGAGCAATTAAGTGCTAATAATTATTGTGACTTTGCTGAAAGACTAGGTGATTGCCCAACTGAATGATAATAATTATTGTTATTTTGCTGAAAGACTCTGTGATGTTTGTAGATCTTTGTTTTTGGTCTTAGAATTCCTGCACCAAGTCCTGAGGCAACTTTCTTAGAACAGTGAAGCTCCTTCATGAACCAGTGTTTTGTTTCTCTTCCCTTCCCAAACCCCTGTTCCCTATCCTTTTCCCCCAGAGATTATTCGCTCATTCCCTGTTCATTTCAGATACGAGAGAATAGTGTTTAGGGGTAAGGGTTTTATTCTCTTCGCTCCCGCGGAACCTGGAATTCAGGTGAGTGGACATGGTCTTGTCAGTATCTTGGTTCAAGTGGTCTAGGAGGCTTTCTACCACATCTGCTAACAAATTCCATTCTTCCCCCCTCTAGTCCGTTAATTAAGACTGCAGGATCTAAGAGACACTATTGGATCTTTGTTTTCTTAAGGTAAAGTAACACAATACATTTCTCCCACAAAAGGTAGTTCGCAAGATAGATATATCTGCCATTGTAGATGAAAGGACCTCAGTTGGCCTATGTTTCTTGGAAAATGTGTCTTGTATGTTGATGTCTCACAATGCATGTGATGATGGTCTGGGGTCGCGATGACCTTCATGGACAAGTTTTGGGGGGAAAAGTCTATGCGCCCTCTGAAATTTGAAGAATGGTTAAAAACTCAAGTGTAGCAGATTCAGGAGGAATGTGTCCAAGAATGCCACCATACAGGTTCCTTATTTCTTTCAGGTACCCCCCTGGACACGTATATTATTTAATCTGCTCCATTCTTCTAAATCTGTAAGTTTATTTTTCATATTCTGTATCTCCCTATCCCAGTCAGGTTCAGTGTTTGTGTCTTGACTAAGATCAGGTAATGTTATATGGAGTGAAGATGGGTATTAAAATCTGACAGTTCACGTTTCACCGATTTTAAATCATTGCACATCGCAGATATTTTGGTTCCTAAATTGCCCATAGCTGGTTCAGTGGTTGATATTTACTTCATTATAGTCTCTAAAGTAATTTTGAACATTTTAGTCATCTTTGCGTTTTGGGGGTTTATTGCCTAAAAGCGCTGGCCAAAAAAGGAATTGCCATGCATCCTCAGAGTAAGACATGTTTCACCTGAATATCCTGGTCTTTAGTAATTCAAGATTATATTGTCCCACAGTACAGTCAAACAATCACACCTTGAAAACACAGAAATATAAGTGATTGCAGTATAAGTTGCTGTAGTTATAGTTCCGGCTCTGTGTTTGTTCAAGATTCTGTGGTATCCACAGTTTAGCAGGGTGATTGCTCCTTGTGGGCAAACAGATATCAGTGTTACATGTTTGTACCGTGGAAATAATATTCTCATAGTTTTAGTTTTTAGGTCTTGCCCGCCGACAAGGCTGCAACATCGTCACTCTTCTTTGCTGCCTCCTAATTGGCCAGTACATGCCAGCCATCACTTCCTTTTCTGTCTGGGGAGCATAGACCAAGCACAAATGGATTCATCTTAATTAGTGTCTGCCTGCTGCTTGCACTGTAATTGAGGTACTATTTCTTTTTCCCCTATGTCCCCCCCCAGGTCCATGCTGCTTATTCTCCCCGATTCACAACTTCTCTGTGTTACTTCTTAAACTCCCACAACCTTACACCGTCAGGGAGAGCCATCACAGAGCTCCTCAATTATCAGCTCTGGAATATCTTTGGTTTAAACCTCTGACAGTATGTTCTGTTCGCATCTTCTCACAACAAAGTGAATGCTACTATCATTCTCATCAATCATGATTGAGTACTGAGCATGTCTGTTACTCCTGTTTGGAAAAAGCTTGTAATATTTGCAGCTCCACAAAACTGTCCATCTCCTTTACCTTCAACCGGTGCTATGTATGTTGCTCACTCACCCTCTAACCCCTCCCAGACTAAAATACATTTATTTGTAAACAAATCAGTTCTAGCAGAAGCTTTGTACATACTAACTAGCTCCTCCATTTAATGAAAGGCATGAGATGTTTACATAGATTGTAGGTTGAGATAATTAGAAATATATTGGATTATAACTGTGTTAATTTAATGTGAGCTTTTGAAGCTCTATAGGGCAATCCAGTGGAATCTTGGACAACTTTCCATACCACATAGGGGGTCATTCTGACTCCCGCCGGGCGCGGTCACCGCGCGCCCGGCGGGAGCCGCCAAAATACCGTACCGCGGTCGGAAGACCGCGGCGGGTATTTTGAGTTTTCCCCTGGGCTGGCGGGCGGCCTTCAAAAGGCCGCCCGCCAGCCCAGGGGAAAACGACCTTCCCACCATGAAGCCGGCTCGTAATCGAGCCGGCGGAGTGGGAAGGTGCGACGGGTGCTACTGAACCCGTCGCGTATTTCACTGTCTGCAATGCAGACAGTGAAATACAAGCGGGGCCCTCTTACGGGGGCCCCTGCAGTGCCCATGCCATTGGCATGGGCACTGCAGGGGCCCCCAGGGGCCCCGCGACACCCCCTACCGCCAGGAACAGGATGGCGGTAGGGGGTGTCAGAATCCCCAAGGCGGCGCAGCGAGCTGCGCCGCCTTGGAGGATTCTTAGGGGCAGCGGAAAACCGGCGGGAGACCGCCGGTTTTCCTGCACTGACCGCGGCCAAAGCGCCGCGGTCAGAATGCCCTGCGGGGCACCGCCGGCCTGTCGGCGGTGCTCCCGCCGACCCTGGCCCCAGCGGTCTAAGACCGCCGGGGTCAGAATCACCCCCATAATGCCATTTCACATTTTGCCACACAATGTCACTCCATTCCACGCTTCACAGTTGCACTCCAATCCAAGCCACACAATTCCATGATAAACAATTCCATTACGTGCCACACAATTCCATTCCACATAATTGCACTCCACAACACACAATTCCGCTCTAATTTTTTCCACTCCATGTCACACATTTCCACTCCACACAATTCTACTCCAACCCATTACATACAATTCCTTTCCATGCCACACAATTGTGCTCTTCACACAATTACACTCCATGCCACACATGTTCACTTGCCACACAATTTCCCACCACACATTGCCACTCCAGGCTACACATTTAAACTCCACTGTCTGCCACACAATTTCACTCTACTGCACACAATTCCAAGCCACACAATGTCACTTCATGCCACACAGCTCCACTCCACATCTCACAGTTTCACTCCACAGAGCTCCACTCAACTTCACACAGCTCCACACCAAGCCACGCTACACAGTTCCACATCACACAATCCACTCCATGACAGATAATTCCTAATGAATTCAACTCAACTCCACACAATTCCCCTCCAAGTCACTCCACTCAACTCCACTCCAATCCACACAAATCCAGTCCTGCAACACAATCCAGCTCCACTCCATGCTACATAATTCTACTCCTAGCCATTCCATGCTACACAAATCCACTCCACGCAACACAATTCCACACCACACAGTTCCACTCAACTCCTCTCCATGCCACACAATTCCACTCAACGTCACTCAATTGCTCTCCAATCCACACAATTCCACTGTTGCATAGCTATTTTAGTTAGGTTTTAGACACGTTGTTTAAGCTAACTAGGCCTGCCGCTGTGGACTTTCACCCTATTACATTTTACACAGCATGTCTTTATTTTTCAAGCAATAGCTTAATTTGTGGTGCTGTTTTATTTCTCTCGATCTTATTGTCCTTTTGCCAAGGGAAGCATTGTGTTCTTAGTAGGACATATAGTTCACTTTGTTCTTTCTCCAAGGCTACATTCAGATAGAGTTGCCGACAAACGTGGTATGCTGTGTCTCCAGCATTCACAGAAACACACACACTCATACATGGGGATCATTTCTTAGAATGTCAGCTGTTTTATTATAAGAGACCCCTTAGTCCCAGACAAATTAGAGGGAGATTCCAGCCAGATGACCATGACTGAATGCTGATTGCTGCAGGCTTCGATTCAGGTACTTGATTAGACAGCTGAGCCATGAACCGGATGGGGACGGTGTCTTTTTAGACCTCAGGCCTTTTCATCAAGTTTGAGGGATGATGTTCTCCCAGGGGGAAACCCGAAGGGCAGATTAGGCTTACTATGCTGTGCTCATACTTAGCATAGGTGGAGGGCTATGGATCCTATCCCCTGTTTAGACAGCATGATAGGACTGTTTTTTTTTTTTTTTTTAACATTTTTAGTCACATGGGCTCTCCTATTGTCTTTTGTTATCCTCATTATCGCTATGCACCTGCTTTTGCAGATATTTTAATAAATTCTTATTTAAATATATTGTACCTCATTTGTCTTTGCTTGAGTGAGATCTTGGTAACTGAGTGAACGGGATGTGATCTGATGTACCACGATTCCTTGGGGAGACTATCATACCATGAGCTCGGTTGCCACAATCACCTCGGTCAGAGATGGGGCGCTGCTAGTTAGCCGGAAACCCCGGATTAGGCCGACAGGTGTCATCTGGTGTGGAATAGTGCTCAGTACCCACAACCCAGGCGATCATACCACCCAAATCCAGTAGCCTCATTACCCTAATGAGAACCTACGCGACACCCCTAATGCCACACAATCTATTTCCGCTCCATGCCACACAACTGTACTCCACTCCATTACATACTACACAATTCTTCTCCATGCCACAATTCCATGCCTCAATTTCACTACACACAGAACAATTTCTCTCCTGCCAAACAATTCCTGTCTATGCCACACAATTCCACTCCACTCCAATCAATTCTACTCCAATCCACACCACACCATTTTAGTCAGCTCTACTCCATGCCACACCATTCCAATCCATGTACTACAATTTCACTTCACTTCAATCCACGCAGTTTGACTCTATGCCACACAATTCCACTCCACTCAAATCCACCCACTCAACACAATTCCATTCCAAGTCACACAATTCAATTCTGCACAATTTCCATGCCCTCCTTCCCCACATCAAACAGTTCCACTCCACTGAACTATTCCACTCCATGCCACACAATTCCACACCACACAACAATCCAAGCCACACAGTACGGCACACAATTTCACTCCACAATTCCATGCCACACAATTCCAAACCACACAATTCCACTCCACATCATACAGTTCCACTCTGCTCCACACAATTCCATTCTACAGCACACAATACCATGCCACACAATGCCCCTTCACACAAATTCACTCCACCTCAGTTATACTTCATGCCACACAATTCCATTGTACTTCACTGTACACAATTCCACACCACACAATTCCACTTCACACAATTCCACATTTATGCCACTCCACTCAATTCCATGCCACACAATTCAATTCTACTCCACACAATCCAATTCTACTCCACCACACAATTCTACTCCACTCCAAGCCACACAATCTCACTGCATGCCACACAATTCCATGCCACACAATTCCACTCCACATCATACAGTTCCACTCTGCTCCACACAATTCCATTCTACAGCACACAATACCATGCCACACAATTCCCCTTCACACAAATTCACTCCACCTCAGTTATACTTCATGCCACACAATTCCATTGTACTTCACTGTACACAATTCCACTTCACTCCACACAATTCCACTCCAATCAACACAATTCCATGCCACACAATCCAATTTGACTCCACGCCAAACAATTCTACTTCACTTAATTCCAAGCCACACCATCTCACTGCATACCACACAAATCCATGCCACACAATTCCACTCAACTCCTCGCCAAACAATTCAATTTCACTCCATGCTACACATTTCTACTCCACTCCGTGTAGTGCAACACAATTGCACTAGACGCCACAAAATTGTACGCCAAACAATTCCACTACACTCCTCTTAATGCAACACAATTCCACTACACTCCACACCACACAAGTCCAAACATGCCAAAGAATTCCTCTATATCTCACATAATTCCACTCCTTTCCACTTAATTCCACTGCAATCGGTGCCACATAATTCGACATCACTCCACTACTTGCCACAAAATTCCATTCCACACCCTACAATTCCAATCCAGTGTACATAATTCTATTCCACCCCACACAATTATACTCTCTCCTATCCATGCTGAACACTTTTTCTACTCACCACACAATTCAATGCCTCACAGTACCACTCCTGCCACACAATTCTGCTGCACGCCATGCCAACAATTTCACTTCACACTATTCTGTGAAACACAATTCCACTCCACATGACATAATTCCACACAACACAATTCCATTTTAAGTCACACAATTCCACTACACAATTCCACTCCATGCCACACAATACTACTGCCCCACAACTCCACTCAATGACACACAATTTCAAACTATACTACACAATTCCATGCCACATACTTCCACATATGCCACACAATTCCATTCCACAAAATTCCATTCCATGTCACACAATTCCATGCCTGACAATGCCACAACCACACAAATCCACTCTACTGCACACAGTATCACTCCATGCCACAGAAGAGCAATACACACAGTTCAACACCATGCCACAGAAATACATTCCATGCAACACTCCATGCCACACAATTCCACATTTCACAATTTCACTACACTTCACACCACACTTTTGGACTCCACTTCACACAATTCCAGTCCACTCCATGCCACATACTTCAATACCACACAATTCCACACCACTCCTCGACACAATTTAATTCCTCTCAACATCACACACTTACACTCCATGAAACACACCTCCATGCTACATAATTTTGCTTCATGCTACTTCACACGATTTCATCCCACTCCACAACACTCAATGCCACACCATGCAATGTCACTCCAGTCCATGCCACACAATGTCATTTCATACAATGACACTACACTCACTCAGTGCCACATCAATCCAGTCAATGCTACTCCAGCACACTCAATTGTAATTGCATTTATATAGATTTTACGACCCCTGGTGACATGTTGAAGCCCTTTGTAGGATCACACTTCACTCCCTCCCCTCAATGCCATTCCACTCCACACAATGGCACTCAACACCAAGCCACATAATGATACTCCATCCTTTTCAATGCCAATTTACTCCACGCACACATAATGCCACTTCATGCCACACAATGTCACTTCACTCAATGTAACTTCACTCAATGTCACTGTGCTCCACACCAATGTCACTTCACACCTCACAGTGTCACTTCATGCCACACAGTGTTACTGCACTCCAACACATCTCCCCACCACACAATTCCTTGACACACAATTTCAGTCTGCTCAAAACAATTTCAGTCCCCTCAACTTGATTCCATGCTAGACAATTCCACCCCATGCCACACAATTTCACTCCATGCCACCCATTGCCACTCCACCCCAGACAATTCCACACCAATCCACACCACCAACTCCACTCCACACAATTCCATGCCACACAATTTCATGTAAATATATAGAAAAAAGTCCATAGAGTTTGACACCACACAATTTCACTTTATGAAAAACGATTCTGCTTCACTCCACTTAATAGCACTGTACCCACGACACAAAATAGAACTCCACTCCATGCCACACAATGTCACTCTACTTGACACAATGCCACTGTACTGCACACCACACAATGTCACTTCATGCCTCACAGTGTCACTCAACACACCACACAATACTACTTCACTTCACGCAATTCCACTCCACACAACCCCTCTCCATGCTACACAATTCAAGTCCACTCTTTACAACTCAATGCCATACAATTTCATCCCACACATGTCCACCCCCTACATAATTCCACTCCACTCCACACAATTCCACTTTAATACACAGATCTCCACTTCATTCCATGGCACACAATTCCATGCCACGCCACACAATTCCAATCCATTTCACCCAAACCCACTCTTCACCATACAATTCCATGCCATATGATGCCACTCCACACCAAATCATATAATTCCACTCCACACAATTGTACTCCACTGTACTCCATGCCACACAATTCCACTCCATGCCATAGAATGTCACATCACACATTGCAAATCCACTTCAAACTACACAATACCATCCTACTTATTGCCACACAATGCCACTCCTCTCCACTCAATGCTATTCCATGCCTTGCAATGCCACTCTACTCAATGTGATTTCATCCCACAAAATGCCACTCTACTCCACACAATGCCACTTCACCCAAGGCAACTTCACTTTACTAAATTGTACATATATATATATATGTATATATATATATAGTGCTTACTACCCATGATGTGGTGTTGCAGATGTTTGCAGCATGCCACTCCACTCCAAGCCACTTCTCCCCACTCCATTCCACACAATGCCACTCCACTTAATGTCACTGCACTCCACACAATGCAATGCTACTCCAACTCATACAGTGCCACTGCACACCACACAATGTCACTCTACTCCACTCCACACAATGCCACTGCACATCACACAATGTGACTCCACACCTCACGGTGTCACTCAACACACCACACAATGCTACTTCACGCCACACAAGTCCAGTCCACACTCACAATCCCATTCCACAACACACAATCCCACTCCAGGCCAAACAATTCCAGTCCACTCCTTTCGACTCCATGCCACAAAATGTCACTCCACACATATTCACGTCCCACACAATTCCACTCCACACCATACACTTCCACTCCATGCCACACAATTCCACTCTGCTACATAGAATTCCATTTCATTCTATGCCACACAATTCCATGTCACACAATTCCACTACACACCACACAATACCAATCCATGACACACAATTCAACTCCGCACCACAGAATTTCTCTCCATGACACACAATTCCACTTCACACCACTCCAAATAATACCACTCCACGTCACACAATCCCACTCCACATAGTTCCACTCTACACAATTCCACTGTACTCCACTCCACACAATTCCACTTCATGCCACACAATGCCACTCCTCACCACACAAAGCCAACCCACTTCAAGCCACACAATGCCACACTACTTCATGCCACACAGTGCCTCTCCTCTACAATCAATGCTACTCCATGCCATCCAATGCACTTCTATGCCCCACAATGCCACTCCACTCAATGCTATTCCACTCCACAAAATGCCTCTACTCCACACAATATCAGTCCACTTGATGCCACACCATGCAGTGCCACCCCACACAATGCCCCTCAACTTTACTCAATTGTAATTGTATGGTGTTTAATACCCATTACAAGGTACTGAAGGCCATGCAGCATGCCACTCCAAGCCACTTCTTTTTACTTCATGCCACACAATGCCACTCCACTCCACACAATGCAATGCTGCTCTACGCCACACAATTAGTAAGTCAGTAGTAAGTAAGAGACATTTATTGGGCACAAACAATCACATGACCGGTACCTTGGTGCTATAATCTCATCACTATGTTAGCCCGTGTCATTTACATTGTACTTCCACATTGCACTCCTCCAAGTCTGCTTAGATTTCTTTTGACATTTCAGGAAAAGCCCAGTCTTCAGAGCCACTTCAAGGCCACTGTACACCACACAATGTCACTCTTTTCTACTCCACACAATGCCACTTCACTCCAGACCATATCACTCCATACCTCACAGTGCCACTCCACGCCACCAATGCTGTTCTACTCCACACTACACAATTCCACTCCACACAGTTCAACACCAAAGCACTTTACTCACTCTACACAATTCCTCTCCAAGCTACACAGTTATGTGACATACAACTCCACACACCACAATTTCACACCGGACAGTTCCACTCCATGCCACACAATCTCACTCCAGTTCTTTGCCACATAATTCCACTCCACACAATTCCACTCCTCACAATTCCCCTAAACACAATTCCGCTCCACACCATGCCAAACAAATCCACTCCACGTCACAATTCCACTCTACTTCACACAATTCCATGCTACTCCACATCACACAATACCACTTCAAGCCATCCAATGCTGTGCTACTTCACGCCACACAGTGCCACACCTCTAAGCTCAATGATACTCCATGTCACACGGTGCCACTCCAAACCACAAAATGCCACTCCGATCAATGGTACTCAACAAAATGTCACTCTACTCCACACAATGTCACTCCACTCCACCTGATGCCACACCACGCAATGCCACTCCACTTCACTCAAGTGTAATTGTATTTATACAGCGCTTACTACCCCTGACAAAGCATTGAAGCAGTCTAGGGAATGCCACTGCACTCCAAGCCACCCCTCTTCACTTCTTGCCACACAATGCCAGTCCATTCAATGCCACTATGTAGCACGCAATGCCATTCCACACCACACAATTTCACTTCACGCTACTCCATGTAATGCTGCTTCACTCCACACCATGTCACTCCATGACTCACAGTGCTTCTCCACACAACACAATTTAATTATACTCCACACAACTAAACGGTTTCACTGCACACCATACAATTCCATGCCAAGCAATTCCACTCCACACAAGTCCACTCCACGCCACACAACTATCCTCCACACCACACAATTCCACACCACACAATTCTACTCCATCCAAAACAAGTCCACTCCATGCCACACAATATTCCACGCCACATAATTCCACTCCATTCCACATAATTCCTTTCCATGCAGTTTAACTCCACGTCACTCCACTCAGTTCCACTTCACATATTGTGTGGCATGGAGTGGCACTATCACTTCACTCCACACAATGCCACTGCACTCCACACCAATGTCACTCCACACCTCACAGTGCCACCTCATGTCAAACAGTGCTACTGCACTACATTCCACACAATTCCACTCCAGTCCATACCACATTATTCCACTCAGGTCCCCACAACACAATTCCTAGTCACAAAATGTCATTCCACTACACACAAACATTAAACGTCACTACACAATTCCATGCCACACAATTCCACTCTATGCCACACAATTAGCCTCCATGCTACACAATTCCACAGCACACAATTCTACTCTACCCAAAACAAACCTGATGCTTCTTTCATGCTGTGTAATAGCATGAAAGAAGCCTCTGAATTGGGTGGGGAGGGAGGAAGGAAGAAGACAAGAGGCGACTGGGGCGGCGAATACGGAAGCGGCGGGTACTTTTTTTTTATCCCCCCCTGCTCTGAGTGCTGCCCCTCCTCTTCCTTGTAGCAGCCACTACAGCATCCCATGTCACATAATACCCTCCTCCCGCATGTCACACAATGCCACTCCACGCCATGTCACTCCACTCAACTCCAACTAAACCAGTTAATTCCACATTGGCAAGACCTACTGGCTTTGCCAAAGCTTGCTTACTTTGATTCCTCTAGTTCTGTCCCTTTTCGCAAATTTCTTTATGTTGTGCTGATCTATTTAATGTTGAGCACTACCTCTTTTTCATCTCCTCTGTGGAAGTAACAAATGAGGTCCCGACTATGCCCCTGGTCGATTGCCAGGTGCTTTGAAAACAAACGCAGTTCAGTAACAGCATAGTGCTTCCTCTATAACCTTTCACTATGGTAGGGTTAAGAGCATTCAGGTATACAGTTGACCATCTTCTGTTTGTTTACGGGTCACAATAATCTTAGAAAGAAAATCAATGCACATTCCCATAGTATTCCTACATGCAATAGTAGTTATATGTGCTCATACACTAAAGCAAATCATTGCCATGATGTGCGTCCCGGAATTCTCAAAAACAGAAGACCAGTAACATAGACAGAAAGACAATAGCGGAGCACACAAGTTGTTCTTAGTATAAAAATATTAAAGGCCAATTGTGGCTTAAGAAGAATAATATAAGTTCCAAATTATTCCTAAAACTTTATTCTTACATTAACAACAGTGGTGTAGGTTCTCTTATTCACATATACATATAAATTCCTTTATACATATAACATTTTATTAGAGAAAACATGTATCATAAACGACAAATCATATCACAAAAACTAATACAATGAAGATGCACTAAATTGTAACTGTCACAAAAAACGTGTGTATTCTTATTGAAATGACCACATTTTGAAGTATGTGGGCCCAGAGGTTGTGCGTTGAGCCCACATGTAGCATCAGCCGACACGTGTTTCGTCCAAAACTGGACTTCTTCAAGGCTGATGAATTATAATACAAAAACATTGTATTACTGATTAAAAATATTTGGCATAAAAATTACAATGATAACTGCACATTTTGAATGAATGAAAAAAACACACCAAGGGCCAGATGTATGAAAGCATTTTGCATTCGCAAGCGGTGCGAATGCCCGTTTGCGAATGCAAAATGCCATTTCAGAATGTATGGAATACATTCTGAACACAATTTTAAGGAATCGCTAAAATAGCGATTCCTTAAAATTGCGACCCTGTTTAGAGAGTCGCAAATTGGGACTCTCTAAATTAGAAATCGCAAATAAGGATTCCTTAATTGTGATTCCTTAGCACATGTATGAAGCAATTCCTAAATGCGATTTGGGCATTTATGAATCGTTAATTACCACGAAGTTGAACTTGGTGGTAACCATGTGCAAAATTTAAAAATGCATTTAAAATGCATTTTTAAATTGTACATGTAAAGCACACATGCCCTTTTGGCATGTGTGCACCTTACATGTCCCATAAAACAATTTTGGGGTGCAGCAGAGGGGGGCCTTAGGCCACCAGCACCCTGGGGTTTTGCATTTCCAAAATTGCGATTTCTGGTTCAGAAATCGCAATTTTGGAAATGCAAAAAATTTGCAGATATGGGCCAACAGGCCCATAGGTGTGAATGGGGCCGGTATCAAAATTTGCGATTCGGTAATAGCATTTGCGATTTTTAAGAAATCGCTATTACCGATTCGCAAATGTGATACATGGCACTTTGCGGGTCGGAAATAGCGATTTCTTAAAAATCGATATTTACGAATCGCAAAAGGCCTTGATGATACATCTGGCCCCAAGTCTCCAAAAGTGTATAATAATAATAAAGATTGTGAAAAGAGAACCAATACCAGATGTCGAAAATCCTAGTTGTTGTAAAGATGGTTTATAGCTATTCATTAGCCATAAGTATGGTCAAGTGCTCAAGCGGTAGAAGTGGAAATATTTTGTAAATAGAGCAACCATGCAAAGATTATGGATGTTGAAAAAAGAATAAATTAACATCATATAAGATTATCTATACAGTGAATAAGAATGTTAATATCTAGTCACATATCATATTTGACTAGAACTGTGAATAAGTGACATAACACAAATAGATTAAAAAAATTTACGACAATCCTTCAAGACCAAAGTCAATATACAGGTACTTTTTGACACCGACTTGCATCATGTTTTTTCGCCCGTTTATGCTAGTGTTAGTATAATTCTGGCACACTTTTAGAACATTCTTTTTCAAAAGAACTTTTGGCATACAAGTACTCTATATATGTCAATTACGTTGTATATATACATGTCTCATTTAGCCATTGGCTTTATAATATATCTTCATATTCATATCTATATACAAGTTTTTATTAACATCTAAGTATGAGTGAGTTCATTTCAGTCTTTATCATGTTATTTAACATGATCCTCTGTTTTCTATGTTGACTTTGGTCTTGAAGGATTGTTGTTAATTTTTTTTATCTATTTGTGTTATGTCACTTATTCTCAGTTCTAGTCAAATATGATATGTGACTAGATATTAACATTCTTATTGACTGTATAGATAATCTTATATGGTGTTAATTTATTCTCTGTTGCCGTTCAAATAGTTATAATTGTATTTTAGTAAACATTCACAAATAATAATTTTCAATTTATAACAGACACGATTATGATGTGTGGGGTTTTCTTTTCTAATAGGCGTTCTTTAGATTATGTAGAAATAAACATGCAAATTATATGCTGTTGATCTATTGGTAATATAGAGTTATAATCGTAACAGTCTACGTTAAAAAGTCTTCATAATCGAAAAATGTTTTTTTCCAATATTACGTCAATTCATTTTTATGCTTGTAGGTAGAAGAATAGTCTTTTGTGACTTTTTCCTCTATTTATGAGGTGTATATGTGAATAATATCTTCTTCTGAGACTAGCTGAGACATGAGAGTTCAAGTAGAATTTTTCAACAAGAAGATTATTTTTTGGAACCCATTATAATTAATTGGCACAGATGCTATTCTTATGAAGGTTAGTATGAAACTTGAACACTTTCATAATTAATACATCTATACAGCTTTGAGCCTAAGTTCATGACTTGGTCCCCACTTCTGTTTATAGTTTTGGATATTGATTTGGGACCCATGAACATATGGATGATTAAGGTATTTACCTTTGGGGCTAGCGAATATGATAATTCTGGGGATGACCTGTCATATAGGGATTGTTTATACTTCAGGAACTATTGGGACTTTTTTCAACATCCATAATCTTTGCATGGTTGCTCTATTTAAAAAAATATTTGCACTTCTACCGCTTGAGCACTTGGCCATACTTATGCTAATGAATAGTTATTAACCATCTTTACAACAACTGGGATTTTCGACATCTGGTGTTGGTTCTCTTTTCACAATCTTTATTATTATTATTATTATACACTTTTGGAGACTTGGTGTGTCTTTTCATTCATTCGTAATGTGCAGTTATCATTGTAATTTTTATACCAAATATTTTAAATCAGTAATACAATGTTTTTGTATTATAATTTATCAGCCTTGAAGAAGTCCAGTTTTGGATGAAACGCGTGTCGGCTGATGCTATGTGTGGGCTCGACGCACAACCTCTGGGCCCACGTACTTCAAAATTTGGTCATTTCAATAAGAATACACGTTTTTTGTGACAGTTACAATTTAGTGCATCTTCATTGTATTAGTTTTTGAGATATGATTTGTCTTTTATGATACATGTTTTCTCTAATAAAATTGTATATGCATAAAGGAATTTATATGTATATGTTAATAAGAGAACCTACACCACTGTTGTTAATGTAAGAATGTCAATTTAGGACTAATTTGGAACTTATATTATTCTTCTGAAGCCACAATTGGCCTTTAATATTTTTATACTAAGATCAACTTGTGTGCTCTGATATTTTCTCTTTCTCACAATAATCTTGTTAAATGACACCAAAGTGGCCCTCACCTTCTGGTCGTTGTCCTTAACTGTTGATTTTATCTCCGACTTCACCACAGCAGCTTTCAATGTTATGAGAAGGGTCAATCTTCCCGCTCTCCTTGGTTCTTGTTTGCAGCGGTGCGAAAGGGAGTGGAAATCTAGTATTGCATTATCCACCGAGCTCAGGCCGTTGCCCTCTGTCCAGGGTCGAACTGGACGATAGGGCAACCAGGGAGTGGCTGACAGGAAGGTTTGGAAGGTGTGTGTGTGTGGGGAGTTTTTTTGGCTGTTTGTGGACCATTTATATGGTCTGCTGGGACGGTTCTTACTGTTGGTTTCTACGATGTTAAAACAAATATTCCCCAGAAGCAAGCTCAAACCCTCACAGTCTTCTCTCCCTTGCAAAACACTTACAAAGTGTGTCTTTACAAATTCAAAATTGCCCTAGCTTGCAAACATAAGTCACTTGTTTAGCCATCTAATTCATGATGGGGGCCACTTATTTTAGTGCCCAGACCTTTTTTTCCTCTCTCAGTGTAATCGTGAATCATGCTCACCACTCTTAGCTCTCCGCCTAGGTATCCTGTTGGAGAGTGCGGCCACAGTCATTCACAGAGCCAGGGAAGCATGCCTTCTCCCTGTTCATCTCCATTGCCACTCCATGGTAAGAAGCCCTCAGATTCGCTCATGATGATCACTCATACCTTTGGTTTTGATGCTTGTAACATGGCCGGTATTGCGCAGTATGTCTTGAGAATGACCATTTTGGTCATGGCAAAGATTTGACTCTGCTTTTTTTAATAAATGTGTCTCACAAACAAAATGCAAGGGTCAACTAATCAATCCCCCTATGAGCTTGCTTGAGCAGGCGATGCAACAGACAATTCAATGGTTCTGCAGTGGCACTTGTCTATTCAGTGCCCTTCTGGATGCACCTTTTGGATGCACCAACACCACTTGCTCAGGCATCCCTTCCTTGTTACTATTCCCTCTCATGGACTCCACTCCTTACCTGTGGACTCTGCTTGTAAGAGGAGGAACTGTATCATACTCCTTGTTCCCTAGCTGAAACTGATCAATACTAGAATGACCAACCAAGTTATTTAGTCCACAACGCCACCTTTGTCAGAGAACAATGCCCACTTAAAGGACAACTCTGACAACAATGTGCAACGAACGAGCGCAAATGCACTTAAGTCTAGACTGAATCTGAATCGGAAAGTTTTAGTAAAAACTAGTGCCTTAAAGATCAAAGCGCCAACCGCAGACATCTAGTTGGACGAGACCGGGACAAAGTTGCATATGGCTGACTGCGATGGAGCACAGATCGTACACAAGAAGTGTATTAGGCCCGGTTGGTGCTTACCTTTGGACTAGGAAGAATGTTCAAGTAAAATGTTCAGAGGAGGTAAAATTCAGTAGGGTAAAGCTATAACTGTGTCCAAGGAGGGAACATTGTCATCGGAAAGCCTCTAGACAAAGTTGCAGTGAAGATTTCTATGTTCCGTCTTAGTCACTTTTTAGAAAGTCGGAAATCTCCAGCAGGATGAGGCAAGAGGATGTAGCCAGCGGCAGGTCCACAAGCTTGGATACTCCTTTAGTGAAAGACCACTGAACAGGACTTGCTGCTGCAGAGAAGTATGTGGAAGGAGCAGCCACAAAGTCAGGCTGACTGGCGATGCACTTTGGATAAATGGATGAGCAGGCTTGTCCCGGTCTTCTCTCAGTTCTCAGAGTGTTTTCTAGCCAAAAAAAAGCACCAAGTTTCTAATTTTGATTTTGGTTTTGGTGTCTGGGCACTTTTAGCACCACAACCAAGGGTCCAGGACTAGAGGGACAATCCTTTGGGGATCAGGACTCACTCAGGTTAAGTTCAGGTATGGATTCAAGGTGGTGGAAGCCTTTGATGTCTCTGTGGCTCTGAACAGGAGGCCAGCAAACTAGCCATTGGAGACACTCTGGTAGTCCTGAGTTTAGGTGAAGAAGCAGGGCTGAAACAGCAGGGCTGGCCTCTAAGGTTTCAAGGTATGCTCCAGGCACCCGAACAGTCCTTCCAGGTGCAGCAGTGCAGTTTTGTGGAGTACACAGCAGGCCACAGCAACAGGCAGTCCTCTGAAAGTCTGTTTACTGGTCCAGAAAGTGAACTAAAGAGTGGCTCTGAGGACTCTATTTTTATATCTGGTGCCTTATTTGAATTTGGGAGAAGGTTCTAGAGGTTTCTCTTTAAAGGGCTTGGAATTCCCTCATTCCCCTGCCCTGTCTCCAAGCTGGCTGCAGAGACAATGTGAAGTTTGAAGTTGGGAGAAGTTTCTAGAGGTTTTTCTTTGAAGGGCTTGAATTCCTTGACTCCCCTGCCATCCCTCCAAGCTGGCTGCAGAGACAATGTGGAGGTGACAAGTCATTTGCATTAAGGCAGTGCATAGCCTGTTTAGTTGTAAGTGGGGCTGTTCCCAGCACCACTCACCCATCCTGCCAGCAGATAGCACGTTAAGGCACATCTAATTCAATATATTGTGTGACTGTCTAGGAGGAATTCACAGAGGCTGTCAATGTACACCCAGTCATGTGACCCCAGTGAGGCTGCAGGCACCAAATGGCTAAGGGCAGGAAAATGCCAACTTTTTTAATTTGGCATTTTCAAAACTGTAATTTAAGATCTGACTTTACGATTAAATATTATTTTTCATTACAATTTCATAGATATCAAACATGAGCTGCTTCCTTGGTCCCAATCAAACATTAGCACTTATTTGGTGTAATAGGCAACCCAATGTTATCCTTTTGGTTAAGTAGGCCTCACAGTAGTAAACACAAATTTAGGAGTTTTTTTTTTATTACCAGGGCATGTAAAACTTAAGGGTACATGTCCAGTCTTTTAATGACAATGCACCCTGCCCCAGGGGCTACCTGGGGCCTACCTTAGGGGTGAAATATATGCAATAAACGGGGACTTAAGGCTTGGCAAGGGGTTTATATTTCCAGGTTATATTGCCAAGTCAAATTGGCAGTTTAAAAGTGCATTCAGCTGCAACGGCAGACCTGGGACATGTTTGAAGGAGCTAATTAAGTTGGAGGCACAATGTGTGCTGCAGGTCCACTAGTACCAATAAATGTACAGGCCCATGAACTGTATAAGTATAATAAATATGCCAATCATGTGTGAACCAATTTAACAATGTTTAAGGGAAACAGTACAAGCACTTTAGCACTGGTCAACAATGGTAAAGTACACAGAGTCCTAAAGACGACATAAATGAGTTCAGAAAAAAGTGGAGTGTAAAGGCAAAAAGGTTTGGGTATGACCATGCAGAGAGGGCAGGGTCTAACATATATTCACTGAAAATTGTTTATAAATCAAACAAATCACTGAAATTCGCCAGTTACAGCTCTGTGAGCTAAGTATAAGTTGTGCTCCCACCATTTAGGATTGTCTTTGTGACTACTGATTAACAATGTTCTCATTAATATCTTTGTTGATATAAATCACGTAAATGCGACGTCAATAACATTGTCACGGAATATTGTACACTAAGCCTAATGTTTACACTGCTAAAAGTAATGTTGTTTTGATTTTGGTTTTGTAAGCAATATTCTGATGTTTCTTTTCTCCTTTATCTTCCTTTTCTGTCATTTAAAAACCCAATAAAATTTGTTTTAAATAAAAGCTTGTGCTCCTATCATGCACTACTTTTGACTTCAAATATTACATCAGTCATGACATGTTAAAAGGCATCACTGATGAGATCTCAAATGATGTCATCAATGACATCTTCCATGGTACTCCTTCTCAAATTACTCTATAAACCCCTGGATCATTTTAGAAAACAAAAAAAACTGCCTAGATTGGGTATTTGTGCATGTCTGAAGTAGAAATAGAGACAAGTTTGATTTACTGTCGTAAAAATGTGTATGGTGCACAAATTAACTAGCAGTAAACTGATAAGTGCAAACAAGTACTTTATTTATGTACTGTTTGCACTTATAATACTTAGCTTTAACTAAGTGCAATTGGTGTGAGATACAGATGCACATTATAGTTAGATTGTGGCTTAAATCAAAGCCCTGTTGATAAAATATGTGAGAAACACTAAAGTATATCCTTACAATACTGCTTATCCTTACAATCATTTATTCACCTGTGGCTTTCTGTGCCAATGCTTATGGGAAGAGTTGTCGTGTTGTGCTAGCAACACTTTATAAACTGGAGATTGAGAAGTTGCAGAAGGTCATTTGCAGACAGTGAAAATTCGGAGACAATCTACATTGTTGAAGAATGTGTCATGAATGGGTGACTCACAGGCTGCTCAAGTCACATTATGATTACAAGCGTTATCCTAATGGTGTACAACATTGTGCTCATTTCAGGAATATGTGTAAGATATTATTAAAAACTGCAGAGGGTTATGCATGCTTCCTTGTTGTTAATGTCCTATCAGTGGCTAATGCATAGAGGTAAAGCAGTTGTCTTAAAATTCTATGTCAGATGGGGTATTTAACAGGTACAACCTATTGAGGTTAATAATCATTTAACGCTCTTTTGAACAATACTCAAAATGTATTGCAATGCTGCACATATTAACGTCTACAGAGATATCCCAGGGCACTTCACAAAGGTAACTCACTCATTTGTGAGTAATTTACATAGCTAGATTCTATGCAATGGGACACATACCACATGTGATTGGGGCCATTGACAGGATCTCCACGCCACTGCCAAGTATCCTGGGTCGATGCATGATGCCTTTGTCCTGAGGAATAGCAGCGTCCCACAGCTGATGGCATAACTACAGAGGCACAGATTATGGCTTATAGGTGAGCCTGAGTCCCCACCCAATGTATGTCATACCCCATGCCATTGTGCAAGGCTTATGTGTGTCCGTCACTTCTTGCAGGTGACTGTGGCTACCCAAACATGTCCTGGCTTTTTGACCTCTGTAGGAATCCGAGAACAGGGGCTGATAATAGGTGCAATGATGCTCAAGGGCATACCAGGAGGATTGTTGAAAGGTCCTTCGGTCTCCTGATGACCAGATTCAGGTGCCTCCATCGGACCGGTGGATCCCTATGCTATTCCCCTGAGAAAGTCTGCAAGACTGTTGTGTGCTGCATGTTGCACAATTTGGCCCTCAGATGCTGTGTGTCCTATCTGCAGGAGGAGGGGGGGGAGGGGTGACAATGCACCTTTGGCAGCAGTGGCCAGTAAGGAGGAGGAGGATGAGGACAACAGGTAACATATGATAGAGTAATACTTCCAATGACTCAGGTAAGACTGTTGAACTAAACATTTCTCCATTTAAGTGTTGTGCTGTGTGTACGTAGCATAATGCCAGTCACTGCCTTTGCATCCCAACTGACTGTCACCTATGCCTTCCCTTATTCCAGATGTTGGTTTGGTTACAACAGTGCAATGCTGTGATGTGTACAGACTGCTGAGACACATATGTAGGATGGATCAACATATTACAGGACATTTGCACTGGATCATGCAGTTCAATATATTTCCTTCAGATAAAGCATTATTACTTGTGTTCAAGGGTGTTTATTAATAAATCAGGTATACAATGCAAAGTGCATTAGAGTGGGGTGAGGGTTGGGAAGTGTGGCACAATGGTTAGAGCACAATGGTTAGAGTGGCAGACCCTGATGCAGAGATCTGGCCCGGGACCAGGGTTCAATTCCCCATCTTGGCAGGTCTTAGGCTCAATTCCCTTGGACCAGATAATTCTCGCCTCAGTGCCTAATCTAATTGATGGGTCCCACTCTGTAACTCTGGGCAATAGCTTGCTTAATCCCCACAACGGCCCTCACAGCGCTTGGATGCCTGGCTTCACCCTGAGGCTGTCCAGGAGTGGGTGCCTCACAGTGAAAAGCCAGGAGGGGTTCCACAGCGGTATGCGTACAGCGCCTTGAGACTCTAACGGGTGAGTAGTGCGCTTTACAAGTGCGAAGTTTACAGTTGGGAAAGGTCCAGTGTAGTGTGCCAGTCTGTTTGTTGCACAGGTCCAGTGTCCAAGGGGCCATAGGAAGGGGAGCAATGGCAGTGCAAAGTGGACATGGTAACACAGTGGAACACAAGGGGGACATTCTGGAGGGGTTCATTTCCTTGCGGTGATCTTGGTTTTGGCAACTGTCTCTGGTGTCTGTCTGGGTCACAGGGAATGTTTGCGGGGTAATTCACCTTCTGCGGGGGGGGGTGCTGGTGGCCTGTGGGTCCTGTGGCAGGGCCTCCTGTCCACTAGCTGGAGCAGATGTGGAGGGCTGGTCAGTACACAGGCTAGTGGTAGGGGCCCGCTGGTGTGCGGTGTACTCCTGCATTATGTTGGCCATGTCACCCAGCACTCTTGCAATGGAAAGCATGGTGGTACTTAAGGCCTGCAATTGTTGCATGACCTCCTGGTGATGTTTCCCCTGTAGTAGCTGGTTCTCCTCATGATGTTGAGAACTGGACCCATCCTGTCCTGGGATTGTTGGTATGACCCCAGGACATTTGTGAGTGCCTCCTGGGCATGTGGTTCCCAGGGCCTGTCATCCCCCGGCGCACAGCTGTCCTCCGACTGTCCCTGGCCCTGTGTGCCTCCTGTGCCCCCTAAACTGTGTACCCACTCCCACTGACAGCAGGGCCCTCATTGTCTTGCCTGTGTGGTGTGGACTCGGTTCCCTGTACAGGTGGGCACACTACTGATTGACGTGTCCTGGGGACAGAGGTCTGGGGCTGTTGGCTGGCTGCTATGGTATTAGATTCTGAGGGGGAGGGACTCTGTGGTGGACTGGCTGTGGGATGGGGTAGCCGACTGACCAGTGGTCCCTGATGGGCCAGGGAGGTCATCTAGATCCAGAGTTCCTGAGTTGCTGTCATCACTGGGGGCATCTTCTAGTGGGGGATTGGGTAGCAGTGGCACATCCTCGATGCGGACATTGGCTGGGGCACCTGTTGGGATGTAAGTGATGTGTTATGGTACATGTCTGTGGCATATTCCACATTCCTAGCCTCCCCAATGACAAAGTTGTTGTCCTCCCACCTATGGTAGTGTGTGGTGATGTATTGTGGGATTGTTAGTTCTCCATGCTGTGTATGCACTGCTGGTAGGTGTGCATGCAGAGCTGGAAGGGATGTGCATGCAGTGGGTATGGCATGCAGGGCTTGGCATTTGTGTGTGGTAATTGGGGTGGTGCACTGTGTGGGATGTAGTGGGGTGATGGGAGTCCGGATGAGGGGTCGAGATGGCATGCCGGTATGGGGGGGGATGATAGGTAGTAAATGTTGACTCACCAGTGCCTAGTCCTCCGGCAACGCCAGTGAGTTCCTTAGGATGCAGTATTACCAAGACTTGCTCCTCCCATGCTGTCAGCTGTGGGGAAGGAAAGGGGAGTCCGTCGCCAGTCCTCCTGATGGTGAGCTGGTGCCTAGCTGCAATAGAACTCACCTTTCCCTGCAGGTTGTTCCATCTCTTCCTTATGTTGTCCTTTGTATGTGGATATTATCCCATGGCTTTCACCCTAGCCACGATTTTCCGCCATAGCTCCATCTTCGTGGCATCGGAGATCTGCTGTACCTGTGCTCCAAACAGCTGTAGCTCTACCCTGACTATTTTCTCCACCAAGACTCGCAACTCATCAGTGAACCGGGGGTGCCTTTGTGGGGACATGGGTGTTGTGTGGTATGTGTATTGTGCAGAGGGTGATGTGTGAAGTAGTGGGGTGTGTGTGGTGCGCGTCGGATGAATGGGTAGTTGTGGTATGTGTATGCAGTTCTTTCTGGGTTTGGTGTGGCAAAGTGTAGCGGTCTTCTCATGTTTGTAAAGGTTTGTAGGTGATGTGGGGGGGGTGTTTTGGTGTGTGTATTTGCGTCAGGTGTGAGTTTTTGGTCCTAGCTTGTTTTGTTTTTGGGTGGCCATACTTGCTGCTGTGGTGTGCACCGCCAATGGTTTACCGTCGTTGAATGTCCGCTGTGGTGATTCGTAGGTCATTATTTGGAAGGCGTTGTTTTGGTGGCATAACAATATGGCTGGTATTACTGACAGTTTAGCATGTTCAGTGGGTCTGGCAGACTTGTGATTGTGGCTGCTTTCTGTCGGTTTTGTGTGTATGTGTCATAATCTGTTGGACGGATGTTCACCTCCAAGGCGGTATGCTGGAGGCAGTCACTGCAGCAGTATTCGGTAATTACCACCAATGTCATAATGAGAGCCAATATTTCTTACACATCTGAATATCAGTAAGAGTAATCATTAACAAAGCCAGTAGGTATGCCTATGCAGGAGGTATTGGCTCTGCCAAAGTCTTTTAGTCATGTTATAGAGCAGCATGGGTGAAAGTTAGAAAAACGAAGCGCTATGTCGCGACCAGCTCTAAGAAGAAGGGGCAGTGATCCATTTTCTTAATATGGGATTATTCTTTGTCTGTACAAAAAAAAATACTTTTTCAGGAACAAATGACAATAACACCTTTTTAGCAAATGAAAATCTTCAAGAAATCAAAATACACATTTATGCAACAATATGTTTTTTAACGGGACAGGAAATTTGAGCCAAAGGCTAAAGGTGCTGAGCAAAACAAAAATGAAGTAATAACAAAAATAAATGCTAACTGCCATCCATAAAAAGGTGCAAATATATAAAAAGCATTCAAGGAAAAAAGTCACATGTTTCATTATCTTACCTCTGAGATAAAGTTAGTTGTGTTGGCCCTGCATGTACACATTGTCGAAAAGGCAATACAGAGCAGGGAGTGCAGCACCACCTGCATTCTTGTAGCACATAGAAACCCGCTGGTGTGACGTTTGTGTGCTTTTTGTTCTGGCTGGACAGGATAGGGCAAGCAACAACAGAGGAGGCGGTGGACTGGACGGTACTGTATGAGAAATACAGGAGATGGGTTGGAGGCTGGGCAACCAACAGTGCAGAAAAGGAGGAGGGAGGAAGTGGGCACAAGTACAATGGAAAAAAGTACCTCTTAAAGCTGTGAGTAGTGTAAGGGCACTGGGACAGGGAAGCAGGACTTGGGCAATGCTCCAGTGTTGAGACAAACACACTAAGAGGAAGTGAAGCCTGCACTCGCTGACCCAGGAGAAAAAAAGAAATGAAAGAAACGATAAAGGTAACCAGTGGTAAACAATGGGAGGGCTCCTAGCCCCCTGCAAGTAAATAAAATGTCGTGCAAGCAGCAGTATATGTGCTGCCTCAACCGAGGGAATATTTACAAGCCCCTAGCGCCACTGGAGCGTCATGTTTTGGATGCTTCGATGGCTCTGTTTATTTCGCCGTATTTACAAGGTGGAGTTAAATCACTTTTTGTGGTTTAACGCCACCTTATAAATACGGCCAATTCACACACAGCACTTTGCGTAAAAGGGGTGTGCAATGGGTGTTGCTTTGGGCATTCCACAGGAACACCCATTGCATTTTGATGCTACCCCAGATTTACAAGATTTCGCAAACCTGATGCAGCGCCAAAATCTAATCCACCCCAGAAATGCTTTCATCTCTCCTCATTTTTTGCTCTTTCTAGTGTGCTGCAATTGTACCTATACTACGCAATACTGTACCACATATGTAAGTTTTCTTTTTAAATTACGTACTTTATGTTAGTTAAACAAAAGAGTGATTTTAGGGATTAGGTAGCGGTAAAGATAGGTAAGGGTGATTTTAGGGCTAAGAGGTGGATAGATGTAAAGAGAGGTAAGGTTGGGTTTTAGGGTTCAGGAGTGCATAAAGGTGAAGGGAGGTGAGGGAGATTTGAGCATTCATGTGGGTAGAGATAAAGAGAGGTATGGGTGATTTTAGGGTTTGGCATTGGTAGAGGTAAAGGAAGGTAAAGTAAATATAGGATTCGGGATGGCTAGAGGTAAGGTATGGTTCTGGGGTGGGTGGCGGTCATAGGAGATACTGACGATTTTAGGGTTCAGGTGTGGGTAAAGGGAGGCAAGAGTGATTTTAGGGTTGAGGGGTAAAGGGAAGTAAGGGTAATTTTAGGGTTCATTGGTTGGTAGAGGTGAAGGGAGATAATTGTGATTTTAGGGTTCATGAGTGGATAGAGGTAAAGGGAGATAAAGGTGATTTTTAGTTATCAGGAATTTGTAAAGAAAGGCAAGAGTGATTTATGGTTTGGCAGTGGGTAGAGTTAAGGGTGACTTAAGGTTTGGGGTGGGTAGAGGTAAGATGACTTTGTGTTTGGGGTGGCTAGAGGTAAAGTTGATTTTAGGGTTATGGGTGGATAAAGGAATGTAAGGGTGGATTTAGGGTTCAGGGGAGGGTAGAGGTAAAGGGAGGTAAGGGTGATTTTAGGGTTTAGGGTGGGTAGAGGTAAACAGAGTTAAGGATGATTTTAAGATTATGGGGTGGGTAGAGGAAAACCGAGGTAAGGGTGATTTAAGGATTCAAAGTGGCTAGAGGTAATGGGAGGTGAGGGTGAGTTTCTGGTTAGTGGTAGGTTAAGGTAAAGGGAGGCAAGTGTGATTTTAAGTTTAGGTGGTGGGTAGACATAAAGGGGAGAAAGGGGGATTTGAAGGTTCATGGATGGCTAGAGGTACAGGGAGGTAATGGTGATTTTAAGGTTCAGTGATGTGTAGAGTTAAAGGGAGTTAAGGGTGATTTTAGGGTTTGGTGGGTCGAGGTAAAGGGAGATAAGTTTGATTTTAGGGTTTATAGGTGGGTAGAGGCAAAGAGAGGTCATGGTGAAAGATCAGTCTTTTGAAGCCACTGCATATTTGAAGAATGAATAAAACAGCCTCTAAATTATAAAACAGGAATGAATAAAACATCCTCTAAATTATAAAACCAGCATATAAATAAATGTGAAGCAAACAGGAAATGTTATATCAGAAAAACATAATCAATGGCAACAGTCTTAAATGAAGGAAGTATATTTACAGCTTCTTTATCATCAGTTAAAGTGACAGGTGTCCGAAAGGTATGTTTTGGTCACATGCCACAAAGTTTTATTATTGCTAGTTTGCGTTCAACTCTTGGAAATACCTACACGCACGAGTTCCAACGCTGATGGTTTCAATTTGTCTTGCATGCAAAAGTAAAATAAATAAATAAAAATATATATATATATATATATATATATATATATATATATGGACCACAATTCAAGCACAAGCTGCGCAGAACACTAATACACTAATCAATAAACCAATCAGTATTTGGTCCATGCTCCAGAGAAGAAACCTAACACACAAAGACAAAGTTAAACCAAAGTGAAGCTGACAAGCGCGGACACTCACTTACCAATGAAATGGAACAAAATAAGAGTGACAATGAAGCCAAACAATGGTTAGTAATGGCTACGACAAAAGCCTATTCTTTTTTTTAAAGAAACAACAGTTTGTGGAAAGCGACAGCGCATGCACGAACTCAGGCAAGACCAAAAAGAAAAAGATTTAATAAATGTGGGTTGATTTTACAGACAAGGTTCTTGTTCTGAATTTTGCACAAGGTTACACCGTTTAGCGCTACAGAGGTTATAGAAAATTAGGTCTAGATGTACCTCCCTGAATACCTTCTTGTATGAAAAGTGCATAGCAAACTGTTACATTGATTGGATGATTGTATCAATGATGTCATTTAACGTCATGAGTGATGCAATATGTGAGGTCACAAGCAATGCATGTCAGAAGAGCAAGTTCTAGTTAATTCATTGAACTAAAACTGGTGAATTTCAGTGATTTTTTGGTTTGTTAGGTATGGTTTTTTTTTTACACATTTCAATGCCATAACTATAACATTGCTTAAACTTTTGTATATTTTCAGTTAATTTGTGGGGCTTTTTTTTTTTTTATGAAAGGGAAGATCATATTACTGTTCCTAACTATAACGTCTCTTTAACTTTCGGTTTACTACAGTGAATTTTTGGGGTATTTTTATTATATTCAGTCAACACCCCAACTGGAATGTTCCAAGGTCACCCCCTTGTGGAGGGCAAATCCACACCAGCCTGCACTCATTGGTCAGCATGCTGCCCCTCCTTCTCAGCCTCCATTTTCCTTTTGCGTGCCCCTGCCTCCTCCTTCCTGCCCTCTGATCAGCTTACTGCTCCAGCAGGCCTGTCCTGAATAGTCAGATTGCTGACCCTGCCCCTACACCCCTTCTGCCTGATCTCGCATCTCTATCTGCATGTCCTTGCCACCTTCTCTTTGTGGTCGGCTTTCTGCCCCTGCACATGTCAACTTGGCCACTGTGATCTGCGTACTGTTCCTGCCCCTCTTCTGGCTGCCATATGATCTCTGTGTCCTTGCCCCTTCCCTCTCCTGGCTCTCTGTTCTTTGTCTGCACACCCCTACTTGCACTTTGTGGTTAACTTGCTGTCCCTACCCCTACCCTATATCGGCATGGTCTATTGTGCAGCCCCTGTCCATCACAGCCTGCCTGAATGGTCAGCTTGCTGCCACTGCCCTCCTGCTGACCATTCTGGCCTGCCCTTTGTGGTCAGCTTGCTTTCTCTGCTGCCTGACCTCTGTTCTCCACGTTTGCGCACCTTTCACCCTCCCACCTGGTGCCTGTGGTCAACTTGTTGCCCATGTTGATGCCAGTCTGCCCTCTGTGGTCAGCTTGCAGCTACTGCCACCTCCCTCTTCCCCTCCACAGTGCATTGTGCTACTATTGCCCCTACCACCTGCTTGCCCTCACTTTGACTTTCTAGAGCACTAATCATTGATTTCTAAAAGAACCCTCTAGTTTTGTTCATTTCTAAAAGCAATGATTTAGGTTTTACAGAGTTGATTCCATCAAGATGATTTCCAGTCTGCCATATTTTTGTCATAAATGCAAATGTTGGCACTCTAGTTATTTATTAGAGCACTATGAGAAGCTGCAATAGCACTCTAGGGGGGTGTTGAAAATACATGTCTCCGACTGCATGTCAGAATGTGTTACTGACATGGATGAGACATACATTTGAGAACTCATAAAAAAGGTATCCTCAGTTTAGCTTTCTAGAACACTTACCATAATTACTTTGACAAACCATTCTGTTAATTTCTAAAGGAAATATTTTGAGTTTTTCCACTTTGAATCCATCAAGATGGCTGTAAGTCTGTCACATAAATACAGGATGTTAGTGCTCCGTTTGTTTATTAGAACACCATGGGAGGCTGCATTAGAACACTGGAGAATTTTATGACAGCCATCTGCTGCTGTTGTAAGTACATTTCAATCAGAACTTTGAACTTTAGTCTCTCATACCCGCGGAAAATGTGCTCTCATTTGCCCATCTAGATCACCTCCCATAACCTCTGTAAGAAAATCATGACAGGAAACAGTTTTCTTTCAAACAATGGTTCATCAAATCACAGCAGAGGATCAACATTCTTTCCTTGGTAAAATCAACTTAGAACACACAACAGTTACTACATTTAGAGTACTACTGACAAATGATTTATATTGGGACTAAAATCTATTATCATGTGCTTCTTTTTGATCCTCAAAACCAGGCATTCACTATAACACATTCCAAAGTGGACTGTAACCCAGAGTCCTGTAATTCCTGTCACAATATTGTCCAGCTAATCAAAGGACACCCTCTGCCCCCCGGCATGCCCCCTTCGCGGTTAGGGTTTGCTCACCCTGAACCCTTATCTATTGTTTTAAATTCATTATCAGGATACAGGGATGATGTTCCCGAGTCCTGTAATAACAGCAACAGCATATTGTTCAGGTTGTGACAAGCCAATGAGGTCTGACTAGTCTTCTTCAAAGTGGCCACTCAGAACGTGTAAAGATATATTTATTTTTAATTCTTTCAAGGCCACTAGGAGCACCTCTTTCAATGTGAATTTCTCAAACACAGCTGAATGGATTGACAGCAAGTAGTCAATGTTGTGTGACAGAATTTATTTCTGTAGCCCTGGCAACTCAAAAGCTACACTACAGTAGTTAATAGGAACAAGGGCTGCCCAAAAACAACCTGGAACCGGGGCATATGCAGATTACAGATTTCTCTTGTAGCAGAGCCTGTGTATAATAGGATAGGTACATTTCTTTACCCCAAAACATAATGTCCACAGATAACTATCTAATCTTCAGAAGGCTAATCAAGAGTTGTAGCTTTCCTACATAACCACCATATTTAACCACCAATGTACAGCATATCCCTTTGCATATAAACATTTATAATTTGATTACCTTATGTATCTAGATATTTGTATTTCTTTGTACAAATATGTCTATTAATAATGTTTTTTAAAACATATAGATATACTTTAGGTCTGCTCAGAAATGTATATTATGGTTATATATATATATATATATATATATATATATATATATACACACACACACACACAAACTATATGCTTAACATGTATGTAGGTCACTACATAGATTTCATATGTTATTTGATTAGATGCTTATTGGTCTCTGTTTTATTTTTCTATCACAATATGTAAATAGGTGAACTATTTTATCTATGTTTTCTACAAGTGCTTCACTATTGAAATATGGAAGAAAATAAAAAAATAAGGAAGAAATTAGTATAAAATTACACAAATAAATTAGCTTAAGGTACAGCAACACTTGAAAGTCTGAGTTTATAAAATACAACTTTAAATCTCAATATATTACCTTCCTTACACATATGTACCCTATCTATGTACTTATGTATCTGTATATTTATCACTTTACTTCTAGTGTAGGGGGAAGCTTTGACTCTCTCCAATGCACTTCTCTGTCTCACTTTATATCTCTCTCAATATTTCCTCGACTTCCAATGGCTCATTCAAAATCTAATTCTACTACTATGATCTCCAAAACAACCCTTTCTAGACTTTTCCCTCCCCATTCCTTCTTAGATCACCACAAAACTCATTTTACTACTATGATCTCCCAAACAATCCTTTTTAAATTCTTACCTCATGTATACCACCTTTTACTCATCCCAAACCTCATGTTAGTACTATGATCTACCTAATCTATTTCTAGAGACTCTCCCCTCCTCCATTTCTCCCTTTACTCATCCCAAACCTCATCTTACTACTATGATCTTCAAATTAAAATTTTTAGACTCTTCCCTCTTCTATTCCTCCATTATCCTATTCAATGCAGCAAACAGACTTGCATGTTCACCTCTCAAATTAACTCATATTTCCCAATACTAATCCTTTTTGGGTTCCAGAGAAGCACACCACTCGCCGAAAAACACTGACGCCTCAGCAGGGGTAGTATGCACTATATAAAAACAAGTACAATAACAATTACAATGTCAAGAACAGTGTTTACTAGCGGGAATAACGGCTTGGCATTATACTCAGTGTGAGCACAGGGCACTTGTTTGAAATTCTATTATTGATATACATTATGGTGGTCATTACAACCCTGGCGGACGGTGTTAAAGCGGCGGTAAGACCGCCAACAGGCCGGCAGTAAAAAAAATTGCAATTACGACCGTGGCAGAAACCACCACCAAAGACAGCCACTTTAACACTCCGACCGCTACGGCAGTACAAACTGCGCAGCGGTCACCGCCAACAGACAGGCGGGAGACAATGTACAGCCCACACTATTTTGACAGGCCAATCTGCCACCTTTTCTGGGGCGGATTCACCGTGGATAAAAACATAGCGGAAACAGGAATCCCAAAGGGAAAACGCTCACCTCTACACATTCCACGAGGACGCCATGGATCCGGAACTCCAAATTCTCCCTGTAATAGTCTTCCTGCTTCTCTACCAGGAGCACAAACGCCGGTGGCGAAGACCACGGTGAGTACTGCAAATACGACACGGGGGAGGGAAAAAACAGGGACATACACACGCAACACACACACTAATGCAAATCAATACATCACAGTTACACCCTCCAAACCCCCCGGAAGAATGCAAAGACAATAGAAAATGAGTTTAACCATTGTAATATATTAAAAGCAAGTAGGCAGAAATATATATATACACCATTTACAAAATATATACCAAGCATAGTAGTCCAGGTAGTGCTCTAAGAAAGTCAGTGGAACACTGGGACCACATGATATGGGCGAGGCCCACACAAGATCCCTGGCCATGACGGAGAGAACACTGCAGGGGCATCAGATACCAAGAAAACAGGCACCTCAGGGGGAGGGAAAGGGGGGGCACCTCAGCCGCTTGAGTGCACGACTCCACATCCACGAGGGGGCCACATGCCCACTGTTCAATCCTGAGGAGTGCAAAGCCACAGTCTCTCAAGTCTCTACAGTGGGTGGGTTGCTCACTGTTCAATCCTGGGGAGTGCAAAGCCACAGTCTCTCAAGTGGATAACAGTCTCCACTGGTTCTGGAGGGGGCAGGGTGCCCAGAGTGCTTCATCCTGCCAAGGACAGAGGTAGTGGATGACAGTCTCCACTGGTTCTGGAGGGAGCATGGTGCCCAGAGTGCTTCATCCTGCTAAGGACAGAGGTAGTGGATGACAGTCTCCACTGGGTCTGGAGGGGACATGGTGCCCAGAGTGCATCATTTACCCCGTGACAGGCTCAGTTGCATCAGTGCCCTTGCTGCTCATGGGCCAGCGGTGCTTGAGATGGCGTTGCCCTGTTCAGCGGTGCTTGAGACGGCAGTGCCCTCTTCAGTGGTGCTTGAGACGGCGGTGCCCTGTTCAGCGGTGCTTGAGACGGCGGTGCCCTGTTCAGCGGTGCTTGAGGTGGCGGTCTCCATTGCAGGGACTTAGTTGCTGGCGGTCCTTCATGGCCCAGCGGGGCTTGTGCTGGCGGGCCCCTCCTGGGCAGGTGGGCTGGTGCTGGCAGGCCCCTCCTGGGCAGCTGGGCTGGTGCTGGCAGTCCTGCCCTGGGCAGCTGGGCTGGTGCTGGGCAGCTGGGCTGGTGCTGGCGGTCCTGCCCTGGGCAGCTAGGCTGGTGCTGGCGGTCCTGCCCTGGGCAGCTGGGCTGGTGCTGGCGGTCCTGCCCTGGGCAGCTGGGCTGGTGCTGGCGGTCCTGCCCCCGGCAGCTGGGCTGGTGCTGGCGGTCCTGCCCTGGGCAGCTGGGCTGGTCCAGGCGGTCCTGCCCCGGGCAGCTGGGCTGGTCCTGGCGGTCCTGCCCCGGGCAGCTGGGCTGGTGCTGGCGGTCCTGTCCTGGGCAGTTGGGCTGGTGCTGGCGGTCCTGTCCTGAGCAGCTGGGCTTGTGCTGGAGGTGGCCTCCTGGGCAGCGGGGATGATGGCGATCTTCTCCGCCGTGCTGCTCTTCCCAGACTTGCCAGGTTTCTTGTGGCCCTTCCCCACCTTGGAAGGTGTCACAGCTGACTCCACACTCCCACCGGGACCCCTAGGAGCGGCTTTGGTGGCTAAAGTCTTCCCTCTCTCCCGCCAGGCACTGGCCAATTTCTGATGCTTCACAGGTGGGGGACTGTCTGTGCTGTGGCTCTGTGCCACACTGGCTGCCCTGGTGGCCGGTGCACTCCAGATTCCGGTGACTACAGACACCACTGGTCCCGGATATGTTGTGACTGAGGTGCTAGTTCGGGACCTATGAGACGGACAGGGTGGGGGAGGTGTGGGAAAGAGGTCAAGGTTGGACAGGAAAAGTTTTTGGGACACACTGGGATGGGTAGCTGGAGGGGGTTTGGGAGTGGAGGAAGAGGTGGTGGTTGTAGGAGGTGTACATTTGGTGACTTTGGGTGACTTTGGGTGAAGGTGCATGCGCTGGAGGCTGTCGTGAGGTGGTTGGCTGTTGGGTGGGTGTGTGCCTGCGTTTGTGTATCTTGGGAGGGGGCGTCACAGACACACTGGGAGAGGACACAGGGGACGTGTGAATGGTAGTGGGGGTGGTGGTGGTGGGTGTGCTGGAGAGGGACGTAGTGGCTGTAGAGGTAGTGCATGCAGGTGTGAGTGTAGATGAGACTGGGAGGGAGGAGGGAGATGACTAGGAGGGGGACACAGTGGAGGCAGTGGATGTTGATGTGTCTGCATGTGTGTGATGCTTGCGTGAGTGCCTGTGGGAAGTGTGGTGTTTATGTTTGCCTGAGCTTCCCTTGTGTGTTGACGTGTGTGCATGCTGGTCTGTAGGTGTGCTTGGGATAGGCTGGGGTACAGGGGATTGGGTCGGGTGGAGGAAGTTGAAGGGGGGAGGCTAGACACAGGGACAATGACTGCCATCAGTGCTGAGGCCAGAGTCTGACAAGCTCGCTGAAGGGCCGCCTGACCAGAATGAATGCCCTCCAGGAATGCATTTGTTTGTTGCAACTGCCTTTCTACACCCTGGATGGCATTCAAAATGGTAGACTGCCCAACAGTGAGGGACCTGAGGAGGTCAATGGCCTCCTCACTGAGGGCAGCAGGGGTGACTGGGGAAGGGCCTGAGGTGCCTGGGGCGAAGGTAATGCCCACCCTCCAGGGTGAGCGGGCAGGGGTAGAAGGCTGAGGGGCTGCTGGGAGGGCGGTGCTGGAAGGGGGGGTGGCGGCTGTACCTGTAGATGGGGGTGGCACAGATGTTGCCGCCACCACAAGGGAGCTCCCATCAGAGGACGAGTCCGTGTCACTGGTCTCAGCTCCTGTTTCTGCTGTGGAGCTCCCCTCGCCCTCCGTCCCACTGGTGAAGTTCGAGTCCTTAGTGTGGCCCTCCATGGCCATGTGGGATGCAGCCCCCTGGTGCTCCGGTGCCACTGCTCCTCCGCCTGATGATGCTAATGCACACAAGAACAGGGAGACCACAAAAAGGTGGGGGACAACAGGAGAAAGACATGTTGAGTGCATGCATTACCGCTACCTTTGGCGGACACGACAGACACAGAAGCCCCCTGCACTACCCGCGCTCTTGGGCTCCACTGTTCAATTCCTGGGAAATGGCCTACTAGGCTATGGACGACATCTGCACACATAGATGACACAGGGGCATGACTATGTGTAGTTGTCACTCTACAGAGGTGGGGTGGGGTGGGGTGCAACATGGCCTGCCTTACGGAGGGGCCTTACCTATGGAACTCGCCCTGTCCTAGGGAAACCCACAACCCACCTCCCCACCCAGACACCTCCACTGCGCGCAAAGTCAGCAGAATGAGAGTGTACTCACCCCCTTGTGTCTGCTGTGATGCCCTCAAGTGCCCATCCAACTCCTGGTAGGCCACCACCAGGATCCTGAACATCAGGGGGGTTATGGTGTGACGGGCACCCCTCCCACGTTGGGAAGCCATCCCCCCAGCTGAGCCTCTGCCGTCTTCTTGCTCCAGCGGCAAATGTCCTCCCATCTTTTCCGGCAGTGGGTGCTCCGTCTGTGGTACACCCCCAGGGTCCGGGAGTCCTTGGCGATGGCACGCCAAATATCTTTTTTTCTGGTGGGCGCTGACCTACATGAAATGTACAGTGGAAAAAGAGAAGTTATTACCAACTGCACCGTCAAACTGATTGGCCCCCATCCCTACCCTTGCCATATGGCACATGCATTCACCATCTTTCATGCACGCAGCACTCTCCCGCCTTCCTTCTTACATCCAGCCCTCTCCACACAGGCATAGCCCATATAACATGCTCTCTGTGTACTTACCTGTTTGTCTGGAGGACCGTAGAGTAGCGTGTACTGGGGGAGGACCCCATCCACGAGTTTCTCCAACTCCTCCGATGTGAAGGCAGTGGCCCTTTCCCCAGACACTCGAGCCATTGTCTCTTCCAGACTGAGGTCACAGCTGCACTTGCAGTGTAGGTCCTCTCCTGTCGAAGATCAGGTATCGAGTGATTGAACAGATAGAAAATGGCGGTCACGTCCGCGGCGGTGTGTACCGTCACCGCCGGCATACATCGTCATTGGCTCCTGGGACTCATAGGGTCCAATGTTAACCAATGAAGCATTGCGCCTCGGTCTTCGACCACCTACCGCGATGGTGTACAACGCCAGAGCAGTTAGCTCACATCCCATTGTCCCACTTTACAGGTCAGGCAGCCGCCATTTCAGGGGCCCACATGGCTTCATTTTCAACTGCGTCACACATACCTAGGCCTAGACTCAACACACAGACAGGCCACCTTTAGTGTATAAATGGTGTTCTGTGTAAACTGTGGGTACGTCCCTCTGAGTTTTTTTACTCTGTGCTCACTGTTGTCCTTCTTAGGCACCGTCCGCTGGGACATGTGAGGAGATGGCGGCATCCTCCGGTGTACCGACCGTTGGTGGACCTGTCGACAATGGAGGAGCGGCATGTTATTATCACATACAGGCTTGACCGTGCCACAATCCAGGAACTGTGTACCCAGTTGGAGCCAGACCTGATGTCAGCAATCCGCCATCTCACAGGAAACCCCCCTCAAGTGCATGTGGTGTCAGTGCTCCATTTCCATGCAAGTGAGTCTTTTCAAACAACAGTGGCCATAGCATCAGGGATGTCCCAGCCTATGTTTTCCAACGTATTGTCAAGAGTGTTGTCTGCCCTTCTGAAACACATGCGGAGCTACATCGTTTTTCCTCAGGTGGAGGATTTGCCTACAGTGAAAGGTGATTTCTATGCCCTGGGACACATCCCCAACATCATAGGTGCCATTGATGGGACACATGTGGCTTTGGTCCCCCCCACAGGAGTGAACAGGTGTACAGAAACCAGAAGAGTTATCATTTGATGAATGTACAGATGGTATGTTTGACTGACCAGTACATCTCCCATGTGAATGCCATGTTCCCTGGCTCAGTGCATGACGCCTACATCCTGCGGAATAGCAGCATCCCTTATGTGATGGGGCAACTCCAGAGGCACCGTGTGTGGCTATTAGGTGAGCACCTGGAAGCTAGTCAGTGGGAATGGTTGTCTGGGGATATCCCTCCAGGTTAGTGTGTGTCTAACAGTTGTCCCTCGCCATGTGCAGGTGACCCTGGTTACCTTAACCTGTCATGGCTACTGACCCCAGTGAGGAATCCCAGGACAAGGGCAGAGGAATGCTACAATGAGGCCCATGGGCGAACTAGGAGGGTGATCGAGCGGACCTTCGGCCTCCTGAAGGCCAGGTTCCGGTGCCTCCATATGACAGTTGGATCACTATTCTACTCACCAAAGAAGGTGTGCCAGATCATCGTGGCCTGCTGTATGATTCACAAATTGGCTTTGCGACAACAGGTGCCTTTTCTGCAGGAGGATGGTCCAGATGGCGGTGTTGTGGCAGCTGTGGAGCCTGTGGACAGTGAAGACGAGGAAGCAGAGGAAGAAGACATGAACAACAGGGACTCAGTGATCCAGTAATGTTTCCAGTGAGACACAGGTAAGAGTACAGACCTGCCTACTACATGTACTTTAACACTACTACCTCTCTACTGTCTGTTATTTTCACCCAATGTATGGTCACTGAGTTGTCACTTTCCCTTACGATTTCACAGATGTGGGACCCACTGTGTGACATCTGCTTAGATTCCTCATGGACTAGAGCTGTGTGACATAGGTATGTTGACATTACAATTGAAATCGGATTTTGTCACTGTAATTGCTAATACACTATTTCGAAATCACAGACAGACTCCAGATCGTTTTGTGCTGTAAGTGTGTTTATTTAAGTGCTCAATATTGGAGGGGGTAGTGAAATGGTGAGGGGTGATGGCGGAGGAATGTCCATGGCAGAGTCCAGTCTATTAGTCTCACAGGTGCATTGCCCATATGGGCATAGGAAGTGGAGCTGTGGCAGTTTAAGTATGGACAGGGTGACAAAGTGGGACAGTAGGATGACAATCAGGGTGGTCTCATTTCTTGGCAGGGGTCTTGGCATCATGCTCTGTCTTGTTCCTGTATCTCAGGGACCGTTTGCAGGGTGGTTCTCCCTCTGCAGGGGTGGGGTGCTGGTGTGGTGGTCCTGTGGTGGGGCGTCCTGTCCACCAGCGCCGGTGGAGGTGGTGGGCAGTTCATCGTCCATGTTGGTGTCATGGGCCCCTTGTAGTGCCACAGTGTCCCTCCTGGTGTTGAGTACTTCCTTCAGCACCCCTACGATGGTGCCCAGGGTGGAGCTGATGGTTCTGAGTTCCTCCTTGAAGCCCATATAATGTTCCACCTGCAAGCGCTGGATCTCCTGAAACTTGGCCAGTACCGTTGCCATCGTCTCCTGGGAGTGGTGGTAGGCTCCCATGATGGAGGAGAGGGCCTCGTAGAGAGTGGGTTCCCTGGGCCTGTCCTCCCCCTGTCGCACAGCATCCCTCCCAGTTCCCCTGTGTTCCTGGGCCTCCGTCCCCTGGAAAGTGTGCCCACTACCACTGCCCCCAGGTCCCTGTTGTTGCTGGGGTGGTGGGTTAGCCTGGGTTCCCTGTAGTGGTGGACACACAGCTGATTGACGTGTCCTTGGAACGGAGGTATGGGCCCGCCTGGTGGGTGCTGTGCTGGTGTTTCCAGATGGGGGAAGGTCTGTGGTGGTCTGTGACTGGGTGAGGGAAACCGACTGTCCAGAGGTCCCCGATGGACTGGGCTGGTCATCTAGATCCAGCTGGACAGAGGTGCTTCTGTTGGTGGTGTGGACATGTGTGGACCTTTCTGTCCGGTGATGTTGGGTAGGGGTCCTGCAGGGGTATAAAAGGATGGTTATTACATCCGTGTGTGTCATGGTGTGCAATGGGTGGGTGACCGTGTACCCCAGTGCTTGCATTCCTGTGTGGGACCTTGTGTGATGATGGTTTAGGGGGCTGTATGGGTATGTGCAGTGGGCATGCTTTAGTGATGGGTGGCAATGGTTTGTTGTTGCATGCAGGGCTTGGTGTTGGGATGTGTGGTTTGTGATGTTGGGACAAATGTGAGGTGTTGGAGTGCTGGGGGTGAGGGTGGAGGTATGGATGGCATGCAGGTAGGGTGGGTGATGTAATAGCTAAGAATTGTCTTACCAGAGTCCATTCCTCCACCTACTCCTGCGAGGCCCTCAGGATGCAGAATCACCAAGACCTGCTCCTCCCATGTTGTTGGTTGTGGGGAAGGAGGTGGGGGTCCGCCTCCAGTCCGCTGAACCGCCAGGTGGTGTCTTGAGACCACGGAACGCACCTTCCCCCGTAGGTCGTTCCACCTCTTCCTGATATCCTCCCGATTTCTTGGGTGCTGTCCCACTGCGTTGACCCTGTCCACTATTCTTCGCCATAGCTCCATCTTCCTTGCAATTGAGGTGTGCTGCACCTGTGCTCCGAATAGCTGTGGCTCTACCCAGACGATTTCCTCCACCATGACCCTGATCTCCTCCTCCGAGAACCTGGGGTGTCTTTGCCGTGCCATGGGGTGGTGTAGGTGATGTGTGGGGTGGAGTGTGTGGTGATAAGTGTGCTGATATGTAGTGGTGTGTTGTGTGAGGAAGTTCTGTAGGTGATGGTGTTGTGTCTCTATGGATGCTGTTGTGCTTGCTGGTGCTGTCTCCCTCTGGCCTTCTTTCGGAATCTTTGGTAGTAGGGGTTTGTGGGTGATGTGGGTGTGTGTTTTATATTGTATTGAGTGTGTGGGAGTGGTGTGTGTATGTGTATCAGGTGTGTGTATTTGGAATTGTCCAATGTGGCTGTGTTTTGTATGTGTGTGTGTATTTTTAGCGCGGCGGTGTGTACCGCCAATGGAATACCGCGGTTGAAAGACTGCCACGTTGATTCGTGGGTCGTGATAGTGTGGGCGTATTTCTGTTGCCGTGATGGTGGAGGTTTTGTTTTTGCCAGTTTATCACTGACCTTTGGTGTGGCGGACTTGTGTGGGTGTCTGAATTTTGGCGGATTCCACGCTGTGGGTCGTAACAGCTGTGGCGGAATTCCACGGCGGTGTGTTGGCGGTCTTCTGTACGGCGGTAAGCGGCTTTTACCACCAATGTTGTAATGAGGGCCTATATGTCTTCAATCATTAATCAAAGGGTCCTGTCCTCTATTGTTGGTTAACTCTGGAATTAGGTGAAGTAATTCCTTTCTCCTCCGGCAACCACTGTTTTTGATACATATATATATATATATATATATATATCCAAGGAACAAAATAAGAATTGTTTGGACGCTCAGGATTCAAGGAAAGTGAAAATCATATTTAATCAAAGCACGTGACCAAGGCTGCTGTGTCAGCCGAAACGCGTTGTGCTTTGATTAAATATGATTTTCACTTTCCTTGAATCCTGAGCGTGCAAACAATTCTTATTTTGTTCCTTGGATTAGGAATTACCGGCTTGCTCCTGTTCGAGTTAGTTACTGTAATGCAACTTTTGAGTTAGGACAGCTAAGGAAACACACTTGGTCACACAACATTGACTATGAATGATAGGGACACTCAAATTTATTTATATTGCTAAGATTATAAGAGGTCCATCCTTGGTAGCGTCTACAACTTCATCCCTGACTGATTGAATCTGAGGTACTACTGGATAATTTAGAGAAATGTAGTAAGAAACATGCACAACACACTCCATGTACTTATGATGACTAAATACCTAAAATTGGTTAAGATTTCCTGGGACCTTCAGTTAGGAACATACAGGTTGTCTTTAGTAACAACCTCAAATTCCTGAGGGGTTCAGTCATATAGCCACAACTTTTTCCAGGCACTGGCCTTTAAAAGGCACGGATACAGCACTGGAACATAGCAAAAAAGAAATTGGAGACTATTGCTGAACTTGAGAAATTTTGGGAAGCGATTCACTGTCTGATGCAAAGGCAGCCCTGGATATACTGAACAGGACTATTACAAATTTTAACACCATTGAGAAGAGCAGGAAGGTAAATCAGACACACAAAGACATTTCTACCTACAGGAAAAAGAAAAAAATAACTATCCTTACCTTTTTGACAAATATTACATGTTACACATTACACACAGCAATAAGGTACACAAAGATCTTGGGGTATGTTTAAGCAGCAAAAAGTAGTTACCTTTTCTGAATCATCTGACAACTCTATGAATACTGAGGAGAGTACAAGCACAGACCAGACAAAAGCACACAGACAATAATGCTTTTTTAGGCAAAACCAACCGGAGCAGGAGAAAGGATGTGCTCAAGCCTAAACCCTGATCTTCCAATAATGAGTAAGGCAGACAAGGAGAAAATTGTTACCAATAGGACCCACCACAATAAATTACAACATGTCAGTACCTGAACCCATACCAATATTTAACTTCCCAAACCATATTGCCTCTTTCACAAAGATTGCCCTACTTATCCAAGGGTTATTGTTTGTCCCCGACTTAGAAAACAGATTTTTTTTTCAAAATCTAGCTCAACTTCTTCCGATTTTTCAGCAGGCTCTGTCTTAAGTCACTTTTTATGGACAATCCTTATACTGAGTCCTCTAGCCCAACTAAATTGAGGCACCAAACTGCCAGTAGAACTATTGCCAATCGGAAAGATGGTCCTCAAATACATCAACTTCCTAAAAGTGAATAAAGTATACATATACCATTTAATGTTATTTTTATAGAAAGAGATGAGTGCAGATCTTCGGGAGCAACACCTCCCCGTGGAACTACTCGTGGTGGCCTACTGAACTAGGAACAGCACCCACTCAGACAGACCACGCTCTCAAACTTGACATCATCTTTGACAGGAAGCTCAAATGAAAAACCAGATCAATTAAGTCTCTTCCACCTGCTTCCTTACTCTTTGCATGTTTCATAAGATCTTCCAATGGCTACCCGTCAACACCAGACAAACCATCATTCAAGCCCTTGTCACGAGCCGGCTGGACTACGGCAACACACTCTGCGTAGGCATCACCACGTACCTCCCGAAGAGACTACAGACCATACAGAATTCAGCAACCAGTCTCATCCTCAAACCTCCCCAAACAAACCCACAAAACCTCCCACCTCAAGAAGTTCCACTGGCTCTCCAATCAGAAGAGATGTCAATGTAAGATGCTGATCCACACCTACCAGGTCCTTTACAAGCAAGGACCAGTATACATAAAACACTGGCTGAACTTCCACCAACCCCCCCAGACACCTGTGCTCTGCTTACCTCTCCTTCGCACACACCCTCCACATTGGCCAAAGCAACAGTGGAGGTTGTTCCTTCTACCTCATGGCACAATCCTGAAATGACCTCCCCCTTCTCCTACAGACCTCATTCTCTCTTCTGGAATGAGGAACAGGACTCAAGACCTGGGTATTCAACTGAATCCCTTAGCAGCTATGTTCTCAGTGACTGGATACCCTTGCGGGTGATTAGCCATGCTCTAGAAATCCTGTTTGACTGACTGATTGACTTCATTATCATTAAGCCTGCTGACAATGGCGGTGGGAATGTGACACAGAATCTAACTACAAGGAAAAAGTACTGAGACAACTGAGCAATAGAGAGCATTACATACCACTTAAGAGTAACTCCCTGCTTGCGATTCCAACAAACTATCAAGAAGATCACAATGGAGGCAAAGAATGCTGGCTTTCTAAGCAAGCATTAATTTGAGCTTCTAAACACTACGGGACAGATTTACAAGGCCTTAGCGCCTTCTTGTGCCACATTAGTGTTATTTTTTTCACACTAATGTGGCTCAACGAGGCAAAATCGCTATACCATATTTACAAAGTGGCGCAATGCATGCATTGTGCCACTTTGCGATCCCTTGCGCCACATTATGCCTGCGCCAGGCATAATGTATGCAAGGGAGTCGTTCTGGCGTTAGGAGGCCTGCAAATATGGCGCACTGAAGTCTACAAGATTGCAGTGCACCATTTTTGCATCATTTTTAACGCCAGCTCAAAGTAGGCGTTAAAAGGACGCACCCATTAAAATTAATGGGCCTCCTTGCACTTTGCTCCTCTAGGGTCAAAATTTTTGATGCTAGTGGAGCAAAGCGCCACAATAGCATCAAACGTATTGACACTATTGGCCTAATGTGTGCCATGGTTCGCAGTATAGAAAATACGGCACACCCATAGTGTCATTAGGTGGCAGTGGGTGGGGGGGGGGGGGGGTGTCCAAGAAATTTGACGCATCAGTACTGATGCGCAAGATTATTGTAAATCTGGGCCTAAATCTCCTTGCACTCCAGTTCTCTACACTCTACCCAAGATTCACAAGGATATCAAACCCCATCCCCGTAAAAGCTACATACATGACAATGGGGATAATATAAACCACAGTGCGAAAGTCCAGTTTGAAACTACTAGTGAATCGCTGGTGTGCTTGAACTTTGAGTCCTTGTATAGCAACATTCCCCAAAGACAAGGCATCAGAGTTATAAATGAGATACTGAACATACATCCAGGACCAGTAACAGTACCTACTGACTTTATCTCTAAACTACTTACACTTGCCCTGACTAAATTATTTTGACTTTAATGGAACCTATTATCTACAAGTCAACAGCACTTCAATGGGGGATTATTTTTCCCCCAAATTTGTGATCTTGTATGTCATAGCATTTATGATCATGAAATCAATCTCTTTCGTTGCCACATTCGCCTTTGGAAGAGGCTTATTGATGATATATTCATTTGGAATGGTGATGAACCCACACTTCTGAAATTCTTTGATTGGGTACACTATATTTGTGACCTGCATTTCACGTCACAGTACAGTAATGTCTGTGAAAGAAGGTCATTTCGGGACAAGTTTGTATCATAAACCGACTGAAGGCAACACAATACCTAATTTTTCCAGTAATCATCCCAGCACTTCTACAGCTGGTCTGTCTTTTGGCAAATTTGTGTGTTTTCACAGAAATTGCAAGGGGAAGAAGGACTACTTGCAGGAAGTTGAAGCTCTATGCAAAGAATTCCTGGACAGAGGCTATCCATGCATTCATTAGAAGTACATAGAAAAAACCTGGTATTGCCCATGTGCATATTAACTTACTTCCAAGGAAAAGAAATACAATGAACAGATAGTCTGTATCCCAACATTTTATATGCAAAGTAATTTGATCACTAAAGTCATCAAAAACATTGCCCCCTAATCCAGTCCACAGAGCTCACAGAAGAACCACATCTGTTCACCTTTAATAAAAAGGTAAAAACCTGAGGGACCATTTCATGCAAGCAGATATTAAAAGGAAAACTAATGATTAAAGATCATCATTAGGACAGCAGAAAACTATTGGACAACATTGGTGTGGCAATTGTGTTGTGTAGTTTCACAACCAACACTAAGGAATTTAGACATGGGGTAATCACACACACATGCAGGGATTCCACATATTGCAGTTCTAGCAATGTTGTCTGCACTGTGTGGTGCATCTGCAATCACATTTATGTAGGACAAACCACACAGAATATCAGATGTAGACTGAGCCAGCATCACAGTAAGGCCAAGTGCAAGATAATGACGTCACTGCTGGTTGCACATTACAAAGTTAAAAAAATATTGACAAATTATCTTAATTGATAGGTACTTGAACTGATTGAAAAAAGGGGCTTCCTTCAAGCACTATTAAACAAAGCAAAATGCTGCACAATTTTGAATTTTAACACCATTATGAAGGGACTCAACGGGGGGGGCGTGGCTACCTGAGTCATGATGGCGGACGTATAACAAAGTGGCTCCATCGGGGCCTAGCAGGATCCTGTAACAACCGACACCCTCCAGGGGCCGGCAACACGATCTGCCTGGGAGAAATTGGAGTGGCCCGACTGGAGAGCGGCAGACCTGACCCGGGGTCCCAAGAGAGGCCCCACGCAATATTGGGGAGGGGACTAAGGCCCCGATCCTGGGGGCGGTCTCGCGCACGGGAGCGCTGGGCTGGGCGCGCCGGAGGGGGATCGCGGGGAGCGGATGGAGATACCTTGCCATCACTGACACCAGGGAGAAGCGGCTGAGGAACAGGGGACCTTCCTCCTACCGTCCCGCTTCGGCAGACTGGGTCTCCCTTGCGGCACTACAGGCGGCTGTGGAAAACCACGGCCTGGTACGTCACTGGCGTGGGAGCCGTGCCCAGGTTCGGTGACAGAGTGGGCTGTCCGCTCTGCCTTCTGGGACCCAGAGGCGTCGGGACCACAGGAGAGGTGAGCGGAGCGGCTGGGGCTGTCGGGAGGCCTACCTTTGGGCCGGTGAGAGGTGAGGGGGCCCCTCCCCCGCTCCCTCGGCATCAACCCGCGTTGTCTTCGTGGGGGCCTCGGAGGGGGAGCGGAGCCACTGGGGCGCTTCGGCACGCTGGAACGAAGCGGATGGGGATGCCCCCCCCCCGAGGTGGCGGTGGGTCCGCAGAGGTGATTGAGGCGGCCTGCAGCGACCGGACCCACCGGAAAAAGGAGAGGATACCCCTGGGGATGCTGGCCCCACCAGATGTACTCTATGGGGAGAGACCCGGTGGCCAATATATGAACTGGTGAGAGTGGGCGCAGCCGGTGAGCAGCAGGAATCAGACCTGGAGTGGTGGGCACTAGAACTGCTCAGGAACATTCCGAACCAGTCGAAGGAAAATCACCCCAGCCCCAAGAACTATCGCACCAAAGCCTCGGCCGGGGCCTGGGAGGACCCGGACAGGGAGCCTAGGGTCACTTGAGACACCCCTGCGGGTGACTCCCTTCCGCGCTGGGCGCTTGCCGCAACCCACTGCAGACCACGGATGACATCCAAGGGTAGTACCACAGCAATGAGCCGTAAAACCCTGACCACGGCAAAGCCAACATGGAGGATCTCATGCATCCCAATGTCCAGGCCACTTTGGATAAGATCCTGGGTGCAATCGAAGACACCAAAACAACCCTGCGGCTCGACATAAACCAAGTGGCAGTTGAGGTGGGTCTGCTGAGGGCGGACCACCAAAAACTATCGGACAGAGTGAAAGAGGCAGAGACAACGTTGGTGGAGCTAACACCGAAACATGATGAACTCGCAGCCACGGTCTTGCATCTAACTGATCGTGGTCAACATTTGGAGTGAAGGGCAGAAGCAGAAGGGAGAAGCCGCTGGAATAATGTACAAGTTGTGGGCCTCCCGGAAGGAGTGGAAGGACCAACATGGTGGAGTACCTTGAAGGGTGGCTGCGCACGGTTGTGGCCCCGGAGCACCTCACACCCATTCTTCACCCTGGAGCGGGCACACCGAGTGCCCTCAAGACCCCTGGCCCCAGGGAGGCCACCAGAGTGGTGGTGGCGAAGTTGATGCACTACAGGGACAGAGATACCTTACTCCAGAGGGCCAGGGAAGCCAGGCCCTTTAAGGTGGCGAATGGTGTGGTGACACTATTCCCTGACTTCACTATGGAGGTCCAGAATAAACGAGCCTCCTTCCTGGCCATGAAGAGGGCACTCAGGGACGGAGGGATTCAGTACTCACTTCTGTTCCCGGCCGAACTAAGGGTGATCCTCGATGGCAAAACTACATTCTTCCAAAACCCAAAAGAGGTATGGGAATGGCTGGAGGCAAGAGGAGTGGAGGGGGGCTTAGCCGACAGGCATGCTCAGCCTGGACGCGTGGAACGCAAAGGCCAGAGACAGCAGCGCAACAGAAACCGCCCACGATCTGCACCAACCCTGGCGAAAAAGGCGGCTGTAGAGGCGGCGGCATCCATATGTGGGGAGGCGTCTTCGGTGGATGGTAACGGAAGAGACTGTGCATCGGTGTCCTCTGCGGAGGGCTCTGGAAGGTGACCCGAGGGTGACACCGCAGACTGCGGATGAGCTGGGCTGAATGACTACACGGACCGGCCCAGAGGTGAGGAGAGGAATGACGGCATACGGCCCCTGACGGACATGGAACTACCCCCCAGACGGTTTCTCAGCCATTCAGCGGGGAATGGCGAGAACTCTAACTAATTTGTTGACCTGGTTGCACTGTTGCTCTGTTGCATGGGCGTCTTACAGTTGGAGAGGCGCCCTGGGGTCGGGGAGTTGGGGGTTTACAGTTTTGTTCTTTGAAGGTGATGTGGGTGTTGAGAGTCGCATATACAAGGTTCAGCAGACGGAGAAGGGGGAATGTTAAATCTTGGGGGGCCTGGGAGGCAAGATTATGACGTAGCCACTCTACCATGGCAGACTATAATTTCCTAACCTGGAACGTAAGGGGGATGGGGTCACCTGTCAAATACCAGAGTGTTGTCCTATCTGAAAAGACGAGGTATACATGTAGCTATGCTGCAGGAGACCCACCTCACTGCAAAAGAAGCAGAGAAACTGAGGCGCAGATGGACGGGACAGGTGTTCGCTACCAAGTACTTGGCTTATGCGAGGGAAGCATTGGTGTGTGTTAGAGTGGGAGTCCCCTTTGAGGCTAGAGCTACAGATGTGGACCAGGAGGGTAGGTTTGTAATATGGAAGGGAAACTCCATGGAATCCCAATTGTCCTGGGTAGTATATACGCACCTAATCAGGACAAGATCCCATTTATGCAGCACCTGTCTAGTCATCTTATGCGCCAGCGAAGCGGGGAGCTGCTGATCGGAGGGGACTTTAACAGTGTACTAGACACAGACTTGGACCGCTCCACCCCACCGTTGACAGGCGCAATAACATTTCAGATAGCCAAACACCTGAGGGAATGGATGCACAGTTGGGGCCTAATAGATGTCTGGCGTAGCCACCACCCAGGGGATAAGGATTACTCCTACTGCTCGAGTCTACACCGGTTAAACACTAGGATAGACAGGGTAGTGTGCTCAGCCAATATAGCGCAGAGAATGATACACTCTGAATATCTGGGAGGCACCCTCTCTGACCATAACCCCTTGTTAACCTCATGGAGGACAATAGAAGATAGACCCCCCCATTCCAATGTGGAGACTGGGCCCTGCTGTGCTGGAAGATCAGGCATATAGAGAGGCACTCTGTTCCTACCTGGCGGATCACATTAGCATTAACAAGGGGTCTGCCTCGACCAGGTGCGTGGAGCGGGAAACACTCAAGGTAGCAGCAAGGGGTCCCTGTATGGGGCAGACAGTTGGGGTTAGGCACACACTGGAGCGGGAACTGACCAAATTGGAAAAGATCATTCATGAGGGGGAAAGGGAGAGTGGCGACAGAGTCAGAGTGCGACAGGTTTGCGAAAGCAAGGATTTCCCACTCCCGGATCGAAGAGCAGCTGAGATGCCACAGTGCTCAAAGATATCTTGCATTGGTGCAGACAGAGGAAGGCAGATCGGGTAGGCTGTTGGCGTGGCTGGTGAGACCGCGGGGGAAGGGACACATATTGTGAGTGTGAGTGACATGAAGGGGGTACACAGGTATAAACCAGGTGACATCAATGCTGCCTTCCGAGAGTATTACATTTTTCTCTACAGAAGCCCGGAAACGCTGGGGACTGAACCACTGAACGCTTACTTACACTCGTTGCCCCCAGACACACTGACATGTGAGGAAAGGGACGGGTTGGGGAGACCAGTGACACTCGGGGAGGTCCAGGAAGCCATCACACAGTTAGCAGTGGGTAAGACTCCGGGCACGGATGGTCTCCCGATGGACTTCTATAAAAAGTATTCGGCTCTGCTGGCTCCCCAGCTAGTCCAAATGTATATGGAGGCATTTCAGCAGGGTCTCTTGCCCGACTCACTGAGGGAGGCTCTGGTGGTTCCACTGCCCAAGCGGAGTTCCGGGGAAGTATCGGTGGCTGACTTTTGTCCGCTATCCATGCTGAACTGTGACTTTAAAATTCTAAGCAAGCTCATGGCCAACCGACTACTCCAATATGTCCCCAACCTGGTACACGAAGACCAGAATGGGTTTGGCCCTGCACGAAACACTTCACTAAATGTAAGACGCCTATTTGCCCTTTTGCATATGCCACAATCAGCGAAACCCCCAGGAGCGATGCTCCTTGTGATTGACTTTGAGAAAGCATTTGATTCGTTGAGCTGGGACTACTTGCGGACATTGATGCTCCAGATGGGGATGGGCGAGGGTTGGGTGCGATGGGTAGACTTGTTATATGCATCCCCTCCTGCGAGAGTACGGATGGGCAGGACAATCTCAGAGACTTACCCCATATGTAGGGGTACTAGACAGGGATGCCCGCTCTCCCCTTTATTATTCGCCCTGGCTATCGAGCCGCTGGCATCCCAACTCCGGACAGAAGGTAGAGGCCGAGGGTTGGAGTGGGGACAAACCGAACACATTATCTCACTCTAGGCTGACGATATCTTGATATATCTCAGGGACGGTGAATCTGGACTGCCCTGGGCACTGAACAGGTTGGACGGCTTTGGAAACCTCTCGGGCTCTGATTAAATAGGGGGTAAGACCTATGTTTTTCCTCTGAGGGCGGGAGAGGGGCGACCGCCCTCGTGCCCAGAGGATGTAGTGTGGGCCCCACACACCTTCAAATATCTTGGTATACAGGTGTTCAATGATCTGGTGGATCTCCGCGATGGCAACATAGGCAGGGCACTTCACTCGCTCAGGGCATCTGTGAGGTTCTGACAGTTACTTAAACTATCTATAACAGCTAGAATATCCCTATCTAAGATGATTATGCTACCCTGCCTCCTCTATTATTTTGCTAACCTGCCGGTGTCGCTGCCCGTGAGATGGTTCGGGGAACTGATTGCACTGCTGAGGGACCTCATATGGGATAGAGGTCACAGATGCACTGCGCTTTCTGTCCTTTGCATGCCGGCCCTTGAGGGAGGGTTGAGTACCCCAGATTTTGAGCTTTACTATCTGGCGAGCCAGATACAGTGGATCTCTAGATGGTGCACAGGGGAGGGCCGATTGAACAGGTGCACTATTGATGGTGAAAGGAGCAGTGGCTGGTTTATAGCGCACATGATTGGTCAACGAGGGGTGACCAGAGATGATAGTATCCTGATGAGGGCTGCCTCATCTTGTTGGAAGTGCTGTGCGCGCCGCGTGGGGGTGGGTGTGGCCTACTCCCCAGCTCTACCACTGACGATGCTGATACAAGATGCAGCAGAGAGCGCTTTGATCAGCCCCGGGCTGGGGATCTGGGCAAGAGCGGTTGTGGAAACATTGGGCGACCTCTTTCGGGACGGAGTGTTGAGGTCTTTTACTGACATAAGTGACAGGAATGGGGTACCGAGCGGACAATTTCTACTATACCCCACCCTGAGACTCTGCATAAGGAAAATTTGGAGCACAGTCAATGCAGAACCCGATGTGCATCGGGTTCTGCACCTCCTGCTGACTGCGGGAGGAGAGGCTCATCTTATAACCAAGTTGTACAGGGCCCAAGTTGAGTGTACCCTGGATCCCTTGCATTCCCTGAGGGGTAGATGGGAGAAGACAGTGAGTAGAGACCTGATAGATGTGTAGTGGTGGAGGGTCCTGGCGTATCCAAGGAAGGTGTCACAAAACACTCGCCTACGGTACATTCAATATAATTATATACACAGGGCTTACCTCACTCAGCACTGCCTGAATCTTATCTACGGTGGCAATTCCAGGGTGTGTCCTAGATGTAACGAGCCGGATGCAGACCTAGATCATATGGTGTGGCACTGCCCAGAGCTTAAACAATCCTGAAAGGCAGTTCTGCACGAACTGGAGGTGCTCCTGGAAGTCACCCTGGCCCTGACCCCATCTGTTTGCTTACTGGGTTTATACCAGGGACTTGCTGCTGAAAAAGTTAGCAGTTGATTCCTGGACTTGGCACTGGTGCTCTATAGGAGACGAATCACTTTAGGGTGGAAGTCGCTCAGATGCCCTCCTCTGGGGGCTTGGAGACGGGACGTGACGAGGTGGGCCAGGGCTGAAGCACAGGTCCTAGAGCACGAGGAGGCACGGGGACTGCGTCAGAGGCCCATCACCCCCCTGTGGGAGGAGGTGCTGAACAAATGGGAGCTCCGGAAGCATGAAACAGGGACACTTGCGGATGGGCGGGGAGACGCCTCATCCCACAACTAAGAACAGCGGAGCTGGGTAAACCACAATGAAACTGAGCAGTGTTTGGGAAGATGGAGCCTGAACCAGCATTATGGGTGTGTGGACATGAGACAGATAAGGGGTAAGCGTAGCCGGCCCTGTCCGGACCCATCCGAGTTGACATGGACACAACCCAAATAACCCATATGTAGTGACCCCTTCTCTGGTGAGGATCTATGGGGACACCTAGTGGACAAGGCCCCCACATGGCAGCAACATCCCAACCCACCTCTGGCACTATAAGCAATAAATCACCCCACACACCACCTTCTTGTACATAGTATGACCAATCTTAAACGCTAGTTGTAAGGCAGTATTGATAATATCAGCAAGGGACGGGACAGAGGGGATTACCCATGGAACGCCTTGATTCAATTAAACCTGAAGCAGTATAGTAGCCGATTACCGGCCTAGAGCACAAGATCCATGGGTACAGCACCAATGTTTAAATCTAGATAGAAAAAACTCTGACATATGTGGACATTATATGAACATGTAACTGCTGTCAATTGTTATGCCAAGAAATAAAAGTAAAATGTTAATAACATTTTTTTTTTTTAAAAATGAAGGGACTTAACACGATGGAGGAATGTAACTCCGATTATATCCATACATATGTAGATATGCACTGAAAAAACAAAGGTTAGAGGGACGTTATAGTTAGGTTCTGAATTTCCTTGCACAAAACCTTCGAAATTCAGCAGTTATAGTTGTGGTTGACTCAAGTAACCATAACTCGCACCCTAAGGTAACTATAACTTGTGCCCCTGCAATGCACAGTATTCTCATCAATAATTTTATTGCAAATGTTGCAGTAGAAGGTGTCATAAATTATGTAATATCTGAAGTAATTAGCTGTGCGTGGTGAAGGCGCAAGTTATAGCTACCATAGGGTGCGAGTTATAGTTACTTGGGTTAACCATAACTGTAACTGCTGAATTTCTATGGTTTTGAGTGAGGAAATTCAGAACCTATCTATAACGTCCCTGTAACTTTTGTTTTTTTCAGTGGCCAGGCCCAGCGGCCAACCTCCTACATGAACCCAAACCCAAGCTGCTTGCAGCCTTGGTCATGCCTGGAATGAGTCTGGATGCAGTGGGTATTTTTTTTTTTTTATGTTTCTCTGGATTCACGGATCCACCTTTGGACTCGTGAATACAGGATCTGTGAATCCATCCATAGAACCATTGATCAGATGATATAAAAAATAATTTGGGCATTTTTTTGCCCATCAGTCCTATGTGTTCAGGGTACCTATATCCTGACCCCTTATGTGTTTTTCCACTCTTCTTTTCCCACCATCAAGCCAATGCAACAAACAAAATGGCAGCCTCAACTTTTCTGTCAGGTTGCGGCCAGCCAATCACGGCTTTGCTTTTCCCACGAATCTATGGATCTGAATCCGCAAATCTGAATCTGCAGCCCTAGATATCTATATTTTCAAACTCTAATATCTCAGAAACTACTGAACGGATTTAAACCAAACCACAAATGCGTGCTTTTGGTACAAAGATCTAGCTTTCTGCCAAATTTGGTGTAATTTCGTTCATCAGTTTGGGTAGTAATCGTGTTCAAATTTTGAAAAATCCCATTGACACAGAATAGGCAAAAAGTGTTTGGGGCCCCATCTTTTTCTCGGCCCCCACTTTACTGTATCACCCCCAAACGTTTAACAAAGTAGCTGAACTGACCAAAGTACACATGTTGAAAATTTCATGAAGATTCATCAAACAAGTGGCGCCAAAGTTTTTTGCAAAACAAAAAATGGTCTGTCTATGGAACAAAATCGTCCTACCTATAACTATCTATCTATATCTATATCTATTTTGACAATTCCTGCTATTCTTCCTGGTTGTGCCTCGAGGAGTTGGTGCACAAATACGGGCATAGGACCCGTAATATATCTAAAAACAACACAGTTCACAGACGGCACTCCAAGCAGCTTTAATGTTTACTTCAGGCTTATCTTTCAAGATAACAAAACATCAGCATGCAAAAAGCGACGCGTTTTGACCTATGCGGTCTTCTTCATTGGCCCCAATCATTACAGAGCCCCCCCCCCATAGACGATAAACCATTAACCATGATAGACATAAAAGAAATCTTCAATACCTCCAAACATATATACTTAAATACCCCAAAACCAAAATATCAAAGGATGGGACCACAATTATCTTAAATATTATTCTCAAATACTTTCTACATTAGAATATTATTAGCAAAACATTTTTTTTCTTTCTTTCTTCGCTCCAAAAATACATTTGATTAATCTAAATCTAAATAAAACCCATGTTAACATCAACACACCCCTTGGTGACCTCAAATTAATTGGTCCCCTCTTTTCCATTTTATTTTATAATAGCAGAAAGCAGGACAGGAGAGGCACTGGCACAAATACATATAGGAGTCTCAAGCTCCACTCTAGATGGAAAGTGTCTTAGACAAAATGCTGCTTTGGGAGCTCATTTTTGGAAATGTGCTGACATTGCATGTTCTCTGTGGTGGTAAAGAGATTGAAGCACTGTGTTCTCCCATTCGTTGAAGACGCCGTGTGCCACCTCCAGGTGCAACTGCCTTTTGTGATCCATTAAACACTTATAGCCAAGGTCATCCAGCCTAGTGTTTAAAGATCCCCACCAGGTCATTTACCACTAGAGAAATGTGTTGGCAGTCCAGCCATTTCCAAAGGCACAGAGCCACCTGACACACTTTGTCCTGTTAGTTGCGGTACCACATGGCAGTGGTGTTGTCCGTAAGCACCTGCTCCACCCTTTCTCTAATGGTAGGTAGGAAGGTATTCAAAACTAAGCAAATTAACCTCAACTCTAACAGATTGATGTGGAGCTCAGGCTCTGCCAGAGACCTAATGCATATGATCTTTACTGCTTACAGATGGCCTGCCTAACCCAGTATTAGTGAATTATTCACCACCCTAAGCTCTGAATGGGATAAGATGGGGGCTCTGTCACTGCCCCAGTTGTGATCCGGTATCCACCACTGCAGATCTTTTGCAGTTACCTCTGAAATGTGAATACGAAACTCCAGAGACCCTTAATGCTGTGCTCAGTAGGATTTGAGTTATTACTGCATAGCCCATATGTGCATCTGGCATGTTTGTCCATCAGGATTCAGGAGACCGATAACCCCAGGAATCTCAGTCATCTACACGGAGATAGAGGACAGAGGCCGAAACATCATGATCATAGCCTGAATGTCCTGGACTCTCCATTATAGAGGAAGGGCACACTACCGTACCATATCCAGATTAACTCCAATGAGCAGGAGTGACTGTGAAGGAGACAGGCAGGGGCGGCTCCTCCGTTAGGGCGGAGGAGCATTGCCCCCCCCCACCCCCCCAACTCAACAGCAGAAGCTGAAAACCTTTCAGAACAAAAGGATGATAAACTATGTTTATTATCCTTTTGTTATGAAATGGGCCAGCCATGGGGATGAATAGCAGTGAGAGGGAGTGCAGCACTCCATCTCAGAACGCATGTGTGTTTGGCCAGCTGTCTTAGGCTGGCTAAACACACATGCACAGTAGGCTCTCTCCAGCCCAGCAACACAATTGCTGGGCTGGAGAGAGCTTGCACAGGCTACCAGTCTGCCTGGGAGCGCCCTGGCTGGGAACTCCCAGCCAATCCCAACGCTGCTCTTAGCAGCGTCAGGATTGGTCGCAGGTCAGGCTGGGAGCCTGTGCCTGTAGAGACGATGGAAAGGAGAGTGGCACGGGTTGGCGGATCAGGTACGTTTTAAAATTTGTTTAGTTTATTAAATGTACCCACTGCTCCCCCCTCGCTCCCCCTCCGGCCTATCCCGCCCCCCCTTTTCAGCACTGCGAGCAGTGACTGGAGCCAGTTGAGCCTTCTGCAAGTGGACAGAGAAGCCCAATGATGTTAGGAGGTACTCCCTCCCCCGACATCCAAAGGTGCGCTGCCACCACTGACATCACTGCATGAATACCTAAAGGACAATCGTGAGTCCAAAAGACAGCTCTGCAAACTGAAAATGCTCCTGGATCAACTATGAAACATGGGTAGTACCTATGGCCCTGCAGGACGGGATATGAAAATAAGCATCCTTTAAGTTTACATTCACTACTCAGTTTCCAGGGTCTATTGCAGACAGGTGCTTGGCTAGCAGGAGCATGTTGATGATGTTCTTCCACAGGCAGGAATTATGAAGCAGTGGGAGTATCACCCATTTCCTACCTCCCAGACCGAAACTCTCTCATGGTACCTTTCGCAAAAAGGGGCTGCACTTCTTGCAGCAGAACAGACAGCTGCCCGATGGTGGTAGAAGGCGCATATGGGTAGAAAGAAACAGGAGTGGGTATCCCTGATGGCTGATTTGGAGGTCCTGCCCCTGTAAGTACACTTTCATCAAGGTTGTCGCGTCACCTGTAGCACCTATTTGGCCCCATATTCTCCCCATCTATAAGGGCATGCCCCTCATTTCTCCCATGTAGTATAATATCCTGAGTATTCAGGGACCCAGGACAAGTATGTTGTGGGAAAGGGCGAGTCAATCTGTTGCATGCTATGTATGTTGTAGGTTAATATGTATTGTCCATTCTGAATTAACATTAGGTTGGCTGACAATTCTAAATTACATTATACCTGGGAATTTAGTTTACCTAGTCCTGAAGAAAGTCCTGGACCCTATGGCCTTTAATTTTTATGTCTGAAACATGTTGACACTTGAGTAGGGTGTAGGACCATTACTTCTATAGGCACCCTCTTTCTTACAGTTTTAGTCATACCAGGAACACCAAAAATAAAGGGTTACCTAGGTATTCTGAGGTATTTTTATTAATAAGACCTCAGAAGGAGAATATCCTAAGTACTCTGTGGAATATAGTCAGGCCCATCCTGGTTTTTGGGGAACAGGTTGAGACCTGATTATAAAAGTCTGAAAAACAAACAACAGAAGTTGTGGATTTGTGAGGATTAAACATCTGACTTTGTAAAATTAGAATACCTTTTGGTGGAAGCGTTTAAGGTGGGAAGATATATTTGATGTTTTCCTGTTCTACCATAGGTAGCATTTGACTGACCCGCTGGTCTGTCTATGCTACTATTTGTGGTGGAATAATTTGGAGGATCCACTTGTCTGAAGTGATGGCCTTCCACCCTAGGAGGAAATACAGGATCCTGCCTCCGCCAGTGAGCTGTGTGCTGGCAAGGACACATTAAAGTGCTTTTGTGGCTGCAGCTGCTGAAGGGGCAGGGTACTACACTGCAAATTGTCCTCGCTGTTTTAAATGTTGTCTTTGTGACCCATGACCTCAGCCATGAAAGGTTTGTGGGTTGGTGGAGAAAGCTGGTGTTGGCAAAATGCAAAATCTCTACCATAGTCTTGGAGAGGATGGAATTGCTGGTGGAAATGTCCTGTAGGAGCAGAAAGGCCTAAGTGTTGTGGCTCCTTTCTTCTTGAACCACTCCAAAGTTAAGCCCTCTTTCTCACCAAAAAGGTGAGAGCTGTTAAACAGCATGTCAATTAAGGACACCTAGACATAACCTGAGAAACCAGTGACCTCATCCAGGCATGTAACTGAGTGGCCAAACTAGAATCCATTGCTCGACCTATGAAGTCTGTCGGGTCCAATCCAGAACACTGGACAAACTTTTCTGCATCACGAAAGTCTTGAATAGCGTGGGTAGGGGATGTCTGAAGGTCGTGCAAATAGCCAGTAAGACCCAAATGGAATAAAAGTAGAGGCCTAGTAGAAAGCTGCTTGTGTTCAAGGATTTCAAGGACAGGTTGTAAAGAAAGACAATTTCCGTAATGTCTCTATTCTCTAGGATTAAAGATCCAGTGGAGTGGTAGGAAAGGCACTGGGATTGGGATTTACTTTGCTGGTGGATGCCTTATCACCAGACTCGCTGGCATCGGGGGTTGAGCAAGAATGGCAGTTTCATCTGGTGTGGGGCATTGGCACCGAGCAACATACCTATGATAGACAGACATGAACATGGATTTGACAGATGGACCAGAATATTCAGGGTGTGGCAGGACCAAACTCTAAATTGGCTCCGATGGAGATGGAGCTTGTGACTAGGAGGTACACTGACACCACACTCTTTAAAGTGGTGAGCAAGGGGCCAATTCACACTTCAGACTTGCTATGCTTTTCCTTCGACTTTGACAGCAACTATGATCTGCCCCTGCAAAGAGTTTGGGAGCAAGACCTTTCTTTCGACTTCAACTAGTCAAAGTGTAGTCTTCCTGTGTTTGGTGACAAAGTTTGGTCTCACTCTCACAGGCCTCGAAGTCATGCTCCAACCCCTGGCATATAAACAGAGTTTGTAGGGTCTGTCAGAGACATCATTTTGAGATATTTCTTGTGTAGTTTAAACCAGTCTTCTTAAGAGGTTGGTTTTTCTCTTGCACACTGGTATAATTTTCGAGAAAGTAACAGTTAAAAAAGGTGAGGAAATTAAATGATGCCACTGCTTCTGGGTGGTGATTTTATGCAGCTCAACTTGTCACTTCTGGAATGGACAATGTTAATGCGGAGCCGCACAATGCCAATTGGCACGTTGCAGGGTCATTGCTTTTAAAGTTTCCCGATCTACTATGAATATTCACAAGGTGAGATATCTGTGGCTAGATGTATCCACTCGAAACTAGCTGCATTAGAAGCATCAAGTACGTCGGCAAAGCGAGTTGGGTACTGAGTGTGCAAGAGAACCAGTTACACACCTTTGGTAATGAGTTTTCTGGTCGAAACTGTATATATTTACTTGCAGATGACTTACCTTTTGAATATCACGGGTGCTAGTCTGGATTCAGGAACTTTTTAATGGGTTTTCCATGCCAGTAGAGGGCATCGTCACCACTTCAATGCCTCAATCAGTACCTTGTGATGTCACTGGAGACAAAGCGCCCAACCAAAACTTTACTGTCAGTTACCATCTATTTTTTATTGTGCCTTAGAAGAAAATGGATGATACCTAATCTACAGAATAGGTGCAGTTTTCAGGAATATGAAGGACATAACAACAAGGATATTGGCACAGACAGTCGTGCAATGGGGAGATGAGTGGGTCAACCAGAAATCTGACTGTCGATATAGGATTCTTCAAATAAAGCATTACCAAAGGTAAATATCTTGTTCCTCTGAAGGATACTTTTACCTGCAGATTTCTCACCTTCTTAATAGATTCCACAAGCAGTTCCACACCCAGAGGTGGGCACATTGGTAGCTATACCACAAATTCCTAAAAAACTGAGCAAGGGAAGCGATCATTCCTCCTCACCTTGGAATCCAAACAATAGTGTTTAGCAAACGTGTGGCAGAATGACCAAGTTGTCGCTTTGCATATATCTGCCAAAGGCACTTCTCTGGCAAGTGCTGAAGTAAAATACTTGGCTCTGGTGAATGAACTCCAACACCTTCTTAGTGCCCCAGAACTTAACAGATCTTGATGCATACTATTATCCATCTTGACAATGCTTGTTTGCAGACTGCTTTCCATCTTCCCAGCATATCCCACAAAGAGTTCATGTGTGCGATCTACATAGAAGCTGACTGCTCTTCTGGTATCATGACTATGAAGTCTTTCCTCTGCTTTAGCTGGATGTGGGGGAAGGTAGAAGATAGTAAGTGTAATGGATCAGCCTAAGTAGAATGCAAACCCTGTTTTTAAAACTAGCTTGGCAGAAAAGGAGGTGGTGAAGGGAGGATTTGTGCTTAGTGCTTGTAATCAGCTTACCTGTCTTGCTGACATGAAAGTGAATATTAAAATAGTCTTAAATGTAAGCAAACTTAAGGAACAACTGTGTAAAGTCTTCAACATGAAACACATTAGGAAATTAAGAGCAAAAATGAGATCTCATTGTGGTATGATAAAGGGATTATGAGGGTGCTTATTTGTTTTCAGGAATCTCAGAACAATGGGAGATTTAACAAGATGGCTAATTACGTAGACATAGAAAAGCCGATAAGACTGACAAATAACCTTTAACGGTAGCAAACTGGGTAGTCTTGCTGGGCCAGTGAGAAGGTGAAATAGAGAATGCCAGACAGGTGATCCTGGTAATCTATGAATTTGTCTGTATACTATTTAATGAATGTGGTCCATCTGCCAAAATAAATAGTTTTGGTGTAGTGTCTTTTCAAACACAGAATAACATCCACCAAATCCGGAGGTAAAGAAAAAGAACTCGAGTTGCCCCGCTCACAGGAGGCAATGGAGGTCGGAGTGGAGGTAGACCTCCTATTGCAGGTGCAGATTCTACACCTGACCTATCAAGGTCGGGGTGTAAAACTTGCTCCTGCAACCGGCGGTCTACCCTGTGAGGCAAACGGAGACGATGGCACAGAGAGAGGTGAATGAGGTTTTCATACTATACCTTTCGTGGGTCGAGACTGGGGCAACTAAGATTACTTGGACCCAGTAAATGCACATTTTAATCAAGATGCAAAAAATCAGGCGTATGTGAGGTTAAGTGTAATAAAGCAGACAGTTCCATTTCAAACAAAATGCATCCCCAATCCTCATTGCATTGGATACTGGAGGGCAAAGGATGTCAGGCACAAATAGTTTTCTCGAGTGGCAAACAAGTCAATCTGAGGAGTCCCCCGTAGTGGGAAGAAGTCCTGGAGTATCGCTGGATGAAGGCTCCATTCATGATCAGCAAGATGATGCTGGCTGAAGACTGTCCACTTCATATTGAAAACTCCAGCCAGGTGATTTGCCACTATGCAAATCTTATGGTCCTGTGCCAAGGACCAGAGTCGTACAGCTTTTCACCAGAGAAGATGTGGTCCCCCACTCACTCTTGTATGTTGATCTTCCACATTGAGATTGTATTGTCTGTCAAGATCTGGAAAGACTGATCGTGAAGGGAGGAAGGCATTGAGGGATGGATGTATCATTCATAACTCTAAATGATTAATGTGAAGAACCTGTTCTTCTGAAGTCCACTTCCTTCCCATGAGCTCCCTATTCTACAGTGGAAATAGCTTTCTGTGAGGAAGGTTGCTGTTCACACTCCACCATTGTAGATCTGCTGCAGTGCTCCTGGAGATTCTGATGCAGGCTTGGAGATCTCATTTGTGTTGAAACCACTGCCTGTGGAGGCACCACTGGAGGACCTTCGAGTGCCAGCAGGCCTGGGTGACCAGCAGAATGCAGTAGGCTACCAGACTGAACAGGTGCAAGACTGTCAGGACAGGAATGATCGCTCGAACCAAAAACATTGGGATTACAGCTTAAATATCCCAAACCCTGCAGGGAGGAGGGAAGTCTTGAATATTTGTGTCCCGTACAGCCCCGATGAACACGATATGCCGAGAGGGGACTAGGTGAGATTTTAGCATGTTGATATAAAAGCCCAGGTCGAACAACGGTATAATAAGTTTATTTATGCCTTAGATCAGTGGTTCCCAAACTTTTGACTTCTGTGGACCCCCATTTTATCAGTACTGGAGCCCGGGGACCCCCACTGAATCATTATTGGAACCCGAGGACCCCCACTGAGTCATTTCTGATAGCTGGGACCTAATATTATTATATTTTTTAAGCAGTCGGGGACCCCCTGAGGAGGCTTCGCAGACCCCCAGGGGTCCCCGGCCCACAGGTTGGGAACCACTGCCTTAGATACTTAAAATCATCCATGTAAAGAGAAAACAAGCATCACATTTGTTAATTAGCATAAAAGATCACTGGGTACATGTTGCATCAAACATAATCAAATTAAAATAATATTAAAAGAGAATAAAACAATAATCTCAGAGTTTTGTCAGAGATGAAAATTCCATGTGAAAGTCTGCTTGATAGAACCACAGGTCTCATCAGTTGGTTATTGGAGGACGAAAAGGAACTAAAGTAGAAAGTGCCAAGAGAACAGTTTGTTGGTTAATATGAAGTAAATTATTATGCAGGTTCCTGTTCCTTGAACCTCAAAAAACAAAATACAAGAGGTGTCTGGTAACGCAGGAACAGATAGTTCATTACGGCCGGGAGAGCCATTACAGAATCGGGGTCTGAGGAGTGTCTCTCAATGTTCATCAGTTTGCAACACGTATACATTCCCTGAGTACCATAAAGCAATTTAAAAAAAAAACATTCCTTTCTTGGTTAAAAATGCGAACAGCTGTCATGGAGTCATATATACAGTTTCAGATAACTAATGCAAATAGGACTCAACCTTACGTGGACACAATGTGGGCCAGTAAGTACGTGTCAAGATGTCTGGCCTAAGGGATGCGTGGTTGCTGCATGAGCTGTGTTCTGATTGGCTAAGCGTTCCTAACTAAATGCGGCATCTGACTTCATGGTGTTTTCTGGAATGCATGCACCCCTCTGGCCATGTGTGTTTTATTGGACCAGTCTCTGGGGACCATTGTGGTGTTGCTACCCTATCTGTGGGATCTGATCTAAGTTTTTCTGTTTGCATGTTGGTTTGCTGGCCAAGTGTTACCTCACCTCACCTGTGACCTGTCAGTCAGTAACCTCAGGCCTAGGTCCCAGAGCTTGCCTGACCACTAACCTACGTGCCGGGGTTGACAGAGTTCACAATGGGGGAATCTAGTGAGGCTGGTGCATCTTCGTTCGTGTATATGAATGTAGCACTCTGTGCATCAATATTGATTGCTCAACTATTAACATTCCCCCTTCTAGTTGAATTTTCAACTATGCCATCAAACCCATGCATCATGACAGTAACATTTTCGGGAGCTTGTTGTCCCCCCTAGCTACTTGCATCCTACCCAATTTGAGGACTGCCTTTCCACAGCAGGAAACACCCACTTGCAAAAAAAACACACAAAAACAGTAACATGATGAAAACGGGAATCAATGATGTGCACAGACCTGTCAGCCACTGGGGGGAGGCAGGAGAACCAGTCTGTGAACCACTCCTGCTCAGGGGCACCTCCCTCTTTCTGTAAACTGTGCAATACTTAAATGGCAGGAGCCAGAGTTCCATTGTCCATGTCATTGCCAGGTATGAAAGAACAGCAAGATACACCGATCTTCACACATACCTCACCCTCTATTGCGGTCATCAAGCCCAACCCGTACCGATGTTGCATCACCATGTGGCGGGTGGCTCTTCAGTTCTTTCTTTAGTGCATTAAGGTCAAGGTCAGTACTGTTCATCATTCTGAGCATTTCCCACCTGGTTATTTGCAACCAGCGGGCATCCACGTTTGTCTGCAAGGTGGAGAAGGGTATGGATCCTCCTGCTGATACTTGAACTTTGGTGAACAGTCTAAATTCCTCTGGAAAGTCTTTGTACTGAGCCCAGCCAAAATAATCAGCAATTATTTTTTCTCGAGCCTGATGCAACAGAGTGTCTTATTCTTTAGCGAGTGTTGGTACAGTTGTGACAGATCTCCAGGGATGACCAGGTTAGGGGTATTTATGATGACAAGGGAGCAGAGGCCCCAACATCCAGGGACGAGCAGGGTGCAAGCAAACTCGCCGCATTACCTGTGGGTGTCAATCAGTGTCCGGAATGTGCAGGATTGTTCCACAGTTTTCATTTGTGTCCAGTGGAATGGTTCCTTTGCCTCTGAAGCATAAGAAATACATAATGAGTTTCCCCTTCCCTTACCTTCCCTTCTATCCACATGTACCTATCTATCTCTGTGTCCCAGATCTCCTGACACTGGGCATCTACCCTCCCCTGCAAGACCCATTTCCCTTCATATCATTGAGGTGGATTGCCCTGCACTGAAACTCCATGTCTGGATACCACTTGTTGTTAATGGAGACAGCCCCAAACACATTAAGGGCCACCCTGGGACCACAGATGGAAGTTGGAGTGCATGCGTTTGTGCACTGGTTAGATGGTTTAACTACGTACAAGAATCTCTTCTCTGGAAAATTTCAGGGCCAAACAGTTTCCTTCCCTATAGCTCCCTTTCTGCGTATCCTGTCTAGCTCAGTTTGGATATCACTAGGCTCGATGAGAAGGTACAGTGGTGTGGGTTGGTCTTGTACTGGGCCAGATTTACTATCACCCTATGGAGCTCTACTCTATTAGATTGCTTTTTGGCCCTAATCCTACATAGGTAGAGATGGAGAAGGCATTTTGCTTTTTCAGGGGCTATCTCTTGGGATAAATGAAGCCTAGCTAATCCTACTGCATGTGGTATCAGCGAACAGACATAACATGAACCGGCTGATGTCATGGAGCCCACAGCAGTCATGAGTGGATACCATGTGTTGTATAAAAGGGTGCTGTGTAGTGCGTGTGGAATCCTAGTGTTGGGTGTGGTGTAATTATAGGTGATGTGGGAGAGGTCCCCACTCAAGCACTGTGGTGATGTCTGAATAGACTCTGAATAGATTTAGTAAGGCATGAGGAGGTTGCCCCACTCAGGATATCTAGTTTAGAGAAAATGGGTTATTGTTTACGCACATATTGATTTTTGTGGGTTGCTGGGCCTCTCCGTGCCCTAGTGTACATCTGACGGTATGTGTTAACGGAGTCATTCTCGTGCATGTTGGTAATTTAAATTTTTAACTGGTGTCCTGTTTGTGTCACCAGCCCTCCAGTACCCTAGTGTGCACATGTGGGTGCCATCGGTGTGGGTGGTGTTTTCAACCCACACATGCATGGGGGAATGTATAAAGAGGAGGCATGTTGCATTGAACATTGGTCGCATTCACAGCGTGCCCTGAGGTAATGTGTGTGCCCCTCTACTCCCCGGCATGTGGCGTGCAACGTGACCCTCCCAAGTTGCACAAGGTGTCTTGGCGACATCCTTTTCGAAAGGCTTCCTTTGGGCTAGCTTTGGGCATCTTTTTATTGGTCTTTGGGTGCTTCCCCAGACCATCGCATGATCTGTTGTTTTCATTGTTGTAAACCTGAGGGGTTGGAGAGTTGTTCCGCAGCCCCCACGTGCTTCTGGTCTGCAGATTTTGAAATTGGCATTGTTGCCCCCTTCAAACGGTGTGTATATGTGAGGCCTTGCATGTTATGTTGCATAATGGCTAGACTGATGTGGTGGTAAGCATATATCTATGCTCTATTATGCTCGGACCTATGATGGATTTTTCAGAATCAGTTTCTCTGGCATCCCACTCTCCCTTGGATCATATCTTATTTGGACCTGCGATTCCCAGCTGCTACTTGGAAAGATTTGAGGGAAAGGAGGATGCAAAAAATATGACTCGTTGAGAGTCTGAAGCAAGGACAAGAACGCAAAGTTTGCCCAGATTATCGGAATGGACTGGGATGGCTAGATGTTCTGGTGGACCCCCTCTACAGACCTGTTGCCATGTGGTGCTTCGCAATCTGCGGAACTTATGCATGTACTGTGGAGGTTATGAGATCTTCGATATCCCAGGTGTATGGGAAGCCTTGTTCCCAACACCAGAGGACAGCTTTGTTTTGGAACAAAAAAAAGAGGCACTCATTTGGCTGGGGGCCAGTAGTTTTGGGGACACAATTTCTGCTGGGACTACGTGCCCAAAACAATTCTCAGTCCCGGCTGGGTACCCTGAAATGGGGACCTCTTGACCTCATTATAGGAACCCGTCCCATTTCACTTGTGGGTCGGGGGACATGGATGCCTGCTTTTTAAGCATTAGTTGAGGAGCTGCCCTGCCTCCTTTCGTCAGACTGCCCTCCCCCTGGGGTGTGGACAACCAACCTTGCCCTGAGGGATCAGCAGCAGAGTGGGGCATATGCATCCGCCGGCACCTTGAATGGCAAACTCTAGTGAGGATACCCAATTGATAGCCGCACAGCAACCCTGAACGGTTGACTCTAGTGAGAATACCCAATCGACAGCTACATAGTACCCCTGAATGGTGAACTCTAGTGAGAATACCCTATCAAGAGACGCACAGCAACCCTGAGTTTCCTGAATGCAAGCAAATGTTTAAATCCCTAATGTTGCCTTGTTTGCATTTCTTTTGAGTTTTACTGCAGTGAATTGTGAAGTGTGTGCAAAATGGATATTTTGATTTGGGTATATTAAGGTTTACTGAGCATTTGGGTTGTGCGACTGCGCAAAGGCATTGGTTCCCCTAACAGTTACCTTCCCAGCCGTGGTTGTAGCCCCAGTTCTTGTTGGGCTGGGTTTCCTGTCTGTGGTGGCTGAAGCCATGTGTTGGCCCAACTACCTGACCCTTGTTGTGGTGGTACAGCTGTGGACTGACTTCCCTTTGGCTGCATATATAGGGCACTCAGGTTTCCCTGGGCTTGGTTTTGTGGATGGAAACTTTGCAGGGCCTGGCCACGGCTCTTTGACTTCTGCTCTTGCTTTGCCTTTAGTCGGCATCTATCGACCATGTGGCCTATTTTGTGACAATAGTAGCATTGTATGGGGTTTGGCTGCTGCCAACACCCCTGGTTTCTATTGTTGTAACTATATTGAAACCTTCTGGGGTCTTGTGGCAGAGCTCCCTTCAGAACTTGTACCATTTTCATTCTTGGGGCAACGTGGCCTCCTCGAGTGCGGTCCTCCTCAGTTTATGCTGGACCAACTTAGCGGTATGCCTCTGGGCTTGCTTCTGTTTTTCCTTATCCTTTTCCTATTTCCTTTCGTGAAAATGTAGTATGTGTGATTGTATCTCCTGCCAGGGTTTGGTGTCTAGCCCTACTATGCTGACCAGTCCACTTTGTATTTTGGTGGACAGCCCCTTCTTTAGGGTATTATAGAAGACGACGACCTGAGGGCCCTATTGGTCCATGGCTGTCTTGTCTCCTGTTTCCACCATTCTCTCATCCTTTCTAGAAAATCTGTTATGGTCTCACTAGGATTCATGGATTCTGCATTCAACCCTTCTACATGTGGGCAGTCAGGGACATTTCCCTCAGGGCTGTCCTCATTTGGTACCTGTATGAGTTTCATGCAGCCCAGTCTTCCTTGGTGTTTGTCAGTGTGACTGCTGGGATGCAGGCTTGGGCGAACACCTGTCATGAGACCTATTCTTAGACTCAATATAGTTATGCCTCATTTCTTAGCTCTCCAGACCAGAAATCACAATGTCTTTGCTTTGAACTGGTAAACATTGCACATTTTTTCTTTTGTGCCATTGTTTTCAAACACACTGTAATGTCACTTGTAGAACAGCCACTTGCCTGAGATTCTGTATGTTCATTCTCCAACTGCTCAGTGGGCACAACAAATGCCAGGTGTTGTTTTCTGTCTGTCCAGCAATCATTCCCAGGCTTCTATAGACATACCACCATAGCTTTTCACTGTATCAAGCTATTGTTATAAATTAGGTCTTGTAGTTTTTATTTTTAGAGAGGAGGATTCAAGCAGGGCCGACATGTCCATGGAACAGATGACCTCGGGGCATGCAACCTGTGTAAACTGGGTTTACACTCCCCTTTGAGGACTGCTTGAATGCACAAACAGACGTATTGGGTCCTTCGCTCCCAGAGATCATAAATAGTAATTATTGTCTTCCTGGTAATACAATTACAGGGTAGATTCAGGCCACTAGATTTGCATTATTATGGCATCATTTGTTTTATACAGTTTTCTAACTGCTATTATGATTTTTATAATTATTGTCAGTATGGTAATCACATCTAATTTGCTTCATAATAGACTTTCTAGTTGCAATAAATATATAGTGTACTTTCATTGTGCCTTTTTTACTGTTGCTATGGATATGTATGACTGAGATAATGTATGAAAAGAACTGACCTGTTTTTCCACTGTTCTGTGCGAGGGGTGTAGAGTTACATGTCTTTTGGGTTGCCGCAATTACTTGTCACTCTGTAAGATTAGGAGAGCAAGGAAAGCACTGTGAGCCAGTCAGATATTTTGGTATGACCGTACTGATTAGGCAGAAGTGGCGCAGCCCCTGCATACAGAATGGAGTTTTTTGTTTTTTTTATACTTTCCGGTTGTGGATGCTAATACAAATCATTTTCATGAATACACTAATATTGCACCACCTTATGCACACAGAGCATATGAACTCTTAGAAATACCACATACACATTGGAAACACACTAATTTGGTCTGAGGCACCCTAGAACATACACTTGCTCCCATACACATGGGACCCCTTAGTAATGAAGGGGCCACTTGGCCAGCCTCAGCTAGTTATACACCTTATCCTGATTTACGTAACTTGACTGTTGCTGAACTTCAACAGTTCTACACTATCCTAGTCGACTCTACCGACACCTAGTTCAATTTGTTGTGCACTCTTTGATGACTGCTCTGGTGTGATTGGCAGCGGCAAGTGCACCACAGTTGCCTGCTGCTCCAATAATTAGTCCTGTGATTATTAATGTAATTATGGGTAGAGTACCCACAGTTCATCAGGGAATTCCCTTTTGGATTGCCACAGAAATAAACGAAATTGGGTTTGTTTCCCCCAATGGGACCACAGGACAACCATAAATTTTTAACTTTGTGTTTACCACATAGGATGCCCCAAATAATGGACTGTAACTCACTCTTTGCAGCTGTTTATATCCTAACTCAAGGCACACCGTCTTTGGCGGTGTTACAGGACATCCTGAATCAAGTGCAGGATGAGTATGGAGCCTGGCCATAGATTTGTGTATGAAATTAATGGTAAATTTTCCTGTTGTTTCTGAGATGATTCTGTCCAACATCAGAGACGAAGCTGGATATATGTCAGAGGCTCAAGGTCACTGCTGCTGACCAGGAATGTGAGCTGCAGACCGTTATAGCTGATGTTTATACTTCACTTGGTCGCAATTGTTTGGGGACCAGACCACCTAAACCACAGCTCGGCAAACCTAGTGCAAGCAAGGACACTGCCAAACAGAACCTGGAGTTTGTTAAAAAAAAACTCTGTGGCAAATCTAAGTCTAAAGGATAGGCTAAATCTCAAGGAGGATCTCCCCCACCGGAGACCTCTGAGAGAAAATATAATTTGTATGACAGCAGACAAGTTAAACCACCTGAAAGATATAAGCATTCTGATACTCATCCTTCTCGTTCCTTTCAGTATTCATCTCACAAACCACGCAAGAGAGGAGGGCGTTCTGACCGCTATCAAGAAGAGTACATGAAACGGAGAAAGGACTCACAACCTTGTCTGAAGTGAAGATCAAGCAGAAGGAGAGACCTTCTCAGTTCAAACGCAATTTTAAAAGAAAAAAATGTGGCTTTAACCGCGAAACGTGCCTCAAATCCTGAGAACCCTTCTCATGAATGGGAAATGGGCGGTGACTCTCCTCAACAGCGTAGCAGAGGTCATGATAGTCTGCCCAACTCTCCAGGAGTTTCTGGCAGCGTCAGCAACTGATCAATATGTGACAGTTGAGACCACGGATAGGTGCATGGCCCCTTTAGATCAGCTCTATGATTTAGATATCTATATTCAAGGTGACATACCATGCACTATTCATGTAATTTTTTGAGAATTTCAACATTATCCTATGACATTTTAACTAGCAGATGTTTATTGGCCCCCAGAGTTTGTCAACTCTTCCCCGCAAGGTGAAGTAGTAATCCTTCAGTCTCTGCCCTTGTCCCTGAGGATATCAAACAGGCTTATGCAGCACAATGGGCTCTCACTCAAGCCCCAGCAATATACAGCAATCATGTAGGCTGGGATAAGATCTCTCTTCATCACATCATGCCCTTAAGGTCCAGCCTGCAAGCACAACCCCACTTTCCAATTAAAAGGGATGCTAAAGCATCTGTTCGAGACATACTTTCCCAGTTAGAGCACCAGGGAGTAATTAAATCCTTTATCTCCCAAATGAACAATCTACTTTTTCCTGTTTTAAAACTGGATCATTCCTGTAGAGTAGTCTTGGACTATAGACATTTGAATAGTCATACGTGCACTTTTGCAATACAAAACACACACAGTACGGCACTGTCCCTAAATAATACAAAACAACCTTGGATAATTCCAACAGTTCTTAGCGTCCGATAGTAAGGACTTAACTACATTCTACGCACTTGGACTCCAGTATTACTTTGCACGAGTGGCCAGGGGGTATAACAGCAGCCCAGGACTGTTTGCTACTCGTATAGCGTAAATTCTTTATGATATTGACCCAGATGCACTATCTTATGTAGATGATATCGATCTAACGCATAATGAATTTGACGCACACTTAGCCAGGGTGGAGCGTATCATTTTGCAGTTTGCTGCCATAGGTACAAATTTAATTTTGAGAAATCCCACATTGCATTTTTCCGTGGCATACTCTCAGGATACAAACTCAAAAATTAAGGCATAAACATTGCACCTCACTTCTTATAGAAGTCAAAACTCCAACAACCACCTAATACTCTTCTGAAGCTTCAGTCGCTTTTGGGTTTCCTTAATTGTGGCAGGACATACATTCCTGATTATGCTCAATGCATAACACCTTTGCATGAATTAATACATTTTGATTTTTTCAGTTAACATTGGACATCTGAACGCACTGACATACTCAGATTACTACAATCTGACTTACTTGCTAACTGACATTTCCATATAAGTATCAACACTATAAACCTTGTCATTTGTATAAGTGCAGGTGTCATTGGGTTTACAGTGCCCATTGCATATAAATCTCATTTATATGCCAATGCAGAAATGCGTTTTGGTTCCACTGAGAGAATTCTGAGGATGGCCATCTTAAAAGAACGGCCTCTTGTACAGGGAGGAAAACGCATAATTGTTGTTACACCAATTCCAGCCTAAGAGGCTGTTACTAAAGCTAGTGTTCCAAATGCTAAAGCCCTGCATCGTAGATGGATTCAGTGGGCAACATCCTTAACAGCCATGGATGTAGACTTTGTCTTTGACCAAGCTTGCAGACACAAGAATATTTGCAATATGAGCATGTTTACCCCATGCCTACTAACATTTTGCCTCTTGAACAGTATAAATAGTGTAAGTATAATGGTGGTAACAGAACATGTCTCCTATTCCAATTTTGAAGGCGGATTTCAATAAGCTAAGCAGATTCAAAGCCTTATTGTTTCAAGAAGGGGTAGCGTTAACTTCGGCTAGAGAAATGTTTGAAATTCAAGTCGCAAGGACATCAAGTGAAATACTGTTACTCTTATCTACAAACCTCCCATTACGTTTTGTCAAGTTAGTAAAATGCAACTTCACTACGTCAAATACTGCAGGCATAGCACATTTCTTAAAACCATAGGCACTGGATTGGTCAGTACCTTTCAGCATATTTTTGGAATTATACTGACGTTTGTTCATTCATTTTTTTCCGATATTTTTGGAGGCCTTCTATTGGTGCTATTCCTCATCTGTGGCATTTTGGTCCTATTTTTGTTACTCCGCAATGGATGTGCCTGGTCAAAGCCCGCTAATTCTGGACCTGCCAACAATCCACCAGAGCCATATTTGCATGATCCAACAGCTTGGAGCCCCCTTCTCCAGGAACTAGACTTTGACTGGTCACTGTCATTCCAACCAGACTGGTTTACCTACATTCAACCCGTGTTCCACTGTCCATGGTGTCCCTTTGATTGGGCACCAGATAGCTGCCTTGCTCTGCAGCCTCCTGTTCCTATGGACATTAATCGGTTGATGAGTCCAGTAAAGACCCCTTTCTAGAATTATCTAATGAACTTGCTCTTGCTTCAAGATGCTTGGTAGGAGCTTCTTCCCACTGGGGAAATGGGTGCCTCAGCACCAGGATTACTTACCTCAGACTTATATAACACGGAGGCAGCACAACAGGCCATACCTTCCGCATCGGCTGATAATGAGGATCATATCTGTTCTCTTCAGCTATTGAATGGGACAGTTCAACATTAATCTAAGGAGATGGAATCCATCCTGGATTCACTAACCATTGACTTGGTGGAAGTGATCTAAGGTGAGTGCAACTGCAACTAATTTTGCCCGTTATTCAAAATTCCCACCGACCCTTTTGTAAACAGTTTTTATATTTTTTTTCTATTATGCTTTTATTATTGCATTGAGTTTGCTTGGCTTATAAATGTGTTTTTATTTCATTTGATTATTGGATTCCTGTTCCATTCATGGGGGGGGGGGGGGGGAGGTCATGAGGCCTCTTCATGGACGCACTAGTTATGCCTTATTTCCTAGCTCTCTAAAAACCACAATGTCTTTGCTTTGCACTGTCGTACATTGTAAATTTTTTCTTTCAGTACCATTGTTTTGAAACACACTTATTTCACCGGTTGTGCAGCCACTTGCCTGGGATTCTGTCTGTGCATTCTCCAACTGCTCAATGGGCACAAGAGCCAGGTGGTGTTTTTTTCATCTGTCCAGCAATTATTCCCCAGCCTCTATATACATAACACAGTAGCTTTTCACAGTATCAAGCGAACGTTATAAATTAGGTCCCGTAGTTTTTATTTTTAGAGAGGAGGATTCTAGCAGAGCTGACCTCGTCTGTGGAACAGATGCCCTCCGGGGAATGCAGCCTGTGTAAACTAGGTTTTCACTCCCCTATAAGGACTGTTTGACTATGCAAACAGAGGTATGGGATTGTCCGCTCCCAGAAATCATAAATAATAATAAAAGTCTTCATGTGCATACATCACAGGTAGGCTTGGGCCAGTAGATTTGCATTATTGTGGCACTATTTGTGCTATACAGTTTAGAACTGCTGTTTGATTTTTTATAATTATTGCCAGTCTTGCAATCACATCTAATTTGCTTCATAATAGACTATGTTAGTTGTAATAAATATATTGTGTACTTTCATTTTATCTTTTTTTACTGTTGCTATTGATATGTATGACTGAGATAATGTACCAAAAGAACTGACCTGTTTGCAACTGTTCCCTGAGAGGGGGCTAGAATGTTGTGTCTTTTTTGGTTGCCACAATTACTTGTCTCCCTGTAAGGTTATGAGGGCAAGTAAGGCACTGTGAGCTATTCAGGTATGACAGTACTGATTTGGCAGAAGTGGCACAGCCCTGTATTCTGACATTCTGTTTTCCTAAGGTACAGTTCTGCAAAAGCAGACTTTCTGCGACACACCAAGTTAGTCTGCTCACCGATAATGCTACTTATCACTCTCAACATCACCTTTCACTAGGATTATTCCTGTTAATCAATTTAACAGCCCTATCCAACAACGCAGCATTTTGGCTCCTAGCCCTTCCTTATCCATCTCAGCCCATGGTACAGAGATGGCCCCCGACATGCCCTCTGTAGCAGCAGGCAAATTCTCGTTTTGAGTAGCTCTGCTGGTTTCCCTCAAAATAGCATTCCCATCTCCTCAGACAATCCAGCATCTAAGGGAAGTTCCACTGGGGGATCTCCCCCTCCTTGCTGGATCCAGTCTTCCACAACAGCTATGTCGTCTTGTTCGAAGGATCCCTCCTCGGGCCAAAGTATATAATACTGATCACTTCCTTTGGTCCAGCTGACTAGCAGGTGGCAGAATGGGCGTGCAAAGATCTCACCTTCCTCCTGAGGTACTACGTCCTCTGGAGTTAGTTTACTTGTCCTGTCCATTCGGAAGGAGCACCGAATGTCTTTGTTGCTGCTCTCCTTTGGCACACACAAAGGTGCCCTCTTGATTCTTCTATGTCTAAGCTGCGTTTGCCCCAGGCTTCCTTGATCCCTAATTTCCTGGTCAGCCCCTCTCCTTCATTGGAGCTCTGGTGAGGCTCAGACCCCAGTCAAAAGCCTCCCCTCTGATTTTACATCAGATTCTTCCAGCATTGGAGCTCTGTACCCACCCTGTTTTCCTCAAGTGGAGGGTGTGCTGCTCTACTCTCTCATTGGACTTCCAATGTATGAGGTCTCTCTCCCTTTCTCTCTCCCTCCCTCCCTCCTCAGTTCACACCTTTCCTCTGATTCACATTCTAGATTGCTTTCTGTGTTTGGAGCTATGTACTGCTTTTTTAAGTCAGGACCTGCCCTCAAACTCGCTTTTCCCTGGTTTCCTCGGCTGCCTAAGCATACTCTGTGGTTCCTCCCTCATCATCAGATCTCGGTTGACTGAGACCCCTCTCCTCACCCTCACTGGTTGTCTCACTGTCCAGAACTGCTATGAATCTCCCTGTCACTTGGATAGTTTCCCAGGCACCAGTGGAGGTGCGTGTTCTCTTTGTCGCTGAGGTTCGGTGCCCTGAACACGACAGGGGGGGCGGAGGGGGGGGTCGAGCTACGTGGAGCTCTAACACTGAACTGGCGTGTTGCAGGGAGTGCCTGGGCTTGTTGACCTGCTAGTCTGTTATGTCTAGGCCTGACAGCTTATTGAGTAGTAGGGGCCTCTTGGGCTCCCTAAACTGGCGGATTGGTGTATCCTAATGCAGGGATAGCAGTCATCAGGGAGAGCACCTCCATTCCCACATATGGAAGCCTTGTTTGCCGATTGTGGGTTACTGTTATCGGCCTGGGCCTCCTTGAAGATGGCGAAAAATTCAAAAAATGCTTCTCTTTAGCTCTTCTTTTGCCCTGTGTATTTTGTTCATATGTGCATTCTTGTGTGTTCAATTATGTTGGTATGAAAGGTTCCCTCTTTTGGTCAGGGGAACATGTGTGCTTTGGTGTGTGCGTGGCATTTGTGGCAGAACTTGTCAAGCTTTTTAGGAAGTGTGTGGAATTTATTTTGCATATGCTTTAAGGGCGATTCCATAATTAATTTGGGTAGTCTTTTAGGGGATAGTTACTCTTTATAGCATCTATGCTTTTAGGGGAGCTTGAGTTATATGCGTTCTCATTTTACTGTTATCAGAAGATTTGTAAGTTTTATTCTGGTAGCAGGGAAATATGCACATGCAATTACCATTTCTACTCTGGTAGTGGGAAATATATAGATGGGGATTACTAGTTCTACTGAGCTCAATATTATTCCCAGATACAACAAAATAAACATAAGCACAAATATCAGTGCATGTGAAGAACGACAACCTAAGAAAAAAATGCAATTGTTAATTCAAATCAACATGAAATTTGGCATCAAAACAGCAAGCCTTACTTTGGTATCAAATACAAAATTGCAAGATTCAGCAATGTCTTTATAGCACATTAAGGCCCTCATTATGACACTGGCAGTAAATCCCGCTTAACGCCAGGCTGACGGCTACCAACTTACTGCCACGCTGTCCACACACACCAATCCGACAGAATTTAGCCACATACACAAATCCGACATGTAGGAAGTTGGCTCTGTATGCACTATTTCAAAGTAAGGAATAGTATGCACAGAGTCCAAGGGTTCCCCTTAGAGGTAAGATAGTGGCAAAAAGAGATAATACTAATGCTCTATTTTGTGGTAGTGTGGTCGAGCAGTAGGCTTATCCAAGGAGTAGTGTTAAGCATTTGTTGTACATACACACAGGCAATAAATGAGGAACACACACTCAGAGACAAATCCAGCCAATAGGTTTTGTTATAGAAAAATATCTTTTCTTAGTTTATTTTAAGAACCACAGGTTCAAATTTTACATGTAATAGCTCTTTTGAAAGGTATTGCAGGTAAGTACTCTAGGAACTTTGAATCATTACTTTAGCATGTATACTTTTTACATAAAACACAATAAGCTGTTTTAAAAGTGGACACAGTGCAATTTTCACAGTTCCTGGGGGAGGTAAGTTATTGTTAGTTTCAACAGGTAAGTAAGGCACTTACAGGTTTCAGTTTTAGGTCCAAGGTAGCCCACCGTTGGGGGTTCAGAGCAACCCCAAAGTTATCACACCAGCAGCTCAGGGCCGGTCAGGTGCAAAGGTCAAAGAGGTGCCCAAAACACATAGGCTATAATGGAGAGAAGGGGGTGCCCCGGTTCCAGTCTGCCATTAGGTAAGTACCCGCGTCTTCGGAGGGCAGACCAGGGGGGTTTTGTAGGGCACCGGGGGGGACACAAAGTAGCACAGAAAGTACACCCTCAGCAGCGCGGGGGCGGCCGGGTGCAGTGTGCAAACACGCTTCGGGTTTCCTTCAGGTTTCAATGGGAGACCAAGGGGTCTCTTCAGCGATGCAGGCAGGCAAGGGGGGGGCTCCTCGGGGTAGCCACCCTCTGGGCAAGGGAGAGGGCCTCCTGGGGGTCACTCCTGCACAGAAGTTCCGTTTCTTTAGGGGCTGGGGGCTGCGGGTGCAGGGTCTTTTCCAGCCGTCGGGAAATGGAGTTCAGACAGTCGCGGTCAGGGGGAGCCTGGGGATTCCCTCTGCAGGCGTCGCTGTGGGGGCTCAGGGGGGACAACTTTGGTTACTCACAGTCGTAGAGTCGCCGGAGGGTCCTCCCTGAGTTGGTTGTTCTCCACCAGTCGAGTCGGGGTAGCCGGGTGCAGTGTTGCAAGTCTCACGCTTCTTGCGGGGAGTTGCAGGGGTCTTTAAATCTGCTCCTTGTAACAAAGTTGCAGTTCTTTTGGAGCAGTGCCGCTGTCCTCAGGAGTTTCTTGTCTTTTTCAAAGCAGGGCAGTCCTCGGAGGATTCAGAGGTCGCTGGTCCCTTGGAAAGCGTCGCTGGAGCAGGGTTCTTTGGAAGGCAGGAGACAGGCCGGTAAGTCTGGGGCCAAGGCAGTTGGTGTCTTCTGGTCTTCCTCTGCAGGGGTCTTTCAGCTCAGCAGTCCTTCTTGTAGTTGCAGGAATCTAAATTCTTAGGTTCAGGGGAGCCCTTAAATACTAAATTTAAGGGCGTGTTTAGGTCTGGGGGGTTAGTAGCCAATGGCTACTAGCCCGAAGGGTGGGTACACCCTCTTTGTGCCTCCTCCCAAGGGGAGGCGGTCACATTTCTAACCCTATTGGGGGAATCCTCCTTCTACAAGATGGAGGATTTCTAAAAGTCAGAGTCACCTCAGCTCAGGACACCTTAGGGGCTGTCCTGACTGGCCAGTGACTCCTCCTTGTTTTTCTCATTATCTCTCCTGGACTTGCCGCCAAAAGTGGGGGCTGTGTCCAGGGGGCAGGCATCTCCACTAGCTGGAGTGCCATGGGGCATTGTAACACGAAGCTTGAGCCTTTGAAGCTCACTGCTAGGTGTTACAGTTCCTGCAGGGGGGAGGTGTGAAGCACCTCCACCCAGAGCAGGCTTTGTTTCTGTCCTCAGAGAGCACAAAGGCTCTCACCGCATGAGGTCAGACACTCGTCTCTCAGCAGCAGGCTGGCACAGACCAGTCAGTCCTGCACTGAACAATTGGGTAAAATACAGGGGGTATCTCTAAGATGCCCTCTGTGTGCATTTTTTAATAAATCCAACACTGGCATCAGTGTGGGTTTATTATTCTGAGAAGTTTGATACTAAACTTCCCAGTATTCAGTGTAGCCATTATGGAGCTGTGGAGTTCGTTTTTGACAGACTCCCAGCCCATATACTCTTATGGCTACCCTGCACTTACAATGTCTAAGGTTTTGCTTAGACACTGTAGGGGCATAGTGCTCATGCACATATGCCCTCACCTGTGGTATAGTGCACCCTGCCTTAGGGCTGTAAGGCCTACTAGAGGGGTGACTTACCTATGCCACAGGCAGTGGGAGGTTGGCATGGCACCCTGAGGGGAGTGCCATGTCGACTTAGTCATTTTCTCCCCATCAGCACACACAAGCTGGCAAGCAGTGTGTCTGTGCTGAGTGAGGGGTCCCTAGGGTGGCATAAGACATGCTGCAGCCCTTAGAGACCTTCCCTGGCATCAGGGCCCTTGATACCAGGGGTACCAGTTACAAGGGACTTACCTAGGTGCCAGGGTTGTGCCAATTGTGGAAACAATGGTACATTTTAGGTGAAAGAACACTAGTGCTGGGGCCTGGTTAGCAGGGTCCCAGCACACTTCTCAGTCAAGTCAGCATCAGTATCAGGCAAAAAGTGGGGGGTAACTGCAACAGGGAGCCATTTCTTTACACGACAGACCAAAGGTCAGTGATAAAGTGGTGGACCCAAAACCCATACCGTTAAGTCAACAAAACAACACCTATCACATTATGACCCACAAATCACCACGGCGGACATACAGTGGCGGGAAACCATTGGTGGTACATACCGCTGCGCTCAGAATGGACACCCACATACAAAACACCACCACATCGGCCAATAGAAAATACACACCTGACAACCATATACACACCACACCCACAGCACTATAAAACACACACCCACATTACCCACAACTCTTTACAACCCGAGACTGAAAAGAAGAGCACAGAGAAAACTAGACACACACACACCACATACAGCCATACACCCCTCACGCACTCCACATCACACACCCAACCACATTACTCAACACACCCTCACCAACACGCATCACACAACACCCATGGCACCAAAAAGCCACCACGAAGGCACCCCTGTTTCACTGAGGAGGAGTTAAGGGTCATGGTGGAGGAAATTGTCATGGTAGAGCCACAGCTCTTTGGAGCATAGGTACAGCAGATATCTATAGCAAGGAAGATGGAGCTACGGCGGAGAATCCTTGACAAGGTCAACACCATGGGGCAGCATCCATGAACAAGGGACAACATCAGGAAGAGGTTGAATGACCTACGGGGAAAGGAATGTTCCATAGCAGCAAAGCACCAGCTCACCATATAGAGGACTGGCAATGGATCCCCACCTTCTCCCACACAGCTCACAACATGAGAGGAGTAGGTACTGGCAATACTGCATCCTGAGGGACTCGCTGGAGTAGCCGGAGGACTGGACACTGGTAAGTCAACATTTACCACTTATCACCCCCATACCTGCATGCCATGACACCCCCTCACCCTCACTCCCATCACTCCACACCATCCCACACACAGTACCTACACATATGACTAGCCATAATGCCCAGCCCTGCATGCCATACCAATGCATTGACAGCCCTCCCAGCCCTGCATGGACACCCATCACTAAAGCATGTACAGCATAGGGAAACCAACATAACCACAATACATCACCAGATACAAGCAAGAGGTGGCAGGGCAACACCAACCATAGAGAGGACGATACGGAAGTACGAATGTCATACACTTGAAGCATAATACATCATTTACATCCCCACAGGGACCCCAGCCAATGTCAGTGCAGAAGAGGTGCCACCACTATACAGTCCTCCAACAGAAGATGACCCCAGTGATGACAGTAACACTGGACTTCTGGATCTGGAGGACCTACCTGGCCCATCAGGGACCACTGGACAGCCGGTCACTCAATCCCACTCACCGACCACCAAAGAGCATCCCCCATCAGGAACCAACAACACAGCACCCACTCAGCTTACCTACACCTCTGTCCCCAGGACACGTTGATCAGCTGTGTGCCCACCTGTACAGAGATCCCAGACCACACCTTGCCCCCAAGACAATCAGGGACCTGGGGTCAGTGGCAGTGGGCGCACCGTTCAGGGGACAGGGGCACAGGCCACAAGGGACACTGGGAGGACTGCTATGTACCAGGGGGAGGACAGGACCAGGGTACCGACTCTCCAGGAGGCACTCTCTGAGATCCTGGGAGCCTACCAACATTCCCAGGACACAATGGGGGTCATTACAACCCTGGCGGACGGTGTTAAAGCGGCGGTAATACTGCAAACAGGCCGGAGGCCAAAAAAAGGGAATTATGACCATGGCGGAAACCGCCAACATAGACGGCCACTTTAACACTCCGACCGCCACGGCGGTACAGACAAGCAGCGCGGCGGTCACCGCCAACAGACAGGCGGGAGACAATGTACCGCCCATAGTATCACAACCCTCCAATCCGCCACCTTTTCCGGGGCGGATTCTCTGTGGATAAAAACACGGCGGAAACAGTTACTGCAATGGGAAAACGCTCACCTGAACACATCCCACGAGGAAGGAGGATAGCATGGAGCCGGAACTCCAAATCCTACCAGCCCTTGTATTCCTACTCATATACAAAGACCAACGGCTGCGCCGGCGACGACAACAGTGAGTACTGCACCTATGACATAGGGGAGGCAAAAGTTAGGGGGACACACACGCAACACCCCCACCCCCACCCTCGCATATTACAACACACACACCAATGCATTCACAAAAATCACAGTAACAACCCACTACCCCCCCCCGGAAGAATGCAAAGACAAAACGAAATCAGTCCAAACATTGTAATGTATCAATATACATGTCTCAAAAATATACAGATATATTAGAAAATCATACAAAAGTATATACATTCCGAGAAGTAGTTCAGATATGCACATAGAAATGTCTGTGCACCACAAGTCCAAAAATGCATAGGCGAGGCCCACAATAGATACCTGTCCACACACGGAGAGAACACTGCCGGGGCATCAGATAGAAATACTACAGGCACCTCAGGGGGAAGGGAAGGGGGGGCACCTCAGCCGGAGGAGTGCAAAGCCAGATCCACGACGGGGCTCCATGCCCATTGATGTATCCTGGGGAGTGCAAAGCCACAGTCTCTCAAGTCTCTACAGTGGGTGGATTGCCCACTGTACCATCCTGGGGAGTGCAAATCCACAGTCTCTCAAGTCTCTATAGTGGGTGGGTTGCCCACTATTCCATCCTGGGAAGTGCAAAGCCACAGTCTCTCAAGTCTCTATAGCGGGTGGGTTGCCCACTATTCCATCCTGGGGAGTGCAAAGCCACAGTTTCCATAGTAGATAACAGCCTCCACTGGTTCTGGAGGGGGACTGGTGCCCAGACTGGATTAGTCTCCCCGTGGAAGTTCCTGTCCCGTCACTGTCCCACCTGCACATGGGATAACGATGCTTGATGTGGCGGCCTTTTCATTCTTACCCGGTGCATGCCCTGTTCAGCGGTGCTTTGCCATGGCGGTGCATGCCCTGTTCAGCGGTGCTTTGCCATGGCGGTCTCTGGTCTCTTTAGCGGTGCTTTGCCTTGGCGGTTCAGGACTCTTCAGCGGTGCTTTGCCTTGGCGGTTCAGGACTCTTCAGCTGTGCTTTGCCATGGTGGTGCATGGATTGTTCAGCGGTGCTTTGCCATGGCGGTTCAGGACTCTTCAGCTGTGCTTTGGCCATGGCGGTTCAGGACTCTTCAGCGGTGCTTTGCCATGGCGGTCTCTGAACAATGCATGCACCGCCATGGCAAAGCACCGCTAAAGAGACCAGAGGTGCTTTGCCATGGCGGTTCAGGACTCTTCAGCGGTGCTTTGTCATGGCGGTTCAGGACTCTTCAGCAGTGCTTTGCCATGGCGGTGTCTGGACTGGGCATTGGTGTGTGGCATGACGTTCTCTGGACTGGGCATTGGTATGTGGCATGACGTTCCCTCATTGCCCAGCGGGGCTGTGGCAGCCGGGGCCCTCCTGGGCACTGACTCCGGCGGTGGTCTCCTGACCAGTGACGATACTTGGGCCCTCCTGGGCACTGACTCCGGCGGTGGTCTGACCAGTGAAGATACTTGGGCCCTCCTGGGCACTGACTCCGGCGGTGGTCTCCTGACCAGTGACGATAATTGGGCCCTCCTGGGCAATGACTCCGGTGGTGGTCTCCTGACCAGTGACGATACTTGGGCCCTCCTGGGCAATGACTCCGGCGGTGGTCTCCTGACCAGTGACGATACTTGGGCCCTCCTGGGCAATGACTCCGGCGGTGGCGGTCTCCTGACCAGTGACGATACTTGGGCCCTCCTGGGCAATGACTCCGGCAGTGGTCTCCTGACCAGTGAAGATACTTGGGCCCTCCTGGGCAATGACTCCGGCGGTGGTCTCCTGACCAGTGACGATACTTGGGCCCTCGTGGGCAATGATTCTGGCGGTGGTCTCCTGACCAGTGACGACGGTGCTGGTGCTGGCGTCCCGACCGCTGGGAAGGATGCCGCCCTTCTCCGCCGTGCTTCTCACACTAGGCTGTGCAGACTTCCTCTGGCCCTTCCCCACCTTTGGAGGAGTCACAGCTGACTCTGCAATCCCCCTGGAGCCCCTGTGAGTTGTTTTGCCTCCAGGAGTCTTCACAGGGTCCCGTCGGACACTTTCCAATTTCAGAGCCTTTACAGGGGGTGGGCTGCCAGTGCCTTGGCTCCAGGTCACCCTGCCTGCCCTGGTGGCCGGTGCACTCTACACACCTTGAACAGGCACCACTGGTTTTGGAGGGTTTTCGGCTGAGGCACTACGACGGGACTGATGAATTGGAGGGGGGGGGGCAAAAAAGTCAACTTTACACAGGGACAGTTTCTGACGAACACTGGGGTGGGTAGTTGGAGGGGGTCTGGGAGTGGAGGAAGAGGAGGTGGTTGTAGGAGGTGTCACTTTAGGTGTTTTGGGTGCAGGTGCAGGTACTGGAGGCTGTCGTGAGGTGGATGGCTGTTGGGTGTGTGGGTGCCCGCGTTTGTGTACTTTGGGAGGGGGCGTCACAGACACACTGGGAGAGGACACAGGGGAAGTGTAAATGGGAGTGGAGGTGGTGAGTGCAGGTGAGCGGGGTGTGGTGCTGGGTGTACTGCTGCGAGTCCTAGTGCCTGTAAATGTAGTGCATGCAGGTGAGTGTAGACGACACTAGGAGGGAGGAGGGAGACGACGAGGAGGGGGACACAGTGGAGGCAGTGGATGTTGCAGTGTCTGCATGTGGGTGATGCTTGCGTGTGTGCCTGTGGGTTTGTGTGGTGCCTATGTTTGCCTGAGCTACTTTTGTGTGTTGAGATGTGTGCATGCTGGTCTATAAGTGTGCTTGGGATAGGCTGGGGTACAGGGGATTGGGTCTGGGTGGAGGAAGTTGGAGGGGGGAGGCTAGACACCGGGACAATGGCTGCCATCAGTGCTGAGGCCAGAGATTGCAGGGTTCGCTGAAAGACAGCCTGACCAGAATGAATGCCCTCCAGGAATGCATTACCGTGTTGCAACTCCCTTTCTACACCCTGGATGGCAATCACAATGGTAGACTGCCCAACAGTGAGTGACCTGAGGAGGTCAATGGCCTCCTCACTGAGGGCAGCAGGGGTGACTGGGGCAGGGCCTGAGGTGCCTGGGGCGAAGGTGATGCCCACCCTCCTGGGTGAGCGGGCACGGGCGAACGCTGAGGGGCTGCTGGGAGGGCGGTGCTGGGAGGGGAGGTGGCGGCTGTACCTGTAGAAGTGGTGCGCACAGATGGTGCCGCCACCACAAGGGAGCTCCCATCATCGGACGAGTCCGAGTCGCTGGTTGCTGATCCGGTGGCCGACGTGAAGCTCCCCTCGCCCTCCGTCCCACTGGGGCATTCTGAGTCCTTGGTGTGGCCCTCCATGGCCATGTGGGATGCAGCTCCCTCGTGCTCCGGTGCCACTGTACCTCCGCCTGATGATGCTGATGAACAAAAGAACAGGGAGAGCACAAAAAGGAGGGGGGAAGACAGAAGAAAGACAGGTTGAGTGCATGGCATACCGCGACCGTTGGTGGACAATTCAGACACAGCAGCCCCCTGCACTACGCCGTGCTCCTGGCCTCTACAGATGCAATTCCTGGGATCTGGCCTACATGGCTATGGTGGACACCTGCACACATGGATGCCACAGGGGCATCTATACCTGTACTTGCAACTCTACTGAGGTGGGGTAGGGTGCCACATGGACTGCATTACGGAGGGGCCTAGTCTACCTATTTCTGCCTGGCCTAGGTACACCCACAGGCCTCCTCCCCCACCCAGACCCCTCCACTGCACGCAAAGTCAGCAGAATGAGAGTGTACTCACCCCCTTGTGTCTGCTGTGATGCCCTCAAGTGCCCATCCAACTCAGGGTAGGCCACCGCCAGGATACTGAACATCAGGGGGGTCATGGGGCGACGGGCACCTCTCCACCGTTGGGAGGCCATCCCCAGCTGAGCCTCCGCCGTCTTCTTGCTCCAGCGGCGAATGTCCTCCCATCGTTTACGGCAGTGGGTGCCCCGTCTATGGTGGACCCCCAGGGTCCGGACGTCCTTGGCGATGGCACGCCAAATGTCCTTCTTCTGGTGGACGCTGACCTACATGACATGCACAAGGAAAGAAGAGAAGTCATTAATAACCGCACCGTCAATGTGCGTGGCCCCCCTCCCTACCCTAGCCATGTGGCACATACATTAACATGAATTAATGTTGCCTGAACTCTGCCCCCTTCCCTTTTCCAACCAGCCCTCTCCACCCAGGCCTAGCCCATACAACGTGCTCCCTGTGTACTAACCTGTTGGTCTGGAGGACCGTAAAGTAGCGTGTACTGGGGGAGGACCCCGTCTACCAGTTTCTCCAACTCCTGAGCAGTGAAGGCAGGGGCCCTTTCCCCAGACGCAGCAGCCATTGTCGCTTCCAGACAGAGGTCACAGCAGCACTTGCAGTGTAGGTCCTCTCCTGTCGAAGGTCAGGTATCTAGTGATTGAACAAATAGAAAATGGTGGTGACGTCCGCGGCGGGGCGTATCGTCACTGCCGGCGCACTTCCTCATTGGCTCCTGGGACCCCTAGGGTCCAATGTTAACCAATGCAGCATTGCGCCGCGGTCTACGACCGCCTACCGCGACAGTGTGCAACGCCAGCGCAGTTACCCCACAATCCCACTGTCCCAGTTTAGAGGTCCGACAGCCGCCATTTCAGGGGCCCACATGGCTCCATTTACTTCTGCGTCACACATAGCTAGGTCTACACTCAACACACATACAGGAAGGGTTTTGTGTCTGGTGTCGTGTTCTGTGTAACTGTGGGTACATACCTGGAAAAAAGTTGACTCGATCCTCGTTGTTGTCCTTCCTAGGCGCCGTCAGCTGGGACATTTGAGACAATGGCGGAATCCTCCGGTGTACCGACCGCTGGGGGACCTGTTGACAATGGAAGATAGACATTTAATCGTCACCTACAGATTTGACCGTGCCACAATCCAGGAACTATGTACCCATTTGGAGCCAGACCTGATGTCACCAATCTGCCATCCCACTGGAATCCCCCCTGACGTGCAGGTGCTGTCAGTGCTCCATTTCCTTGCTAGTGGGTCTTTTCAGACAACAGTGGCCATGGCATCAGGGATGTCCCAGCCTATGTTTTCCAACGTGCTGTCCAGAGTGTTGTCTGCCCTGCTGAAACACGTAAGGAGATACATCATTTTCCCTGAGGTTGAAGATTTGGCTAGAGTGAAAGGTGACTTCTATGCCCTTGGACATATCCCCAACGTCATAGGTGCTATTAATGGGACCCATGTAGCTCTGGTCCCCCCCCACAGGAGTGAACAGGTGTACAGGAACCGGAAGAGTTATCATTCTATGAATGTACAGATGGTATGTTTGGCAGACCAGTACATCTTGCAGGTAAATGCTATGTTTCCTGGCTCAGTGCATGACGCCTACATCCTGCGGAATAGCAGCATCCCTGATATGATGGGTGAACTCCAGAGGCACCATGTGTGGCTATTAGGGGACTCTGGTTACCCCAACCTTTCCTGGCTATTGACCCCAGTGAGGAATCCCAGGACCAGGGCAGAGGAACGCTACAATGAGGCCCATGGGCGGACTAGGAGGGTGATCGAACGCACCTTCGGCCTCCTCAAGGCCAGGTTCAGGTGCCTCCATATGACAGGTGGATCCCTATTCTACTCACTGAAGAAGGTGTGCCAGATCATCATCACCTGCTCGATGCTTCACAATCTTGCTTTGCGACGCCAGGTTCCTTTTCTGCAGGAGGATGGTCCAGATGACGGTGTTGTGGCAGCTGTGGAGCCTGTGGACAGTGATGAGGAGGAAGCTGAGGAAGAAGACGACGACTACAGGGAGTCAGTCATACAGCAATATTTCCAGTGACACACAGGTGAGAACATTTTCATTTTTAACATTACATTCACTGTCACACGTCTTACTCTATCCTGTGGGTAATTTACTGGGATTATTTGGTAACTGAGTTGTTCCTTTCCATTACGGTTTCACAGGTGTGGTTACCAACGTGTATCATCTGCAAGCATCCTTCAAGGACTTGTGATGTGTGACATTGGTATGTTGCCTTAACAACTATAAACGCTTTTTGACACTGTCATTGATAATACATTTTACAAAAACATAGACTGACTCAAGAATGTTTTGTGGTTCAAGAGTGTTTATTCAAGTGCTCAATATTGGAGGGGGGTTGTAAAATGGTGAGGGGTGATGGTGGAGGAATGTCCATGGCAGAGTCCAGTCTATAAGTCTCACAGGTGCACTGCCCATATGGGCATAGGAAGTGGAGCTGGGGCAGTTCAAGTATGGACAGGGTAACAAAGTGGGACGGTGGGGGGACAATCAGGGTGGTCTCATTTCCTGGCGGGGGTCTTGCCATCTTGCTCTGTCCTGTTCCTGGATCTCAGGGACCGCTTGCGTGGTGGTTGTCCGTCTGCAGGGGGTGGGGTGCTGGTGTGGTGGTCCTGTGGCAGGGCGTCCTGTCCACTAGCGCCGGAGGAGGTGGTGGGTAGTTCATCGTCCATGCTAGTGTCAGGGGCCTCTTGGAGTGCCACGGTGTCCCTCAAGGTCTGCTGTATGTCTTTCAGCACCCCTATGATGGTGCCCAGGGCGGAGCTGATGGTCCTGAGCTCCTCCCTGAACCCCAAATACTGTTCCTCCTGCAGGCTCTGGGTCTCCTGAAACTTGACCAGGACCGTCGCCATCGTCTCCTGGGAGTGGTGGTATGCTCCCATGATGGAGGAGAGGGCCTCATGGAGAGTGGGTTCCCTTAGCCTGTCCTCCCCCTGTCGCACAGCAGCCCTCCCAGTTCCCCTGTGTTCCTGTGCCTCAGTCCCCTGGACCGTGTGCCCACTACCACTGCCCCCAGGTCCCTGTTGTTGTTGGGGTGGTGGGTTATCCTGGGTTCCCTGTAGTGGTGGACACACAGCTGATTGACCTGTCCTGGGTAGGGAGGTTTGGGCCCGCTGGGTGGGTGCTGTGCTGGTGTTACCAGAGGGTGGAAGGTCAGTGTTGGGCTGTGCCTGTGCAAGGTGAACCAACTGTCCCGAGGCCCACGATGGTCCGGGCTGGTCGCCAGGCTCCAGTGGGGCAGAGCTGCTATCGTCACTGTGGGCCTCTTTTGTGGGTGGAGTGGAGATGTCTGGACCCTCCGGTGTGGTGATGGTCCTTCGTGATCCTGCAGGGGCATAAGAGCATGATTATTGCATGTGTGTGTGTCATGGTGTGCAATGGGTGGGTGTTTGTGTACCCCAGTGCTAGCATTCCTGTGTGGGGGCTTGTATGATGATGGTTAGGGAGTTATTCTGGGTATGTGCAGTGAGCATGCTTTGGTGAGGGGTGACCATGCTTAGTTGTGTCATGCAGGGCTTGGTGTTGGGATGAGTGGTTTGTGTTATTAGTACATTAGTGAGGATTTGGGGTGATAGGGGAGGGGGTGATGGTGGGGGGGTGTGATATCATGCAGGTAGGGTGGGAGATATGATAGTTAAGATTTGACTTACCAGTGTCCATTCCTCCACTGACTCCTCCGAGGCCCTCTGGATGCATGATGGTCAAGACTTGCTCCTCCCATGTTGTTAGTTGTGGGGGAGGAGGCGGGGGTCCGCCACCAGTCCGCTGTACCGCGATGTTGTGCCTGGAGACAGCTGAACGCACCTTCCCCCGTAGGTTGTTCCACCTCTTCCTGATGTCCTCCCTATTTCTTGGGTGCTGTCCCACAGCGTTGACCCTGTCGACTATTCTGCACCATAGCTCCATCTTCCTGGCTATGGATGTGTGCTGCACCTGTGAGCCAAATAGCTGTGGCTCTACCCGTACAATTTCCTCCACCATGACCCTGAGCTCCTCTTCGGAAAAGCGGGGGTGTCTTTGGCGTGCCATGGGGTGGTGTGTGTGATGTGTGAGGTGGTGTATGTGGTGATGAGTGTAGTGATGTGTAGTGGTGTGTGGTGTTTTGTGCGTGGATGTTGTGTGGGTGATGGTGTTGTGTGCCTCTGTGTGGTGGGATTGTCTAATCAGTGCTGTCTCTCTGGTCTTCTTTCAGAATTGTTGTCGTAGGGGTTTGTGGGTGATGTGGGTGTGTGTTTTATATTGTATTGGGTGTGTGGGAGTGGTGTTTGTATGTGTATCAGGTGTGTGTATTTGGAGTTGTCCAATGTGACGGTGTTTTGGAGATGTGTGTGTATTTTGAGCGCGGCGGTGTGTACTGCCAATGGAATACCGCGGTTGCAAGACCGCCGCGTGGATTCGTGGGTCGTAATAGCATGGGCGTGTTTCTGTTGGCGTGGAGGTTTTGTTTTCGCCATTTTAACACGGACCTTTGGTGTGGCGGACTTGTGTGGGTGACTGAATTTCGGCGGATTCCGAAATATGGGTCATAATAGCTGTGGCGGAATTCCGCGGTCGCGGCGGTGTATTGGCGGTCTTCTGCACGGCGGTAAGCGCCTTTTACCGCCAATGTTGTAATGACCCCCAATGTGCCAGATCCTTGACAATGTACAGGAGAACAGGTGGCTGCAGGAGGGACAGTATCAGGGGATCAGGGAGGACTTGTAGGCCATTAACACCACCCTGATCTCCATAGCAGGGGTGCTGGTAGACATGGCCAACATCATGAAGGAGGCAATGTCACACCAGCGGGCCTCTACCACTAGCCAGTCAACAGAACAGCCCCCCACTTCCGCTGCCATTAGTGGGCAAGAGGGCCCGCCACAGGACCCATAAGCCACCAGCATCCCTCCCCCTGCAGAAGGTGAACTACCCCGCAAACATTCCCTGCAAACCAGACAGAAGCCAGAGACACTTGCCAAGACCACTGCCAGGAAATGAGACTCTCCTGATTGTCCCCCTTGTGTCCCACTCAGTCACAGCCACAAGGGGGTGAGTACAGTGGGTATCATTACAACTTATGGCTGGTGGAGTGGTATCCGGGTGGTGGTTGTGTGTTAGTGGGTGCCCCTAAGGCCAGGCAAGACATAGCAGCTTAGATCCTCAGAAGAGTAATGGTTGCATGGCAAAACAGGTAACCTAATTTTTTAGTATTCACTTCTAGGCAGGGCTGCGTGGGTCCCAGGTGTGCTGCAGTTGGCGGTGTGTGCTCCTCCTCATACCTTGGTGACTAGCCATTTCACTGGTAGTGCAATGGATAGTGCGTAGGCCTGTTCCCTGTGTGTGAGGGTGCTGTGTACGCCAATGGAGTTGTTGGTGCAGTCATTGACCAAGTGTATCCTTTTTCTCTCTCACCCCTTTCTTGTTTTGTTATCCTGTCCTTGTGTGCATTAACATTATCTGGCGGAAGAGCAGAGGCACTGGCGACAGAGGAGCTGCATCCCACAGGACCTTGGAGTCAGAGCCCACCCACGCTGAGGGAACAAGTGGGATGGAGGGCAAGGGGAGCACCATGGCAGAGACTGGAGGGGACAACACAGACTCTCATAACTCCTCCGATGGGAGCTCCCTGGTGGTGGCGGACACCTCTGTCACAATTAGAATAACTATACCCCAACAGCAGTCCACATTGTGCAACCATGTTTTGGGACAGTGTAATTTAAAAGTATGTGCCTATTTACCCTGTGACACAGAAATTATCGATAGGCCTGATCATCCCCCCTCTGAAATGGTGACTGTTTGTCCTGTGTGGAGGGACAAGTGGAAGTGAGGTAATTCCGCCGACGTTGTGCGCCGTGGCAGTAGGCAGTCGTGAACCGCCGTGCAATTTCTCATTGGTTAATATTGGGCTCTATGGGGTACAGTTGCCAATGGGGATCTACGCTGGCGGTGATGGTGTACACAGCCGCAGACATGACTGCCATTTTCTCTATCATTCCTCACTTGTTTCCTGACCTTCTACAGGAGAAGACCTACACTGCATGTGCTGCTGTGATCTGTGTCTGGAACCTACCATGGCCCGTGTTACTGGGGAAAGGGCCCCAGCTTTCACTTCTGAGGAGTTGGAGCAACTGGCGGATGTGGCCCAGTACAGACTGCTGTATGGGCCTCCAGACCAACAAGTGAGTACACTGTGGGCACGATGCATGTGGCATTAATGCAAGGAGATGTGTGTGAAGGCATTGTGTAAGGTTGGGTGGATTGTCTGTTGGTGGTGTACATGTTGTGAGCTGGCCTGTGTGTGTTGCAATGGTAATGGAATCGGGTATGGTGGGCCAGGTGTGACAGGCTGGACTGTTTGTTTATAATAGAGTTCTCCTGTATGTCTTATCTCTGCAGGTCAGCGCCCATCAAAAGAAGGGATTATAGCGTGCCTTCGCCAAGGACGTGTGTACCCTGGGGGTCAACGGAAGGCGGAGCACCCACTGGTGGAAACGGTGGGAGGACCTGAAACACTGGGCACGGAAGACCGCGGAGGCCCAGCTGGGGATGGCATCCCAACAAGGAAAGGGTGGCGGTCGGACCCTGACCCCCCTGATGGCCTACATACTGGCAGTGGCGTAACCTGAGCTGGATGGGTGCTTGAGGGAATACCAGCAGCCACAAGGGGGTGAGTACAGTGGGTATCATTACAACTTATGGCTGGTGGAGTGGTATCCGGGTGGTGGTTGTGTGTTAGTGGGTGCCCCTAAGGCCAGGCAAGACATAGCAGCTTAGATCCTCAGAAGAGTAATGGTTGCATGGCAAAACAGGTAACCTAACTTGTTAGTATTCACTTCTAGGCAGGGCTGCGTGGGTCCCAGGTGTGCTGCAGTTGGCGGTGTGTGCTCCTCCTCATACCTTGGTGACTAGCCATTTCACTGGTAGTGCAATGGATAGTGCGTAGGCCTGTTCCCTGTGTGTGAGGGTGCTGTGTACGCCAATGGAGTTGTTGGTGCAGTCATTGACCAAGTGTATCCTTTTTCTCTCTCACCCCTTTCTTGTTTTGTTATCCTGTCCTTGTGTGCATTAACATTATCTGGCGGAAGAGCAGAGGCACTGGCGACAGAGGAGCTGCATCCCACAGGACCTTGGAGTCAGAGCCCACCCACGCTGAGGGAACAAGTGGGATGGAGGGCGAGGGGAGCACCATGGCAGAGACTGGAGGGGACAACACAGACTCTCATAACTCCTCCGATGGGAGCTCCCTGGTGGTGGCGGACACCTCTGTGACCACCCCAGCTGCAGGTACCCCCGTACCAGCACTGCCCTCCTAGTAGCCCCTCAATGAGTTCACCCGTGCCCGCTCACCCAGGAGGGTGGGCATCTCCTTCCCCCGGGCATCTCCTTCACCCCAGGCACCTCAGGCCCTTCCCCAGTGAGCCCTGCTGCCCTGAGTGAGGAGGCTATTGACCTCCTGAGAGCCATCTCTGTAGGCCATTCAACCATTGTGAATGCCATACAGGGGCTGGCATCCCAGATGCAGCAATGCAATGAATTCCTGGAGGGCATTCATGGTGATTTGGCAGCCCAACAGAGATCGATTCAGGCTCTGGCCTTCTCTCTAATGGCAGACATTGTCCCTGTTTCTACCGTTCCCCCCCCCCTCCAACTTCCACTTCCCAGTCCCAATCTCCTCAACCCAACCCATCCCAAACACACAGACAGATGAGCATGCGCACAAGGCAACACACAAGAGTGGCAGAGGCAAACACAAGCACCACACTTCATCCCACAGGCACTCACACAAACACCATACCATTGCAGACACAACAACATCCACAGCCTCCACTGTCTCCCCCTCCTCCTTCTCCTTCTCCTCCACCTCCCTCCCAGTTACGTCCACACTCACACCTGCAAACACTACATCTACTATCAGCATCACCACACCAAACAGAACACACACCACACTGGCAAACACCTCCACAACATCCATGCACGCGTCCCGTGTCCTCTCCCACCGTGTCTATTCCCTCCCCTCCTAAAGGACACAAACGCAAGCACTCAGACACCCAACAGCCATCCACCTCTTAACAGCATACAGCCGATGCACCAGCACCCAAATCCAGCAGACATACACCTCCAACAACCACTTCCCTCATCCTCCACTCCCATTACTCCTCCCTCCCCCCCCCCCAACATCCCTAAAAAGCTTTTCCTTTCCCAACGTAACCTCTTCCCTAGACCCCCCCCATCCTGCATGTATGGGCAGGCTTCCAAGGACACAGCCCAGCACCTCAGCCAAACAGTCCATGGGGACAGTGGTAGCACCACCTACTCGTGCTGGTAAGGATACCAGACCTACGACACTGAAGGGGAAGGAGCCAGCACCACCAGGGATGAAAGGGAAGAGTCCTGCACCAGCTGTGAGGAAGGGGAAGGGGCCTGCACCAGCTGTGAGGAAGGAGAAGGAGCCAGCACCAGCTGTGAGGAAGGCGAAGGAGTCAGCACCAGATGTGAGGAAGGGGAAGGAGCCTGCACCAGATGTGAGGAAGGGGAAGGAGCCTGCACTACCAGGCAGAGAGGGGATGACACCATCCACCCCTGCCAGGAAGGGTAAGGGATCCCCGACCCATGAACAGGATGAGATGAGGCACTCTACGCCAGCAGAAGCTGTCAGGCAAACACCGCCACCACCCCCAGCTGTCATGGGGCCCCCACTGCCAGCTGTGGATGTGCAGCCATCAGTGAGTGCAGGGGCTGCCCAGGAGCCTACTACCAACAACCACTTCCATGCAGCCATCCGTGAGTGCTGGGGCAGCCCAGGAGCCTCCTCCAACAACCACCACCACCACCATGCAGCCATCAGTGAGTGCAGGGGCTGCCCAGGAGTCTCCTCCAACCACCACCACAGTGCAGTCATCCCTTCAGCGGATGCCATGTAGTCCACCCTCCAGGGGCTCCTGTGCGGGCTGCCCCTCCAGAACCAGTGGGAAAGACACCCACTCCAGAGACTGTGGCCTTGCACTCCCCAGGACAAAGCAATGGGCATGTTGCCCCCTCCAGAACCAGTGGGAAAGACACCCACTCCAGAGACTGTGGCCTTCACTCCCCAGGACAAAGCAATGGGCATGGTTGCCCCCTTCAGAACCAGTGGGCTTGTTCCCGAATCCGGCTGAGGTGCCTCCCCTCCCCCTGAGGTGCCTGCCTATTTGCAAACTGATGCCCCTGCAGTGTACTATCTGGATGTGGTCAGGACTCGAGTTGGACCTTAGACTGTGCCCTGTGGGCTCTTTGAACATTGGATTGGGCAGTGCCCCTTTCTGTACATATCTGTTTAATTGACAAATCGAATTATTAATTTTGATGTTGCTCTGATTACAATCACTTTAGTCAATTCCTGCTGTCCTTGCATTATTCTGCCATTTTTTGGGGACACATTGATTTTCGTGTGCAGCTGGTTGTGTGTATGGTGTGTGTGTGTCGGGTGAATGTGGTGCATATGTGTGTGTGACTCTCGTTTTCCTCTCACCCTCCCTTGTGTGTTAGGTGGCTGTACTCACCGTCGTCGTCTTTGTTGGCATTGGTCTTCCAGGTGGAGCATAACGTAGAAGATCATCGGAAAACATGCAGTTCAGGTTCCATGGCAGCGTGGTTCTTCCCTGTCTCTCCAATGGTGAGTCCTTTCATTTCTGAGCTCTGTTTGTGCCAGGCTTTTGTTGGTGTTGGTACCACCCCGCAAAAGGTGGCGGATGCAGGGTCAAAATATGGTGGGTGGTACTTTGTCTTCCATCTGGCTGTTGGTGGCTACCGCCGTGGTGGCTGTTCTTTCCGCTGTGGCAGTTGATGTGGTACATTGGCTGTCTATGGGACTTATCACCGCCATGGTCAGAATTTGGCGGAACTTACCGCCAGCCTGTTGATGGTATTACCGCCACTTTATCACCCACCGCCAGGGTCGTAATGAGGACCTAAGTCATCCAAAAAAACACCACACTTAAGACATAACACAATTACATAAATGTACCTGTACAGCACAGTGAGTCACCAACAAAACACAACACTCGAGACAAAACACAGTCAAATTAATTTACCAGCATAACAATATCAAAATGACACCATTTTAACTGGCATGAAGAAAAGCTGGCAAAGCACAAATAAATGGAATGGTCTGTCATAAATACTTTAGCCTGCTCTTGGTGCATGTTATTCTGTGGTCAGTGCTTGAGACAAAGTGAGCCTTATAATCTTGTCATTATCACCTCTGGGAGGGATGGGGGGAAGATAACAACAATATATGCAGAGAAAGAAAAGAATAACTTCAACAATCATAGGCTCTTCTTGGCCAGACAAAAGCTATTCCTAATCTTCTGGATCGCAAACATTCTAGTTCCATAACATCTGAATTACAACCTATTTCACACCCAGGGTTCTGCATACCATCTGTGTTACACCCATCTGTCCAAGGCAACACGCCTCTCTCTTCTTTCAGATGCAAGCAGTGTTAAGCAACAGGTAGCACTGAGAAAACCTCTTTGGCTAAGTAAGTTTGAGATGTGGGCCCCATATCATACCCAGAGCCTATGCGTACCATCTGTATCACGCCCAGCAGTCCAAGTGCAAATCACCTCTTACAACAAAGGTGTTGACAATATATCACACACAAGGCCAATGTGTACCATCTGTGTCATGCCCAGCAGTCCAAATGGGCAGCAGCCTAAAACAAACAAAAGGCAATGTTCACCTTCCCTGATGCTGATGACCAACAAAAGGTGACTTCTGCAAGTTATGCAGGTTATACTTTTTCCTAGTTTGACACACGCCAAATGCTAGGGCCAAGACTCTGATGTAGTTTCTTACCCTTCTGACGGTGGCTTCAGGATGGACCCCCACCCGGCGGATTCAGCAGAACTTTCAATCAATTGTGGTATCTGCTCACCTTTCTTGTTGCTCAAATGTGAATTAATCGGGGCAGGGCCCCATTCCTTCAGTCGCAGTCGGGTCCGATAAAATGTTGCTCGAACGGGAATTTACCTTAAAAAATAAAAGACAAGAGGTGTCTGGCAAAAACAGGAACAGTTTGTTTATGTAAACATTACAGCCAGGAGAACAGTTACAGAATCGGGGTCTGAGGACTGTCTTTCAATATTCATCAGTCTGCAGTAAGTTTTTATACATTTTGCCGAGTACCATAAAGCAATAAAAAACATCCCTTTCTAGGTTAAAAATGTGAACAGTTGTCATGGAGTCATAAATACACTTTCAGATAACGAATGCAGGTGGGCCTAGACCACGCGTGGACACAATGTGGGGCAGTGAGTACATGTCCAGATGTCCCACCTGAGGGATGCGTGGTTGCTGCGTGCGCTGTGTTATGATTGGCTAAGTGTTCTTAACTACATGTAGTACTTACTTTATGGTGTTTTTGGGAATGCGAGCACCCTTTTGGCCATGTGTCTTTTAGTGGGCTAATCTCCGACGGACCACTGTGGTATCGCTACCCTATCTGTGGGATCTGATCTAAGTCTTTCTGTTTGCTCGTTTGTCTGCTGGCTAAGTGTTATCCCACCTGTGACCTGTCAGTCAGTAACCTCAGGCCTAGGTCTCAGAGCCTGCCTGACCTCGTACCTACTTGCCAGGGTTGACGGAGAGTTCACAAGGGGGAATCCAATAATGCTGATGCAACTTAATTTGTGTACATGAATGTATCGCTGTGTGCATCGACGTTGATTATTCGAATATTAATACGCTCAATGACTTCTCTAATAGTACAGTCTTTCATAAGGAGCGGCAGTATTCAATCACTTTTTTTTCTTCGGCAAACTGCATGTATTTCACAAATCTCACATCTAGGTTGAGATATTACGCTTTGAGACAGGCCATTACAGAGGGTCTGCATGAGCTTATACCTAATAGCTAAAATTAAGGTGTTAATACACGCTTTCTGGCAGCAGGACCAGGCAGATGCAGACTACATGTAAAATTGATTCTCTATTATCGTTGCAGAGCCTGCATAATGCAATGGTGTTTTTCCTTTTCCCAGTAGGTATATAATTCAAAGTCAGCATGTTTCCTTTTCTATTCAGGATGAGCTTCCATTTGACCTGCTTTAACATACAAACACCTAAAATTGGTTGTAGGCTGGTTTCGCATAGTTGTTTAAAATCAGCCAAAGCTTGAGTGTGATGTGATGACTTTAGTTTGTCTTGTGATGTGACATCTGCTGCACAGCTTTGGAGATTATATTTTTAAACCTTGTGAAGGTAACAAGATCTACCCACAACACCACTGTATGTAAGTTCTGTAGTGATTTGTCCAGATAAATGTGGGCTGCTGACTTGCTACCTGCACTTAATATTTCTAGCCTAGCTGGCTTTACAATAAGTCTTCCCTTGCGGCAGGTAGCTTAAAGCTTCTTTTTAAAAAGGCCCCTTGCCTTTCCAGTCTTTGGTTAGATAGGCCAAGCTCCAGGCGAATTTGTGCTGAGGAACCATGCCTCTGGAAGTCTAAGGTTCTCCTATAGGTGCTAACTAAATGCTTGTCCAGTAAAGCGAAAACTCTTTGAAACATAGCCTCCGGTCTATATGCTAGAGTAGGCAGTAGTTTGCCATGTATGACTTGAATTATGGGTTCAAGGGAAGAGCCCAACATTTTTTGAGAGTTTCAGGAACGCATGGAGTAGAGAGGCCACTTTTGATTTTATGACGGACATTTTAATTTGGAGTCCATGAAGATGCCACCGGCCTGGCTTCTTTATCTTTCTTCCCATTATCATTATGCTGGTTTTCTATAAGTTGATGATAAGCCCTTTGCGTTTGGTGTTATCATACAATTTGTCTAGAAGCTGTTGTAGCCCCACGTGGTTTCTGATATTAGAAAGGTATCATCTCCGTACAGTAGTCAGTTGACTGGTTTGCCAAATGGGTTGTTGTCTGTAAATGTGAGATGCCATCTCGGTGATCTGGCTTGCATGAGTCATTTGTCCAGGTGAAGGGATACCGAAATTCCCATCCTTCTGAGATGGGCTGCAATCACTGCCATCATTTTGTGAAGACTTGAGGAGTGGAAATGAGCCAAACAGAAGGGCCGCAAAACAATAGTGTTCAAATCCAACAGCAGGATTCAGATGTGAAAGTAGACATCCTGCTGATCTGCAGACATTATCCACTCTTCTGCTTCCAGGGGAAGCAGAACCAGAGCAAGGGACAGGATTTTGAACTTTTCCTATTTGAGGAACCAGTTTAAAACCCAGAGGCCTAGGACTGGATGAAGACCACCATTATTTTTGGGGATCAATAAGTATTGAGATTATTATCCTTGACCACTTTCCTCCTCTGGAACCAACTCCACTGTAAGGTTCAAACTTCCCGTTGAAGCACCTGCAGATGGCCTTGCAGGAGAGCATCTAGCAGTGAGGGATGGGATGTGGTGATTGTTTGAAGAGTAGGATATAATCATGCTCCATAATTTGCAAAACCCAAATGTCTAAAGTAGTGGTCCCCGTGCTTTACTTTACACATTGCCTCTTAATTTAAGCCTGACTGCTCTGTGCCAAGCTTCCAGAGGATGAGCACAGGTTAATTTAGTGTGTGCATCTGGCTAACCCTGAGTAGGATTGTGGTCCCTACTTGGACAGGGTACATATCGTGGTCCCTACTTGGACAGGGTGCATATCTCTGCCAACTAGAGGCCCAATTTCTAACAGCCAGCATGGGCTCTGTCAAAGCTTTAGCTAAAGGAAGTACGGGTTCTGCTGTGTGAGATGAGGCATGCATGACCACTCATGATATTAGACTTCCCCTTAATAACTGGTAATTATAGATCAAACTTGTGAGCTGCACTTTTTATCACAGTATGTTGAGGTCATCTCAGGTGGGGTGGCAGGGGGAGGGAATATCAGTGGAGGATAAGAGCTCTTATTCCAGGGAAGCGATCAGATTGCTTGCATTCTTTAAGGATCTCCACTGATCTACTGAGAATAGAATGTTTTCAGCAAAAGCCCATCCAGAAGGAGCAAATGGCACAGAAAAAAGGAAACTGACATCACCATGCCGACAAACGCACTTTATGACTCTAGTGACATCACAAGGGTCTGAATGTGGCGCTGAAGAGCAGCCAGCGCCCCATCTGTCATTAGAGATCAATTAAAAAGTTTCTGGATCTTCTTTAGGAATATTTAAAGCAAAAGTTATAAAATGTTGGAAACAATTACCCTGCTTTGAATGCATGTGTTCTCTATCATCCTTCTTTATTTTCTCAGCAGCTTTCTCTTGTCAAGTAAGCTCCGTCTTTTAGTATGGCAACATGAATCAACATAGCAATAATTCTTGTGTCACTTGAAGGATATGGATTCAGAAGAAAAGCATTTATATCCATGCCATCACTTATTTTCAGTACATGTTTTTTTTTTTGTTTTTTTTTTACAGAACTGAGACCAGGCTGGGACATCCATGGCTGGCACAGCTTACCTATACTTTTGTAGGATCTGCTAAACGGCCTATATCTCTAGACAAAAACTTTCCATACATACATTTTTATCTGATGCATATACGGCTAGTCCACTCGATTATGCAGTCATTTTAAAAGAATCATTCCATTTAAATCATCATTCGATTTACTCTTTTTTCAGTAAAAGCGTGTACAATTGATTTATGAACCAAAGGTGTGTTCAATTAAGTACATGAAAAAATATTGTTTAAAAATATGAATCCTCTGAAAAACAAACATGCAGGAAATATGGTATCAGATCCCTTGATTTGATAAGATTTGGTGCCCCAACGGTCTTTCTTGCAAATATGTACAACTCTATTTTAAAAGAGATTCAATTTATTCTATAGAATAAATGCCTCTATGTCTAGTAATTAAATGTTTTCAATCGCTAACTATCCTGTAAATAACATTAAGCCAAAGGATCATATCTGTTTTCACTCTTAAAATAAACCAAGCCCTCTTGAAAAGTCTTAGACCATCCAACTGATTGAACCGGACGATATTCACACTGACTAAAATAATACATGTTCACACTGATCCAGGAACAAACATAACGATGACCAAATTGATTAAAACAAAAGTTCTCGATAATTTTCAGCACCAGATAAGGAAGTTACTGTTCAATGAGGCATATGCCTCAAGATCACTCAGATGTAGTTTAACTGTGTTGATGACGGATGAATCTGCATAAGGTCCTGGCTTTATATCATGCAATGAAATACAGTATTTGAATTACTTACTTAGAATCCAAAATTTGATATGACACTTTCCCAAAGATTGGCATCAGGCAATGGATATGCAGTGACATTACCAGCATGAAGTAAAGAAAAGGTGGTTTCAGCTCTTGAACCACAAGAAATGTTAATGCCCATGCCCAAACCTCAAACTAGTAATTAAAGAAGTAATCCACGAAAAGGAATTAAATTACAGCACAAACAAAGGAATGAACATGGTGGACCAATATACACGTCACACCCGAACATATTTAGTGGATCCTCCTTGCTCTCTGCCAGGCCATGCTCGTGCCTGCTCACAGCTCGTTGAGTTGCTACGTCCCAGTCTTTTCTCTCTGTAGTTAGTGGTTGTTGCTGATCACTTGGCATCTCCAAGCTTATCGACCTGTGCCGCTCGCCCAGCCCCCTAGTTCTGGCTATGGTTGCAGCTACTGCTGGGGGACCAAGTGCTGTCCCCCACATCCTTCTCACGTGGGGAGCCAGTGGTCCAGCTGCAAGTGGGTGATCATTGGAGAAGCTGAAGCAACGACGGGGGGAGTTAAGGTTTTATTAGGACGCTTGGTGGCTTTTTTTTTTTCCTTTCCGACACTCCCCACCCAACCCCGTCCTAGAGTGAGTAGTACTGATCTCATTGGTAAGAAACCCTTAGAGGCTCCATCAAAAATGGGCCTAAGCTGTGGGTGGTGGTGGTGGTGGTGGTGGTGGCTGCGCAATGAAAGGGAGGTGTCAAGTCAACAACAAAATATTTTCACATAGACTGTCCCTCATTTTACTTGGTGCTACAGACTACTTTACTTATCTCAGCAAGTCACAGCACACGTTTCTTGTCATTTCGGGTTTTGGAACCAGTACTACTGATCAAATTAGCTACAATTTTTCACCTTTTCACAAGTCAGACTCAAAATTGCAGCAATTAAACTATCATCAAGGAAACAGACTAGAACAATCTGAGGACCAGAGCACGGTCAACAGTTCTAAATTCAGATAAGCATCCAGCACTCAGTCTGATGGAGTGTGTGATTGGCTTAAAGACGTAACACACTTTACACAAGAGGTATCTAAAAGCAAACAAAAACAATTACATCATGTTGTTAAGCAGTTCACCCTCAGGCACTTGATTTACCTATAAAAAGCCCGGTTGCTCTGCCTTCTATTGTTGTAGGAGAGAAAGTATAAAATATTATGTGCAACTGCCCAAATAAAGTTTCCTGTGGGTCGCAAGTCTCTGAAACTATCCAACCCAGACTTTGATAATGAACTCATTTATGTCAGTAAATAAGTTTTGGACCAATGTTTAAATTCTGCCAGCGTAGCCACTCAGTCACAGGAAACTCATCAGACGACCCTGACCTACTCAATGAGCTGGATTCACTAACAACTCTCACCATGGACAGCTCCCAATCCAACTACTATAGCAACAATTGGCACCATCTTCAGAAACGGGGCCTGTAGCTTTCCAGGCGCCATCTAACCTGGATATTTCCATTCAAACGGATTAACCATTTGACAAAGAAGTCCCACCTACTTACCCGCTTCTCATAACGATGAATGCCGTAGCCAGTACATTGTGTAAAATATCAGACAGATTAATCAATCAAAATTTATGGACAGACAGTAATATTAAAAGAAATTGCAGCAAACACTTTAATAGGCAATAGTATAGGAAATATTAATCAAGGTCACACTCACTAGTCCTAAAACTGTGACAAATTATTTGCATTGATGATGTAGAATTGTTACTGCTCAAACTCGAGGATCTAACTGAGAGTGACAGAAATTCATCTACTGCTGAGTAAACCACCATCCTCAACAGCATGCAAAAATCAACTTCCAACAACAAATCAGAATGTCACAAAATGCAAACATGAGGGAAGTGGAGGAAAACTTAAGGCTTAGATCGTATGCTGTACATCGGAGACACACTTACATAATTTTCAACCTCACATCAGTAAGGGATGCTTACAAAACTGCCTGTATTCAGAAAATAGAGGCCAACATGAGTAGTTGAGAAAAACAGTTCTCAGGTTAGCGAGCAGGGAACTATTTGATTTTGTATATCAACCCAAACATAAAAGCATGCAAAACAATCCCCAAAAAATAATCCTACTTCTCCGTAGAACAGTCTACTCTTGGAATCCAGCATATCACAAAACATTTCTAAGGGTTCCCGAACTGATCCACTTCTTCAGCAGTTTATAGGTTTCAAATCTAATGATGGTGATGATAAAGCACCCTTAGGGATAGGTAAAAGTAAGCTAGGACTCACCATCAGAGTAATACAGAAACTATAAAGATTAACAGCATATAGACCAGTGAGCGGAAACAAGATTCAGAGTCCGCCGAAGGGGACAGAGACATACTTATAAAAAAAACAAAAGAACTGAGAGTATCACAGAAGTAGTCAACATTCTAAGACACCTCTTCCCAGAACCTGCCAGTACTTATTCAAGAGGAAATAATTTAAGCAATTTTAATTCCGGTACTGTCACCATTACTCAGCACCATCGTATGAATAACATAGATCTTGGTCAAAGGCAAGGTGTTTATTGAAATACAAAAGTCTTCTAACTTTGAATCTGGTAGCATAGATGATGCCTGGACAACAAACCCCTTATTACTTGACTTTTTTCCACCCTACATCTTAGAAGGGCCATTTGATATCATAAGTCGAAACAATATTCTTAAATTCTACATAATTCTACATAATTTTAAAGATCTTAAATACATATGCTCAAGTGATCTACTAAGCATTCACTTTATGATTTAAAATCAATCCCAGGAAAAGTTTACCCGAAGAAGTTGTGCAACAGAAGACCTGTATTTAAAGATTCTAAGTAAAATTATTACTTTATCAGACTGGGAGATAACTTTAAAACCTGATGGAACCATGAAAAAAACCCATTTTATAAAACATGTTCAGAAACTAGCTCTGACCGAAAAAAAAGAAACTCGGCTCCGACCCATATGCCGGCTTCCAAGTGTCCAGATACTCCAAAATCTAATGAAGTTGATAACTTAATGGTCACTTTTTCAAATAATCACCAATGTGGAGGACTAGTAAATCCACCAGTTTGTCTGTTAAAAGCACCACCCCTGTCTCTTGCTAAAAGTAAAGGGGGGCCAGTCAATCACTCAGTCTGCTTGAATGTGTGCTCTTGGAACATCACAAGCCTGGACCGGCATTTAAAGTAGAGTGCTGGAGATTTATGTTCTATTTTTTAATCATGACATAATTTGCCTACAAGTAATGTGGAAAACCTCGGAATTATTGTACAAAATTAAATGTATCTGAATGTTCCAGCCATAAAAGATCAAGAAGAAAGGCAAAGCGGCAGCCTATCTATATTATTAAAATCGGATATGAAGATGAGAAGCTACAGTACCATTTCTAGACCTACAAATGTAATTGCAGTACAAGATAAGGTTAATGCCAATTTTCAGATACATTTAATCAGTGTTTATATTGCACTAACACTAGTAAATGATAGGAAAGAACTTACTGCAATATATTGCCAAATAGCAATCTTAATAGATGTAACAAAAAACGAACATTCCATTAACCGATGATTTTCATAATGTCTTATTACAATCTGCAGTAGATGAAGAACAGGAAGATTCCGCTTAACAGATCATTGGAGTGCCTCAAGCAATATTTTTTTTAAACAAATGAGAATTAGATAGGGGGACTAATCATCTCCATTCTATGATTTAGGCCTTAGACACTTGAATGAGGGATATGTGAAAGATCAACTGGCACAAGCAACCTTAAGGGTGAGGGGGCAAAAATCTATTATCGATTACATCTTCATTCATCTAACTGACTTCAGCACAGTACAGGAGTATCAAATTATTACCAGATCAGAAAGCGACCATAACCCGCTATAGGCAAAAAAAACACATAACAAGCATTTGCAATGCACTGGGTCTCGCGTTTGCTTGACTTAGAGCTATAACTGTTGTAAATTTCTAACTGGACTTTTCTTGCCACATAAACTGAAACTGAAAAGTAAAACAGTTGACATAAACCAGCCGATTCAAAGAGCCACAGCCGCCATGAGCACGAAGGAGAGAAACAAAAGGAAATAGAACTTTGTTGGCACTCAAACGTATCAGCAAATGTGCAATTATCCATGTAACAGGGTCGATGGCCAAGGCGGTAAAAAAACTGCCCCAAGGAGGGACAAATGTAAAGCATTTACCAACGATAACAAACGATTTCTGAAAGGCAAGCCCATGAACGAGTGATAGTGATGGGCGTGCGGTGGTTGTGGTTAAAAACCCACAGATAGATTACAACATGCCAGAGTGATTGCGCACTTGACTTAAAAACTGACATGTTCGTACTGGACAATGGAGGGCCATGTGGAGAGCAGACGCAGTCTAGTCTCTCCACGGGTGCTTTCAGGAGAGGAAGTGGCTTTAGGAGGCAGGATTGGGCTAAGGGTCATGGGGCTAGGATTAGGGGAATGGGTTTAAATAGGTTTGAGGTGGGCGGGACCAGCCTCTTCTGCGCCAGCCCATCGTGGGGTCAGAAAATTGACCAATAACGTGCCCTACATGCGGAAGGGTTTCTGAATGGGGGTGCTGGAATGATTGTGTGGGTCTAGGTGAACGCCAGTTAGGGCAGGTTACTGATGGTGATTGTGTGGCAGTAGATGGGGTAGGGTGGAGAGTCAGATGGGGGCCTGCCCACCCTTCCAGGGGGGAGAAAAAGCAGGTGAAGGATGATAACGTGAGGGATGCCCAAAGCAGGAAGGGGATGAAAGGAAAAGGGGGATGTGTGGGTGAATTAAAGTGGAAGATGGGTGAATGGATGCAAAGTGAGGGAATGAGTGAAAAGGAGGACTGGGGAGAAGTTTCAAAGGGTGGAGTTTTAAAGTTAGTTTTAAGTTGAGTATATACTATGTTATATATAAGATGCAATCCTGTCCTAAATAAATGGACTTTTACACTACGTAAACACGATGTCACTGACTTTCTCCCGATAAGCAACACTGACTATTCCACAGTAAGAGAGAAAAAGATTGGGTGAAATTTTGCCTTGAAAAGCCAGTAACCGTATATACGGGGTACACTGCAATGAAGGATTTAAAGTCAGTGCCAGTTAGTCTGGTTTTAAATATACCATCGTCTGCAAAATGTCCGTCCAAATTATTTGGTTTTGTGGCTAAAACAAATACAAAAATAACAGCGTTCACAAACCTTGAACCTGGTTTCACGTAAAAAAAAAAATCATCAAATTAAAAAAAGAGAGAGAAATTAGCACAGTTTTTAGGATAGATATCACTCAGGCAAACTTCAGGACTGTCAGACATTTTAAAAATTGTTTGACAAAGAAAATGTAAATGATCGAAAAAGGCTATTGAGAGCAGATCCAGAGTGTTATTCTTACAAACAAATGCAAACATTCTGGTGCCTTGTGGGTACGGAAACCAGTTCCTATAAAACCGGGAAGAGTAGCACTTTCTATTTTGATCCTGAAAAGAATATCTGGACATCCTGTATAGAGGAACACAAAACAAACCCCATAACCTAGATATAAAAAAGGAGATGTCTGGTTACATTGTTCTAAAATCAAAAACAGAAAGACTTATTAAAATCTCCAACAACTCACTTGGACTGGGGCGGAATGGTTTACCAATTGCAGTTATGAAACTCAGTTCATCACTCATATAGAAATGACTATAATAATTAATACAGTGATTTATTCAGGCTGCGTATTACCATATTGAAAGGATTCAATCATTCAGCCAATTTACAAAAGACAGTTAAGAGACTCCCCACAAAGCTAGTGGTTGATCATAGTGCTGGATGCCAAAGGAAAGATCTTTGCTAAGCTTGATAAATCTAAGAGAATAATGTTTAATCAGTTGGGCTTTGCTGAAAATTTTCTAACATAGGCCATATAGTGGCACTCTCCATCTTAGCCCAGAAAACATTATTGAACAAATCAAATAAACTCTTTGCATTCTTTATCGATTTCTCACCAGCGTTCGATAAAGTAAACAGATCGAAGCTATGGGCTAAGCTCCCCTAGTGGAGATTGATCAACTAGTTTTCAATATTTTAATTGACCTTCACAGCGACACCGAGAGAAGGATGAAACTATAGGATGGCAGATTGCTGCTGCCAAAAATTAAAATCTTTAACAGATTAAAGGTCGCCCCATTACTATTCAATTTATATATTTCGAACCCTTCAGTTATCTTACAACAGTATAGGGGAGATTCACCTAAATTGCTAACACCAACGTTGTGTACTTGGCATATACAGATGACCTGGTCATCATTTCCACCTCACAGATCAGACTACAATTACAGTTGTACATGGGCCAAGATTTTAATACTGATAATTTGAAGGCTAATATCACAAAACAAAAGTTCTGTCATTTGGTTGCTGAAATGCTAAATATATCTAGTCTCTGAATCCTGACAAAATTGAATATGTGACAAACTGCACATACTTGCAAGGGAAGTACTGGCCTTATAGCAGTAGGGTTCATTTGTTGGAAAATGTATGTACTCTTTAGCTTTTTCCAGTAAATATGACCACCAATATTTTTGCTGTAGCATTGATATTGTAGCCGTGACAGTATAAGCAGAGGCTAACTCTTCATGAGCTGCTCCACCTCCTTCATTAGGAATATGTATAGACCTGACCCAGGGTATGAAACCCCTGTGAAAATTGTCTTTGGAAAAGCTATATGAATAATTTAGAAGGAAAGCAGCCAGAATGTGTTCCCTCTACGAGTGTTTTCTGTGTTGCACCTTAATATCTGCATCAACCTCTGGAAACCTTGCAGGTTCACACCACTGTGCTGCTTAGCGCTCTTTAGCATGAATTCCTTCACTTCTATTGACCATTGTATGTTTTATGTGGAATAAAGGTAGGCAAGTCCTTTAATGAATCGTATGGGTAATCCGACACGTCGGATACCCTACACCCCCATTGTGGCACTTATAAGAAAATTACAAAGAAATACTGAAAAGTGTGGAGGAGAACCAAAAAGCAAAATGCAGAGTAATATAATTGGCATAAGTTATAAAGTAACAAAGCACCAACACCCACAGTGTGCAAGAAACATAGTGACATGATGCAAGAAATGAATATAACTAAAACAGAAAACTGATGCTCATTGGGGGAGACCTTAACCTGACTGTTTATGAGAAGTTAGAGTAACGATGTCTGAAGAGAGACCAAGAGCCGACACACGCCTAGTCACTGACACTGGTGTGTTCAAACTAGGGCCCTGAAACGTAGTATCCTTAGTACTAGAAATATGTCTGTAGATTGGGGAGGATGGGTGGGTCAGTAAGGAATCTGAAGAGAGGTATTGTCTCTACCAGATAATACATTACCGAAAGTAAGTAACTTGTTCATCTGATAGAGACATTTAGCCACGGATTCCTTACCTTCAAATAGATACCCAAGCAATACCGTCCCCGGCAATGGGCTACAAACAAATTTTCTAAACTAGGACGACCTGCAGGACCAAACAGTGAAATGCCCATCCCTGCGGATCTGACTATCCAGGCAGTAGTATTTGGTAAATGTGTGCAGGGATGCCCGTATTGCTGCCTGGCAGATGCCTTTGGGTAGCATGTTGGATTTTCTGGAAATCATTGGACATGGATACATTTACGATCCGCATGGGTCCAGTTCAGCATGTCTAGGTTATTTTATAGATCATCAGATTTTTGGAAGAAATCAGAAGAAGGATATAGTGGAGACATTTACGGCCTTGGGACCTCAGACTACCTACTGGGTTTTATCTTTTGCCATATTAGTGTGTGCCCAGAAGTAGGTGAGTGGCCTAGTGGTCACTGAGCACCAAAACGTGCAACAGCATGGCATTGGTTTAGCAGTCCTGACATGGATTTTAGACGACTGCTGATGAAATCCCCACGCAAGATAGGAATGTAACACACTTAGGGGGTCATTCTGACCTTGGCGGGCGGCGGACACCACCCGCCAAAGTCCCGCCGTCAGAATACCGCTGCGCGGTCAGAAGACCGCCGTGGTAATTCTGAGTTTCCCGCTGGGCTGGCGGGCGACCGCCAGAAGGCCGCCCGCCAGCCCAACGGGAAACCCCCTTCCATGAGGATGCCGGCTCCGAATGGAGCCGGCGGAGTGGAAGGGGTGCGACAGGTGCAGTTGCACCCGTCGCGATTTTCAGTGTCTGCTTGGCAGACACTGAAAATCTTGGTGGGGCCCTGTTAGGGGGCCCCTGCAGTGCCCATGCCAGCGGCATGGGCACTGCAGGGGCCCCGCGACACCCGTTACCACCAGCCAGGTTCTGGCGGTCCAAACCGCCAGAGCCAGGCTGGCGGTAAGGGGGTCGGAATCCCCATGGCGGCGCTGCCTGCAGCGCCTCCATGGAGGATTCCCCAGGGCAGCGGGAAACCGGCGGAACACCGCCGGTTTTCCGTTTCTGACCGCGGCGGTACCGCCGCGGTCAGAATGCCCATGGATGCACCGCCAGCCTGTTGGCGGTGCATCCGCGGTCGTTTGCCTGGCGGTAGTCTACCGCCAGGGTCAGAATGACCCCCTTAATGTCATGAATAGCCTACTACTACAGCATTTCTGATCCTAACTCTTGGTCTTTGAATAGAGCTATGTATTATGAAAGAAATGAAAGTGACAATTTATGAACATCGAGTTTTATTAGGGGTGTCTGCCCATACATGTACTGCATCAGCGTATTCTATTTATAGAGGTGGAAAGTAGGATTACCAGGGGAGCTTGTGTATGGCCCCAACAAGGAATATGAATTTGTGACCTATAGGATTCTGTGTTTATTATGTTTTGTTGAATATTTCATTTGTTTTTTTAATCATTTTGCTTGGTCTTGCAGTGAGAGTGTCATAGTATACTTTATGGAATGACGTGCGAGTATGAAAGGTATGGATATGGTAGAGTGATAGCGGTCTGTTTTTTATGTGATAGGGAGCTGGATATTTTGGTCCTGATTACTGCACGAGTACATCTTATCATTTGTTATATACTAAAAAATGTTATTTAAAAAAAAAAATAAATGGTTTGAAGTATTATAATAAGTTTAAACAAAAACGTATTTGATAAATATAAATTTTTCGTTTATGGCTGCCTGTCTACATAATATATTAATTGGATTCTATCTTTAGAACCATACTTTGGAAGCGGGGTTTTCTTTTCCTTTAGTTTAGTTTTGTCCCTGTCCCACTCCATTATCATTCCCCATCAGGGAACCCTTCTTGTAGTGTTTTGCTGCCTTGCAGATGTCCAGAACTGGAACGCCACATGCTAATGTAGTGATTGCAGCTTTGGCTCTGGGGGAATTAGCCTGCAAACCCATGGTGGGTTGCTTCTTGGCTAATGCATAGCAGATTCTGATGCAGAGAATGACCCATCGGGAGATAGCTCACTTCTACAGCGCCTGACCTTTATTAGCCCCAACAGAGCCCACAAAGTCTTGGTCGTCCACCTGGAACTCTTTTGTGCAGTCAAAGTAGAACAACATTCTTTTTTGGGTCCAGATGGGGGAGTCACTCCTGTTCTTTGGAGGGATGTGCAAGATTGTACAAAGTAGGCAAGGTGACAGATTGGACCACATGAAATGGTGTCACCACTCTTGAAAGGAAAGAGGACCTAATGCCAAGCACCAGTTTGTCTGGAAAAACATACAAGCAGTCTGCATTATTCACGGTACACACTTCAATTTAAGATCTCTGGCAAAGAGCCTCCTTGTGGGGCCCGTCAGACATTGCAGCACCAGCCTGACGAGGAGCTAGCCCTATGATGAAGAGTGACATCCATTGGATGTGTGAGGGCTCTTGCTTCTAATTTTAGAAGTGTCCCTAGGACCTGTGTTCTTTTCTTTTCCTTTTTTTAGGAACAGTGTACCTTATTGATTTATGTAACAGTTAGGGAGGCTGTACACTGGACCTTGGTAATCTCCCCATCCTCCTCATGTTTGACTGACCTCCTCGACACACCAGGAAGTAAACCTAAAAAAAACAATTCAACAAAATGTCAGAAAAAAATTGTCATAAAATGACAGAGAAGCTTTTCTCCAAATCATCGCTAACCGGCATGGAAAGAAAAGAACGGACGTCAGCACAGAAAGAAGAGAATTGAGGTCAGTGCGCCAAGGTGATGCCTATATAGGTGACGGAGACGTGACTTTCGGTACGGACACCGCCAAGAGCTGATCAATGCCTCCTACCAGCACGCAGTGGTACTGCTCACCCAAAAACCTTCTGGATCCAGTCTGACGCCTGGAAAATTCAAAGGTAAGGAATCTGCAGTTGGATGTCTCTATCAGTCAGACAGACACACTAGAAAGATGATCATCAATACTACAGGTCTGTACTTTCCAGAAAATTCTAGGGTTGTCAAGCCAGAGGTGGATTTGTGGGAGACATGCAAAGCAGTGACTACAGGCCAACTAGCTGTAGATCTGGTTGGTAAGAGGAGAGATGTGGAAAGCAGGAAACTAGAGGAGTGGCTATTGGAATGGGAGAGGGACTATGTTGCCTCCCGCTCCAGAAAGTTGGCCCATAGAATTGAAGAGGTGAGACAAGAACATAAGGCCCTCGTGCAACAAGAAGCCAGAGCTCATTTCCGAGCGACGAAGGTAGACTATATGAGGTGGGCAATAACACAGGAAAATTCCTAGCCTTGCTAACTAAAAAAGGGGGAAGGGCAGAGGTGGATATGGGAAATCAGAACGGGTATGTCAGAGATGAAGGAGACTCCCACCGAGATCATGCAGGCATTTGCCACCTATCTGAAAGTACTTTTTGGGGTCCGCTTTTAAGATAGAAGGTAGGACCTGGACATGTTTGTCTGAGATATCCTGACCCCTAGACTTAAGACTGAACAAAGACTATCAATGAAAGCAAAGACTACTGAGGGGGAGACTGCTGAGGCCATAACCCAACTGCATAGTGGCAAAACACCAGGCCCAATAGGTTTCCACCTGAATTCTTTAAATGTGTGAAATCCAGAACAATAGGGCAGCTGCATACATTTTTCTTTGAGGCCTGTAAGATGGTCCGGCTTTCAAAAGATCTTAGGACGACGTTGATTGGCTTAATACATAAGGCAGGAAGAGTGCCTGATGACTGTGCCTCTTACAGGATGATTTCATTGCTAAACATGGAAATCAAGCAGTGCTGATGAACTGCCTGGTACAGGTGGTGGATTCTGTAGTGGCCCCGGATAAAACTGGTTTTATGCCCTAAAGAGCTACAAGGCATAATCTGAGGCAGCTGGTTGGATGCTTGGCTTGATGCAACAGAATGGGCAAGCCGGCGGCCCTATTGGCCTTAGATGCAGAGAATGCATTCTATTCTCTGGAATGGCCGTAAACGCTTGGAAAGGTGTCTTTTGGCCTAAACTCTGTCTTGGGTTGGGCTGCTGTGTAAGGATCCTGTGGCCAGGATCAGAGCTTTGGGTGTTCAAAGAAATTTGGGCTGTCCAGAAGCACTAGGCATGGGTGCTTGCTGCCCCCCCAACCCCATCCCCCCAGTGGTACTTGAACCCCTGGCGGCCTGGATCCACATGGATACATTGATCTGCAGCCTCCAATGGGACCTAGGATGGGAGGGTATCTTACTCTATGCAGCTGAAATACTACTATATCTGGCAGACCGACAGCATTCTATAATAATAATCTTGTGCATTCTGGACATTTCCCAATCTTATGCTGGGATCCAGATCAATTGGCACACATTGGTGGCATTCCTGCTGGTGGAATCCACTCCAAGTTGGAAATGGCAAAACACCCTCAGGTGGGAGACTCTGAGTTTCCTCTACCCAGCCATTTATATAACAATAGACCAAGATTTATTTTTCCAACAAAATCTGATGAGGATCCTGGAGGCATATAGGAGCAATGTGGAGCAGTAGAGGAGATTCACGCTCTCTCTACTGGGAGAAGCAGCTCTCGACAAAATTATCCCCCTTCAAAGTCCCACATACATTTTTCTAGGCTGTAGATGGGATCACGCTGGTGCTGTGCTGAGGTGGGGTGTGGCCGCCCAGAATTGCCCTTTCAGTCTTGACCCGACTCCACGGCGATGGGGGATTCTCTGTCAGAATTAGGCCACACAGCTGATCGTGATCAATGATTGGGCCTTTTGGATGCAACAAAAACCCTTCCCGCTGGCCGATAGGGAAACAATGGAGCTGTTACGCTATGTCCAGAGATTATAAGGAGGAAGGGGGCTGGCCCCCCTGAAGACAGCGGCAGTTGTTAACGCATGAGCAACACTGGCTATGGGATGGCAGGATAAACTGGCACTGGACACTCCTCGCTGGGACTTGGACCTCTTGAGCAACCTGCGGAGGGCTATAAAAAAGTGGTACCTGCTAGGAATCTCAAAATAAGAATAGGTCTAGAAAGACGGAGGCATGATCCCATTGGCTGATGTCCAGACAAAATACAAATTGGCAGGAAGAAAATTCATGAGATATCAGCAACTGAGATATATCCTGGGGAGATGTGCAGCCCTCAACTGGCAGAGGAATCCTCGCTGGAATATAGAGCGCAGGGTGCTCCCCTGATGAGCGAAGTGGTATCCCAGATTTACTCTCCTTCATAATAGCCTCCCACCACTTGATATGGTATGAGAGACTGGGCAGACTTGAAGACGATGACTAGGGGGTGTCGTGCCAATACCCGGGGGAGGTGGCTATCAGAGCAGGATTTCAGTGAATTCAACTGAAACTTTTTCACACGGTATACTATACAAGGACCCAGGTATTCCAGATGAGGAGGTGGCTGACGACCTCTGTCCGATGACGGGGTCCCTAATTCATACAATGCGGGAGTGCCTGTGGGACCCAGAATCCTGAGAAAGTATTGGCAATTGATTAGTGGATGTGTTTCATTTTAGAGTGATGCTCACTAAACAACTAATCTCCCTAGGAATATTAGGGCTGGGGTGTTGGGAGAACAATCCCTAGATTGCTATGCCTTGCTCTTCAGCAATGTGGCTCTAACAGTGGCGCAGAAAGATCTGATTAAACACTGTGTGGGGGGGGGGGGTGGGGAGGTCGTTGCTGACCCAGATGGAATGGGAAAGAAGATAAGGACTGGTATATAGGGGCAACAGTTGATGTATCCAGTAAATGGCTGTTCACATAAATTTGACAAAATATGGGGTCTATGGATGGCAGCAGGCAATGCAACATAAGGGTATGTGAGAGGATGAATGAAGAAAGACAAAGGTGCGTGAGAGGCTTAAAAAAGGATGGTCACAATTGCTGGGGAAACATTATGTACTGTTCCACAGCAGGCCTAGGGCTAACACAGGGGAATGGTCATTTGAGAATGCATGCTCAAATACATGCCGCTTACTGTTGAAAGGGGTTTGTTCTTTTGTTAATCCATGTATGAAAATGAATAAAAATATTTTTGAAAATAGATCAGCATTCTGACAAGCAAGGAGGAGGTCATGAAGAACAAGTTCTGTACCTTCCGTAACAGTCTTTCTGGAGGATACCCAATCGGATTACAGATCCCTCACTTGTGAATACCTTCAGGCACCAAACCGGATCCAGAGATTTTTCTTCAGAATTCCCTTATGTCAGTAGGTGACATTATGCATCTCTCCGTCCGATCAGTCCTGCCTTGGATAGGAAGTCAGGCCCCCTACATAGACACCATCTCAATGCGCTGACATCAGTTTCTTTCTCATATATATCTGCGCCGTCAGACTTAGAGGCTTAATAATCAGATTGTGCCAGTGTGCAGAACTCTAAGATTGAATCTTATTAGTTTGTCTAAATAAGTCCATTCCACAGAACGGGGAGGACGGTGGGCCTGTGAGGAATCAGCAGTCAGTCTATACACCAAAAACACTGTTTGCTTAAGGCAAGTAACTTGTTCTTCTGATGTATACTTCTAACTACAGATTCCTCAATGTGTGAAATGATACCAAAGCAGTACCTCCCAAAGTGGTACGTCTATGGGATGTCTCAGGCCAGGAAATCTTGCAGGACAGATCGGGCAAAATGCCTCTCCTGCCGTGCCCAGCCTATCCAGGTAGTAGTGTAGCTCGCATTGCAGCTTGACGGATATGCAAGACTGGCACACTACACACTGGCACAATGCGGTGATAGTAGCCTTTTCTCTGGCAGAATGAATGTGTGGGCCTTCCAGAGGCTGTACCTTGGCCAACCCATAGTAATTGTGATACACAGGACACTCCATCTAAAGATGTCACACTTCTGCACAGCTTTATCCTTCTTTGCCTCTGATAACTCCACACATAGCTGTCCACTCAGTGGCCCTTGGTATGATCAATTTAAAAGCTCAGAGCTCTGTTTGGGTCTAGGCAAACAAGTCTCTTTAGAAAGATGAGGCACAACGAAGAAAGCTGGCAGAGTAATGGACAGTCCAATGGAAGAAATGCCAGTTCAGTCCTGAGCACTAGCTTGTCCGGAAAGAAGATGGTGAATGGTTGCTGGACAGAGTGCTTGTAGTTCACTTACGAGACAAGCTGACATTACTGCTCTCTTGTCTTTTGGGTTTGCAATCTTAGAGGGCAGCTATGCACTAGCTCAAATGGGGCGCATGAGAAAACTGAAAACAAGATTGAGGTCTCATTGAGGCATCACAAATAGTTCTAGCAGGAACATATGGATCAGCCCTTTGAGAAAACATGTCACAGCTGGTGATTTGAATAAAGAGTACTGATCGGGCAAACATAAAAAGGCTATAAAAGCTGATAAATACCCTTTAACTATTGCCACATCAAGACTGTGCTAAGCGAAGGATAAACAAAAGAGAAATATGTCAGACAGCTGTCTGTAAAGGTTGGATATTTTGGGAAGAACACCAGGCAACAAATTTCTCTCAGTATCCAGCATAATTTGTTTTAGTCTTGTTCTCAAGAAAGCAATGCAGGATGTCAAGAAGCTCCTGACCCGCTGACATTGAGACCCATGTCAAGGTTTGAAACGTTGAGATCATAGAATGTCCTGGATTCGTGGCTGCTGAGTGAAGGAATGGAAGAGCACCATATCCATGAAGGCTCTAATGAAGGGAAGACTCTAAAGAAGACAGATGTGACTTTGGCACGTTGACGGAAAATCCCAGCAACCTCAACAGGTTGGGTGTCGTTTGGAGCTGGTCCACTACTGACTGAAGCAAACTTGATTTTGGCAACCAGTTGTTGAGGTATGGGAAGACTGGTACTCTCAAATTGCAAAGGTGAGCAGCTACCACTACCACTATTTTCATGAACACATGTGGTGCACACTGGTAAGGATGAAGTGGAGCAATGAAAACAAAGTGATTGTGGCCTACCTGAAACTGCAGATTATGCCCGTGGGACTACAGGACAGGGATAAGGAAATAGGCGTCCTTGCAGATTCAGTGCCACCATTCAGTCTCCTGGATCCATGGCAGACAGAGCTTGGACCAGGGTGAGCATCTTGAACTTGCCCTTCTTGAGGAGAAAGGTCAGAGGGCGAGAATAGGGTAGAGGCCTCCATCCTTCATCGGCACAAGAAAGTAACAGGATTAACAACCAGTCCTAACTTCTGCTGTTGGAATCGGCTCCCTTGCCCTAAAGGGGCTGAACCTTCCCTCTCAAAATGGACAAGTGGTCTTCTGGAAGGTTGGAACTGAAGGAGGCATTTCTGGAGGGATGGAGAAGAACGTGAGGGCATATCTATTTTTGACTATGTGGAGCACCCACAGGTCTGATACAATGCGCTGCCACCTGTGGAGGTAAAAGTTGAGCTGACCTACTGGGTGACTGTGCATTGCAGAGGCCAAATTAAAGTGGATTTACGCCAGCTGTATTTTTCTTGGGGGGGTGGGGGTGAGGGGGGAGGGTATGGGGGAAGGGCTGTGATTTAGAAGTTTGTTGCCCCTGGGGCCTGGATGCTAACGGCCAGTATAAGACTTCTGCTTCAAAAGCCTTGGAGGCGTGCTGTTAGAGAGGCAAGATCTAGCATGGCCTCTGGTGGAATCTTCTTCTGAAGCCTTGAAAAAGGTCAAATTATTGTGGAAACTGCCACACAGGCAGTGACGGTCCAAGGGAATGTGCTATGGCCTTGCTCTCTGGAGCATGCCAAGGCTGAGTCTGCCTGGTTTCTGAAGAGGCTTGTGCCATCAAATGGCATGTCCATCAGGGATTGTTGCACATCAGTTGAGAACCCTGAGGAGTGAAAGAGTGGTGCTGAAGCACCACACTGGACCCCCATTGCCCTATCCAAACAGTCGGTAGTGTCCAGACACGAGCTAATCACATATTTTGCTGCATATTCCCCATACTCTATGACCTGGTGGAAGTTAGTTCTGAGGTCCTCCGGGACTGCTGGCAAAATGTCTACCACCATGTCCTACAATAGCGACCCAGGAGGCAATGGGAGTTGCTCAAGCGTAAGAGAAGATTAGCAGAGGAGAATGTACAGTTTGAGAATGTCTTCCTGCTTCTACTTGTGAGGTGGTCAGAAATGTGTTTGGTTTAAGCCTGCTAGTAGAGGCCTGGACTACTACACTGTCCAGTGTGGGATGTTGCAGGAGAACAGCGTCTCCAGGTACAGTTCTGTGTGTCTTCACCATCTGCCGACTAACTGGGTGGCAAGATCCTGGCTTTGCTCAGGTGCCAGCAGTTTTTCAGTGACAGCCCCACTAAAAAGTAAAGAAAAAGTCCTGTGGGATCTGCTCTGGCTGTAGGACTTTGTGAAAAGATTTGGATTAACCTCAATGGTAGGTAGGTAGTTACCGGTCGAGGACCTCTGCTGCCCTTCTGATGACCATTGTGAAGGACTTTTCTGTGGCCATGCCAGACGTGGGAGTGTAGACCAGTGTCTAGGAAGGAATAAGGTCCACAGGTATTTTGTAGGTACAAAAATAGGTTTTCATTGTCGAAAATCTGTGAACTATCATTATCATTTGGGCCAGGCAAATTGTAAAGTAGTGGAAGCCTCCCCTAATCCAAATTGCTAGCAACCGAGACGGGTGCAACTTTGGTGGACGCCATGACCAAGAATTCACTTTTGAGTCTGAAAAAGACTATTGGCTCCTCCTCGGTCAGTGATGTTGGTACTGGTGTTTGGGGTTGTGCCGTCGATCAAGGTGTCGTATAGAGCCAAGGAGTAGGCTTAAGCCCAAGAGCTGAGGCTGACCCCAAAGTGAAATCAAAAGGCACAGTCTGCATCGGGACAGATTTGCCAGCAGTAGACTGACTGGAGGTCCCCTTGGATCCTTCGGGCCAGAGGGTGCTTCAGACTGATCCAATAGAGCACCAACAATTTGCAGCATGGGTGCTTTGAAGGCCTCAAACTGCTGTGGCGTCACCAATGGACCCAGGAACTCAGGTGGAATCCAAGCCAAAGCCGGGATCCATTGCAAGGCTCAGACACTGAGATGGCAATTTAGAAGTACTCTGGGCGCCTGAATCTTTGTAGCAGGATGAGGGGAGCCATACTTTTATTTCTTAAGATTCTCAGATTTACCCGATAACTTCAATCAGGAAGAAAAGAAATTGAGGGATATGCCTCAGGAACAAAACAAGAACACGTCCTTGCTCCCGACGTGGAGCGGGACTGGTCCTTTAGGTGTTGTTCTGCAAGGTAGAGCTTGGCACGGACATTTGCTTGCAGCAGTCCTTGCAGGAACTGAATCCTGTCATCTTAGGATGAGGACATGTCTCTTGCACTCTGGAAAATAAAGTCTGTCTGGCCTGACGGAATTCGAGAAAGCAAACTAACAGCTGTCAGCACATGGACTATGTTGGGGTTTCAAAAGTCACATCTGGAGTTGGATGGATCTGATGCAGAGCAACACCTAGCACCTAGCGAATTGCGAGGAAACAGCTCAGAAAAAAATTCTCCAGATCAAGTCTGATGCCTGGGGTATTCACAAAGAGAGGAATCTGAAATTACAAGCATCCATCAGAATATCAGATATTTGTGCAGTTAAATCACCTAATGTTTTATTGTGAGCGCATAGCACCTTGAAGTCACCATCTTCAAAGGGTCTCTACACTATGCGAGGTGCAGAATATTTTTGGTATTAACCAGAGGATGAGCAGTGTTCTTGTAAAAAATATCCTATACTCATGTATAGGTGAATGTATACAGTTTGCGGTATAGCCTTTTCAAAATGTAGGATCATACTCAAAATTGGTATCATTAAAATTATGTGTAGACACTCACTGCACCCAGAACAAGTGTAATTTATGCACATTAGGACTACTTGCTTGGGTAGCCGTCTCGAGTGTAGGTTTAGGTGACAAGAATAAGCCGGTTGCCCTGTCCCAGAGAACGCTCCTTCAGAATGGTCGTCTACACAGCCCTGCCAAGTTTCACAGTAAATCGCATCTCAACAGTGAAGTACAAATGGGATTTGTGTACTAAAGCTGTCCTGCTTTGTAAACTAAATAAACTCAGCCTGAAGTTATTGCAACAACCCCAACTGCAAGGTTTTTCTTGTTGTAATAATCTTGAAGATATTTAAATCTTTCAAATTTCTGCTTACAATTCGCATAAAATAGCCTGATCCGTGTCCATCCAATTTCTTTATGAAACGGTGGTAGTCATTAAGTCATATAGGGGCTAAACTCTTGTCTTGTATAAACACGCTCAGTAAGTAATACCAATGAATGGGTAGATAAATCTGAACTTAAGAGGTCTATCCTAACTAAATATTCTGCTGAAAATGTCTTGAGGAGTTTCACATGTTTTCCTAAATAAATCGGTCATCAGTCCAGTAGGGTACGTTGTTTCCGGCATGTGTGCAAGTTCAAATTTCAATAACCCTGTTTCAGTCAATAAAAATTGGTTTTAACGCTGGAAAATACGTTTGTGGTCAAGTGACCTCACATCATCACAGCCCGATACAATAACTAATCCAGAATGGCCCTTATATTATGCTTTTCCTAGTGCTTTATTTAAATGAAGCTTGTACCTGTGGCATACGACAAAGGGGAATCATATTGGACAGTCTTGCTTCAAAGTCGATCCACCTGCATATCTGCCACTAAGATCCTTAGGTATTAAGGAGGTAAATGCTTCAAGTATTACCTCTTCTCCAAAAGATCTCTCTGAGGAAGGGTGGAATCTAATCATCCGTCGCCAGAATAATGTCTTAAGCATTGAATAAATGGGACTAGAGCATGTGTTTATGAGGCACAATGTATTTCTATACTATGAAGTTTATATGTTCATCTAGTCGCTCTATCTGAACATATTCTTCAGCATGAGTTGAGGCTAGATGCTCTTTGAGAGTCTGGTGAATCATGGTTACTTCCACTGTGCTGTCCAGAAACTCTACTCCGCATGTCCGAAATACTTCCAGTTCGAGGCATGCTTTTTGGTCACACTAGCCACTTCATTCTTTTTGAAATTAGCTTGAATTCCCATGTTTGCTCTTTGCTTTTCCAAACTAGGCTTATCACATTGTTTTTCTTTCTAAATTTGGACTTGAGTCTTTTTTTATAATACTTAAGTTAATTTGCTCCCTATCAAATTCTAAATGTCTGCTGTCTGCAGAATCCTTGAGAAAACTTTCGGGACACCAATGCCGATCCAGCACTTTCATATTTCCTTTGTCTCAGATTAATTACCCTTCCGGACTTCTGCTGCTCCAGATCCATTGCTGGTTTTCCATCTAGCTTTCAGCTTTTTCTTTGTTTCGGGAGGTTTCTTCTTTAGGTTCTAGTAGAAGTGTAATTATAAGCAATTATTCTAGTTAAAGTGAATCCAAATTGTCCTTTTGAAATATTGTTCATGGGTAGTTTGATCCAGTAGTTCCTGCCACTAAGCACTTCAGTGCATATAGGCCAGCACCTTTTACACCATATATGTGACAAGAGTTCTACAGTACGTATTACTGACGAGGGTAACTAGACCCCCCCTGCTGCTGGACAGGGTCACCCACTGCTGGCAAACAAGCTGCACACATGCAGTTTGGGGCTCAGGATGCCTGGCTGACAAGATGACATTAAAGATATCCGGAGGAGGGTTGATGGTGTTCATCTGTCGCCGCTCAATCTCCAAGCATGAAGTTGGAGATCAGGGGTGGTCTGGCTACCGGGCATTTCAGTGGGCTGGCAGGATGGAGGCCAGTTTTGATGTTGGTAACATGCTGGCCACATTCCTACCTGCATCACTACTAAATAAACAATGTAAAACCAAATAGTTTTAAAGCATGCTTAAAGTGCACTAACTCCCGGAAGCCAGTCCTGCCTGGTGGAGATTGCTGAAGACTAGGTACAACAGAACCTCCTGAAGGGGCTGGCTAGTTGGAGGGCAGATGCTCAAGCGAGGGCATTCTGAAAACTATACTCTTCGTACCCAGTCTGGGACAAATCAGATAGGCCCTGATTATTTTGAGAACCCAGGACAGGAGTGTTATAGGCAGAAAGGCGTAGAAGTCCCCAGTTGAGTTGGAACTAGTCTCTGAACAAGAGATGCCTTAGAAACTCCAATGTGCAGACGTGCTGACAATAGGCATTCTTGACAGTGGCAAACATTGTGGAAGAGACCTTGCACCACCTCTGGGTTTAACTGCCACTTGTGATACAGTAGGATCAGGCAACTGCGTTAGTCTACATTGGCATTCAACAATTCTGCTAGGTGGTTCTCAACCAGGAAAATTTCTTGGTATTCCAGCCATTTCCAGAGGCACAGAACCTCTTGGCACAGGATCCATGACCCCCCCTCTGCCCAATTTGTTGCAATATCACATAGTGGTGGTGTGGTCCATGAGCACCTGTACCAGCCTATACTTGAGTGTATGGCCCTCAGCTCTAGAAGGCTGATCGGGAGCCGCGACTCTGCTGGCGACCAAATGTCTCTTATCTCCACCTCTCCCAGATGGCTACCTCAACCCACAAGTGATGCATCATTCAACAGTCAGATGTGGGTGAGGAAGGGAAAGGTGTCTGCCACTGACCCAATCGCAGTCCAGAAAACTGAACATAGTTAGAGAGGTCCCATTGATGTTGGGCCCACTGAGATTTAAGATCCCACTGCAGAGCCCATATATGCCACCTAACATGCTTGACCAGCAGCATGTAGGGGCTATCAGTCTCATCAGCCTTAGAGTCAACCTCAGAGAAATACAGGACAAGGTTGAAAGATTGGGATCATAGCCTAAATGTCCTTGACTCTATACTGATGGAAGGTATAAAACCGAACATTGTGCAGAGTAGCTTGCATAAAGAGGAGTGTCTGAAGAGGAGTCAGGTGTGACTTCAGAATGAACCCCAAAGATGACAGGATGTTGCCATATTCTGGTGGTTGACTACCTGGGGACGGTCCACCTTTAACAGTCATTCGTCAAAGTAGAGGAAGACTAGCATCCCTAACCTCCAAATGTGTGCTGCCACCACCATCCCTTTAGTGAACACCAGAGGGGGTACTGGTGAGACCAAAGGTGAGCACACCAAACTGAAAATGCTCCTATCCCATCACAAACCAAATGTAGCGCTGATGGGCCTGTAGTATTGGTGTATGAAAATAGAACTGCATGTACAACGCTACCATCCAGGGTCGAGGGCAGTGTGAGCATTCTGAATTTCTCTTTCCGGAGGAAGTCACTGAGGGGATGCAGGCCTAAAATAGGACAAAGACTCCTGACTTCTTTGGCACCGAAAGTAGCAGGAATAACATCCACATCCCACTTCAAGCGCAGGAACCTTCTAGATAGCCCATTTCACCAAAAGGGCTTGCACTTCCTGCCACAGAACAGAAAGATGGTCCTCTGTCAGTCTCAGGTTGGACAGTGGAAGGCGCAGTGGTGAAGAAAGGACAGGTGGGGTGTCACCCTTACACACAATTAGCTAGTGCATCCACCAGAAAAAGCATTACCGAAGGTAAGTAACTTGCTCTTCTGATGGACACAACTACCTGTGGATTCCTCACCTAATGAATAGAGTCCCAAAGCAGTACCGTCTGGTCGTACAAGCGTCATTTTCATGTTGGATGTTTCGAAAGAAATTCAGGGTCCCCAGGCGCTGATCTCTCTCTCCTGGTCTCCGACCTATTCACCGGCGATGATGAAACAGGCTTTTTCCAAACCAACTATGGGATCCATAAGAGCTTCATTAAAAGGCAACAATGGATGCAGCACCTCCGTCAGGAGGTTCGTCTTGACTTGGGCCACCAGAGGCAGAAGTTCTAAGAAATCAGCAGCCTTCCTGATGACATACCGAGGAGGCAGCCTCGTTTCATTCTATTCCCCTGGCGAGGCCAACTCCCACTCCGGGGAGGTATCCAGCGCACTGGCAGTGTCCAACCCCTGAAAGTCACCTAGGGGCTCCACAATCTCCCCTTCCTCAAGGAGTTGTCTCTAATGTTCTCTCTCCTCCAATAATCTTCGGGCCTTCCTTCGGGAACGCAATTATGCCTCCAGCCCCGGTGTCAACAAAGAGGTGGCTGACGTCGGAGAACAGCGTCGAGAGGGCATCACCAGACGATCTCCGGACCCCTCCGGCACCGGAGATGGATCCATTGGTGCCGTGGACAAACGATCTCCACCCATCGACGCCATCTGACTTCAGGACACCTCCATCTGCATAGACACTGGCGTCGAAGGCCTTTCCATCGACGTCTGCAATGCCGGTACCGACTCCTGGCTAGTGTCCCCTGCTGGACAGAATAGCATGAACGGCGTCGGTCTATAAGAAGCCGGAATGCCTAAATTAAATGTCAAGGGACCAGTGGGGCCAGCCGGCAAACCACCTCCCAGCGCCCTGCTCTGAAACATGGCATTCAGGAATGTCGCTGGATCCATCCCTGGAGCAGGGAAAGCAGGATATTCCTGAGGAGCAGGAGCCGGATCGTGGACATCCAGATGCACCGGAAGATGAGCGAGGACTTTGAGGCTCCACCACCTCAAAGACCGAAGGTGCTGGAGAAGACTGCGGAGTCGAAGGTTGAGGAGTCACCGTCGGGCTGACCTCCCATGACTTATGGCGCCGAGCAGATGGAGACCTCGACCTCGAACGACTTCCTCTGGAATGATGCCGGGAATCGTGATGGCGCTGTTTCCTATGACTCTTCGCCGACGAAGACCTATGGTGACTCCTCTTCTCCATTTTTAGCTTTTGCTAAAAATAATTTGGCTTCACGCTCCTTCAGAGCTTTAGGGTTCATTTTCTGGCACGAACCACACTCCTGGACGTCGTGGTCCGAGCTCAGACACCATAGACAGTCGGTTTGCGGGTCAGTGACTGATATCCGACCTCCGCACTCTCTGCAAGGCTTGAACCCGGACTTCTTCGGAGCAGACATCCCGAAAAAACACAAAGTATCCCTTTCAACAGCAAACTATACAAGAGCTGGAGAAATAATAGTTATCGAAGGCACAGAAAAAAGGGAACTGACGTCAGCACGCCGGCGAGGGCCTCTTATTGCCACGATGACGTCAGACGGAGCCGCGAGGAGTCGGGCAATTGTGACGTCCTCGCCGACGTACAGAGCTGGAAAGAAGTTTCCGTCGAATGCTGCGCATTGGGGAGAATTCATTAGGCGAGGAATCCACAGGTAGTTGTATCCATCAGAAAAATAAAATAAAAAAAGGGGGAAGTTTTAAACTTTGGAAGCACCTAGACTGTGCTGGGCACTTCCTCCCACTGTCCTTTGGTGAAGTCAGCGCACTGTGAAGCTCTCCCTCCTTCTCAACACTACACTGTTCCAAACTTAGCGCGGGCTGTCAAGGGGAGCTGCCTCAGAACCCAGACCTGATGGCCTCACGCCTTCTGCTTGCCAGACAGACCCCTCCATGGGAGGGCAGAACAGCAACACAGAGCAGAAGAGCTCTGCTGACACAGAGTCGTGGTTGAATCCTTCCCACAAGGACACCCAGAATTTCAGCTGTGAGAACTGAGGTGTTATGAGAGCCTGGCCAGGCCCACAGACCTCCATTGGGGCCCCTCTCCTAATTGATCGGAGATCACCCCTACCCGGTGGGCTACAGGTGTGGTGATTAGTGGAAAACTGTACAACGACTGCACTGTGCCTTCGCAGGCAGCTGCCCCTCATTACCTGAGACAGGGGAATCCCGAGAGTTCTTCCTGCAAATTCTTGAGCGGTGTCTCTCTCACCCACTGGTTGGTGGGTACCTCGTGTGTGGGACCATTCTTTTTCAGACGTTCAACCACCCCAGTGGTCCCAACCGCCACAGGGAGGGGTGCCTTCAGAAGCCTGCAAAATCCTATAATCTCTATAAAAGGTGTGCAGCACCTTCTGATGCCTACACTTTGGCACCAACCCTATCCTTGCAACCATTTCATTGGGATAACATTAAGCCTGCTAATAGGAGAGCAGGGGTTCCTAGGACCAAATTCCGTTACAGGTACCCATGTGTTCATGATGACCTGCGAGGATTCATGTACACTGCCTCCACCCTAACAAGTGCATTCCATGTTCTGGTGCTATTATACGTGTGGCTGTCTGTCAGTTCTGGGCCCATGTCTGTACTTTCCTTTGGCGGTGGGTGGGGTGTGCGGGAAATCATGTACTTGGTAGCTACATCCCCTGCATTATTGGTTTGTGACTTATATCATGGTGACCCTCCTATAAGCGCAATGCTGACAGGATTGGCACCGTTATCATGCCTCATACATTTTGATAATATTCGTGGTCACCTGGTGGTTCATATACATTCCGATCTGACCTACCTACTGCATCATATGCCTACGGTCGTAATGTCTAACACTGTGAATCTGGTATAACCAAGGTAACAAGTATTATATCAGGGGACTGCATAATATGCACAGTAATGTATTATGGCATGATGTTGGGTAACCCAACAGTAGGTTCCTTATTGCGCTCATGATTATGTTCATTACAATTGCCTAATGAAAAAGTGACCGCTGAGTTATGTCATATTGGTCTATGACACAATACATTTTATATAGAATAGTATCTCTCTCTCTTGTGCATTTATTGTGTCATTGGTGTGAATGTGCTGTGCAAACGCTTTACACATGATGTCTGCCGACAAACCTGACTACTGTGCCAAGCTACAAGGGGGAGCGCACAGGTTGTCTTTGGTGTGTAACTTACTCAACCCTAACTAGAGTGGTGGATTCTACCTGGCTGAGGTGCATACCCTAGCCAACCAGAAACCCATTTCTAACAATCTGCCACAGACATTTGTTTGCAAAAGTCCATGCAAGATTTAAAATGTCATTTTGGGCGGCAACATGTGTCTGTAAAACAAACTTTTGGAGCAAGGTAAGGGTCTTAAAGAGACAAAAGGTAGCTCCAGATCCCCGTCTGGTGTTGTGGAAAGAAAGGAATAGCTGTCAGTGTGCAGGAGTGTGGCCCCTATAGGCTCTGCATGTCATTTCCAGAGTGGAACAGCTTTAGCTCCTCCTCCTCCTCAAACTCCTTTACTTTCTGGGACGTGCCTGGCCAGTAGAAGTGTTTGACCAACCAACTCTATGTTTCTGACTGGCCAAGATGCCCGGCTAAGGGGGTCATGGGTGTAGGAGGCTGGCCCTCTAGGTAGTGTGCAAAGCTAGGCACTATGTGCAGGGTGTCCAGGCAAAAACACACTGGTTTACAGGGGTAAAAACTAGATGACCTAATGCTCTAACTTGTAAGGTAGCTTGGTCGAGCCGTTACGCCAATTTTGATGTGCAAAGCATTTGTTGTACTTACAGCATCAATCCTCCAACTCATACACTCAAAGGAATAATTCAAGACCAAGTTCTAAACATACTTCAGATGTTTATGTAATTTTTAAGACCAAGATTATCAAAATTGTACCTTCTGTGATATGAATTTTTGAAGTATTATTAAAAATAAATAGTCTTTTTATGCGTAATTACACACCATATGAATCAAAGGAAGATCACCTTTAAAAATACATATAAAATCATACAGTTGGTTTACTGAGTTCCTCTTTTACAAGTTGGTTGAGGTAGTTTGTGGGCACACTGCCAGCTACAGAAGTTCAGGCAGCTCCCTGTTCCAGCAGGAGGAGGTCTCTGGAGCTGGTGCAGGACCACTGTGGGGAACCACTTGGAAAAGCACTGCACAGGTAGGTTTAAAGATGGTTCCTTGGGGTCCCCATGGAGTGTCAAGGTTGCGACGGGTGGGGGATTCTTCGGGCATGCAGGTTCTTCGGTACAGGGTGGCCGGGTGCAGAGCAAATCAGTGAGCCAGGAGTTGAGCACAAGGATGCCCTCAGGAGCAGGAGATAATTTGATTTGAGGGTCGTTTGCAGGACAACAGGGGCATTCTGGCCTGAAGTCCCTTGACTGGGGCTTCCTCCTGGTCCTTTTGCAGCACCGGGCGGGCTGGTTTTTTGGTTGTCCAAAGTTAGCTGGCCAATACCCATGATAATGGCAAGGTTTGGCCCACTGGAGTGCGCACTGCCACCAAACTTGGCACACTGGCAGCGTTTGTCCTCGTGGTCATCGGTGTATAGTTTGATTTAGTTGCAGCATCTATGTTTGGGAGTTAGTGGCTGGTCAGTGAAGTGACCCTCACTGGCTTGCTCGTTTCTTGCTGGTTTTTCAAGCGGTACGTCCACTTTGGAGGGAGCTCTATGGTGATTTGCGAAGCCGGAGGTCCTCTGGGGTTCTATGGAGTTTTTCCAGTTGTCCAGAAGCCCCTCAGCAGCAATTGTCGGATCCTGGGTGCAGCAGGCAGGGTTTGGCACCTTTTCTTTGTGGCAGCAGGTCCACAGTTCTCGTGCCTTGGATCTTCTTGGTGCTGGTCTTCTTTTGTCAGTCAAATCTTATTTCCTGGTCTAGGGATGCCCACTAAATACTGTATCTAGTAGGAGTTTTAGGGGGAAATTTGGTAGTGACCAATGGGCCATCTACCTTAGTAAGTGACCACTTCCTGTGGGGAGAGGTCACTTTCCTATACCTGGTGGGCTATTTTTCCTCCATCCAAGATGGAGGACAGTGAAATGGTGTGTCCACCTCAGAGGCAACACCTTAGGGGTGGTACATACCAGGTGGGGCCACTCCTCCTAACCTTTGTGCATTTTCCAGCTGTTGCTCCTGCCAAAAGTGGGGATTTGCAATGGGGGTGACCATCTGCTGCTAGCAGCAGGCCAGGGTGTTGACTTTCAAAGGCAGTCAGCCCTTTGAAACTTGCCGTCAAGGAAGCTCACATTTCTGAGAGAGGGGGGTGTTAGCACCTCCACCCAGGAAGGGCACTGTTCTACAATCTAGAGACGGATCTCTCCCCTAAGGTTTCAGATTGGTCCTATCTGCCACTACCAGACGTCCAGACAGAAACCATGCCAGGGTAGTTAGCTTTTGCAGGAGGTACCTCTAAGGTGAGCCCTGGGTACACTCAGTAATAAATCCAATAACAGTTTGGAATTGTCATTCTGAGTTGTTTGATACCAAACAATCCAGGGTTCAGAGCGCCCATAATGTAGCTGGGAAACTCGCATTGACCAGTGTCCAGCACATGTATCAAAGTAGCTCCTCTGTTCATTCACTATGTCCCAGGTTTGGCAAGGACACAGTGGGGGCATATTGCTCATGCAGCTATGCCCTCACATATAATACGGTGAGCCCGGCCTTAGGGCAAAAAAGGCCTGCCAGAGAGATGTCTTAACCATAGTGTGTGCAGTGTACGGTGGACAGGGAACAGGTAATGTGCCATGCCGAGTTTGGGGGTAGACCTAAAACACAGAGTATTTAGCCTACGATGGTGTATCTGGGTGCATGGCCCTAGAGGGTGGCACAATTAGTGCTGCTGCCCTCAGGGACCTACTCAGTACCCCAAGCTCTGGGTACCTAAGTACATTTTGTTAGGGACTTCTATTGGTAGCTAAAGGTGTATTTAATTGTGCCAATGCAACAGTTTTAGGGAAAGAGTTCTGGCCCAGCGAACCTGGTTAGCAGGGGCCCTTGGCACTACAATTACTAGGCTACATTATACAAAAAGTGAGGGCTAACCATGTCAAAAAGGGGCCCTTCCTCACAATGAGCCAACGTTAGGGGAAACTCTCCGCACTGCTGAGGCACTACCAATCTCCTGGTGGCACCAGGTTTAAGGTCTCTGGCTTCAGTATACAGGAGCCCCTCCTCCCAATAGGTGCTGTGGGTACCCTAACACCACTTTTTTCCTGTGCAGCAGCTTGCTGCCTCAGGCCTTCAAGAGTGGAATAGGTTTGTTGTCCCTGGCTCAGATCTTTCTTAGAAGGTCCCCCCTGCTCTAAGGAGCGCTGCCGTTCAAGTCCCAAGCTCCTGAGGCTCAGTTCCCACTGGGGCAGTTATGTCTTCTCCCCGAGGATAAAGATACTGCTCTGTGACCTGTTTGGAAGCTGGTCTCCCAGTCTTCCTGCCTTTGCTCTTAGTAGGTTGGGCCATTATCCCAGGCTCCAACTCTACTTTTTGCCCCTGTGCTTTGCTTTGGGTTTGATGCACGCCCACTCATGGATACCCAGCTTAGCTGTATGGGTTGTTCTTTCTACCTCAGCCCACGCCGAGGACTCTAGATCATTTCCTAGCAGGCATTGGGCAGGAATAGCAGGAGATACCACCACGTTCTTTTGGCCAGTAAACCCTCCGTAGTCTAAGGACATGATTGCATGGGATGGACCTTAGCCTGATTGTCAGCATTGAGAACAGCATACGTCACGCCAGGAAGATACTGGTCTGAGGACCAGTTGCTCAGTCACCATGGTGACACTGGCATCTCAGTGCTTCAACTTGAAATCCCATTTATATGAGGCTCCGGTTTGTGGATCTCCAGACTACTGGGCCAGACGAACAAGTTACTTACCTTCGGTAACGAGGTATCTGGTAGAGACTATCTAGCTGCAGATTCCTTACCTTAGAATTCCCAGGTGTCAGCTTCAAATCCAGAGTTTTTTCTGAGCAGAACCCTGCGCGCACACACCATTGGTCGTCATCGTTTGGATCCGCGTGCGTCGTCAGCATCGTTGGAGCCGTCTATGATGTCACGGTTGTCTATATAGACCCCGTCTCGGCACGCGTACGTCAGTTCTTTTCCACAACTTCCCACGCCAGAAGCGCAGAGTCCTGGAAGAACCAACTATTATGGATTTTTTTTACTTTGACTGTTTGAAGTAAAAATTCTTTCGTGCCTTTAAGAAAGGCAAAAATGCCAAGATCAAAAATATACATATGTATATGTACACATAAATACATATATACATATCTACATAAGAAAAATATCCGCAGAGCGGGGAGGCTTGGGCTGGTGTAAGGAATCTGCAGCTAGATAAAGTCTCTACCAGATACCTCGTTACCGAAGGTAACTTGTTAATCTGATAGAAACTTCTAGCTGCAGCTGCCTTACTTTAGAATAGATACCCAAGCTATAACCCCTGGTGGTGGGTCTGAAGGAGATTTTTACACCAGAAAGTCCTGCAAAACAGACCGGGCAAAATGCCCCTCTCGTCTCACCTGACTATCCAGGCAGTAGTGTTTTGCAAACGTATGCAAAGAAGCCCATGTTGCAGCCTGACCAATGTCCACCACCAGTATGCCACATGCTAACGTAGTGGTAGCAGCTTCCCCCCTAGCAGAATGTGCTCTCAAGCCTTCAGGAGGCTGCTTCTTTGCCAAAGCGCTGCAGATTTTTATACAGAGAACGACCCAGCGCGAAATGGATAGTTTCTGCACTGCCCGACCCTGCTCACCAACGTACCCCACAAAGAGTTGGTTGTTCACCGGGAACTCTTTAGTGCGGTCAAGGTAGAACGAGAACGCTTTTTTTTTGGGTCCAGCCGATGGAGACGCTCCTCTTCCTTAGAGGGATGCAGCGGTGCAAAGAAGGTGGGCAGGGTGATGTTTTGACCCAGATGGAAAGGGGTCACCACCTTGGGGAGGAAAGAGGCACAAGTTCTTAACACTACCTTGTCAGGATATATCGTGAGATACGGTGGCTTTGAAGATAAAGCCTGCAGCTCACTCACTCACTCTCCTGGCAGATGTAATTGCCACCAAAAAGGCTGTCTTAATAGTAAGCAGCCGGAGAGGACAGTTATGCAAGGGCTCGAAGGGAGCACACAAGGAAGGTAAGAACCAAATTAAGATCCCACTGGGGCATAACGAAAGGCACAGGTGGGAAGAGATGCACAAGCCCTTTAAAAAACCTCTGTACTATAGGTGATTTAAACAGAGATGGTTGATCGGGCAACTGAAGAAAAGCCGATAAGGCTGCAAGATAGCCCTTGAGAGTCCCTAAGGAGGAACCCTGTTGGGCGAGACACAATATAAACAAAAGTATGTTAGACGGAGACGAAGAAAGAGGATCAATAGATCTCTCTGTACAATATGAAACAAAACGTTTCCAACGGCAGGCATTGATCGACTTAGTAGAGGGACGCCTGGCTGCCAGAATGACATCACAGACTTCGGGTGGGAGGTCATAAAACATCAACTGTCGCCACTCAATCTCCACGCATGAAGGCGCAGAGTTGACAGGTTCGGGTAGAGAACCTTCCCCTGCTGCTGCGACAGAAGATCCTCCCAAAGAGGCAGCCTGATTGGAGGACCTATGCTCATTTTGAGAAGCTCTGGATACCAAACTCTCCGTGCCCAATCCGGAGCCACTAGGATTACTATGGCCCGGTCGTTCTTGATTTTCTTGAGAACTCTGGGCAGAAGTGGTATAGGCAGAAAGGCGTACAGGAGGCCTGAACTCCACTCGCGACGAAAAGCGTCACCTAGCGATAGCACCCTTGGAAACTCCAACGTGCAAAACTGCTGACATTGCACGTTCTCTGCGGAGGCGAACTGATCTAACCAAGGCTCTCCCCACTGCTGAGAGTCCTTGCGCCACCTCCGGATGGAGACACCATTTGTGATCATCTAAGCATTTTCAGCTGAGTTTGTCTGCTCTGGTGTTCAGAGAACCTGCCAGGTGTTGAACCACCAGGGTCATGCCCTGCTGTTCCAGCCATGTCCAGAGACGTAAAGCCTCTTGACAAAGGGTCCATGGCCCCACCCCGCCCTTCTTGTTGCAGTACCACATTACGGTAGTGTTGTCCGTGAACACCTGCACCACCTTCCCTTTCACAACAGGAAGAAATGCTTTTGATGCTAGCCGGATCGCCCGAAGCTCCAGCAAGTTGATGTGGAACCCGGATTCTGCCAGAGACCAGTGACACCTGATCTCCACCTCCCCCAGATGGTCGCCCCATCCCAGAAGTGACGCATCTGTCACTACCGTTCGATCTGGTTGGGGAAGGGAGAGGGGTCTGCCTTTGACCTAATCGCAGATCACTAACCACCACTGCAGATCTTTTGCAGTCCCCTCCAAAATCTGAACCACATCGGTAAGATTTCCCTGATGCTGTGCCCATTGGAACTTCAGGTCCCACTGCAGAGCCCTCATGCACCATCTGGCATGCTTGACCAACAGGATGCAGGAAGCCACGAGTCCCAGCAGTTTCAGAGTCTGTCGCACCAAAATCCAGGAGAGGCTGAAACATCGGTATCATAACCTGAATATCCTGGACCAGCAGTTCGGGACGATAAGCCCGATACTGCACTGTGTCCAGGACAGCTCAGATGAAAGTGAGCTTCAGAGAGGGAGTCAGGTGTGACTTCGCCACATTTGCAAGAGGTCCGCCGTCGTCTGAAGGTGGGCGACGAGAGCCTGGGGCGTAGGAGCCTTAAACAGCCAATCGTCTAGGTAGGGGAAGACTGAAATCCCTGACCTGCGCAAATGAGCTGCCACCACCTTTGTGAACACCCAAGTGGCACTGGTGAGGCCGAAAGGAAGCACGGTAAACTGAAAGTGCTTGTGGCCCACCTTGAACCGCAGGTAACGCCTGTGAGCTGGCAGGATAGGAATGTGGATAAGCATCCTGCAAATCCATGCTACCATCCAGTCTCCTTGGTCTAGGGCAGACAAAACCTGAGCAAGAGCGAGCATCTTGAATTTCTCCTTCTTGAGGAAGAGATGGACGTCCCTTAAATCCAAGATAGGGCGTAGGCCTTTGTTATTTTTGGGAATCAGAAAGTAGCGGGAATAACAACCACTGCCTACTACAGATAGAGACTCTTTCTATGGCTCCCTTGGTCAAGAGAGCTGTAAATCCCTCGCGGAGCAAAGCTAGATGGTCCTCCATCAGCCATTCCTTTGTCGGAGGGATAGGAGGGAAAGACTGGAAAGGAAGGGAGTAGCCCTTCCGTATGATCTGCAGGACCCACTTGTCCGTGGTGATGGAAAGCCAGTGAGGGAGATGAAAACGTATCCTACCTCCAACTGGACGGACATGATCCCGCAGAACTATACTAGGAGGGCTTGGGGGCAGTGGAGGGGGGCTGTGTGGCGGCCGACCTCTGGCCAGACCCTCTGGGTCTGATGGTAATACGACCACGTCCTCTTCCGGGTGTGAAGCCTGAGGAGGGTGGCTGAACTGTGGCTGGCGTGGTACCATGCCCCTTCCGAAGCCTCGAAAGGGGCGAAAGACAGACTGCTGTTGTGCTGGCGCTGAAAGGCCCAAGGATCTGACCATGGCTCGAGAATCCTTGAACCTCTCAAGCGCGGAGTCTGCCTTTTCGCCAAAAAGGCGGGAGGCATCAAAGGGCATGTCCATCAAGCTGGACTGGACATCCCCTGAGAAACCAGTAAAACATAGCCAGGTGTGGCGACGTAGGGCCACTGACGATGAAATCGCTCTGCCCAGCGAGTCTCTCATGTCCAAACCACACCGGATCGTAAACTTGGCTGCATCTCTCCCATCCTTGACAGCCTGGGTGAGAGTGTCCCGTACGCCCTCCGGGACCTGGGTCAGCACCGGTGCCACCGTATCCCATAAAGTATGGGAATAACAGCCTAAGAGGTGTTTACGGACCTCAGTGCCAGGCTGGTGGAAGAAAACATCTTCTTCCCAAGCTGATCCAGCCTCTTGGATTCCCTATCCGGGGGAGCGGAAGGGAAGGCACCATGGGAAGTAGAGGCTTGGACAACCAAGCTCTCAGGAGTGGGGTGTTGTGTCAGGAAACTAGTGTCGCTGGGATGGGCCTCTGGCGGCGGCCGACCGTCCTATTCACAGGAGCCCCTGTGCTGGGTTTGGACCACGTACCCAGAAGGACGTCTGTAAGAGCCTCATTGAAGGGCAACAACAGCTCTGATGTTGTCACCCCCGGCTGAAGCACTTCTGTCAGGATATTCGTCCTGACTGGCACCATAGGCAAATCTAGGTCCAAGACCTCAGCTGCCCTACGCACTACCATAGCGAAAGAAGCACCCTCCTCCATAGCCACATTAGGAGGAGAGAGCATACCAGTATCTGGAGACGTGTCCAGTCCACTGGCCTCCCCTAGATCCTCATATGAGTCCTGTTGCAATCCAGATTATAAAGGGTCCTCAGACCCCTCCCATTCCTCTCCTGCGTCTGGCTGATCTAAATAATGCTCAGACAATGATCTGGGCCGAATTGGCTCTGTCGAAGTCGCTCCGGATCTGGAATAAGGATGGGGCTGCCACCGGTGGGCACCGGTGGCGTAATCGTCAACGTCGGACCCAGCGCCGAAGGAGGTCGACTGTGAGAGACCAGTGCCAGTCCGGATCCCGTATCGGATCCAGTGGTCCCCAATGGTGCTGAAGCCGCCGGCGTCGTCAAATCCAAAGGGGCCCAAAGACACACCCAAGGATGCAGCCCGCTCAAAAACAAGACGCATGGCCTCGTAAAACTTATTTGAATGGGTGTCGATTTGGTCCCCGGAAAGGTGTGTGTGTGTGTGTGTGTGTGTGTGTGTGTGTGGGGGGGGGGGGGGGGGAGAGATGTAGAATCGACCCTGGCAACTGCTATGCAGAACCGCGCTTGGAACGTAGACGTTCCCTAGACGCCTCGTCGGCCGATGGGCGTGGCGAAGACGAAGTCCGCTTGGACGACTTCTTCTTGTGCCTCTTACCTTCGGATGACCTCGAATGCGAGGAAGAGGACTTGGGGCTCCGGGAGCGGTGCCGCGACCTCCTGCTGCAGGACCATGACCTCCACGGAGTCGCGCCGACCGGAGACGAATGTCGGCCCGCAAGAAACTTAAGGGATCTCTCCTTCAAGACCTTCGGCGCCATGGCCTGACAGTCTGAGCACGAGGTAGAATTCTGGTCCTTCTCCAGGCACAAAGACAAACACGGTGCGGATCCGTCACCGACATGGTGCGATGACACGCACCACACTGCTTGAATTCTGTCTCTCGAAGACATGACTTCAAACAGTCAAAAAAGCATTGACAAACCGTCGAAGCAGGGTAGCTCTTTCTTAAACTGCGCTTAACTGGCGCGGAAAGAAAAGAACTGACGTACGTGTGCCGAGACTGCGTCTATATAGACAACCATGACGTCATGGACGGCTCCGACACCGACAACGCACGTGGAACTGGTTGACGCACGCGGATCCGAACGACGCAGCCCAACGGCGCAGGGTACTGCTCAGAAAAAACTCCAGATTCTAAGCTGACGCCAGGGAATTCTAAGGTAAGGAAGCTGCAGCTAGAAGTCTCTATCAGATGGCCAGGGCAGCTACATCTACCCCACCTTCTGAGACTAATGTTGCCTCAGTAGGCTCACTGACATGGCCAGGGCCTACTTGGAATCTCATCTGGAGACTTACCACTGCTTTTACTGCAGGCACTCTAGGGGCATTCTTTTTGTTAGGACAGTTAAGATCTCCCAGGTTGGTGTTCATTGGCTTTGAAGTTATGGCACCAAGCCTTTCTGGGATACCAAGTTTTCCCCTTGCACCCACCCTTGGTTTAGGAGTCACGGGCCCAACCTCCTGTGCAGATGTTTGGGTTTTTTTAGAAGAATTTGTTTTTGTCTTGGTTGGACCTGGTCCTTTTCACAGGGTCATCCCCAAACTTTTTGCCTCCTTCCTATTTTTCCTGACCTGTTTTTGTTGGCTTTTGAACTCTGAGCACTTTACCACTGCTAACCAGTGCTAAAGTGCATATGCTCTCTATGTAAATTGTACTGTTGATTGGTTTATCCATGATTGGCTATTTGATTTACTAGTAAGTCCCTAGTAAAGTGCATTAGAGGGACCCAGGGCCTGTAAATCAAATGCTACTAGTGGGCCTGCAGCACTGGTTGTGCCACCCAAATAAGTAGCCCTTTAATCATGTCCTAGACCTGCCACTGCAGTGTCTGTGGGTGCAGTTGTAAACTGTAAATTCGACTTGGCAAGTGTACCCACTTGCCAGGCCTAACCCTTCCCGTTTCCTACATATAAGACAACCTTAAGGTAGGCCCTAGGTAGCCCCATGGGCAGGGTGCAGTGTATGGTTAAGGTAGGACATATACTATTGTGTTTTATATGTCCTGACAGTGAAATACTGACAAATTCAGTTTTCACTGTTGCAAGGCCTATCTCTCTCATAGGTTAACCTTGGGGCTGCCTTTAAACAGGATTACAGCGTAGATACCCTTTGGGAGCAGATAGACGTGGAGTTTGGGACCTCTGAAATCACAATTTAAAAATACATCCTTTACTAAAGTAGATTTTGAGATTGTGTGTTTGAAAATGCCACTTTTAGAAAGTGGTCATTTTCTTGCTTGAACCATTTTTGTGACGCTGCCTGTTTGTGAATCCCCTGTCTGGGTTAATTTGACAGTTGGGCTGTTTGCACCTCACTCCAGACAGTGACACAAAGGGGGCTGGGGTGTAGCCTGCATATTCTGATGAGCCATCTGTGCTAGAAGGGAGGTGAGGAGTGGTAACTTGCACCTTAAAGGGCTGTGCCTGCCCTCACACAATGCAGACCCCAACCCCCTGGTGTGTGTCTGAGTCCTTGCCTGGGCAAGGCAGGATTTCACAAACAAGTGAGAGAAACCTTCCTTTGAAGTAAGCCTACTTCAAAGGCCAAAATGGGTATAGGAAGACCCAAAACCGCAGACTTGACACTTCTTGGGGTAGGCACACTACCTCACAGACCCTTCCAGGAGAAGAAACTTGTAACCAGAACCTGCATCCTGTCAAGAAGAACTGCTGGCTGCCCAAAGGACTCAACTGAGTGCTTTCTGTGAAGGACTGCTGCCTTGCTGTTGCCCTGTTCCCTTGCTGCTCTCTGGCTGAGGAAGTGCTCTCCACGGGCTTGGATAGAGCTTGCGCCCTGTTCCCTTAAGTCTCAGAACCAGGAAGGACTCCTTGTGTGGCGAAATTCGATGCACAGCCTGCCAGAAACTGCGCAAAGCCTGCACCGTGGTGAAGATTTCACCACACACCGATCTGGAACGACACAGCCCGAATTCGAAATGAGAAGATCGACGCAGCGCCAGCATAGCAACCAGAAATTCGACGCACAGCCCACCGGAACAACGCAGCCAGACTGCCAGAGAGGAATCGAAGCAGCGCCTGCCATGTGGTAGAAACGCCTACCGAATTGTTGCGGCTTCTGCGCCTTTGTCCTGCCAGTGCAGGAAATCCATGCCCCGGGGCATCTGAAAACCCTGCAACCCGAAGAGGATCCACAACAGAGCGCTGGAAATCGATGCAGTCGTCCCTGGGTGGAAACTAAATGACATCGCAGTGTGTGGCCCGAGAAATCGACGCACACCCCCCGTTTCCACACTTCTCCTCTTCTGCGGTTCTTTGCAGAGATTTTTCACATGAGCCAGGTACTTCGTGCTTGAAAGAGACTTTGTTTGCTTTTAAAAGACTTAAGACACTATATTTCACTTTTCAGTGATCTCAACATTTACTTATTGCATCTTTGATCGTTTTGACCTGCATTTATTCAGATAATTATATATTTTACTAAACACTGTGTGGTGTATTTTTGTGGTGCTATATTGTGTTATTGTATGACTTATTGCACTAATACTTTACACATTGCCTTCTAAGTTAAGCCTGACTGCTCAGTGCCAAGCTACCAGAGGGTGGGCACAGGATGATTTAGATTGGGTGTGACTTACCCTGACTAGAGTGAGGGTCCTTGCTTGGACAGGGGGTAACCTGACTGCCAACCAAAGACCCCTTTTCTAACAGTCCTTGTTTTGGTTACCCTCTTTCCCTTGTGGGGGCTTTCTTTTGCTCTCTCTTGTGGACCTCCCCCAAGCAGTGGAAATCTTGGTCACCCTTGTTTTGACTCAGTGGTCTGTCATCTTCCCCAACCCTTGAGGGGAAGTGGGCCTACTTCTGCCAGTTACTGGTAGAACTTTTTTTTTAGAACACAATTACTCAACAGATGCTCTTTCATCATTAAGTTGTAAAGCCCTTCATAATCCTTTATATTGTTCCCCTTTAACCAGCCACCTAGAGTTTTCACTGAGAAGTCCATAAAATCAACCCAAGACTGACTGTGGGTTTTTCGAGTCTCCCTGAATTTGATTCTGTACTCCTCTGGAGTCAACCCAAATCCCTCAATCATGGTAGCCTTCATGAGATCACAGGAGGTTGCATCTGCCTCATTCAGATTAGTCTATCCCTACACTTTCCTGAGAACAGTTCTCAAAGGAGAGTTCCCCCACCCCCCAGTACTCTGGCTTAAGTTTTCATTAAACACAGGCCCTCTCAGACTATGAACCAGTTGCTGATGTCATCACCTTACTCATATTTGGGGGCAATCCCTTTCAGGGTTTTGGGTCTCTGTGTTCTACTCTGTCTCTAGTTAAGATATCACTGCCATCAATCATGGGTGCTATAGCCATTTCTGCTCTTTCCCTCTATATAGCGAGGATCCTGTATTCCAGGTCCATTCTCTTAGCTAACCTCTATTAGGGCATCTTCCACAGAGATTCTCTCTCTGGGCCTTGAGGAACCCGAGCAATCCTCACTAGACGGATGTCCTAGACACCTGGAGTGCAGTTTCCTCCATTTCAAGTTGGAGGGTACATTTATTCCTCCTCACTTGGGTTGTCTTGTCCCTGACTTACAGAAGGATGGGCCTGGTCATACTGTGCCAGTACCTCCTGGAGACTTGCACTGGTAGGTTTGAGCCTGTTTTAATTCTGTACATTTTACAGACAGCCCTTAACTGCTTGTGGGAAAGATGAAGGTAAGTGTAGGAAGTTGGCTCTGTATGTGCTATTTCAAAGTAAGAAATAGCATGCACAGAGTCCAAGGGTTCCCCTTGAAGGTAAGATAGTGGCAAAAAGAGAATTTGAATGCTCTATTTTGTGGTAGTGTGATCGAGCAGTAGGCTTATCAGAGGGTAGTGTTAAGCATTTGTTGTACACACACAGGCAATAAATGAGGAACACACACACTCAAAGACAATTCCAGGCCAATAGGTTTTTATATAGAAAAATATATTTTCTTAGTTTATTTTAAGAACCACAGATCTAAGATTTACAAACAATACTTTAAATGAAAGGTATTTCACTCAGGTAGCTTAGGAACTTTGAATCATCACAATAGCATGTACAGTTTTGGCAATAAGCTATTTTAAAAATGGACAGTGCAAAAATCAACAGTTCCTGGGGGAGGTAAGTATTGGTTAAGTTCACAGGTAAGTAAAACACTTAGAGGTTCAAAGTTGGGTCCAATGTAGCCCACCGTTGGGGTTCAAGGCAATCCCAAAGTTACCACACCAGCAGCTCAGGGCCGGTCAGGTGCAGAGGTCAAAGTGGTGCCCAAAACACATAGGCTTCAATGGAGAAGGGGGTGCCCCGGTTCCAGTCTGCCAGCAGGTAAGTACCCGCGACTTCGGAGGGCAGACCAGGGGGGTTTTGTAGGGAACCAGGGGGACCAAAGCAGGCACAGAAAGTACTCCCTCAGCGGCACAGGGGCGGCCAGGTGCAGAGTACAAACAGGCGTCGTGTTTGCAATAGGATTCAATGGGGAGACCCGGGGGTCTCTTCAAAGATGCAGGCAGGCAAAGGGGGGGGCGGGGGCTCCTCGGGGTAGCCACCACCTGGGCTAGGAAGAGGGCCGTCTGAGGGTCGCTCCTGCACTGGAATTCGGTTCCTTCAGGTCCTGGGGGCTGCAGGTGCAGTGTGTTTCCCAGGCGTCTGGTTCCTTGAAGCAGGCAGTCGCGGTCAGGGTGAGCCTCTGGATTCCCTCTGCAGGCGTTGCTGTGGGGGCTCACGGGGGGGGGGGGGGTCAACTCTGGCTACTCACAGGCTTGCAGTCAGAGTCCTCCCTGTAGAGTTAGTTTTCCGCAGGTCGAGCCGGGGGCGTTGGGTGCAGAGGGGAAAGTCTCACGCTTCCGGCGGGAAACGTGTGGTCTTTAAAAGTTGCTACTTTGTTGCAAAGTTGCAGTTTTGGTGAACAGGGCCGCTGTCCTCAGGAGCTTCTTGGTCCTTTTAGATGCAGGGTAGTCCTCTGAGGCTTCAGAGGTCGCTGGACCCTGGGGGACGCGTCACTGTTGCAGTTTTTCTTGAAGTGGGGAGACAGGCCAGTAGGGCTGGGGCCAAAGCAGTTGGTGTCTCAGTCTTCTCTGCAGGGCTTCAGGTCAGCAGTCCTTCTTCATCTTCAGGTTGCAGGAATCTCTCTTCCTCGGTTCTGGGGCCCCTAAATACTCAAATTAGGGGTGTGTTTAGGTCTGGGAGGATAGTAGCCAATGGCTACTAGCCCTGAGGGTGGCTACACCCTCTTTGTGCCTCCTCCCTGTGGGGAGGGGGGCACATCCCTAATCCTATTGGGGGAATCCTCCATCTGCAAGATGGAGGATTTCTAAAAGTCAGAGTCACCTCAGCTCAGGACACCTTATGGGCTGTCCTGACCGGGGAGTGACTCCTCCTTGTTTTTCTCATTATCTCCTCCAGCCCTGCCACCAAACGTGGGGGCAGTGGCCGGAGGGGGTGTGCATCTCCACTAGCTGGGACGCCCTGTGCCGCTGTAACAAAGGGGGTGAGCCTTTGAGGCTCACCACCAGGTGTTACAGTTCCTGCAGGGGGAGGTGAGAAGCTCCTCCACCCAGTACAGGCTTTGTTCCTGGCCACAGAGTGACAAAGGCACTCTCCCCATGTGGCCAGTAACATGTCTGGTGTGTGGCAGGCTGGCAAAACTAGTCAGTTCAAACTAGAAGTCGGGTATGTTTTCAGGGGGCATCTCTAAGATGCCCTTTGGGTGTATTTTTACAATAAAGTGCACATTGGCATCAGTGTGCATTTATTGTGCTGAGAAGTTTGATACCAAACTTTCCAGTTTTCAGTGCAGCCAATATGGTACTTACAATGTCTAAGGTTTTGCTTAGACACTGTAGGGGCATAGTGCTCATGCACCTATGCACTCACCTGTGGTATAGTGCACCCTGCCTTAGGGCTGTAAGGCCTGCTAGAGGGGTGACTTACCTATGCCATAGGCAGTGGAAGGTTGGCATGGCACCCTGAGGGGAGTGCCATGTCGTCTTAGTCATTTTCTCCCCACCAGCACACACAAGCTGGCAAGCAGTGTGTCTGTGCTGAGTGAGGGGTCCCTAGGGTGGCATAAGACATGCTACAGCCCTTAGAAATCTTCCCTGGCATCAGGGCCCTTGTAACTGGTACCCCTTGTACCAAGGGACTTACCTGGGTGCCAGGGTTGTGCCAATTGTGGAGACAAAGGTACAGTTTAGGGAAAGAACACTGGTGCTGGGGACTGGTTAGCAGGCCTCAGCACTTTCAAATCGTAACTTGGCATCAGCAAAGGCAAAAAGTCAGGTGGTAACCATGCCAAGGAGGCATTTCCTTACAGTAAGGGGTGAAGTTGAGCTCCACCACCCTGTTCCCTAAGGTACTCATTATTTTATTAAAGTGGGGATCTTTTTGAGCTACAGTAAAAAAAATTCTAACAAGTTTTTACAGTCCTAACTTAAGTACTTTTTTTTTCTTTTTTTTCTGTTAAGCTACATGGGCCTAACCAGGACCCTAACCGTATTTTCTGAAATTTGGAAACAGACCCAAATCAAAGATGCATTTATCCAAAGGCAATTTTTGGATTTACTCATGTAGTCCCTCACTGACCAAGTGGTATTGGCAAATGTAAAGTCGCAGACCCCGCTGCTGTTCCACCAATGTAGAAAGCTGTCTCTCTATATAAGTACACTAAAATGAAGTACAATGTGCAGAGAGTCCAGTGGATTCCCAAACGCTTGTAGAGGCAGAAACAGATAGGTCTGGTGCTCTTTTTGTTGTAGTATGGGTGAGCAGTTAGGCTTATCAAGGAGTTGTTTTAAGCACTTTTGTACTAACAGAAGCAATAAATGAGGCACACACTACAAGAATAAATCCAAGACCAATTTGGAAAAATAACAGTTTTTATATATTATTTGAACCAAAGAACTTGGTTATAGGGTAAGCAGTTTTTAAATTAAAAACACTTTTCAGTTTCAAAAATTGACAGTGCAGTTTTCAGAGTCTTCAATGTTAACCTATGGGAGGAATACAACAAGAATGCAGTTTTAGAAGTGCACGACTTACAAATCCAGTCTTTGGGGTTTGAAGTCAACACCAGGCAAGGTTCAAATCAGCACCAAGAGTGCACTCCTAAATTCAATGTGCCACTAAAGAGAAGCTAAAGTGCTTGGAGCCTTCTGCAAGAGGGGCCTAGATGCTGTTTACCTCAAGAGCTTGAGGGAGGAGACAGCCTTCTCCACAAAAAGGTGAGGCCTATCAAACCGCAAATCCACAAGTGATGCCTCAAAACCTGAGAAGCCTGTGGATCACATCCACTGTTGTGATGTTATTTTAGCATCATTTTATGGGCACATTATTTTAGCTATAGGCCTTAAGCTTGTGCCCCTTAGCCTAGAAAATAATTCATTTTATTTTAGCAGAAGCCTCACTTCGCGGTGCTGTGTTAATTCTTTTATCTGTTGTTCACTCAGCTTAGGAATTGTTTTAATATCTTAGCATGACTTCTTCATTCCGTGCTTGCTCATGGCTGTACACGATAATGTTGTCAGAACAAAGTAAAACGTCATATTCCCTGTCATTTCATGGAAACATGTCTATTTTAGGGTAGTTTTCTTAGAACATCAGATGTTTTATTATAAAACACCTCTCTGCCCCCTATATGTCATTGGGAAATACCAGCCAGACGTTGCCACTGCATGGTGTTCGATTCATTGCTCTGGGCAGAAGTTGTATGGGCAGAAAGGCGAACAGGAGGTCTGAGTTCTACTCGAGACGAAAAGATAAGCTGAGCGACTGCCGCCTTGGAAAACCAATGTGCAATACTGCTAACATTGCACGTCCTGTGTAGAGCGAACAGATCTAACCAAGGCTGTCCCCACTGCTGACAGACCTTGTGCCACCCCCAGATGGACAACCCATTTGTGATTGACTAAGCACTGTCTGCAGAGTTTGTCCGCTCTGGCGTCTAGAGAGCCCACCAGTTGTTGAACCATCTGGGAAATACCCTGTTCCAGCCACATTCAGAGGTGCAGATCATGTTGATTAAGAGTCCATGACCCCACCCTATCCTGCTTGTTGCAGCATCGCACGGCAGTGGGGTTGTCCATGAACAAAGCACCTTTCTCTTTGAGAGAGGGAAGAAATGCTGTCAATACTAGTCTGATTGCCCGAAGCTTGGTTGATGTGGAGTCCGGACTCAGCTGGAGACCAAATGCCTCTGATCTCCCCCTCTCCCAACGTTGCCGCCCCATCCCAGGAGTGACACATCTGTCACTACTGTCAGATCTGGTTGGAGAAGGGAGAGGAATCGCCCTCTGGGCAAACACTGTTTGTTAGCCACCACTGTAGATCTCATGCAGTTCCTGCCAATATCTGGACCATGTTGGAGATATCCCCGATGCTGCATCCCCTGAAACTACAGGTCCCACTGCAGAGCCCGCATATGTTATCTGGCATGTGTCACCAACAGGATGCAGGAAGCCATGAGGCCCAGCAGCCTCAGACATTCTCAGGACAAATCCAGGATACAGGATGAAACATCAGTATCAGACTAAATATCCTGGACTTGCCGCTCGGGAGGATAAGCCAGAAACTGCACTGTGCCCAGTACAGTTCAGATGAAAGGGCGCGTCTGAGGGGGGGGGGGGGGGGTGGGGTGGGGGGGTTAAGAGTTCGGTGTGACTGATGTTTATAGTGAACCCCAGTGAATGCAGGTGGTCTGCCATAGTCTGGAGGTGGGAGACAACAGCCTAGGGCAAGCCCGCCTTCAACAGCTAGTGGGCGAGATAGTGGAAGACTGAAACCCATGATCTGCGCAGATAAGCTACAATCACCACCATCACCTTGGTGAACAACCGAAGGCACTGGTAAGGCCAAAGGGGAGCACAGTGAACTGAAAGTGCTTGTGGCTGACCATGAATTGCAAGTGACATCTGTGGCAGGCAGGACGGGAAAGTAATCGTCCTGCAAGTCCAATGCTACCATCCAGTCTGAGTACAGGGCAGATAGAACTTGACCCAGAGTGAGTATTTTGAACTTGCTGAGAAAGACTGAGGGACCAAAGGTTGGCCCTTGTAATTTCTGGGCACCACAAAATAGCAGGAATAACAATCACAACCTACTTCTGGCACAGGGACCCTCTCTATGGCTCCCTTGGCCAGGAGAGCCGTGACTTTCTCTCGAAGAAGTCCCAAGTGACCCTTCGTATCGGGTGGGAAGAAGGCATGATCCCACTGGGTGGGCCTGTACCATCTAGCAAGAAGCTGGTTTACGGTAGAAGTAGGCTCTCCCAAGATGCTTTTATGGGATCAAATAAAGACTCATTAAAAAGTAATAAAGGCTTTGATGCTGCAGAAGTGGCTGCAGGGCCTTAGTCAAAATGTTAGACCTGGTCTCCTGTGTGGGCAAGAGAGGCCACACGACCTCTGCTGTCCTCCTCAGGACAGCATGTAAACATGAAAGCTCTGGAGGAGCCAGACCTGCAGGGCATGTCATCTTTGAACCAGGTGATTTGTCCAGTCTGCAAAGTCAAGTAAGTCTGTAGTATCCAAGAAGAGAGGGGGCAGTAGGCTTGCTGCCTTACAGCTTTCATTACTGTCCTGTACCACTGCCTTTGGCGTTTCATATGGTCAGTCACATTTAAAAAAAAATCTGTCTCCCAATAGTGATGGTGTGGGGAGGTTATAAGGCTGTACTTCTCTGTACTTGGTCTCCTCATCTATTCTCGGTCCCTCTTAGTCTACATAAGCTTTGGTTGTGATGGCTATTCCAGTAAAAGGGGCCTGCGCCGTTGATGGTGTGTATCTCCAGAGGGGATAGGTAACACCACCAACTGAAGTGCCACTGGTTTGGTCTTTGGCACTGGAATATTGCCAGTGGCACTTTGAGCAGGAACCCGATGGCCGAATGGCGCAGAGGGGGGCCCAAGCAGTGAAACACATAGGAAACTCCAAACTGAACCATGTGGATATAGAAGTTAACAAGAAGGAACCACTGAAAGTACATCATCATGGAGTGAAGGAATTGGTGCGGATCGGCATTCTATGGCAAGAATTCAAGATAATCTTGCATCAGTGCAAGTGCAGTAAAAACTAAGGGAAGCTGTGGGGGGAGCACATGCCTGTGGGAGGCGCAGACAGCAGGAAAAGGATCCTCTGGTATAGTGATGTTAACCAGCTCCTGCGAGTTTGGCCTTGAGCTCCTTGGCATGCTTGAGGCCACATTATTTTGCACACCTTCAGTAGCGCTTCGGTTCCAAACCACTGCGGGCAAACAGACACCAGTCCATTGCAGAACAAGGTCTGAATCCTTATTTCTTTAGGGAAGACATCGCAATGTACTGCACAATTGGAAAATGTATGGGAAAAATGAGCAAAATCTACAAACAGCAGCTTCCGATCCATTTCAAAGGCAGTGGAAAAGAGACTGAAGACAGCGCAACAGTGTGGCATTTCATAGGTCCAGTAATCTAACACCAGTGCCGAGATAGAGCAGGCAGTCTGCATCACCTCCTGTCTGGATCCAGTCTGGCAACGGAAGACATTCAAAAGGTAAGGAATCTGCTGTACAGGAATTAGGCACAAAACAAAAGACTGTTTCATCCATTAAGCTGTATCATCATAAAGTGGGATTATCTGTACCGGGACGATTCAGAGCTCACTCAACTAGGGGTAGGTTTTAAATAGCACTTCTTCACATGAAGAACACAACTGTGCAAGAGACTTGCAAGAATGCAACTTGGAAGAAGCTGCTCCGCACACAATTGCAAAGTATTATTGCATTAGGATGAATGCTAAGAATAAGTACAAAGCTTTTTTTTTCTTTTCGCCTTCACAGTTAGTCACTGCTTTGTACTCTGTTAAACACATTTAGATTAATGAAAGATCCAGTGCTTGAGGGAAAAAAGCTGCTTACCATGACTACAATTTTCCAGTGCTATCTTTTATGGACTACAATTGATCTCCCAGTGAGGTATTAACTAATGAATAAGTACCTTTCGTCTGCTACTAGAACTGAACTTGACATGATCTGAGGTTGGAACCAAAGGCCCATCCACTTAAAGAAAAACACGCCAAATGACAAAGATGGGCTGCGGGTTAAATCATTTGGGATGGTCAAAAACAAAACACTTGCTAAATATTTACGGACAGGGATTACGAACAGATCGAATACTGAAAGCATGCGAAAGCGTGAAAGAGAGCAACATTTGAAAAATTAATCTTTCATTCACTTTGTAGACATACACTACAGAAATTAGAATGTGTATGCGCTGAGTGGTGTGAGCCCAATTGCCAAGCGTTGGACACTGAAAAAAAAAGAAAAAAATCTAACATGTATTTGAATTTTAAAGGGCGGCAGACCAGACATATCTGCAACACCCTGGTTGTGATGAGTTCAACTGGACACATTTAACAGTACTGGTATTGAACATTTGATGAAAAGCAAATTGGAAAAAGAAAAAAAAAAAAGACTTTAAAACATGTAGCTTAACAATTCACTCATTTGAGGTAGGTTTGTGGATTCCCTGAATGGAATTCCATGGAGTAGTAAGATTAGAAAAAGGTATTCTCAAGAGCATTTAGTGTTTAAATATGGATGCATTCTCTGGCTGGAAAGATTGGACCCATATGAAAGTGGGCTCCATTAACCATGTTTTTGTCCCAGATTTCAGAAAAGTTATAAGAATAGGAAACTATTGACATAACTACTATAGCAATCATAAGGCAGTGAAGTGTGAGGTAAATCATTTTGGCATTTGTGAAACGCATTTTCACCCTTACGAGGGCATCATGGCGGTAGGTCTAGAGATTCTGTAATAGGCACAATTGCACCAAAGCTCCAGGAAGCTACTAAAGTCTAGGAAAAAAAAAAAAAAAAAAACAGTTTCTACCAACTTTAAAATGTTTAATAAATTGGGTTCCGACCAAAGATAGAGGGGGGTGGGAATTGCACGTGGCGAAGCAGAAATAGTTTTGTCATAAATAGTTTTAGGCAACATCACAAGGAGCTGTAAGTTTGCAGATCTCAGCACAAAAGGGAGGCGATCTGATTTAAAATGGTGCCGGAGATGTGGTTTGTCAGGAGAATAGATTTTTTTTTTTAAACCACTCTGGTTAATAAAGCAAACAACAAAAAAACAGCAACAAAAAACTCCTTCACAGAACACCAGTGTAAAGAAACTAAATGAGGAGAAGTATGACTCATACAATTAACTATACTCTTGCCTGGCTGCATAGTGGTGGATGGAATAAGTTACTTACCTATAACTGTAGTTCTCCAGTATTGAACACTTCCATAGATTCACATGCTTGAATCATTCCCGTTGTCGAGATGGGAGAACTCGGTGTAATATAGGAACTATGCTCAATTGCATATTAAAGCTCTAAACGTATTAGGCCTCTAACTTAGAAACATATCACAGTTGTTTTGTAAAAAAAGGATCAAAACTAAAAGACAACCAATCAGCTCACACCACCCTCTACAACCCTCCTGTGAAGAGCGGTCTTCCCTCAGATTTTCCAAACACAAGTGTTGCAATAGTTACTACTGAGGAAATTAAGTTGAGCTCCTCAGGGGAGGTGGGTGGGTCACATGTGCATCTATGAAGGTGTCCAATACAGCAGAACTACAGTTACAGGTAAGTAACTTATTCCTTACTCCAGTATTGGAACTTTCAAAGATTCACATGCTTGAATCAGAATAGTAAGCAGTGAATAACACATTTGACATGTCTATACAGGGAGTGCAGAATTATTAGGCAAATGAGTATTTTGACCACATCATCCTCTTTATGCATGTTGTCTTACTCCAAGCTGTATAGGCTCGAAAGCCTACTACCAATTAAGCATATTAGGTGATGTGCATCTCTGTAATGAGAAGGGGTGTGGTCTAATGACATCACCACCCTATATCAGGTGTGCATAATTATTAGGCAACTTCCTTTCCTTTGGCAAAATGGGTCAAAAGAAGGACTTGACAGGCTCAGAAAAGTCAAAAATAGTGAGATATCTTGCAGAGGGATGCAGCACTCTTAAAATTGCAAAGCTTCTGAAGCGTGATCATCGAACAATCAAGCGTTTCATTCAAAATAGTCAACAGGGTCGCAAGAAGCGTGTGGAAAAACCAAGACGCAAAATAACTGCCCATGAACTGAGAAAAGTCAAGCGTGCAGCTGCCACGATGCCACTTGCCACCAGTTTGGCCATATTTCAGAGCTGCAACATCACTGGAGTGCCCAAAAGCACAAGGTGTGCAATACTCAGAGACATGGCCAAGGTAAGAAAGGCTGAAAGACGACCACCACTGAACAAGACACACAAGCTGAAACGTCAAGACTGGGCCAAGAAATATCTCAAGACTGATTTTCTAAGGTTTTATGGACTGATGAAATGAGAGTGAGTCTTGATGGGCCAGATGGATGGGCCCGTGGCTGGATTGGTAAAGGGCAGAGAGCTCCAGTCTGACTCAGACGCCAGCAAGGTGGAGGTGGAGTACTGGTTTGGGCTGGTATCATCAAAGATGAGCTTGTGGGGCCTTTTCGGGTTGAGGATGGAGTCAAGCTCAACTCCCAGTCCTACTGCCAGTTCCTGGAAGACACCTTCTTCAAGCAGTGGTACAGGAAGAAGTCTGCATCCTTCAAGAAAAACATGATTTTCATGCAGGACAATGCTCCATCACACGCGTCCAAGTACTCCACAGCGTGGCTGGCAAGAAAGGGTGTAAAAGAAGGAAATCTAATGACATGGCCTCCTTGTTCACCTGATCTGAACCCCATTGAGAACCTGTGGTCCATCATCAAATGTGAGATTTACAAGGAGGGAAAACAGTACACCTCTCTGAACAGTGTCTGGGAGGCTGTGGTTGCTGCTGCACGCAATGTTGATGGTGAACAGATCAAAACACTGACAGAATCCATGGATGGCAGGCTTTTGAGTGTCCTTGCAAAGAAAGGTGGCTATATTGGTCACTGATTTGTTTTTGTTTTGTTTTTGAATGTCAGAAATGTATATTTGTGAATATTGAGATGTTATATTGGTTTCACTGGTAATAATAAATAATTGAAATGGGTATATATTTGTTTTTTGTTAAGTTGCCTAATAATTATGCACAGTAATAGTCACCTGCACACACAGATATCCCCCTAACATAGCTAAAACTAAAAACAAACTAAAAACTACTTCCAAAAATATTCAGCTTTGATATTAATGAGTTTTTTGGGTTCATTGAGAACATGGTTGTTGTTCAATAATAAAATTAATCCTCAAAAATACAACTTGCCTAATAATTCTGCACTCCCTGTAGTAACATAGCACTATTAAATGTGAATCAGCATGACAATGTCCACAAACTTTCTTTCTTTACGATCTACAGCCTGGGGAGCAGAAAGGAATTACTTTTAAAGAAAATGCGAGATAATACACAATAAGCAGATGGAGGGAAGAAATATGTTTTAGCCCACTTTCATTGGAACAGGTTTCTGAGGACTGCTTGCCCGACAGCTGCATCCCGAAAGCGACTGTGTCCAGGAAGTAGGTAGTGCTGCGTGAAGGTGTGAGTTGTCCTCCATGTTGCAGCATGAAAGATGTCCTGAATCGACACACCTGCGAACACTGCACAGGAAACAGACACAGCTCTGGTAGAAAGTGATCTTACACTTGTTTGCAATGGTCTGCCTGCCTTCTGAAGAAAACGATTGAGTCTTTTATCCATCGGGAAATAGTCTTCGTCACAGAGTGCCCTTTCCTAGCGGCAGTGAAAGCTATAAACAACTGATTGGACTTCCGGAATGACTTAGTTCTGTCCAGAAATTTTTTTTATGCACCTTTTAAGATCGAGTGAATGCAGGGTCCTCTCTGCAGTAGTTTGAGGGTTCAGGAAAAATGATTTTAACACCACTGGTTCATTGATATGAAATTCCGAAGGCACTTTAGGAATGAATTTGGGATTAGTGCATAGAATCACTATCGTAGTTGAATTGCAAAGAAGGTTCTTGTATAGTGAAAGCTTGAATTTCACTAACTCTTCGTGCCGAAGTAAGGGCGAGAAGGAGAGCCACCTTCCAAGTGAGGTACTGTAGGAAGTTGGCTCTGTATGTGCTATTTCAAAGTAAGGAATAGCATGCACAGAGTCCAAGGGTTCCCCTTAGAGGTAAAATAGTGGTAAAAATAGATAATACTAATGCTCTATTTTGTGGTAGTGTGGTCGAGCAGTAGGCTTATCCAAGGAGTAGTGTTAAGCATTTGTTGTACATACACATAGACAATAAATGAGGTACACACACTCAGAGACAAATCCAGCCAATAGGTTTTTATATAGAAAAATATCTTTTCTTAGTTTATTTTAAGAACCACAGGTTCAAATTCTACATGTAATAGCTCATTCGAAAGGTATTGCAGGTAAGTACTTTAGGAACTTTAAATCATAAAAATTGCATGTATACTTTTCAAGTTATTGACAAATAGCTGTTTTAAAAGTGGACACAGTGCAATTTTCACAGTTCCTAGGGGAGGTAAGTTTTTGTTAGTTTTACCAGGTAAGTAAGACACTTACAGGGTTCAGTTCTTGGTCCAAGGTAGCCCACCGTTGGGGGTTCAGAGCAACCCCAAAGTCACCACACCAGCAGCTCAGGGCCGGTCAGGTGCAGAGTTCAAAGTGGTGCCCAAAACACATAGGCTAGAATGGAGAGAAGGGGGTGTCCCGGTTCCGGTCTGCTTGCAGGTAAGTACCCGCGTCTTCGGAGGGCAGACCAGGGGGGTTTTGTAGGGCACCGGGGGGGACACAAGCCCACACAGAAATTTCACCCTCAGCAGCGCGGGGGCGGCCGGGTGCAGTGTAGAAACAAGCGTCGGGTTTGTAATGGAAGTCAATGGGAGATCTAGGGATCTCTTCAGCGCTGCAGGCAGGCAAGGGGGGGGTTCCTCGGGGAAACCTCCACTTGGGCAAGGGAGAGGGACTCCTGGGGGTCACTCCTCCAGTGAAAGTCCGGTCCTTCAGGTCCTGGGGGCTGCGGGTGCAGGGTCTCTCCCAGGTGTCGGGACTTTGGTTTCAAAGAGTCGCGGTCAGGGAAAGCCTCGGGATTCCCTCTGCAGGCGGCGCTGTGGGGGCTCAGGGGGGACAGGTTTTTGTACTCACAGTCTTAGAGTAGTCCTGGGGTCCCTCCTGAGGTGTTGGATCGCCACCAACCGAGTCGGGGTCGCCGGGTGCAGTGTTGCAAGTCTCACGCCTTTTGCGGGGAGCTTGCAGGGTTCTTTAAAGCTGCTGGAAACAAAGTTGCAGCTTTTCTTTGGAGCAGGTCCGCTGTCCTCGGGAGTTTCTTGTCTTTTCGAAGCAGGGGCAGTCCTCAGAGGATGTCGAGGTCGCTGGTCCCTTTGGAAGGCGTCGCTGGAGCAGGATCTTTGGAAGGCAGGAGACAGGCCGGTGAGTTTCTGGAGCCAAGGCAGTTGTCGTCTTCTGGTCTTCCTCTGCAGGGGTTTTTCAGCTAGGCAGTCCTTCTTCTTGTAGTTGCAGGAATCTAATTTTCTAGGGTTCAGGGTAGCCCTTAAATACTAAATTTAAGGGCGTGTTTAGGTCTGGGGGGTTAGTAGCCAATGGCTACTAGCCCTGAGGGTGGGTACACCCTCTTTGTGCCTCCTCCCAAGGGGAGGGGGTCACAATCCTAACCCTATTGGGGGAATCCTCCATCTGCAAGATGGAGGATTTCTAAAAGTTAGAGTCACTTCAGCTCAGGACACCTTAGGGGCTGTCCTGACTGGCCAGTGACTCCTCCTTGTTGCTTTCTTTGTTCCCTCCAGCCTTGCCGCCAAAAGTGGGGGCTGTGGCCGGAGGGGGCGGGCAACTCCACTAAGCTGGAGTGCCCTGCTGGGCTGTGACAAAGGGGTGAGCCTTTGAGGCTCACCGCCAGGTGTTACAGCTCCTGCCTGGGGGAGGTGTTAGCATCTCCACCCAGTGCAGGCTTTGTTACTGGCCTCAGAGTGACAAAGGCACTCTCCCCATGGGGCCAGCAACATGTCTCTAGTGTGGCAGGCTGCTGGAACCAGTCAGCCTACACAGATAGTCGGATAGGTTTCAGGGGGCACCTCTAAGGTGCCATCTGGGGTGTATTTTACAATAAAATGTACACTGGCATCAGTGTGCATTTATTGTGCTGAGAAGTTTGATACCAAACTTCCCAGTTTTCAGTGTAGCCATTATGGTGCTGTGGAGTTCGTGTTTGACAGACTCCCAGACCATATACTCTTATGGCTACCCTGCACTTACAATGTCTAAGGTTTTGTTTAGACACTGTAGGGGTACCATGCTCATGCACTGGTACCCTCACCTATGGTATAGTGCACCCTGCCTTAGGGCTGTAAGGCCTGCTAGAGGGGTGTCTTACCTATACTGCATAGGCAGTGAGAGGCTGGCATGGCACCCTGAGGGGAGTGCCATGTCGACTTACTCGTTTTGTCCTCACTAGCACACACAAGCTGGTAAGCAGTGTGTCTGTGCTGAGTGAGAGGTCTCCAGGGTGGCATAAGACATGCTGCAGCCCTTAGAGACCTTCCTTGGCATCAGGGCCCTTGGTACTAGAAGTACCAGTTACAAGGGACTTATCTGGATGCCAGGGTCTGCCAATTGTGGATACAAAAGTACAGGTTAGGGAAAGAACACTGGTGCTGGGGCCTGGTTAGCAGGCCTCAGCACACTTTCAATTGTAAACATAGCATCAGCAAAGGCAAAAAGTCAGGGGGCAACCATGCCAAGGAGGCATTTCCTTACAGGTACCTAATGTCTCCCCTGTGGACAGGCTCAAAGGGGTCCTTCATGAGCTGGCCAAGGACGATGTTAAGTTGCCATGCTGGAAGTTTCACTGGAGGAAAGGATCTGAAGAGACCTTTCAAGAATTGCTTCACTAATCTCAGAGAACATAAGGATGGTTTACCTGGTATCCTTCTGTATCGGGAAATAGCTGCCAAATGGACTCTAATTGACGAATGGGAAAGTTCAGAACATGGCAGCTGTAAGACGTAAGGCAACACTGACTCCAGGGCAGAGGAGAGAGGGTGTACATTCTGGGTTTCGCACCACAAACAAAACCGCTTCCACTTTAGGCAGTATGATTTAATGGTGCTAGCTGCCCGCGGTTTAGCTAGCACTTCCATGCAATCTGCTGGTAGGTCTAAATGGCTGAATTTGTTGGATTAAGGAGCCATGCGGACAAACTCAGACTTGGAATGCGGGTGCCTTACTTGTCCCCGGTTGATGGTAAGCAGTTCTGGAATTGGTCTGATCCCGATGGGTGGACAACCAGACAGCAGAAGTAACTCCGTGTACCATGGTTGACACGGCCACGCTGGAACTATCAGGATTATCTGGCAGGGTTCCGACTTAATCTTCCTGATCACTCTTGCGAGGAAAGGGAATTGGAGCCAAGGCGTATGCGTAGATTCCCTGACCATGCGCTCGAAAATGCATCCCCCATGATCCCTGTTAGTGATGCCAACTTGCGTAATGTTGGCATTTGGCATTCTGGAGGATGCAAATAGATTTGGTTTTCCCCACTGGTCGAATAGTCCATCAAATGTTTGCTGGTCTAATTCCCACTCGTGAGGGGATGTTGCCAACCTGCTCAACGAATCCGCCATGGTATTCTGTATGCCTGGGACATGCTCCGCTGATATGTGCACTGAGTGCTTGATGCACCATTTCCAGATGGTCTGCGCTTCAAGATAGCAGGTGGAACGCGTTCCTCCATGCTTGTTGAGGTAGTGCATTGTGGTGGTATTGTCTGTTCTGACAAGCACTGTTGACCATTGAATCCTCGGAAGGAAGGCTTGCAAAGCATAATACACCACTCTCAGCTCGAGAAGGTTGATGTGAAAAAGATGATGCTGCTCACCCGAAGGTCTTGCATGCTTGCACCCCATCTGGTGAGTGATGCGTCCATCATTACGATCATTGGAGGAATGTGTGGCAAGTTGAGACCTTTTGAGATGTTTTCTGGGATTGTCCACCAATCGAGAGAGTGGATCATGTGTGATGTTATGAGGACTGTGTCCTCGAAGGATCCTTGTGCCTGCATCCATTGTTTTTCCAGCTCCTCTTGAATCAGACGCATGCGCAGCCGACAGTACGCAATGAGGCTTATGACATCATGCCTAGTAAGGACTTGTACTGATGAACTGAAAGACACCTTTTTCTTTGGAATCGCTTCGCTAGGGAGATTAACTTGTTTTGCCTGTCCAGCGTTGGTTAGGCTTTGGCTTGTTGCGTGTCTAATACAGCCCCTAGGAAGGTTAACCGAGTCGAAGGTTGAAGGAATTATTTTGTCCTTGTTTAGAGTAAGGCCTAAGTCCTTGAAAAGGCACAGAGCCGCCCTGACTTTTGAGCTTTCACCAGCCAGTCGTCTAGGAAAAACCTGGTGCTTCTTCTATGCTGCAACTGCGGCCAAACATTTGGTGAAGATTTGTGGTGCTGAACGTAGCCCAAAGGGGAGGACGTTGGCCTGCAAGTGTTTGCCGTTGACCACAAACCTCAGGTACTTCCTGTGTAGCGGAAGAATGGAAATATGGAAGTACGCGTCTTGAAGATCTAGAGATGCCATAAAGTCTGCTCTGTTTAGAAGCTGGAGGATGTCTTGCAGGGTGACCATCCAAAATGTTTGTTTGTTCTTCATTCAGTTCCCAGAAGTCTAGGATTGGCCTCTATAAGCGACATTGGTTTCGAATGAGAAAGAAACGGTAGTAGAAACCCTTCCCTCTCTGGGAATTTGGAACAACCTCTGGCCCCTTTTCTTTTTCCATCGTTGCTTTTTCTAAGCTGAGCAGACGATGTGTTCGTCGGGTTTGGAATGAGTTCCAACAGGTGCCCAAATCGAATTACATCCAGCACCCACTTGTCCTTCATTATTTGCCACCAGTGCTGGATATTATGTTTTAAGATCGCATGGAAGACTGTAGGAGAGGAGTGAGGAGGAACTGGCTGTAGTCATTGTCTACGTGCAGACTCTTTAGATGGTCGCCCTGTCTTGCTCTAGTGGTAGGGTCTGGTGTGAGCCGTGGGAGGCGGTTGCCTCTGTCGATATTGTGGCCTAGAAGCTTGGAATGTGGTAGAATAGGATAGATATCGAAGGTGCTGGTATCCTCCATGAAAGGAAGGTTGACCTCTGCCCCTGGCTCCTCGAAAAGGCACTTTTTTCTGTACTGTACAGTGCCCAATGATCTTGCTGTGTCTGTAGCCAACTTTATAGTCTGAAGTGCGTTGATGTGCTTCCCAAAGAGCGCCTCTCAGTCATAGGGAAGATCCACATTTTTTCACTACACCTCGGGGCGAAAGTTAGTGGCTTTGAGCTAACCCTGACGCCTCAAGACAGCTGACCCAGCAAGCAGTCTAAAGCCCCTGGCGGCGATATCAAGCGCGCAATCAATGATTTCCACCGAAGATCATTGGCCCTCCATGAGCACCTTTTTCGCTTCCATTTTGGAACTCTCCGAGAGCTCTTCTAAGGATTGAGACATGTCTGACCAGAGCTGCAGATCATATCTACCAAGGAGAGCAAGAGAATTGGCAGCCCTTACCACAATAGCAGACATTGAGGAAAAACGCTTGCCGATGTTATCTAAGCATCTCCCCTCTTCATCTGGCGGAGTTGTCAATGGTGTGGTAGGGTTTTGAGTCCGGTTTCGGGTGGGCTGAGAGGCAAGCTGAAGCATCATCAGTGGACTTATATTTTTTGTCCAACCTTGACAGCACTGCAGGGACCGTTGCAGGATTGAGCATTATCTTCAAGCCCTGGCTCCAAACAGGATCAATTATTGGGCTAGCCCTGACTGTTTTTCTGTGAGGCTCCTTAAAATCGCAGAGGAAGCAATCCTGCTGAGTTGCAGGCATCAGAAGATAAAACTGTGTGGTTGCTCGCTCTAGCAGGTTATGAAAGCCACCAATGTCTTCAGGTAGAGATTCTACAACAGGTGTCGCAGGAGATGCAGTTGCTGGTATAATATAATCATCCCACTCGTCATTCACTGTCTGGATTTCTCCTTCCTCAGCGTCATCAGAAGAGGCTTGTCCCTGTATTGGGGTAGATAATGGAGAAAGTTGTGGCCTTGGAGGAGTTATTTGATGTGGTTGTTGGAACTGCTGGGGAGTTGTTGGTATAGCCGAAAGTATTGGCTGATGCGCCGATGAAGGCTTTGATGGAAAACGTTCCTTATAGACCTACCAGCCCCGGTTGTTGCTGCTCATAATAGTTTTGGTCATAGTATGAGCCATTGTCATCCGAATACTCCTGGCATTTAATCCGTAACTGGGAACGACTGCTGGCCACTTCAAAAATGCCATCTTCCTCAGTCATCTTCATCTAACAGGTGTGAAGGTAAAAGGCTCGAGACCTTACTAGGACATGTTACTGAGGGAGTCAGATGGTACTTCTTTACCGTTCTTTGCACAGCCTGGTCTGTCGACGAGAACAGAGGTAAGGAACACGGTCTCTGTACTTTTGTTGTAATCTTCGGTGTCGACGAGAGATGAGATGCCGCCGACTGTGGGCGACAGAAATGTCGACGGTATCCGTGCCGACGAGGTAAGCCTCATTGACAGACTGCTGTGACGGTGAAGAGATAGGGAGTGCTGTCGACGAGGATAAGCAGACTGTCGACGTAGTGCCAGTCGTTGCCACTGACAGACAGTGTGACAGCGGTGGATGTCGTCAATGCATGAGCCGTCGATGGTGTTACAGTCAATGATGATCTCGTCGACGGTGCAGAAATTGGCTTTTTGAAGGTATGTTTTACCTTGAATGGTGACGTTGAGGGCTCAGAGACAGGCTTCTTTATTTCAAATCTGAAGCTTTTGATTTCACCTTCTTTGATGGGCTACATATGATTTTTTGAAAGCCTTTTTGGGTGGTTCTTCTGAAGAAGCTTTAGCTTGTCTCTTCACAGGTGTTTTTACCACAGAGACAGACGAAGAGGCACTGTCCTCATCAGAAAGTGCATTGTCTCTGGATTTCAGTTTTTGGAGCCAAGGTAGAAGTTGACCTTCTCTGTCTTTTAGAGTTTTTGTAGAAAAGGTCCTACATACCTTGCAGTCTCTACTTTTATGACTAGGATAGAGACAATATATGCAGTCCTTATGCTGGTCATCCACATGCAGTCTTTTCTTCATGCAGGTAGCACAGGCTCTAAAAAGCCCTTTCCTAGGTGTCTGACATGGTAAGCCAGGTTGACCCACTTTGAATAACTCCTGAAGAGAAAAAAGAATCCAAATCTCCTCAGAAAGGATTTCCGAGAGAAAACCTGAGCAGAGCTCAAGGGAGACTCCTTAGCACGACGTGCGGTGGAAAATCTGAGGGAAGACAGCTCCTCACAGGAGGGTTCTAAGGGATGGTGTGAGCTGACTGGTTCTTTTTTAGGTTTGTTCTCTTTTTTTTTTTTTTTTTTTTACAAAACAAATGTGATATGTTTCTAAGTTAGAGGCCTAATGCATTTAGAGCTTTAATATGCAATTGGGCATAGTTTCTATATTACACCAGGGACTCCCATCTCGACGACGGGGAAAGATTCAAGCATGTGAATCTATAAAACATTCAATACTGGACTATCACTTGTAATTTACATATCAAAGAAGAAAGCAAGCCCAGATAGATAGCAATACCATAATCTAGGCATGAGGGTACACAGAAGGGATTTGAATAGTTTGAACTGAACTAAAAAGATAAAATACACAACTCCGAGCATGTAGGTGGAAAAGACTAGAGATGAAACCACCACTGAGGTCTGATCTGATAAAGTGCTGAATCAATTCTTACTCAATGTCTTAACTTTGACTGAAGGAGGGGTTAGGCCCAATAGGGAAAATTCAGGGCCTTTAGGAGAGCATAAAATATGATTTACTCCCTTTACGTTTGTGAGAATTTCTCCTCATTCAGCTCTGAACATTAAAATGACAGTCATGCTAGCCACACCAGTCAGATGGCCACCTTCAAATAAGATCTGTGTATCATCTATGTATATAAAAAAAAAATGTAACCCAAATGGCGCAATTAACTAAGCCAAATAAATAACTTATTAAAAACAGCGGGAATAAAATGGAGTTGTAGAGTATACCTCAGTGACATAGTCTTTCAAAGGACTAGAAGGAGGCCTGAACCCTCTGAAAGGAAAAGTTTGGTAAACCAGAGTAAAGCCTGCATAGTCATACCAAGTTCGATACGGAACAAAACAGTGTGAATGTCCCCAGCAGAAACTCCTAACAGATCCAGAGGAATCAATGCAATAGGCATTGGCAGCACATTGAGAAAGTGTCAACAACTGAGACACTGGAAAGTTTCAGCATGCACAAAATCCTACCCGGAAAGACTGTAGAAGTCCAATAATGGTCAGAAACCTTGAAAGTTGTTCGTAAACAGTTTCACCGAGTAGTTTACTGGGGAAGAGAAGTTGAGAAATGGGTCTATAGTTAGACCATCCCTCTGGGCTTAAAGTAGGTATCTTGAATAAGTGAGTTACCTATGCAATTTTTAAAATACTTGGGAGAACAGCCTTCACAGAGGGCGGCATTAATGATAGTTTTGACCCTGCTCATGTCTAACACAAGGCAATCCTTATGGAGAGGAGCTGAGATCCAGAATGCTCTTTAAAGGTGACAGTGCAGGAAGAAATAACCAAACCTCCACAACTGTATCCCTCGCCCCAGGAAGATTCACCAGAATGTCCTTTTATTTACCACCCACTAAAATCACATGTATTTGCTTTCAGAAAGTTAAGAAGGGGGTGCCTAACATGAACTGTGGTTCAATTTAGCCAAATGTATTACTTCTAAAAGAAAAATATTTGAAATTGTTCTGTAAGTATAGGATTGTACTTTCTTGCATACGTGTTAAGAGGCATTTAATTTTACAGCTGTCAGCTGTAGTAAAATATATATTTATTCATGTGTTTTACAGCTCTACCAAAAGGACATTGTATTCACAATAAGGAAGGAAATTACATCAATTAGTATTTTGTTCCCTTTGCAAAGATTTACCCAGATTCATGCTGTTTGTTGAAGGTAAGACCATTATAAATTAAAGCTAAGAGGTTTTAAGATGTTATTCAATGTGTCTAAAACTAAAAATTCAATGGCAAGTAACATGTTATATTTTGTAACATGAAAGAAATAGGCAAATAGTTCATGCCAGTAAAGAAGTTCTTCATAACCAAACGTGCAACAGTTGTTTTAAAACTTTTACTGCAATATGACATTGAAGTAAACAGTAATTAGATAGCTACCAATTTTTCAAAAAGAAAAAAATGTAAACAGGAAAATAAGTTGCCTGTAAGTGTACAGCTTCTCAAATCGTATCAAGAAAACGGGCATCTCACATTCACTGATTAGGAATTTCCTTTAACTTCGTAAAATAGCAAAAAAAAACTATTCTCAATTATCCTTAATATCAGTTAAAGAGTAATGTGTTACTTCTGCAGAAAATTTGATAGCGGTCCTTTCAAAGCAGCAAAACAATCAACTTAAATTTTGGCGTTTCTGCTTTCTAGTCGTGCCTATCCCTTCATAGATTTTGCAAAGCCATCATCCAGTGTTAATATGAGATACTGATGGAATATTCTAGGTAGCTTAAAGGCTATTTTCAAAATACCAATGCAATGTAAGAAGAATCTGAAAGCAGGGCAATAAACTAAATTCCTGGATCTAATGCGCTCAAAGTAAATTGTGAAAACCTAGAACAAAACAGCCCAACAGTTATAGAAGGAACTAAATGCCTGTAAAAGCGAATTTTTTGGTTGTATATTATGTTACATATGGACTGCTGCCCCATCTCTTTCAAGCAGACCTGTGCTGTACTTCTCACTGCCCAGTTTCCTTTTATCTTCCATACAATTTTTCCCCGCCCCACACCAATATTTGTGGATATGACCTGCACCCTCCCCCCCTGCCTTCCAAAATTATCCTGGAATTCAGTGACCAGAGTTAGAGTAATGCACTGGTGTGAAGTGTGAGATAAAAGGTACAAGTCTCTTGCGCTCAGTCATCATCAAAATTCTGTTGTAGAAGGAAGTTGGCAGCCAAATTTTCATTCTTCTCGCAAGCAAAATATGCCTGTATCACAAGTCCTTCTGGGAAACCTAAAGCCTTTAACTGCGAAAAACAAAAAAAAAAAAAAAAAAAGGAAAAGCACAGGTAGTTAGTCACTGGATGTATATGTGCCACAAAAGTTCATTTATTAGAAATAAAATGATCAAAATTGACTGTACAATACTGCAATCTGAATTGCTGAGTATTACTAACCAGCTTTCCAAAAAGATATACTTATTCAAGGAGAGATTTTCAAATTCTGTGCAGGAATACAAAGTAATTCTAAAGAATGCCACAATTTGCCTGTTGAGTATCTTTAAGAAATGCTACTGCTTTCAAAGGAAAATGAGAATTTCTAGCATAACTCATTTACATAAACCAAATAAAAAGTAACACTGTAAACGTTTATGGGGGCAGTTAGGGAGGATGCCTTTAAAGTAACATGGTTATTTTGATAACACTACACCTAAGTTCACATAGCACACTTCGTATATAGAGAGCCAACTTCCTACAGACCATCTCAAAGGGAGAGATAGTGTGCACAGAGTCCAAAGGTTCCCCTTAGAGGTTGACAGTGCATAATTAGAGAATACTAACGCTCTAGTTTGTGGTAGTGTGGTCGAGCAGTAGGCTTATCATAGGGTAGTGTTAAGCATTTGTTGTACACACAGGCAATAAATGAGGAACACACACTCAAAGACAATTCCAGGCCAATAGTTTTTATATAGAAAAATATCTTATTTCATTTTAAAACCACAAGATTCAAGATCTGAGGTAAGTACATAAAATGCAAGGTACTTCACACAGTTGGGTATAGAACTTTTGTTTTAAAACAGTAGTACACACAGTTTTGGTTGAAATGGCAATAAGCAATTTTAAAAGTGGACACTGCAAAAATCAACAGTTCCTGGGGGAGGTGAGTTTGGTAAGGTTTCTCAGGTAAGTAAAGCACTTACACAGTCATTCTCCTGGGCATAGGCAGCCCACCGTTGGGGGTTCAAGGCAACCCTAAAGTCATTGCACCAGCAACACAGGGCCAGTCAGGTGTAGAGATCAAAGTAGGGCCCGAACCACATAGGCGCTTATGGAGAACAGGGGTGCTCCGGTCCTAGTCTGCTTACAGATAAGTACCTGCGTCCTCGGGGAGCAGACCAGGGGGGTTTCGTAGAGCTGGGGGTGGGGGTGGCAGGGGTGCCACAGGGCAGGCAAGCCTACAAAACACACGCTCAGCAGCAGGTGCAGTAGGCAAAGTAGCTGTCAGGTTTGCCATGGAAAGCAATGGAGGGACCCGGGGTCACTGACGATGCAGGCAGGGCACAGGCTGGCTTCTCTGGCCAGCCATTAACTGGGCTAGGATGAGGGCCGCCTGCTGGTCACTCCTGCACTGGTGGGTGGTTCCTGTCAGTCCTGGGGGCTAATGGTGCAGTGCTTGATCCAGGAGTTGGCTCCTTTGTTACCAGGCAGTTGCGGTCACTGGGAGCCTTTGGATCCTCTCTGCAGGTGTCGCTGTGGGGTGCAGGAGGTCGACTCAGGGTGTCCACGTCGTTGGTGTCACCTGGGGGTCCTCTCTGCAGTGTTGGTTCTCCTGAACTAGAGCAGGGGGTGTCGGGTGCAGAGTGTGAAGTCTCACGCTTCCGGCAGGAAGTGAGAGTTCTTTAAAAGTTGTTTCAAAGTTGCTGCAGTTTCTGAACAGTGCCGCTGTTCTCAGGAGTTTCTTGGTCCTTTAGGTGCAGGGCAGTCCTCTGAGTCCTCGGAGGTCGCTGGTTCCGACGGATGCGTCGCTGTGCAGGTTTTTTTTTAGGCTGGGGCCAACTCAGTTGGTGTCTCCGTCGTCTCTGCAGGGCTTTCAGGTCAGCAGTCCTTTCTTCAGGTTGCAGGAATCTGATTTTGTGGGTTCAGGGTGGCCCCTAAATACAAAATTTTGGGGTGTGTTTAGGTCTGGGGGGTAGTAGCCAATGGATACTGTCCTTGAGGGTGGCTACACCCTCTTTGTGCCTCCTCCCTGAGGGGAGGGGGCACATCCCTATTCCTATTGGGGGAATCCTCAAAACTCAAGATGGAAGATTTCTAAAGGCTGGGGTCACCGCAGGTCAAGGCACCTTAGGGGCTGTCCTGACTGGTAGGCGACTCAGCCTTGTTTTTCTCATCTCCTCCTGCCCTGCCGCCAAAAGTGAGGGCAGTGGCCGGAGGAGCGGGCATCTCTACTAGCTGGGATGCCCTGGGGCACTGTAACAGAAGGCATGAGCCTTTGAGGCTCACCACCAGGTGTTACAGTTCCTGCAGGGGGAGGTGAGTAGCACCTCCACCCAGTACAGAGTTTGTTCCTGGCCAACGAGTGACAAAAGCACTCACCCCAATTAGCCACAAACTCGTCTGGTTGTGGCAGGCTGGCAGAAACAGGTCAGCCTAACACTAGGAGTCGGACTGGTATTCAGGGGGCATCCCTAAGATGCCCTCTGGGTGTCTTTTACAATAAATCCCACATTGGAATCAGTGTGCATTTATTGTGCTGAGAAGTTTGATACCAAACTTCCCAGATTTCAGTGTAGCCATTACGAAACTGTGGAGTTTGTAATTGACACAGACCATATACTCTTTATGGCTACCCTGCACTTACAATGTCTAAGGTTTGGATAAGACGCTGTAGGGGGGGTAGCGCTCTTGCAACTATGCCCTCACCTGTGGTATAGTGCACCCTGCCTTAGGGCTGTAATGCCTGCTAGAAGGGTGACTTACATATGCCACAGGCAGTGGGTTGAGGGCATAGCACTGAGGGTAGTGCCATGTCGACTTCGTCATTTTCTCCCCACCAGCACACACAAGCTGTGAGGCAGTGTGCACGTGCTGGGTGAGGGGTCCCCAGGGTGGCATAATACATGCTGCAGCCCTTAGAGACCTTCCCTGGCCACAGGGCCCTTGGTGCCAGGGGTACCAGTTACAAGGGACTTATCTGTGTGCCAGGGCTGTGCCAATTGTGGGAACAAAAGTACAGTTAAGGGAAAGAACACTGGTGCTGGGGCCTGGTTAGCAGGATCCCAGCACACTTTCAATTAAAACTAGCATCAACAAAAGGCAAAACGTTAGGGGGTAACCATGCCAAGGGAGGCATTTCCCTACAGCCAACAACACATTCCAATTTCATTCCGAAACCTATGTGTCACCAAAACTTTGCTTGCCATTTCTAAAGCAATGTATGCACTCACTGTGCTGCTTCGTTTCGTATCAGCTGGCCTGAAAATATCTTGTGTTAAATTGTATTCAATGCATCTTTCCTTAGTGCTATTTAATGCTGCATGAGAGACCAACTGAAACCCTGTGTGGGATTAGATAATTTTTAAATACATGTTAGATACCTTGACCAACACCAAAGCATCCGGTTCATCCCAGAACCTTTCCACAGCCTAAGTGCTGAATCAATTATATTTTTCCTCATAGGTATCCCCGTTTATTACATACGTTGGTTGTTTCAATATGAATTATTGATGTATGTGAAATGTACATTTATGTCACTATTCATTGCAACTTGATAATCAAGTCTGCTTGAATATATTCAAGTTATTATATCCCAGTTCCAAAAATGGTTTTCAAATTATGGATAAGGTTTCACAGAAGGCAATTATTTCACTTCTTATTTATTACTATAAATCAATTAGCACAGTTTCACAGAATGTGAGACATTAGAAAGGCCTCTTCTGCTAACTGTGACCCAGAAAACATCACTGGCACCAGCTGCGTAGCACGTTATTTCAGACCTTTGAGTAATTCTAGATGACTCATTGAAGAAACCAACTATTACTTTCAGTGCACGAATCTGTTTACAGTGGATACCTCCTTCAGCTCAGATGGGTGCTTCATTTCTTCTGCTGTGGGTCTCTCAGGCGCTTTATTTATAAAAGGTTATCCCCACCCCCACAATTTTGATTTTAGTTTTCAGTAGAAACTTTCTTAAATTAGAAATGGTTGCTAGATCCCGGATTGGGGTGGTTCTGAATGTGAAAGAGGATTCCAACAGAAGCTGTGAAGAAAGCAGTCATTTCAGTCTTCATTGTTGCTCTTCTGTTAGTAAGTTGAAAATATCATCGCAAAGGTGTTGTGAGGGATGAATATCTGTTTATCTTGCAGGGCAATTTTACTAACTTTTTCCCCAACACAATTGCAAAACAAAGCAATGGTCTCTGTGAAATCCTCGCATCTGCCAATCTTTAACCCGTAAAACACCCAACTGATGAAGCTATCTAGGAAACTCAACTCCGAAGACCTATCCAAAAGAGTACATCAAATGCAAACATCCCATAATTCAAAGACCAATCCCAGCAAAGACAATCAAGAAAAAACTTTCAATTTATTTGCTCCAATTTGACTTAAAATAATCAACAGTTCTCCAACACAGGGCCTGTTCAAAATCTCGCCTATTCTCTGGCTTGGAAAAGTAATTTAAAAAGTGTGGTCACACACCAACAGTCACATCAAAAACAATGACCTTCTTGCCAATACCCCAACAGAATTCAAATGTTTTGGCACAGAAAACACTACCTTAAATATTCTGAACATAGAATTAACCTTGGTGGGTCTTAATCCATTACACAGTAACTCAGCCAAATCCTTTAGTTTCACACTGGACTTCTCTCTTGAATCACAAGTGAACAAAATGGCACAATCTGACAACCACCACCTACATCCACTTAAGAAAGTAAAATCCCTACACTTGTCCATCCAACTAAGAACCACAGCTGATGCTCTCATCTCAAGAACTTATTTGCACAACAGCATCTTATCTGGTATGCAATCATTAACCCTGGCTGTGCTCAAAGACTCAGAAAGGTTCAGATATATAACAAGTGTTCAAGTCTACCTTTTCACAGGGTTTGGCTATTTTGTGACGATATTTGGTTGCAGAGCGGACGCTGAAAATAAGTGCATTCAAATATATATTGTTTGTGTTGGCTGCCTGGTAGAAAATTCCTGACTGAGCAATAGTGGCAGGAGATTAATATGTTCCCTCTCGAGCGGTTCTCACAGGAGTAGTGAATTTTCAAAGTCATCATGATAGGTTTAGCAAATCTGGGTAATCGTGTTAACAGTATTAGGCGTTTTTTTTCCATGTCGTGACATTTAGGCTTCAAAGAAAGGTGGGGAGATTTGGCCATAGTAACATGCAACGTTTGGGAGACATTCATGCTTTGGTGCGAATGCACAGCACCAGCTTCTAAATATGTCCAGGGAGGGCCTACACTTGAAGGACTGGGGGGTGGAAAGGATACCAAAAGGGAGCAAAGAATCCCTAAACTGGATAGTTGTAACCAAGAATGCAGAAAACTAGACCAGGCAACACATACTTTTTCTTTACAATAATATTAAAAGTACTTCTACATGCATATTCATTGACTCACCCTCTCTATAGCTTCTTTTTCTTGAGGTGTTACTTGAATGTAGTTCATGTGACCGCTTCCCGAGTCACCTGCCATTCCAACACCACTGCTGCCACCAGTGCCACTACTGCCACCAGTACCACCTCCACCGCCACCAATCTGGCCACCAGACTCCTGAACTGGCTCATTTAACATCTGAATGAACTGCTCCTGGTGTTGACTTATTTGCTGTAATTCATCAGAAAACAAAAGAGAACAAAGATACAACACACTGAAATAATATAATTGTTGGTCTTATTTGAAATTTTCCATAAATACTCTCTGAAGTATGTTAGATTAAATACCCTACGATATCTGTTGAGAAAAAACAAGTTAGTGGCAACTGAAAGCCATTGCTAGAAGCAGTCACTTGCACACTATTATTAGATAACCAATTGAACTTTTAAACTACAGGGAGTGCAGAATTATTAGGCAAATGAGTATTTTGACCACATCATCCTCTTTATGCATGTTGTCTTACTCCAAGCTGTATAGGCTCGAAAGCCTACTACCAATTAAGCATATTAGGTGATGTGCATCTCTGTAATGAGAAGGGGTGTGGTCTAATGACATCACCACCCTATATCAGGTGTGCATAATTATTAGGCAACTTCCTTTCCTTTGGCAAAATGGGTCAAAAGAAGGACTTGACAGGCTCAGAAAAGTCAAAAATAGTGAGATATCTTGCAGAGGGATGGAGCACTCTTAAAATTGCAAAGCTTCTGAAGCGTGATCATCGAACAATCAAGCGTTTCATTCAAAATAGTCAACAGGGTCGCAAGAAGCGTGTGGAAAAACCAAGGCGCAAAATAACTGCCCATGAACTGAGAAAAGTCAAGCGTGCAGCTGCCACGATGCCACTTGCCACCAGTTTGGCCATATTTCAGAGCTGCAACATCACTGGAGTGCCCAAAAGCACAAGGTGTGCAATACTCAGAGACATGGCCAAGGTAAGAAAGGCTGAAAGACGACCACCACTGAACAAGACACACAAGCTGAAACGTCAAGACTGGGCCAAGAAATATCTCAAGACTGATTTTCTAAGGTTTTATGGACTGATGAAATGAGAGTGAGTCTTGATGGGCCAGATGGATGGGCCCGTGGCTGGATTGGTAAAGGGCAGAGAGCTCCAGTCCGACTCAGACGCCAGCAAGGTGGAAGTGGAGTACTGGTTTGGGCTGGTATCATCAAAGATGAGCTTGTGGGGCCTTTTCGGGTTGAGGATGGAGTCAAGCTCAACTCCCAGTCCTACTGCCAGTTCCTGGAAGACACCTTCTTCAAGCAGTGGTACAGGAAGAAGTCTGCATCCTTCAAGAAAAACATGATTTTCATGCAGGACAATGCTCCATCACACGCGTCCAAGTACTCCACAGCGTGGCTGGCAAGAAAGGGTATAAAAGAAGGAAATCTAATGACATGGCCTCCTTGTTCACCTGATCTGAACCCCATTGAGAACCTGTGGTCCATCATCAAATGTGAGATTTACAAGGAGGGAAAACAGTACACCTCTCTGAACAGTGTCTGGGAGGCTGTGGTTGCTGCTGCACGCAATGTTGATGGTGAACAGATCAAAACACTGACAGAATCCATGGATGGCAGGCTTTTGAGTGTCCTTGCAAAGAAAGGTGGCTATATTGGTCACGGATTTGTTTTTGTTTTGTTTTTGAATGTCAGACATGTATATTTGTGAATGTTGAGATGTTATATTGGTTTCACTGGTAATAATAAATAATTGAAATGGGTATATATTTGTTTTTTGTTAAGTTGCCTAATAATTATGCACAGTAATAGTCACCTGCACACACAGATATCCCCCTAACATAGCTAAAACTAAAAACAAACTAAAAACTACTTCCAAAAATATTCAGCTTTGATATTAATTAGTTTTTTGGGTTCATTGAGAACATGGTTGTTGTTCAATAATAAAATTAATCCTCAAAAATACAACTTGCCTAATAATTCTGCACTCCCTGTACATGCCTAGAACTTCCAAAAACACCAAGGCAGAACATCTGAAAATGAAATGTTACTTACAGTGTAGGTATGTATCTGTTCGAAACATGCAGTGCTGTAGATTCACATGCTCTGCATACTCCCCTGCAACTTGGTGCTGAGCTGGACATTTGCAAGGTGTTTTTCTTCAAAGAAGTCTTTCGAGTCACAAACTCTAGTGACTCCTTTTGGCTGCAACGCTTATGGGCATCGAGTCCAAGTTAGACTGATTTTTACACAGCGGGTGAGAGTAGTATCGAGATAGGATTGAAACAGTAAATGATGCACATGTGTACAGAACGAAATGAATATAGTGATTTGAGGAAAAATCTATCTGTAATCTGAGCCACATATGTCTGGGTAAGAGGGTGGGCGCACAGGAACCTACACCACTACACATTACAAACATATGCTGACAGGGTAAGTAACATTTCTGTTTGTAGCATGCGTTGTAAATAAACGTGCTCTGCATAGACTGCAAAGCAGTATCCTCCATAACCAGTGGCTAGCGCGTGGCTAAATGACATGTTGGATGTTAGGATATACCCCTTTTTGTATGGTCGCCTGCAAGTTTAGACTTGTGCTTGTCGACTCAAAATGAACTGAGGCCTTCTAATCAGACCTCCGTGCCTGTGCACTTACCCTTAAAACTGATATGTTGAATGGGCTTTCACCCAGCTGACCAGCTAACTTACCTGTAGGTCCCTAGAAAATGGTACCCAGGGTACCTAGAGCATGTTAGAGGTTTCTCCCCAGGGATTGCAGCACTGGTGGTGCCACCCTGGGTGACACATGAGTAAGACAAGACACCCAGTGCGCCATTTGTATACTGAAAGGGCAGGTTTAGCTGCTGGCCCGACTTTGCCATTTAAAGAAATGAAAAAGGTAGACTTCCCCTGGTATTTGTTTAAGTTACCACTACGCAGGTCTATCAAGTCCTAGGGCTGGGTGCAACATATCCAACAGGCAGAACATGTAATTTTACATGTTCTAATAGTAAAAACACGAAACAGTTGTCTTTATCGTGGAAAAGCTTGGTCACCCAACTGGACAATGCAAAGTTACACACTGATACCCTCAGCTGTGCTAACTCTGGAACAGTGCAACCAAAGTGAGTCATCCAAGGTATCAAACAACTCATTACATTCAGCCTGAACGGATTCTCAGGTCAAAAGTAATGTACCAAGCTGCAGTGCGCAACTTTAGCAAATAAGTCATTTTGTTGCCTTTAGTTCCCGGTGCCTATACCGTTTGCACACAGTGTTCTACACACCACAAAGAAAAAGATCCACCAGAGGGTTCCGAAGATACAGAATTTACAAGATATAGTAAACCACAGAATTTGACTCAACCGCGAATAAGCACTGACAAATTCAACAAATTAGAAACTTCTAAATGTTTTGAGTATAAAGTTGGACAAGTTGTAATGTGGTCTGAGTTACTTGGGTGACCAACTCGGGCAGGGAGCCAGATGGGGGACCAGTACGACCCTCAAACATTAACTTCCTCAGAAGAAGCAGTGTTCCAGCATTTCTAGTTATTTTATCCTCATTTAATTGATTCCTATTTAAGTGGTCCTTATGCGGACGATACAGGATGCTTGAAGAGCTATGGACACGACAATATCAACAGAGGTCTTCCTGCAGGGACTCCTCAGTACACAAAGGTGATGAGGGGGTCCTGGACACAGGTTTCGATGTCCCACAAGGACCTTTCTGATATGGCTGAAGTTCAGTCATAACTGGCCTACCAGTCGTCCAGTGTTGCAGTCACAGCCAAATCCTTCTCCGGGCTTTAACTTACTGGGTAATATATACTAGGGACTTACAGATAAGACAGTCTATTCCAATTGGGTTTAGCCAATGTAACATCCACGTTTTCGGGGTGAGGGCGCAGAGGTCTAGTTAGCAGGTCTCAGTGCACTCTCAAGGGTCAAAAAAACAGCAGCAGTAGTCAAAAAAATCCTGGGGGGACTTTACAAAAAGAGGCATTTTCTTACACTGAACACGTGAAGCATGACATTTCAATAGTTCCATAGTGCTTAGGATGGCAACTAGCTATGCAACCGTTCCTTATTGGTAGGAAAGTATGTAGACGCATCAGAGAACTCCAAGTCTTTGGCACCAGTAAGCTGTTTCTACCTGTTGGAAGTATGTGGATTGCAGAATCCGGTTGAAGTTCAATGTAGTTAATGATGAGCTTCAGAAAAACTATTTCAAAGCAATCAAACTGTAGGAGCTCATGTGTTTGTGCATTGTTGGTTTCACTGATGTGACCTGGAGTCGTATGCTAAACACATGAAACCGAAATCTAGACTCAAGGCAATGAACCAGCAATGGTCTTTGCCAAATGTACAATGGCAAGAGTGCACAGCATGCCGCAACAACTTTTGGCAAATACCTTAACAGCTAAAGCCTCTGTGCAAGAACACAGATGGACAAAATACTGTTTATTCAATGTGTGCACATAGGACCATGTAGATGCTTTGCAAAACTGTTCAAAAATATGCCATGGCGCATTATACTCTAGCATCGAACATGGGCATGGTGCAGAATTAAGGGGGCTAGTGTACATACATATATCTTGCTGTCAGGTGGCAAAAACGATCAGACAGAACATGGACTAATAGAACATTGATGTGAAATAGGACTTCCCTTTCAGTACACAAGATTTGAACTGTTAAATTCTGCAGATGGGCTCCCCAAACAATTAAGGAATGTCGGAGACTGACGGTATTGACAAATGACTGACACTGAAGGTATTGACAGAAAGAAACTTGTTTCCTAAGGCTGCATCGCCCACAAACAATGTGGAAGAGATTAGATTGTCTTGTCGGTAAAGGTGAGGTTCTTCACAAGTATCTTCGCATTGAGACTACTGACTCACCAAGCACTCCTGAAGTGGTCTCCTATGAAGCTTTGCATTTGGGGAAACGAAGATACAAGCAATTGACATTAAGAGGGAGGACTTCTGTTGAGCAGTTAAAAGGGACTGTGCTGGCGCTCCTAAAAAAAAAGAAAAAAAAAAAGAAGCCCCACTGTTCTCTCCCGAGTAGACACTTATTTTCTCTGCGTGACCACGGATTCACTAGACAGTTTAGTATTTGAACCAGTGGCGCTGTTGACTTACGGGAAGTGACGTGAAGGCCCGATGATAGAGATGGGACAAAGTCTTTCAGAAATCTTGGGGGGCTTTCTCTGCCGGTTTACCTTTTATTAAACACTCAAGTCAAGAATACACAAACAGCCCTTATCTGTGAAGAAAGGCAGCAGCCACTGTGATTTGGAGAATGTTAGGAACTGACCAAAGGTGAGAACCTTGTATTAATACTGCAGGTCTGTCACTGTTAAATGCAGAAACTGTTTCTTTGCCTTGGGAATATGGAAATAGGCAGAGATACACTGCAATATCCCCTTTTGAGATGGAGAAACATATGATGGAGGGTCAGTACTCAAACGCTTTCTTTTTTGATCAATTTGGGATCTAAAATCTCTTACTTCTTGAGACCTTTTTTGCAAATCATAACATCTTGAAATACACATTTTACATTTTGAGACGAGTGAATGATTGGTTTTTTTCCTGTTACTAAGTGGCATCTTCCTAAAGTATATGCAGCTGAAGTTTAGGTGCAGTTTATGGAGGGATTGACGGTGGAGGTAGTGTTGTGAAGATAACTGTATATCGGTTTGAATGTTTAGAACCCACTTAATGTTGGTGATAGATTGACCAACAGTACTTCAAAGCACTCTTTTCCACTGGAGTGGTGTAGAGAGGAAACAAATAGGATGGCGCGTTTCTCGACTAGAACTGATGTGGGTAACGCTTTCTCTGGATGATGTCTGGCTGTATGAAGATCTTTGCTGCTACTGACTTTGGTGGCGGATTGGGAAAGACAACTGATTGGGCTGAACCCTCTGCAAAGTGAAGTATCTGCAATCTCAATGACAACATTACTATTTCAAGAATTACTTTTCATTTAAAGTTGGCACCACCTTTTTCATCAACTGAACCTCATCACCTCTATGGGAAACTGTAGGAAAGTACCATATTTCTTGGCATGGTTACCCTAATTTCTGCCTGTTGTCAGTATGTTTGACCGAGTCTACTGGGTTCCTGTTAACCAGGACCCCAGTAGTTTTGCTCTCTCCTCTAAAAACTGTATCTTTTTCTTCCCACAATTGGCATACTGGTCCCCCCCATGTAAGTCCCTAGTATATGGTACCTAGGTACTGGAGTTCCAGGAGATGTCCATCAGCTGCAGCAATTATTCTGCCACCCACAGGGAGCCCATGCACAGGGTTCTGCAGGCTTGCCACTGCAGCCTGCGTGAAACTGGTGAAGACACCTGTTTTCACTACAGTTCACTATAAGTCACCCCTACCGTAGGCCCTCTCAGCCCAGAGGGCAGGGTGCAGGTACCTGTGTGTGAAGGCACTACTGCACGAGCAGAGGTACCCCCACAAACTACAGATCCATTTACCTGGACTTTGTGGGTGCGAAGACGCCATTTTAGGTGTGTACTGGACATAGGTCACTACCTATGTCCAACTACATAATGGTAACTCCGAACCTGGGCATGTTTGGTATCAAACATGTCGGAATCATACCCCAATACTATTTGAAGTATCATTCCATGCACTCTGGGGACTTCTTAGAGGACCCCCAGCATTGCTACCACCAGTCTTACAGGGTTTTCCAGGCAGCCCAGCTTGACCCTCCAGGAACTGACAATCTGCATCCACGAAGATTCTTCTTGCAACATAGTTTCCAGGGCTCCTTCCAGCTTCTGCAACATTTCCCCGGCTATGTATCCTCTGAGGGCGGCAAGTCTTCAGTCTGCACGAGAAGGAAGAGGGAATCTCCTTTGGAGAAGGAGTCCCTCCCCTGCATCCCCAGGCACCTACTGCAACGACAACTGGTTGTGTGGATCTCCTCTCATCCGGAGCCGCATGTATCCTGCATCACAGGTGGTGGTCTAGAATAGTCTTCTTGTTCCTCTCTGCCAGCTGTCCAATTTTGGTGGAGGTGAGCACTTGCCTTCCCACGCAGGACAGTACCACTGCGTCTCTTGTAGCTGCCAAGGCTTTTTTGCATCTCCTCCTAGGGATCTTCAGGATGCGTGTAGCTCCATCGCCCAGCAATTCTTCCTTTGACGCACAGCCCTCTGGGTCGTTCTTCTGCAGTGTGGGACCCTTCTTCAGTCATGCTGCGTGGGCTCTTCTGCGACTCCCGTGTTTCTGTCCTGTGAGACTCCTGTGGGTGCTTCCTTTGCTTCTGTGGGCTCTCTGTGTCGCTGAGGGTCCCCTCTGACTCCACCTCCTGGGTTGAGTCCTCCTGGGCCTTGCTGGTCCCCAGCAGCTCCACTTTCCACCAACCGAGACATTTGCCTCAGGAACTTTTCACCGACTCCAGGGCTGCAGTTCTGACCTTCTTCACATCACCGACCAACTCCTGCATCCACAGCTGGGTGGGTAGAAGCTCCTACTTCTACTGGACTATTCTATGACTTCCAGACTTGGTCCCCTTCTTCCAGTAATCCATAGCTGGTTTCTTGCAGTCTTGTCTGGGTGTTGTATTTTCTTCTTTTCCTTCCTTTTGGGTGGTTTGGGGAAAACTTGCTCCTTTTCTCCTGGTCGCTAGGGGGCACTGTGGTAGTTCCCTTTGGTGTTTTCTAGTACCCCCAGCTTCCCTCTACACATTCCACTTGCCTAGGTGTGGATCCTGTGTTTGCATTCCATTTATTTAGTATATGGTTTGGGCTCTCCCTGTGTCTCTAGTACTTTTTGGTATTGTGTACCTTTATTTTTTAACACGGAGTGTTTTCTTTCATGTGTGCAAGTGCTGTGTGACTACAGTGGTATTGCATGAGCTTTGCATGTCTCCTAGATAAGACTTGGCTGCTCATCCACAGCTACCTCTAGAGAGCCTGGCTTCTAGACACTGCCTACACTAATAGGGGATACCTGGACTTGGTATAAGGTGTAAGTACCTCAGGTGCCCACCACACACCAGGTCAGCTTCCTACTGCATGGGTACTCTCAAACATTTTATTGTGTGCCAGAATGTACCTGAAGGCCACACTAATGCCGTAGCATTCCCAAGGAGCCCGAGTAGGGTGGGGGGATTATGAAGCGGGGGGGGCAGGGGATTGGGTGGAATCAGGAACACACCTTTTACAAGAATTCAAGTCTTTTTTTGCTAATTTTACATTCTGTCACCCGTAGGTTATAGGACCAACAAAATAGATACAGAATATTTTGTTAGTTTTAACTGCCTGACAAACTGCCCCTACCCACACTCACTGATACTGTACTCACAATCACAGTTTCCTTATCTTTTTTATGCACTTCCACTGTACTCTCAGCTAAGCTTTCACCTATGAGCTGGGATGCATTGCTTAAAGTTCAAGCTGAACTGGCAGTTGAAACAAAGCCTAAAGCCTTTTCCGATTATGAGCTTTAAACTGAGTCATTTCAGCCTGTTCTGTGAGCAGGACAGCCTCAATCATAAAACAAGGAGAACTTAAAAGAAAAAAGAAGCCCATAATCATGAAAATGGCTAGCAGAGTTACCTAAATAACTGAGCTCGAGCATCTTTCTCTGCTTCTCAGAGTCCCAGAGGGAAATCTGAGGGCCTCAAGGAAAGGTCTGCAGGGCCACCCACAGGCCGTACATTGAGTACCACGGTTTTAGAGGTTTCAATGCATTGTCCAATATTTCTTAGTGCTGGTGCAGCGGAGCTTCTCCAGCTGTCCAAATAAATACAACAACGCTAGCTCAGTGTGTCTTAATATATTCAAAAGCAGAGTGTCCTGGTGAGGGCCAGAATAAAAAAATAAATACATTTAAAAAAAACTCCAGCCATTCAAAAGAACAAATCGTTGTATGGCCTTTCACAAAAGAGGAACTGCCAACTTGCCAAGGAATTAAAATGTCACCTACCCAGTGTACATCTGTTCGTGGCATCAGTCGCAGTAGATTCGCATGTTTTGCAATAGCTCGCCATCTGGTGTTGGGCCGGAGTGTTACCAGTTGTTTTTCTTCGAAGAAGTCTTTCGAGTCACGGGACCGAGTGACTCCTCCTTTTGTCTCCATTGCGCATGGGCGTCGACTCCATCTTCGATTGTTTTTCCCCGCAGAGGGTGAGGTAGGAGTTGAATTGTAGTAATAGTGCCCATGCAATGGAGTGACTAAGTATGCACCTATTTAAGGTTGAGATGATACATATAAAATAGTTGAAGGTAACTTCCAAACTGCTACAGGCTCCCGGGGAGGCGGGTGGGCACATGCAAATCTACTGCGACTGATGCCACGAACAGATGTACACTGGGTAAGTGACATTTTCAGTTCGATGGCATCTGTCGCTGTAGATAAGCATGTTTTGCATAGACTAGTAAGCAGTTATCTCCCCAAAAGCGGTGGATCAGCCTGTAGGAGTGGAAGTAGTCTGAAATAATGTTCTTAATACGGCTTGACCTACTGTGGCTTGTTGTGCGGATAACACGTCTACACAGTAGTGCTTGGTGAATGTGTGAGGCGTAGACCATGTGGCTGCCTTACATATTTCTTGCATTGGGATGTTTCCTAGAAAGGCCATGGTAGCACCTTTCTTTCTGGTTGAGTGTGCCCTTGGTGTAATGGGCAGCTGTCGTTTAGCTTTAAGGTAGCAGATTTGGATGCATTTAACTATCCATCTGGCTATACCTTGTTTTGATATTGGGTTTCCTGCATGAGGTTTTTGAAATGCAATAAATAGTTGTTTAGTCTTTCTGATGTTTTATGTTCTGTCAATGTAATACATCAATGCTCTTTTAACATCTAATGTATGTAGTGCCCTTTCAGCTACGGTATCTGGCTGTGGAAAGAACACTGGAAGTTCCACTGTTTGATTTAGATGGAACGGTGAAATAACCTTTGGCAAAAATTTAGGATTGGTCCTTAGGACGACCTTATTCTTGTGTAGTTGTATAAAAGGTTCCTGTATTGTAAACGCCTGAATCTCGCTTACTCTTCTTAGGGAAGTAATGGCGATGAGAAATGCCACCTTCCAGGTTAGGAACTGTATTTCGCAGGAGTGCATGGGTTCAAAAGGTGGACCCATAAGTCTAGTTAGGACAACATTTAGGTTCCATGAAGGAACAGGTGGTGTTCTTGGTGGTATAATTCTCCTAAGGCCCTCCATGAATGCTTTAATGACTGGTATCTTATATAGGGAAGTTGAATAGGTAGTCTGCAGGTATGCAGATATTGCTGCAAGGTGTATTTTAATGGAAGAGAAAGCCAGGTTAGATTTTTGTAAGTGAAGCAAGTAACCCACTACATGTTCTGGAGTTGTGTGTAATGGTTGTATTTGATTAATATGGCAGTAGCAAACAAACCTCTTCCATTTACTGGCATAGCAGTGCCTGGTGGATGGCCTTCTGGCTTGTTTTAGGACTTCCATACATTCTTGGGTAAGTTGTAAGTGCCCGAATTCTAGGATTTCAGGAGCCAGATTGCTAGATTCAGCGATGCTGGATCTGGGTGTCTGATCTTTTGGTTGTGCTGTGTCAACAGATCTGGCCTGTTGGGCAATTTGATGCAGGGTACTACTGATAGGTCTAGCAGCGTTGTGTACCAGGGTTGCCTTGCCCAAGTTGGTGCTATTAATATGAGTTTGTTTTGACTGAGTTTGTTTACCAGGTAAGGAAGGAGAGGGAGAGGAGGAAAAGCGTAAGCAAATATCCCTGACCAGTTCATCCATAGGGCATTGCCTTGGGACTGTTTGTGTGGGTATCTGGATGCGAAGTTTTGGCATTTTGCGTTCTCCTTTGTCGCAAACAAGTCTATCTGAGGTGTTCCCCAGAGTTTGAAATAAGTGTTCAGAATTTGGGGGTGAATTTCCCATTCGTGGACCTGTTGGTGATCTCGAGAGAGATTGTCTGCGAGTTGATTTTGGATCCCTGGTATAAATTGTGCTATTAGGCGAATTTGGTTGTGAATTGCCCAACGCCAAATCTTTTGTGCTAGCAGGCTTAACTGCGTGGAGTGCGTCCCCCCTTGCTTGTTTAGATAATACATTGTTGTCATGTTGTCTGTTTTGACGAGAATGTATTTGTGAACTATTATTGGTTGGAAAGCTTTTAGTGCTTGAAAAACTGCTAGAAGTTCTAGGTGATTTATATGCAGTTTTGTTTGATGAACGTTCCATTGTCCTTGTATGCTGTGTTGATCGAGGTGTGCTCCCCACCCTGACATGGAAGCATCTGTTATTACGTATTGTGGCACTGGGTCTTGGAAAGGCCGCCCTTTGTTTAAATTTATGTTGTTCCACCACAGAAGCGAGAGGTAAGTTTGGCGGTCTATTAACACCAGATCTAGAAGGTGACCCTGTGCTTGAGACCACTGTGATGCTAGGCACTGTTGTAAGGGCCTCATGTGCAGTCTTGCGTTTGGGACAATGGCTATGCATGAAGACATCATGCCTAGGAGTTGTAATATCATCTTTGCTTGTATTCTTTGTGTTGGATACATGCGTTGTATGATGGTGTTGAAATTTTGAATTCTTTGTGGACTTGGAGTGGCTACTCCTGTTGATGTGTCTATTATGGCTCCCAGGTATTGTTGTACCTTGCGCGGCAGAATTTTGGATTTTGTGAAATTGACGGTGAACCCTAGTTTGAAGAGGGTTTGTATGATATGATTTGTGTGATTTGAGCACTCTATTAACGAATGGGCCTTGATTAGCCAGTCGTCTAGATATGGGAAGACATGTATTTGCTGCCTTCTTATGTGTGCAGTGTAAAGAAATGGCTCCCTGTTGCAGTTACCCCCCACTTTTTGCCTGATACTGATGCTGACTTGACTGAGAAGTGTGCTGGGACCCTGCTAACCAGGCCCCAGCACCAGTGTTCTTTCACCTAAAATGTACCATTGTATCCACAATTGGCAGACCCTGGCATCCAGATAAGTCCCTTGTAACTGGTACTTCTAGTACCAAGGGCCCTGATGCCAAGGAAGGTCTCTAAGGGCTGCAGCATGTCTTATGCCACCCTGGAGACCTCTCACTCAGCACAGACACACTGCTTGCCAGCTTGTGTGTGCTAGTGAGGACAAAACGAGTAAGTCGACATGGCACTCCCCTCAGGGTGCCATGCCAGCCTCTCACTGCCTATGCAGTATAGGTAAGACACCCCTCTAGCAGGCCTTACAGCCCTAAGGCAGGGTGCACTATACCATAGGTGAGGGTACCAGTGCATGAGCACTGTACCCCTACAGTGTCTAAGCAAAACCTTAGACATTGTAAGTGCAGGGTAGCCATAAGAGTATATGGTCTGGGAGTCTGTTTTACACGAACTCCACAGCACCATAATGGCTACACTGAAAACTGGGAAGTTTGGTATCAAACTTCTCAGCACAATAAATGCACACTGATGCCAGTGTACATTTTATTGCAAAGTACACCCCAGAGGGCACCTTAGAGGTGCCCCCTGAAACTTAACCGACTATCTGTGTAGGCTGACTAGTTCCAGCAGCCTGCCACACTAGAGACATGTTGCTGGCCCCATGGGGAGAGTGCCTTTGTCACTCTGAGGCCAGTAACAAAGCCTGCACTGGGTGGAGATGCTAACACCTCCCCCAGGCAGGAGCTGTAACACCTGGCGGTGAGCCTCAAAGGCTCACCCCTTTGTCACAGCACCGCAGGACACTCCAGCTAGTGGAGTTGCCCGCCCCCTCCGGCCCCGGCCCCCACTTTTGGCGGCAAGGCCGGAGAAAATAATGAGAATAACAAGGAGGAGTCACTGGCCAGTCAGGACAGCCCCTAAGGTGTCCTGAGCTGAGGTGACTAACTTTTAGAAATCCTCCATCTTGCAGATGGAGGATTCCCCCAATAGGGTTAGGATTGTGACCCCCTCCCCTTGGGAGGAGGCACAAAGAGGGTGTACCCACCCTCAGGGCTAGTAGCCATTGGCTACTAACCCCCCAGACCTAAACACGCCCTTAAATTTAGTATTTAAGGGCTACCCTGAACCCTAGAAAATTAGATTCCTGCAACAACAACAAGAAGGACTGCCTAGCTGAAAACCCCTGCAGAGGAATACCAGAAGACAACAACTGCCTTGGCTCCAGAAACTCACCGGCCTGTCTCCTGCCTTCCAAAGAACTCTGCTCCAGCGACGCCTTCCAAAGGGACCAGCGACCTCTGCATCCTCTGAGGACTGCCCTGCTTCGACGACGACGACAAGAAACTCCCGAGGACAGCGGACCTGCTCCAAAAAGACTGCAACTTTATCCAAAGGAGCAGCTTTAAAGAACCCTGCAATCTCCCCGCAAGAAGCGTGAGACTTGCAACACTGCACCCGGCGACCCCGACTCGGCTGGTGGAGAACCAACACCTCAGGGAGGACCCCCGGACTACTCTACGACTGTGAGTACCAAAACCTGTCCCCCCTGAGCCCCCACAGCGCCGCCTACAGAGGGAATCCCGAGGCTTCCCCTGACCGCGACTCTCTGAAACCTAAGTCCCGACGCCTGGAAAAGACCCTGCACCCGCAGCCCCCAGGACCTGAAGGACCGGACTTTCACTGCAGACGTGACCCCCAGGAGTCCCTCTCCCTTGCCCAAGTGGAGGTTTCCCCGAGGAAGCCCCCCCCTTGCCTGCCTGCAGCGCTGAAGAGATCCCTTGATCTCTCATTGACTTCCATTGCGAACCCGACGCTTGTTCTAACACTGCACCCGGCCGCCCCCGCGCCGCTGAGGGTGAAATTTCTGTGTGGGCTTGTGTCCCCCCCGGTGCCCTACAAAACCCCCCTGGTCTGCCCTCCGAAGACGCGGGTACTTACCTGCTGGCAGACTGGGACCGGGGCACCCCCTTCTCTCCATTGAAGCCTATGCGTTTTGGGCACCACTTTGAACTCTGCACCTGACCGGCCCTGAGCTGCTGGTGTGGTAACTTTGGGGTTGCTCTGAACCCCCAACGGTGGGCTACCTTGGACCAAGAACTGAACCCTGTAAGTGTCTTACTTACCTGGTAAAACTAACAAAAACTTACCTCCCCCAGGAACTGTGAAAATTGCACTAAGTGTCCACTTTTAAAATAGCTATTTGTGAATAACTTGAAAAGTATACATGCAATTGAAATGATTCAAAGTTCCTAATGTACTTACCTGCAATACCTTTCAAACAAGATATTACATGTTAAATTTGAACCTGTGGTTCTTAAAATAAACTAAGAAAATACATTTTTCTATACAAAACCTATTGGCTGGATTTGTCTCTGAGTGTGTGTACCTCATTTATTGTCTATGTGTATGTACAACAAATGCTTAACACTACTCCTTGGATAAGCCTACTGCTCGACCACACTACCACAAAATAGAGCATTAGTATTATCTATTTTACCACTATTTTACCTCTAAGGGGAACCCTTGGACTCTGTGCATGCTATTCCTTACTTTGAAATAGCACATACAGAGCCAACTTCCTACATGCAGCGACTACCGCTAGACATTTGGTAAAGACTCTTGGTGCGGTTGTTAATCCGAAAGGCAGTACCTTGAATTGGTAATGTATTCCCTTGAATACAAACCTTAGGTATTTCCTGTGCGATGGGTGTATTGGTATATGGAAATAAGCATCCTTGAGGTCTAAAGTTGCCATGTAGTCGTGTAGTTTTAGCAATGGCAATACTTCTTGTAGTGTGACCATGTGAAAGTGGTCTGATTTGATGAAAGTGTTCACTACTCTGAGGTCTAGGATTGGTCTCAGCGTTTTGTCCTTCTTTGGTATCAGAAAGTACAGTGAGTAAACTCCTGTGTTTATTTGTGTGTTTGGCACTAATTCGATTGCATTCTTTTGCAATAGTGCCTGCACTTCTATCTCCAGGAGATTGGAATGGTGTGTTGTCAAATTTTGTGCTTTTGGTGGTATGTTTGGAGGGAATTGTAGAAATTCTATGCAATAACCATGTTGGATAATTGCTAGAACCCAAGTGTCTGTAGTGATTTCCTCCCATGCTTTGTAATAGTGACTTATTCTTCCCCCCACTGGTGTTGTGTGGAGGGGGTAAGTGACATGTGAGTCACTGTTTAGTAGTAGGGGTTTTGGGGCTCTGAAATCTTCCTCTATTCCTAGGGAATTGCCCTCCTCTATATTGTCCCCGAAAACCTCCTTTATACTGTCCCTGGTAACTGGAAGGTGTTGCTTGTGAGGTGCTGGCTTGTGTGCTCTGACCCCGAAACCCCCCTCGAAAGGGTGTTTTACGGAATGTGCTGTAATTCCCTCTGCTCTGCGGGGAGTAGAGTGCGCCCATGGCTTTGGCAGTGTCCGTATCTTTGAGTTTCTCAATCGCTGTGTCCACTTCTGGACCGAACAGTTCTTTTTCGTTAAAAGGCATATTGAGAACTGCTTGTTGAATCTCTGGTTTAAATCCAGACGTTCGGAGCCATGCATGCCTTCTGATAGTTACAGATGTATTAATTGTCCGTGCAGCTGTATCTGCAGCGTCCATGGAGGAGCGGATCTGGTTGTTGGAAATGGTCTGTCCCTCCTCAACCACTTGTTTTGCCCTATTTTGTAAGTCCTTGGGCAGATGTTCAATGAGATGTTGCATCTCGTCCCAGTGGGCTCTGTCATAGCGCGCAAGTAGTGCCTGGGAGTTCGCGATGCGCCACTGGTTTGCAGCTTGTGCTGCGACTCTCTTACCAGCTGCATCGAACTTGCGGCTTTCTTTATCTGGGGGTGGTGCATCTCCAGATGTGTGGGAGTTGGCCCTTTGCCTAGCTGCTCCTACAATGACAGAGTCTGGTGGCAGCTGTGTAGTGATGAAAACCGGGTCTGTAGGAGGCGCCTTATACTTTTTTCCACCCTTGGTGTGATTGCCCTACTTTTGACCGGCTCCTTAAAGATTTCTTTTGCGTGCCGGAGCATACCAGGGAGCATAGGCAGGCTTTGGTATGAGCTGTGGGTGGAGGATAGTGTGTTGAATAAAAAATCATCTTCGACCTGTTCTGAGTGGAGGCTTACGTTGTGAAATTGTGCTGCTCTAGCCACCACTTGAGAATACGCGGTGCTGTCCTCTGGTGGAGATGGCTTCGTAGGGTATGCCTCCGGACTGTTATCCGACACTGGGGCGTCGTATAGGTCCCATGCGTCTTGATCTTGGTCACCCTGGCTCATGGTGGTGTGAGCTGGGGAATGTGATGGAGTTTGTGCTGGTGAGACGTGAATCACGGGCGGAGGAGAGGGTGGTGGGGTAACTCTCTTCACCACTTTTGGTTGTGGTGTCTGTTCAGTTTGGAACTCCAACCTTCTCTTTCTTCTAATGGGGGGAAGGGTGCTTATTTTTCCTGTCCCCTGCTGTATGAAAATACGCTTTTGCGTATGGTCCACATCAGTTGATTGTAGCTCTTCCTCAAACCTATGCTTTTGCATTTGGGAGGTTAGCGAGTGCTCTTCTGTATAAGAGCCTGAAGCTGGGTCGCTTGCAGTTTGTTTCGGCACCGAAACCCTGTCTGTGTGTTTTTTCGGCTCCGAGGTGACTTTTTTCTTTTTCGGGGCCGAAACCTCTCGGCGTCGATCTTCTTCGGTGCCGCTGTCTCGGCGTCGAGCCGTGTCCACACCGGCATCTCGGTGTCGAGGCTTGTCTCCAGCACTTTCTCGGTCCCGAGAAGGCTGCGTGCCGGTGTCTCGACCGGAGTCGGACGATCTCGGCACTGTTTGGGCCTTTTTCGGTGCCGACGGTCGGTCACCGAATTTATGGGTGGAGCCATTGGCCTTGTAAATCTTTCTCTGTGTGGTTTTCGACGTCTTACTCACGGTTTGTGTATCGTCGAATCCTTCGGAGTCTGAGTCTTGGATCGAGAAGGTACCTTCCCTCTTCTTGTTCCTCGAACTCTCGGTGGGCTGTCGGCGCGGACGCCATCTGAAGTCTTCTGGCTCGACGGTCTCGGAGTGTTTTTCGGGACCGGAACGCACGACAGGCCTCACAGGTGTCTTCACTGTGCTCAGGTGACAGGCACAGGTTACAGACCAAGTGTTGGTCTGTATAGGGGTATTTATTGTGGCATTTGGGGCAGAAACGGAACGGGGTCCGTTCCATCGGCGTTCTTCAGCACGCGGTCGGGCCGACCAGGCCCCGACGGGGGATCGAAAAACTACCCCGAAGGGCACCGGAGCTCTTCGATCTTCGATGCGGTGTTGAATCTAACTACGCCGATCCCGAACGCAACAATACCGACGAAAATCTTCCGAAATTAGCTATCTTTCCGTTCCGAAACTCGGAGCGACAGGAACACGTCCGAACCCGATGGCGGAAAAAAAACAATCGAAGATGGAGTCGACGCCCATGCGCAATGGAGACAAAAGGAGGAGTCACTCGGTCCCGTGAGTCGAAAGACTTCTTCGAAGAAAAACAACTTGTAACACTCCGGCCCAACACCAGATGGCGAGCTATTGCAAAACATGCGTATCTACAGCGGCAGATGCCATCGAACATATATTTCCACAGTGACAGCACATACTCAGTGATTTCCAGGTTACCTTTGCATAGGACAAAGACAAATATGGCCAGCATATATGGATACGACACAAACTGGAATTACTACCAGCTCATTGCAAGGCAGAGATTCCAATCTGAAAAAACTGACTTTGGGTTTATAGGAGACTCTGCAGCCAAAGAGGCTGGAATGTCAACTCTAGGCAAGAACAAATACCAGTGTCTGCTGCATACAATGGGTCCTTTCAAAGGAGACCAGTCATAACTTAACCAGTTTCCATGCCCAAACACCCGTTTTACAACAGAGTCTACCACAAACACTCTGGAGGATTCAATAATTCCATCTGAGTAGATTTGACTAGGGTACCAATAGGCCTTCTACCCACAAAACAAGTAAACGTACTCCTAAATTGCCAATTCAGCTGTCACCTATCATGAGTCTCTGCACAGGTTGGTTGGGTTTGGAAAGGGCAGAAGCAAGCCTCTACTAAAGGTGGCGATACACTTTTCAGTGAACACCGTGGCCAGCAGAGTCTGGTGCTTTGCTGAAAAGGCTTAGTGGGCTAGCAACTTAAGAGATCACTAGAGAAAAAACACAGGGAAGGCTACATAAAATTAAAACAGGTGCAGGGTGGCATAGCACTCCTTATTTTGCACAGCCATTTGCTCAACATTTTCAAATTCCAATTACGTGAACACAAACACAGGCAGGCAATAATACTACAACTCAGAACAGGTCAAGAATCTCACCTGGAGTAGAGAGGGATTCTCCCTTCCTATCTGCTGCAGCAAGGCAGGGAGCAGGGATGGATTCTGCTGAATAATTTGCCGCATTTGCTGAAACTGGGGTTGATTTTGTAAAAATTCTAGTGGGTTACCTGAAACACAATATACAAACAAGTTTTAAAGACAAAAGCAAAAGATGGGACACATTTGAACTGCTGCTATATTCTGCCATGATAAAAAAAATAAAAATAAAAAAAATAAAACACAGGGAACTGCTCCAGTACAACAGAGGAACAGATTATATCCCACAGTGACCCAACTGCAACAGACAGTTCTTTAACTAAGTAGAGCAAATAATAAATTCCTGAACACATTTTAACAAGAAATAAGGGAAGAATTCTCACTTGCTTTTAAGAGCCACCCAAAACAGTACAGAAAAATTCAGGGAAGGCTCAGTATTTACTAGGGCATTTCTGCTCTTTAATGTAAACACGTTCTTTCACATAAATCTCAAATGGAGAAGCATTTCCTGATTGGGTGCTTTACACAGATATGTTATTAGCTTGAAATGAAGGGTCATGAGTGATTAAACTAAATTTATGAGAAATGCCCATCTATACAGAAGATGCTGAAAGTGAAAGACCTTGCAAGAGAAAATTTGATTTCTTTTTAACTTATGGCTCTCTAGGAGTTTTTTTTTTTTTTAACAAAAGGGTAGTCGAAGCTATAAAGAGATGCTTTTAAGGTAGCCACCTTTGATGCTTCGTTTATGAAACTAACTAACTATAGTAGACACAGCAAAAAACTGCAATGTTTCTTTGAGTTAACCAAACTGCCTTTCCAATTTCCAAGTGCAAACTTCTCGCAGTCGATTTTGAGGCTTACAATTTAGCAACCGGATTTTAATAGAAAACTGGCCAACAAAGCACACTCCCTTGGATCCAGAGGAGAAATTTGGATTGTTCATAAATTCCATGCAGATTCTCAATAGGTCTCATTCTCATCCTATCCAATGATCAAAGAAAAACAAAGAGAAAGGTAAAAATTGCCAGCAAGACATCTGTTTTATCATCAGTCTAAGCAGAAGCATTTCACAAATGCAGAGCTCATCTCAGAGCAGCTTCTGTGCATATCTCAGCAATAAGGAATTATATGTTGTGTGGACCTAGAACTTTCCTGAAAGTTATCCGTTTACCTTTAGTAGAAAATTATTGCACTGGACATTATCCAGTGCTGTATAGACTCTCCCGGAATGGCCATTCCTTTAAAATGAGAGTATAAATAAATGCTTAACTATTTTCAACTTACTGGTTTTCCATCATGGGGTCGGAATAACGCTTCTGCAAGATAGTTGCGATGTGAAAAAAAAAACCATAAGAAGCAATGCAGTCTGGTTTACATAGAAATCAGATCATCATATAAGGAAAGGTCTTAGGTTGGTCCTCAAAAACAGTCTAATTTGGTTTAGAAAACAGCTAAAGGTTCATCACAAAGGGCCCGGATCTCACTAGCCAAGAATACAGCACACGTGTAAGTAGCTAAAAAGGTGGTCTCAGCTTTGATAGAAAATCTTTGTAAGTCCCATGGAATGGGTGAATATTTTATTGTAGGAAGTTGGCTCTGTATGCACTATTTCAAAGTAAGGAATAGTATGCACAGAGTCCAAGGGTTCCCCTTAGAGGTAAGATAGTGGCATAAAGAGATAATACTAATGCTCTATTTTGTGGTAGTGTGGTCGAGCAGTAGGCTTATCAAAGGAGTAGTGTTAAGCATTTGTTGTACATACACAAGCAATAAATGAGGAACACACACTCAGACAATTCCAGGCCAATAGGTTTTTGAATAGAAAAATATATTTTCTTAGTTTATTTTAAGAACCACAGGTTCAAGATTTACATGTAATACTTCAAATGAAAGGTATTGCAGGTAGGTACTTTAGGAACTTTGAATTAGCAAAATAGCATATATACTTTTCACATAAGTCACATATAGCTATTTTAAAACTAGTGCAATTTTCAACAGTTCCTGGGGGGAGTAAGAGTTTGTTAGTTTTTGCAGGTAAGTAAACCACCTACGAGGTTCAAGTTTGGGTCAAAGGTAGCCCACCGTTGGGGGTTCAGAACAACCCCAAAGTTACCACACCAGCAGCTCGGGGCCGGTCAGGTGCAGAGGTCAAAGTGGTGCCCAAAACGCATAGGCTTCAATGGAGAAGGGGGTGCCATGGTTCCAGTCTGCCAGCAGGTAAGTACCCGCGTCTTCGGAGGGCAGACCAGGGGGGTTTTGTAGGGCACCGGGGGGGGGGGGGACACAAGTCCACACAAAAAGTACACCCTCAGCAGCACGGGGGCGGCCTGGTGCAGTGTGCAAACATGCGTCGGGTTTTCAATAGGTTTCAATGGAAGACCAAGGGGTCTCTTCAGCGATGCAGGCAGGCAAGGGGGGGGGGGGGGGGGGGGGCTCCTCGGGGTAGCCACCACCTGGACAAGGGAGAGGGCCTCCTGGGGTCACTTCTGCACTGGAGTTCGGATCCTTCAGGTCCTGGAGGCCGCGGGTGCAGAGTCTTTACCAGGCGTTGGGCTCTGAGGAACAGGCAGTCGCGGTCAGGGGGAGCCTCGGGATTCCCTCTGCAGGCGTCGCTGTGGGGGCAACTCTGGCTACTCACGGTCTCGCAGTCGCCAGGGAGTCCTCCCTGAAGTGATTGTTCTCCACAAGTCGAGCCGGGGGCGTAGGGTGCAGAGTAGCAAGTCTCACGCTTCCGGCGGGAAACGCAGGTTGTTTTAAAGTTGCTCCTTTGTAACAAAGTTGCAGTCTTGGGTGAACAGAGCCACTGTCCTCGGGAGTTCTTGGTCCTTCTAGAGCAGGGCAGTCCTCTGGGGATTCAGAGGTCGCTGGTCCCTGGGGAAAGCGTCGCTGGAGCAGTGTCTTTAGAAGTGGGGAGACAGGCCGGTAGAGCTGGGGCCAAAGCAGTTGGTGTCTCCGTCTTCTCTGCAGGGTTTTTCAGCTTAGCAGTCCTCTCCTTCTTAGGTTGCAGGAATCTAGTTTCCTAGGTTCTGGGGAGCCCCTAAATACTGAATTTAGGGGTGTGTTTATGTCTGGGAGGGCAGTAGCCAATGGCTATTGTCCTTGAGGGTGGCTACACCCTCCTTGTGCCTCCTCCCGGAGGGGAGGGGGGCACATCCCTATTGGGGGGAATCCTCCATCTGCAAGATGGAGGATTTCTAAAAGTCAGTCACCTCAGCTCAGGACACCTTAGGGGCTGTCCTGACTGGCCAGTGACGACTCCTTGTTTTTCTCATTATCTCTCCTGGACTTGCCGCCAAAAGTGGGGGCTGTGTCCAGGGGGCGGGCATCTCCACTAGCTGGAGTGCCCTGGGGCATTGTAACACGAAGCTTGAGCCTTTGAAGCTCACTGCTAGGTGTTACAGTTCCTGCAGGGGGGAGGTATGAAGCACCTCCACCCAGAGCAGGCTTTTGTTTCTGTCCTCAGAGAGCACAAAGGCCCTGTAGGAAGTTGGCTCTGTATGCACTATTTCAAAGTAAGGAATAGTATGCACAGAGTCCAAGGGTTCCCCTTAGAGGTAAGATAGTGGCAAAAAGAGATAATACTAATGCTCTATTTTGTGGTAGTGTGGTCGAGCAGTAGGCTTATCCAAGGAGTAGTGTTAAGCACTTGTTGTACATACACATAGACAATAAATGAGGAACACACACTCAGAGACAAATCCAGCCAATAGGTTTTGTTATAGAAAAATATCTTTTCTTAGTTTATTTTAAGAACCACAGGTTCAAATTCTACATGTAATATCTCATTCGAAAGGTATTGCAGGTAAGTACTTTAGGAACTTCAAATCATCAAAATTGCATGTATACTTTTCAAGTTATTCACAAATAGCTGTTTTAAAAGTGGACACTTAGTGCAATTTTCACAGTTCCTAGGGGAGGTAAGTATTTGTTAGGTTAACCAGGTAAGTAAGACACTTACAGGGCTTAGTTCTTGGTCCAAGGTAGCCCACCGTTGGGGGTTCAGAGCAACCCCAAAGTCACCACACCAGCAGCTCAGGGCCGGTCAGGTGCAGAGTTCAAAGTGGTGCCCAAAACGCATAGGCTAGAGTGGAGAGAAGGGGGTGCCCCGGTTCCGGTCTGCTTGCAGGTAAGTACCCGCGTCTTCGGAGGGCAGACCAGGGGGGTTTTGTAGGGCACCGGGGGGGACACAAGCCCACACAGAAATTTCACCCTCAGCAGCGCGGGGGCGGCCGGGTGCAGTGTAGAAACAAGCGTCGGGTTTGTAATGGAAGTCAATGGGAGATCTAGGGATCTCTTCAGCGCTGCAGGCAGGCAAGGGGGGGGTTCCTCGGGGAAACCTCCACTTGGTCAAGGGAGAGGGACTCCTGGGGGTCACTCCTCCAGTGAAAGTCCGGTCCTTCAGGTCCTGGGGGCTGCGGGTGCAGGGTCTCTCCCAGGTGTCGGGACTTAGGATTCAAAGAGTCGCGGTCAGGGGAAGCCTCGGGATTCCCTCTGCAGGCGGCGCTGTGGGGGCTCAGGGGGGACAGGTTTTTGTACTCACAGTCTTAGAGTAGTCCTGGGGTCCCTCCTGAGGTGTTGGATCGCCACCAGCCGAGTCGGGGTCGCCGGGTGCAGTGTTGCAAGTCTCACGCTTCTTGCGGGGAGCTTGCAGGGTTCTTTAAAGCTGCTGGAAACAAAGTTGCAGCTTTTCTTGGAGCAGGTCCGCTGTCCTCGGGAGTTTCTTGTCTTTTCGAAGCAGGGGCAGTCCTCAGAGGATGTCGAGGTCGCTGGTCCCTTTGGAAGGCGTCGCTGGAGCAGGATCTTTGGAAGGCAGGAGACAGGCCGGTGAGTTTCTGGAGCCAAGGCAGTTGTCGTCTTCTGGTCTTCCTCTGCAGGGGTTTTCAGCTAGGCAGTCCTTCTTCTTGTAGTTGCAGGAATCTAATTTTCTAGGGTTCAGGGTAGCCCTTAAATACTAAATTTAAGGGCGTGTTTAGGTCTGGGGGGTTAGTAGCCAATGGCTACTAGCCCTGAGGGTGGGTACACCCTCTTTGTGCCTCCTCCCAAGGGGAGGGGGACACAATCCTAACCCTATTGGGGGAATCCTCCATCTGCAAGATGGAGGATTTCTAAAAGTCAGAGTCACCTCAGCTCAGGACACCTTAGGGGCTGTCCTGACTGGCCAGTGACTCCTCCTTGTTGCTTTCTTTGTTCCCTCCAGCCTTGCCGCCAAAAGTGGGGGCCGTGGCCGGAGGGGGCGGGCAACTCCACTAAGCTGGAGTGCCCTGCTGGGCTGTGACAAAGGGGTGAGCCTTTGAGGCTCACCGCCAGGTGTTACAGCTCCTGCCTGGGGGAGGTGTTAGCATCTCCACCCAGTGCAGGCTTTGTTACTGGCCTCAGAGTGACAAAGGCACTCTCCCCATGGGGCCAGCAACATGTCTCTGGTGTGGCAGGCTGCTGGAACTAGTCAGCCTACACAGACAGTCGGTTAAGTTTCAGGGGGCACCTCTAAGGTGCCCTCTGTGGTGTATTTTACAATAAAATGTACACTGGCATCAGTGTGCATTTATTGTGCTGAGAAGTTTGATACCAAACTTCCCAGTTTTCAGTGTAGCCATTATGGTGCTGTGGAGTTCGTGTTTGACAGACTCCCAGACCATATACTCTTATGGCTACCCTGCACTTACAATGTCTAAGGTTTTGTTTAGACACTGTAGGGGTACCATGCTCATGCACTGGTACCCTCACCTATGGTATAGTGCACCCTGCCTTAGGGCTGTAAGGCCTGCTAGAGGGGTGTCTTACCTATACTGCATAGGCAGTGAGAGGCTGGCATGGCACCCTGAGGGGAGTGCCATGTCGACTTACTCGTTTTGTCCTCACTAGCACACACAAGCTGGCAAGCAGTGTGTCTGTGCTGAGTGAGAGGTCTCCAGGGTGGCATAAGATATGCTGCAGCCCTTAGAGACCTTCCTTGGCATCAGGGCCCTTGGTACACACCACGCCTTGGGAGCTCGTAGGCTCCTGGCTGCATTGTGCCCCTTTAAATAAGATCACTGCAGCAGCCCGGGAAGCTGGAAGAACACTCGCGCACCGCATCGGGTGCAGGCGAGTGTCTGCTCGGGCCCGAGGAGGGGTCTGATCTTCTTGTGGCTTCACGGCAGGACCAGGGGAAGGCGCGGGGAGTGCCCCCTGGCCTCTGCGTTAGGAGCAGGACGCTCCTTTTCTGCTGTTAGGTAAAACGGGCATTATTGTGCCCCCCCCCCCCCCCCCCCTTCTTGGTGGAAGGGCCACTGGAGGCCCAGGGGGGGCAGAGATCGCGGGTCCCGGGAGGGTGCCTGTCATTAAACCGGAAGGGGTGTGTGGTGCCCCCCTCCTGCCCTAAGTTGTTTTTGCTGGCTTTGGCCCCCCTCGTGAGGGCCGGTTGAGGCCCTGGGGGGCCCCCAGTAATCACGGTCCCCGGAGGGGCCTGTCTATAATAGAGAGGAGGTGCATGTCGCCCTCCTCTGACCCCAGAGTATAAGGGAGGCCCCCGTTTTGCGCATAGGAGCGCCGGGGGCCCCACTGTTCGCCTTCTAGGCACTGGAGATGCCTTCATCCATCCAGGTACTGTTTAAAGGACCAATATAGTTGCAATCCAAAGTTCTTTCTACAGACTTTTGTTTGATTCATATATTACCTACCTGCGTTTGATGTTTTTACATATGTGTATGCAAATGTTACTTTTATGGACATGCTTGCTAATCTGTTTTTCTAACTTGCCATATGTTTTCTAATGTTCCTACTATGGGCATTTTATGATATTCTTATGACAAGTTCTGTGATGTAATAACGTGTTTTCCTGACTACTGCTTATTTTGCAGAATACTGAGTAACCTGTGTGTTATGTGTGACTACTGCTAGGTTGCAGAGTAGCTAATGTGTAACGTTTTGACAACTGCTAAGGTAGCAGGATAGTACTGATATGTGATGTTTGGTCTGATAATTGCCTTGTGTACAATACAGTATATTTTCATATAAGCTGGTGTTGTGTTTCCTTTGTGGTGGGGATATTGCGTCAAATGTGTTGTCTGTGTTGTGCAAACGCCTTACACATTGCCTCCAGGTTAAGCCTGACTGCTCGTGCCAAGCTACCAAGGGGGTGAGCAGGGGTTATCTTAGACGTGTAACTCCCTTGCCCTGACTAGAGTGGGTAAGTTCTGCCTGGCTGAGGTGCATACCCTAGCCAACCAGAAACCCCATTTCTAACATCCCCCAACAAAACAGCAAAGGTTTCAGGTACATCATAGGATCAATGAACTTCTTCAAACACAAGCTCCAAAATCTTACACTTGAATACATATAATGTGTTATTGAAAAGTAGTCTTGCTTTTACAATGTTAGTCCAATCAAGAGACATTTAATTCAGAACCCAGGCTGGCAAGTTGATTTCTGCACTGATGTACAGCAATCATCTGTGTACCCTCTTTTATATGATGGAAATGAAGATGAATGAACGAAATGGTTACTTACCAGTATGAGTAATGTTGCAGCTTGAAGATTTTTCTGGGTTCACATGCTGTGCATTATTCTGCCAACTAGTGGTTGGGTCCAAAACAGTCTGTTTCCCTTGTTTTCTTTTTTCTTTTCCATGGGCATCATTGACCACCATTTGGTGCTACGTCCCCCGTGTGACATCAGATGGCACCACGGAAGCTCCTGTGTGTGGTAGCCATCTTCAGATTATTTTTTCTTTCGGTTTTCTTTTTTATCTTTTTTTAATAGTCCATCCTTCTTTCTTACCTCTTCCCCACCTGTTTGTCTTGTTCTCAATTCTAGGGAGGAGGGTGGGTCACACGTGAATGCTGAAAACTCTTCCAGATGCAAAACTACTCCTACTGGTAAGTAACCATTTCATTTAGCAGAATCGATTCTTTTCTGGATTCATGTGCTGTGAATTACATTATATACCGGTTTCCCCTTCCTTGGGTTGGTTGGGGTGAAATGAGGATGAGTTTGCAAACAGGTTCTATAGTACTTTTTGTCCCATCTGAGGTTCCTTGTTCATTTGTATGTCCCCACAATAATGCTTGGTGAATGTGTGTGTGGAAATGACCATGTTGCTGCTGCGCAGATAGTGTCTATGGGCACATTTTTTATGAATGTTACGAGTTGCGCCCTTCCTTTTTTTCCTCATTAAATGCGCTTTAGGGCGAGAGGGTAGAATCTTCCCTGCTGTTGAGTAGCCTATTTGTATAGTTTCCAGTGCCCATCGTGCAATTGTTCCTTGTGTAACGATTAAACCCTTGCTGAATTCTTTGAGATAAACAATTGGTTCCCCCTAGCCAAACTGCTTGACCTCTTGTAGATAGTGCATCAGTGCTCTCCTTACACCAAGGGAATTCAGGGTTCTTTCTAGTTATGTTTGTGGGTTCTTAAAAAACACTGGTAAGTGAATGCTCTGACTGACATGAAACTTGCTCACTACCTTCGGTAGGAATTGCGGGTTTGTTCTGAGAACTACCTTGTCCTTATGTATCTGCACGTAAGGTTCATGACTTGGTATCGCTTGAAGTTCGCTTACTCTCCATAGCAGCGTGATATCTATTAGGAATGACATTTTTGAAGCGATATAGCGGAGTTCTGCCAAGGCTCGAATGGTTTTTGTCATTGTTTTAGTACTGTATTTAGGCTCCAAATAGGGGCTGGAGCCTTCCTTGGGGGAGCTGTTCTTTTGAAACCTTGTAGGAACGTTTTGATCACTGTTGATGTGAAACAATTTTTACATGATGCTCCCCTGGTGTAACCTACAATAGATGCCAAATAGACCTTGAGGGATGAAGAGTTTATCCCATTGTCCAGCAGATGGGTAAAATAGATTAACACTGTTTCTTGTGTTGCTATTGTTTCTATAGCATTTTTCTTTGTGCACCAGTGGAGATACCTTCTCCATTTTGCTGCATAGCATGGTTTCATTGTTGGCTTTCTTGCTTCCTTTAGTATTTCCATGGTTGTGGGTGGCAAGTTTAGGTGATTGAATTCTATGTATTCAGGCGCCAAGAGTATTGCTGGTTCCAGGTGTAACACTTTCCACTTCTGCATGGTGAGAAGGTCTTGTTCCTCTTTGTTCTTGATCATCTGTCCTTTGGAGAGCTTGCCCAAGTTTGAGTACCAAGGTTTGTCTGGCCCATTGTGGAGCTATCAGGCCTGTCCCTGGTAGTCTGGCTTTCTCCAGTACTTTTGAGATTAGAAGAATTGGTAAAAAACTGTAGGCAAATCTCCCTGACCAGTTCAGTGACCGGGCATTCCCTTCTGATTGGTGGTGTTGAAACCTGGCGACTAAGAGCAGGCATTTCTTGTTCTCTCCAGTTGTGAACTGATCGATTGTTGGTGTGCCCCAGTGCCTGAAGATTCTTTCTAGTTTTTTTTTGGTTTTATTTCCCATTTGTGTGAGCTGTCTGCTCAGTCGGTCTGCCTCTATGTTGTCCTTCCCTGGAAGGTAAATTGTCTAAGTTGATCATCTGTGGTATCGCCCACTGCTATATCTCTTGGGCTAGTTTGCGTAAGCCGAATGACTTTATGCCTACCTGTTTTTTCCAGGTAAAACGTGTTGTATTGTCTATTTGAATCAGTACGGTTTTCCCCATTACATTTGTCTGAGAGGTCCTCAGCACTGTCTTCACCTCTAGGAAACAGATGTGCTTTGTGTGTCTGCTATTCCAGGGACCTAATATTTTAGGTTGCCTGTGTGCACTCCCCATCCCTTGTGGGAGGAGTCCGTTTGTAATGGTCACAGATGACATTTTTAAAAGGTCACACCAGGGTTACATTCTTTAATGTCCACCACCGTAACTCTTTCTGTATCTTTGTCAACCACTAGATCCTCCCAACGGCTTGTGACCAATAGCTGCATAGCCATTCTTGGAACAGGCACATGTGTAGTCTTACATGGGCTATGAGAGGGAATGCATTATGCCATCATGGCCATCAGCTTCAAGGCTGTCCTCACTGCCAGAGATTGTTCCGTCTGGTAAAGGCGAGTTAATTTCATGATTGCCTCTATTCTCCTCAGAGTCGGACACGCTGGACCTATCTTCGAATCCAGTCTTGCTCCTAGGAAGATCTTTTCCTATTCCAGTTGAGGGGATTACTTTTTGTGGTTTATTGAGAACCCCAGTTTCTGTAGGGTTCTATCACTGTTAGAATGTCTCGTTGACACGGGTTTTGTTTTTGCCTTCACTAGCCAGTTGCCCAGGTATGGGTAAACAGGTATCTCCCCCCCCCTCTTTTTTTTTTTTTTTTTTTTTAAAGGAATGCTGCGACTGTTGCCAGGCATTTTGTAAAAAAAACCTTGGTGCAGACTGTAAAGAAATGGCTCCCTGTTGCAGTTACCCCCCACTTTTTGCCTGATACTGATGCTGACTTGACTGAGAAGTGACCTGGGACTCTGATAACCAAGCCCCAGCACCAGTGTTCTTTCACCCAAAATGTACCATTGTCTCCACAATTGGCACAACCCTGGCACCCAGGTAAGTCCCTTGTAACTGGTACCCCTGGTACCAAGGGCCCTGATGCCAGGGAAGGTCTCTAAGGGCTGCAGCATGTCTTATGCCACCATAGGGACCCCACATTCAGCACAGACACTGCTTGCCAGCTTGTGTGTGCTGGTGGGGAGAAAATGACAGTCAACATGGCACTCCCCTCAGGGTGCCATGCCAACCTCACACTGCCTGTGGCATAGGTAAGTCACCCCTCTAGCAGGCCTTACAGCCCTAAGGCAGGGTGCACTATACCACAGGTGAGGGCATAGGAGCATGAGCACTATGCCCCTACAGTGTCTAAGCAAAACCTTAGACATTGTAAGTGCAGGGTAGCCATAAGAGTATATGGTCTGGGAGTCTGTCAAAAACGAGCTCCATAATGGCTACACTGAATACTGGGAAGTTTGGTATCAAACTTCTCAGAATAATAAACCCACACTGAGGTCAGTGTTGGATTTATTACAAAATGCACATAGGGCATCTTAGAAGATGCCCCCTGTAATTTACCCAATGCTTTAGTGCAGGACTGTCTGGTCTGTGCCTGCCACTGAGGTGAGTTTCTGACGCCCTGGGGTGAGAGCCTTTGTGCTCTCTGAGGGCAGAAACGAAGTCTGCACTTGGTGGAGGTGCTTCTCATGTCCCCCTGCAGGAACTGTAACACCTGGCAGTGAGCCTCAAAGGCTCTTGTCTTTTGTTACAGCACCCCAGGGCATCCCAGCTAGTGGAGATGCCCACCCCTCCAGCCACAGCCCCCACTTTTGGCAGCAAGGCTGGAGGAGATAATGAGGAAAACAAGGAGGAGATAATGAGGAAAACAAGGAGGAGCCACCCACCAGTCAGGACAGCCCCTAAGGTGCCCTGAGGAAACCCCTGCCTTTAGAAATCCTCCATCTTGGTTTTGGAGGATTCCCCCAATAGGAATAGGTATGTGCCCCCCTCCCCTCAGGGAGGAGGTACAAGGAGGGTGTAGCCACACTCCAGGACAGTAGCCACTGGCTACTGCCCCCAAGACCTAAACACACCCCTAAATTTAGTATTTAGCAACCCAGAACCCAGCAAATCAGATACCTGCAACCTACACAAAGAAAGACTGCTGACCTGAAAGCCCTGAAGAGACAACGGAGACTACAACTGACTTGGCCCCAGCAGTACCGGCTGTCTCCAGACTCAAAGAACCTGCACAGCGACGCATCTGAAAGGGACCAGTGACCTCTGAGGACTCCAGGAACTGCCCTGAAACCGAAGGACCAAGAAACCCCAGAGAACAGCGGCACTGTTCACCAACAGCAACATTTTTTGCAACAAAGAAACAAACTTTCAAAGAACTCTCCGTTCCGGCGGAAGTGTGAGGCTTCTCACTCTGCACCCGATGCCCCCAGCTCGAGCTCCAGAGAACAAACACTGCAGAGAGGACTCCCAGGCCACTGCGACAACGTGAGTAACCTGAGTCGATTCCCCCCCGCACCCTCACAGCAACGCCTGCAGAGAGGATCCAGAAGCTCCCCTTGACCGTGACTGCCTGGTAATAAGGAACCAGACACCTGGACCAAGCACTGAACCCGCAGCCCCCTGGACCAAGAGGAACCAACCTACAGTGCAGGAGTGACCAGCAGGCGGCCCTCTCCCTAGCCCAAAGGAGTCTGACATCTGTGGCCCAAAACATTAAAGATGGTCAGGATACAGATAAATATCATTGGAGTGGGCCTGGACACTACTCACTGCATGGGGCAGATGGTAGGCACTAGTGTAGTGCTCAGCCATCATGTTTGGATTCAAGCCACTGAATCTTCTTTGGATGTGCAGGCACTTCTAACAAATATGCCATTTGATGGATCTCACTTATTTGGCTGATTCTGCTCTGAACTGCTTTAAAGTAAGCAGAGCTTCAGCACGTTCCTTGGGTATTTCCCACCCCTTTTGAGGCTACTCCATAGGGCTGCCATGTAAACACTGCCAGTACCCGCCACCACCTCAGAAGTCACCCCATTCCTTTTGGGATGGAGATCAAGAAAAGAACATACTGGTCACCAGGGACAATGTTCCACCATGCCCCGACCACCCATTGCTCCCCCTGGTATCAGCCGCAGAACCACATTAGTTTGCCCTTAGCAGAACACAGCTGCCCTGTGGAAGGTGGGATCAGACCTTTGCTTACAGGGTGGCAGGCCATTACATCTGGGGCTTCACATCACACAGCAGGACTAGCCTCTTCTATTCCTTTCATGACCCACTTCAACTTTCCGTAATATCAGAACGACTTTCAGAGGTGCACATATCCATCTTGTAGCAAGAGGTGCAGGCTTTACTGGCCAAAGGGGCCATCAGGAGGGTGCTGGCCTTGGAATTTTGTTGGCTTTGGGAGTAAGGATGCGTTTCTCCCTCTAGTTCCTCATGCTGAAGGATGATAGATAATTTGTCCTATTTTGGGTATTTGCCCACTGAATGCCTTTTTATTGAAGGAATAATATTAGAAATGCTTACTCTGGCTGAAGCTCTGTCTGTCACGGATCCGAGTGACTGCCTGGTTGCCTTAGACACATACTTTCATGTGTTTCTCCTGCAATCCCATAGATGTTACCCACAAATCAAGGTCGTCCAGGAGCATTTCCATTCTACTGTGCTCTGATTGTGCTTTACCAGTGTCCCTTGGGTGTTCACAAGTGATAGCCGCCCATTAAGGTTGAGGAGAACATTTTTCCCCCGCCCCCACTGGATGTTGAAGGCAGCTCACCAGTCGGTTGTTGATCACCTCCACATGATGAAGAATCTCCGGAGGCCATTGAGGTTTTCTATCAACGAGGAGAGGTCACATCTGACTCCTTTACAGAGTATTCCCTTTATTGGGGCTGTTCTGGAAACACTTCACATGGGTCTTTTCCTTCATCTCCATGAGCTTAGTTCACTCATGCTATGATCTTGATATTTCAGCTTTGGTGATGGATCTTGGTGAGAGCTTGTAAGGAAATGCCTCCTTGGCATGGTTACCCCCTGACTTTTTGCCTTTGCTGATGCTATGTTTTCAATTGAAAGTGTGCTGAGGCCTGCTAACCAGGCCCCAGCACCAGTGTTCTTTCCCTAACCTGTACTTTTGATTCCACAATTGGCACACCCTGGCATCCAGGTAAGTCCCTTGTAACTGGTACCCCTGGTACCAAGGGCCCTGATGCCAGGGAAGGTCTCTAAGGGCTGCAGCATATCTTATGCCACCCTAGGAACCCCTCACTCAGCACAGACACACTGCTTGCCAGCTTGTGTGTGCTGGTGAGAACAAAACGAGTAAGTCGACATGGCACTCCCCTCAGGGTGCCATGCCAACCTCACACTGCCTATGCAGTATAGATAAGTCACCCCTCTAGTAGGCCTTACAGCCCTAAGGCAGGGTGCACTATACCATAGGTGAGGGCACCAGTACATGAGTACTGTGCCCCTACAGTGTCTAAGCCAAACCTTAGACATTGTAAGTGCAGGGTAGCCATAAGAGTATATAGTCTGGGAGTCTGTCAAACACGGACTCCACAGCACCATAATGGCTACACTGAAAACTAGGAAGTTTGGCATCAAACTTCTCAGCACAATAAATGCACACTGATGCCAGTGTACATTTTATTGTGAAATACACCCCAGAGGGCACCTTAGAGGTGCCCCCTGAAACCTTAACCGACTATCTGTGTAGGCTGACTGGTTCCAGCACCCTGCCACAAACGACACGTTACTGGCCCCATGGGGAGAGTGCCTTTGTCACTCTGAGGCCAGTAACAAAGCCTGCACTGGGTGGAGATGCTATCACCTTCCCCAGGCAGGAGCTGTAACACCTGGCGGTGAGCCTCAAAGGCTTACCCCCTTTGTTCCAGCACCGCAGGGCACTCCAGCTAGTGGAGTTGCCCGCCCCCTCCGGCCACGGCCCCACTTTTGGCGGCAAGGCCGGAGGAGATAATGAGAATAACAAGGAGGAGTCACTGGCCAGTCAGGACAGCCCCTAAGGTGTCCTGAGCTGAAGTGACTAACTTTTAGAAATCCTCCATCTTGCAGATGGAGGATTCCCCAATAGGATTAGGGATGTGACCCCCTCCCCTTGGGAGGAGGCACAAAGAGGGTGTACCCACCCTCAGGGCTAGTAGCCATTGGCTACTAACCCCCCAGACCTAAACACGCCCTTAAATTTAGTATTTAAGGGCTTCCCTGACCCTAAGAATTTAGATTCCTGAAACTACAAGAAGAAGAAGACTGCTGAGCTGAAAAACCCCTGCAGAGGAAGAACAGAAGACACCAACTGCTTTGGCCCCAGTCCTACCGGCCTGTCTCCTGCCTTCCAAAGAAACCTGCTCCAGCGACGCTTTCCAAAGGACCAGCGATCTCTGAATCCTCAGAGGACTGCCCTGCTTCAAGAAAGATAAGAAACTCCTGAGGACAGCGGCACTGCTCCAAAAGAACTGCAACTTTGTTTCGAAGGAGCAGCTTTAAAGACCCCTGCAACTACCCGCAAGAAGCGTGAGACTTGCAACACTGCACCCAGCGACTCCGAATCGACTGGTGGAGAACCAACACTTCAGGGAGGACCCTCCAGCGACTCAACGACTGAGTAACCAAAGTTGTCCCCCCTGAGCTCCCCCAGCGACGCCTGCAGAGGGAATCCCGAGGCTCCCCTGACCGCGACTGCCTGAACTCCATTTCCCGACGGCTGGAAAAGACCCTGCACCCGCAGCCCCCAGCACCGAAAGAAACGGAACTCCTGTGCAGGAGTGACCCCCAGGAGGCCCTCTCCCTTGCCTGCCTGCAACCCTGAAGAGATCCCTTGATCTCTCATTGAAAACCATTGTAAACCCGACGTGTGTTTGCACACTGCACTCGCCCGCTCCCGCGCTGCTGAGGGTGTACTTTTTGTGCTGACTTGTGTCCCCCCGGTGCCCTACAAAACCCCCCTGGTCTGCCCTCCGAAGACGCGGGTACTTATCTGCTGGCAGACCGGAACCGGGGCACCCCCTTCTCTCCATTGAAGCCTATGTGTTTTGGGCACCTCTTTGACCTCTGCACCTGACCGGCCCTGAGCTGCTGGTGTGATAACTTTGGGGTTGCTCTGAACCCCCAACGGTGGGCTACCTTGGACCAGAAACTGAAGCCTGTAAGTGACTTACTTACCTGTGAAACCTAACAATACTTTACCTCCCCCAGGAACTGTGAAAATTGCACTGTGTCCACTTTTAAAACAGCTTATTGTGTTTTATATAAAAAGTATATATGCTACTGTAATTATTCAAAGTTCCTAAAGTATTTACCTGCAATACCTTTCAAATGAGATATTACATGTAGAATTTGAACCTGTGGTTCTTAAAATAAACTAAGAAAATATATTTTTCTATAACAAAACCTATTGGCTGGATTTGTCTCTGAGTGTGTGTTCCTCATTTATTGCCTGTGTGTATGTACAACAAATGCTTAACACTACTCCTTTGATAAGCCTACTGCTCGACCACACTACCACAAAAAAGAGCATTAGTATCTCTTTTTGCCACTATCTTACCTATAAGGGGAACCCTTGGACTCTGTGCATACTATTCCTTTCTTTGAAATAGTGCATACAGAGCCAACTTCCTACAGAGCTGCTCTGAAACTTCTTAACCTGCTGGCCCCCTGTAGGAAGTTGGCTCTGTATGCACTATTTCAAAGTAAGGAATAGTATGCACAGAGTCCAAGGGTTACCCTTAGAGGTAAGATAGTGGCAAAAAGAGATAATACTAATGCTCTATTTTGTGGTAGTGTGGTCGAGCAGTAGGCTTATCAAAGGAGTAGTGTTAAGCATTTGTTGTACATACACACAGGCAATAAATGAGGAACACACACTCAGAGACAAATCCAGCCAATAGGTTTTGTTATAGAAAAATATCTTTTCTTAGTTTATTTTAAGAACCACAGGTTCAAATTCTACATGTAATATCTCATTTGAAAGGTATTGCAGGTAAGTACTTTAGGAACTTTGAATAATCACAGTAGCATATATACTTTTTACATAAAACACAATAAGCGGTTTTAAAAGTGGACAGTGCAATTTTCACAGTTCCTGGGGGAGGTAAAGTATTGTTAGTTCTTGCAGGTAAGTAAACCACCTACGGGGTTAAGATTGGGGTCCAAGGTAGCCCACCGTTGGGGGGTTCAGAGCAACCCCAAAGTTACCACACCAGCAGCTCAGGGCCGGTCAGGTGCAGAGTTCAAAGTGGTGCCCAAAACGCATAGGCTTCAATGGAGAGAAGGGGGTGCCCCGGTTCCAGTCTGCGAGCAGGTAAGTACCCGCGTCTTCGGAGGGCAGACCAGGGGGGTTTTGTAGGGCACCGGGGGGGACACAAGTCCACACAGAAAGTACACCCTCAGCAGCGCGGGGGCGGCCAGGTGCAGTGTGCAAACAAGCGTCGGGTTTCCAATGGGAGTCAGTGGGAGACCAAGGGGTCTCTTCAGCGGTGCAGGCAGGCAAGGGAGGGGCACCTCGGGGTAGCCACCACCTGGGCAAGGGAGAGGGCCTCCTGGGGGTCACTCCTGCACTGAAGTTCCGATCCTTCAGGTGCTGGGGGCTGCGGGTGCAGGGTCTTTTCCAGCCGTCGGGATTTTAGAGTCAGGCAGTCGCGGTCAAGGGGAGCCTCGGGATTCCCTCTGCAGGCGTCGCTGTGGGGGCCCAGGGGGGACAACTTTGGTTACTCACAGTCTTGGAGTCGCCGGAGGGTCCTCCCTGAGGTGTTTCTCCACCAGTCGAGTCGGGGTCGCCGGGTGCAGTGTTGCAAGTCTCACGCTTCTTGCGGGGATTGCAGGGGTCTTTAAATCTGCTCCTCTGTAACAAAGTTGCAGTCTTTTTGGAGCAGGTCCGCTGTCCTCGGGAGTTTCTTGTTCCTCTTGAAGCAGGGCAGTCCTCTGAGGATTCAGAGGTCGCTGGTCCTTGAGAAAGCGTCACTGGAGCAGGGTTCTTTAGAAGGCAGGAGACAGGCCGGTAGGACTGGGGCCAAAGCAGTTGGTGTCTTCTTCCTTCTTCTGCAGGGGTTTTCAGCTCAGCAGTCTTCTTCTTCAGTAAGTTGCAGGAATCTACATTCTTAGGTTCAGGGAAGCCCTTAAATACTAAATTTAAGGGCGTGTTTAGGTCTGGGGGGTTAGTAGCCAATGGCTACTAGCCCTGAGGGTGGGTACACCCTCTTTGTGCCTCCTCCCAAGGGGAGGGGGTCACATTCCTATCCCTATTGGGGGAATCCTCCATCTGCAAGTAGCCTAACTAACTAACTAACTAAACTAAAAGTTAGAGTCACTTCAGTTCAGGACACCTTAGGGGCTGTCCTGACTGGCCAGTGACTCCTCCTTGTTATTCTCATTATCTCCTCCAGGCCTTGCCGCCAAAAGTGGGGCCGTGACCGGAGGGGGCGGGCAACTCCACTAGCTGGAGTGCCCTGTGGTGCTGGAACAAAGGGCGTAAGCCCTTGAGGCTCACCGCCAGGTGTTACAGCTCCTACCTGGGGGAGGTGATAGCATCTTGTAGGAAGTTGGCTCTGTATGTGCTATTTCAAAGTAAGGAATAGCATGCACAGAGTCCAAGGGTTCCCCTTAGAGGTAAAATAGTGGTAAAAATAGATAATACTAATGCTCTATTTTGTGGTAGTGTGGTCGAGCAGTAGGCTTATCCAAGGAGTAGTGTTAAGCATTTGTTGTACATAGACAATAAATGAGGTACACACACTCAGAGACAAATCCAGCCAATAGGTTTTGTTATAGAAAAATATCTTTTCTTAGTTTATTTTAAGAACCACAGGTTCAAATTTAACATGTAATATCTTGTTTGAAAGGTATTGCAGGTAAGTACATTAGGAACTTTGAATCATTTCAATTGCATGTATACTTTTCAAGTTATTCACAAATAGCTACTTTAAAAGTGGACACTTAGTGCAATTTTCACAGTTCCTGGGGGAGGTAAGTTTTTGTTAGTTTTACCAGGTAAGTAAGACACTTACAGGGTTCAGTTCTTGGTCCAAGGTAACCCACCGTTGGGGGTTCAGAGCAACCCCAAAGTCACCACACCAGCAGCTCAGGGCCGGTCAGGTGCAGAGTTCAAAGTGGTGCCCAAAACGCATAGGCTAGAATGGAGAGAAGGGGGTGCCCCGGTTCCGGTCTGCTTGCAGGTAAGTACCCGCGTCTTCGGAGGGCAGACCAGGGGGGTTTTGTAGGGCACCGGGGGGGACACAAGCCCACACAGAAATTTCACCCTCAGCAGCGCGGGGGCGGCCGGGTGCAGTGCAGAAACAAGCGTCGGGTTTGCAATGTTAGTCTATGAGAGATCAACGGATCTCTTCAGCGCTGCAGGCAGGCAAGGGGGGGCTTCCTCGGGGAAACCTCCACTTGGGCAAGGGAGAGGGACTCCTGGGGGTCACTTCTCCAGTGAAAGTCCGGTCCTTCAGGTCCTGGGGGCTGCGGGTGCAGAGTCTTTTCCAGGCGTCGGGACTTAGGTTTCAGAGAGTCGCGGTCAGGGGAAGCCTCGGGATTCCCTCTGCAGGCGGCGCTGTGGGGGCTCAGGGGGGACAGGTTTTGGTACTCACAGTCGGAGAGTAGTCCGGGGGTCCTCCCTGAGGTGTTGGTTCTCCACCAGCTGAGTCGGGGTCGCCGGGTGCAGTGTTGCAAGTCTCACGCTTCTTGCGGGGAGTTGCAGGGTTCTTTAAAGCTGCTTCTTGAAACAAAGTTGCAGTCTTTTTGGAGCAGGTCCGCTGTCCTCGGGAGTTTCTTGTCTTTTTCGAAGCAGGGCAGTCCTCAGAGGATTCAGAGGTCGCTGGTCCCTTGGAAGGCGTCGCTGGAGCAGAGTTCTTTGGAAGGCAGGAGACACGCCGGTGAGTTTCTGGAGCCAAGGCAGTTGTCGTCTTCTGGTCTTCCTCTGCAGGGGTTTTCAGCTAGGCAGTCCTTCTTCTTGTAGTTTGCAGGAATCTAATTTTCTAGGGTTCAGGGTAGCCCTTAAATACTAAATTTAAGGGCGTGTTTAGGTCTGGGGGGTTAGTAGCCAATGGCTACTAGCCCGGAGGGTGGGTACACCCTCTTTGCGCCTCCTCCCAAGGGGAGGGGGTCACAATCCTAACCCTATTGGGGGAATCCTCCATCTGCAAGATGGAGGATTTCTAAAAGTTAGAGTCACCTCAGCTCAGGACACCTTAGGGGCTGTCCTGACTGGCCAGTGACTCCTCCTTGTTGCTTTCTTTGTTCCCTCCAGCCTTGCCGCCAAAAGTGGGGGCCGTGGCCGGAGGGGGCGGGCAACTCCACTAAGCTGGAGTGCCCTGCTGGGCTGTGACAAAGGGGTGAGCCTTTGAGGCTCACCGCCAGGTGTTACAGCTCCTGCCTGGGGGAGGTGTTAGCATCTCCACCCAGTGAAGGCTTTGTTACTGGCCTCAGAGTGACAAAGGCACTCTCCCCATGGGGCCAGCAACATGTCTCTAGTGTGGCAGGCTGCTGGAACTAGTCAGCCTACACAGACAGTCGGTTAAGTTTCAGGGGGCACCTCTAAGGTGCCCTCTGGGGTGTATTTTGCAATAAAATGTACACTGGCATCAGTGTGCATTTATTGTGCTGAGAAGTTTGATACCAAACTTCCCAGTTTTCAGTGTAGCCATTATGGTGCTGTGGAGTTCGTGTTTGACAGACTCCCAGACCATATACTCTTATGGCTACCCTGCACTTACAATGTCTAAGGTTTTGTTTAGACACTGTAGGGGTACCATGCTCATGCACTGGTACCCTCACCTATGGTATAGTGCACCCTGCCTTAGGGCTGTAAGGCCTGCTAGAGGGGTGTCTTACCTATACTGCATAGGCAGTGAGAGGCTGGCATGGCACCCTGAGGGGAGTGCCATGTCGACTTACTCGTTTTGTCCTCACTAGCACACACAAGCTGGCAAGCAGTGTGTCTGTGCTGAGTGAGAGGTCTCCAGGGTGGCATAAGACATGCTGCAGCCCTTAGAGACCTTCCTTGGCATCAGGGCCCTTGGAACTAGAAGTACCAGTTACAAGGGACTTATCTGGATGCCAGGGTCTGCCAATTGTGGATACAAAAGTACAGGTTAGGGAAAGAACACTGGTGCTGGGGCCTGGTTAGCAGGCCTCAGCACACTTTCAATTGTAAACATAGCATCAGCAAAGGCAAAAAGTCAGGGGGCAACCATGCCAAGGAGGCATTTCCTTACACATCTCCACCCAGTGCAGGCTTTGTTACAGGCCACAGAGTGACAAAGGCACTCTCCCCATGTGGCCACCAACATGTCTCGAGTGTGGCAGGCTGCTAGAACCAGTCAGCCTACACGGGTAGTTGGATTAGGTTTCACCTCTAAGGTGCCCTCTGGGGTGTATTTTACAAGTGAGGGGTCCCTAGGGTGGCATAAGATATGCTGCAGCCCTTAGAGACCTTCCCTGGCATCAGGGCCCTTGGTACCAGGGGTACCAGTTACAAGGGACTTACCAGGATGCCAGGGTGTGCCAATTGTGGAATCAAAAGTACAGGTTAGGGAAAGAACACTGGTGCTGGGGCCTGGTTAGCAGGCCTCAGCACACTTTCAATTCAAAACATAGCATCAGCAAAGGCAAAAAGTCAGGGGGTAACCATGCCAAGGAGGCATTTCCTTACACACACCCACCCCCCAAACGAAAGAGGATGAGACTAACCTTTCCCAAGAGAGTCTTCATTTTCTAAGTGGAAGAACCTGGAAAGGCCATCTGCATTGGCATGGGCAGTCCCAGGTCTGTGTTCCACTATAAAGTCCATTCCCTGTAGGGAGATGGACCACCTCAACAGTTTTGGATTTTCACCTTTCATTTGCATCAGCCATCTGAGAGGTCTGTGGTCAGTCTGAACTAGGAAGTGAGTACCAAAGAGGTATGGTCTCAGCTTCTTCAGGGACCAAACCACAGCAAAGGCCTCCCTCTCAATGGCACTCCAACGCTGCTCCCTGGGGAGTAACCTCCTGCTAATGAAAGCAACAGGCTGGTCAAGGCCATCATCATTTGTTTGGGACAAAACTGCCCCTATCCCATGTTCAGAGGCATCTGTCTGCACACTGAACTGCTTGGAGTAATCTGGAGCTTTTAGAACTGGTGCTGTGCACATTGCTTGTTTCAGGGTGTCAAAGGCCTGTTGGCATTCTACAGTCCAGTTTACTTTCTTGGGCATTTTCTTGGAGGTGAGTTCTGTGAGGGCTGTCACAATGGATCCATATCCCTTCACAAACCTCCTGTAGTACCAAGTCAAGCCAAGGAATGCCCTGACTTGAGTCTGGGTTTTTGGAGCTGCCCAGTCCAGAATAGTCTGGATCTTAGGCTGGAGTGGCTGAACTTGGCCTCCACCTACAAGGTGTCCAAAGTAAACCACAGTTCCCTGCCCTATCTGGCATTTGGATGCCTTGATAGAGAGGCCTGCTGATTGCAGAGCCTTCAAAACCTTCTTCAGGTGGACCAGGTGATCCTGCCAGTGGGAGCTAAAGACAGCAATATCGTCAAAATAAGCTGCACTAAAGGACTCCAAGCCAGCAAGGACTTGATTCACCAACCTTTGGAAGGTGGCAGGGGCATTCTTTAAACCAAAGGGCATAACAGTGAACTGATAATGCCCATCAGATGTGGAGAATGCTGTCTTTTGTTTTGCTCCAGGTGCCATTTTGATTTGCCAGTACCCTGCTATTAAGTCAAAGGTACTTAAGAATTTGGCAGCCCCTAATTTATCAATCAGCTCATCAGCTCTAGGAATGGGATGGGCATCTGTCTTGGTGACAGAGTTAAGTCCTCTGTAGTCCACACAAAACCTCATCTCTCTCTTTCCATCTTTGGTGTGAGGTTTGGGGACTAAGACCACTAGGCTAGCCCAGGGGCTGTCAGAGTGCTCAATTACTCCCAATTCCAGCATCTTGTGGACTTCCACCTTGATGCTTTCCTTAACTTGATCAGACTGTCTGAATATTTTGTTTTTGACAGGCATGCTGTCTCCTGTGTCCACATCATGGGTACACAGGTGTGTCTGACCAGGGGTTAGGGAAAAGAGCTCAGCAAACTGTTGCAGGACCTTCCTACAGTCAGATTGCTGTTGGCTAGAGAGGGTGTCTGAATAGATCACTCCATCTACTGAGCCATCATTAGGGTTTGATGACAGAAGATCAGGGAGAGGCTCACTCTCAGCTTCCTGATCCTCATCTGTTACCATTAACAGATTCACATCAGCCCTGTCATGGAAGAGCTTAAGGCGGTTCACATGGATCACCCTCTTGGGGCTCCTGCTTGTGCCCAGGTCCACCAGGTAGGTGACCTGACTCTTCCTCTCTACCACTGGGTAAGGGCCACTCCATTTGTCCTGAAGTGCCCTGGGAGCCACAGGCTCCAAAACCCAGACTTTCTGCCCTGGTTGAAATTCAACCAGTGCAGCCTTTTGGTCATACCAAAACTTCTGGAGCTGTTGGCTGGCCTCAAGGTTTTTACTTGCCTTTTCCATGTACTCTGCCATCCTTGAGCGAAGGCCAAGTACATAGTCCACTATGTCTTGTTTAGGCTCATGAAGAGGTCTCTCCCAGCCTTCTTTCACAAGAGCTAGTGGTCCCCTTACAGGATGGCCAAACAGAAGTTCAAAGGGTGAGAACCCTACTCCCTTCTGAGGCACCTCTCTGTAAGCGAAGAGCAGACATGGCAAGAGGACATCCCATTTCCTTTTGAGTTTTTCTGGGAGCCCCATGATCATGCCCTTTAATGCCTTGTTGAATCTCTCAACAAGGCCATTAGTTTGTGGATGATAGGGTGTAGTGAATTTATAGGTCACTCCACACTGATTCCACATGTGTTTCAGGTATGCTGACATGAAGTTGGTACCTCTGTCAGACACCACCTCCTTAGGGAAGCCCACTCTGGTAAAGATACGAATGAGGGCCTTGGCCACTGCAGGGGCAGTAGTCGACCTAAGGGGAATAGCTTCAGGATACCTAGTAGCATGATCCACTACTACTAGGATGTACATATTTCCTGAGGCTGTGGGAGGTTCAAGTGGACCCACTATGTCCACACCCACTCTTTCAAAGGGGACCCCCACCACTGGAAGTGGAATGAGGGGGGCCTTTGGATGTCCACCTGTCTTACCACTGGCTTGACAGGTGGTACAGGAGACACAAAACTCCTTAACTTTCTGGGACATATTGGGCCAGTAGAAGTGGTTGACTAGTCTCTCCCACGTCTTGGTTTGTCCCAAATGCCCAGCAAGGGGAATATCATGAGCTAAGGTCAGAATGAACTCTCTGAACTCCTGAGGCACTACCACTCTCCTAGTGGCACCAGGTTTGGGATCTCTTGCCTCAGTGTACAGGAGCCCATCTTCCCAATAGACCCTATGTGTTCCAGTTTTCTTGCCATTGGCCTCTTCAGCAGCTTGCTGCCTAAGGCCTTCAAGAGAGAGACAGGTTTCTTGCCCCTTACACAACTGCTCCCTTGAGGGTCCCCCTGGGCCTAAGAGCTCAACCTGATAAGGTTCTAACTCCATAGGCTCAGTTCCCTCAGAGGGCAGAACTTCTTCCTGAGAAGAGAGGTTCTCTTTTTGGTGTTGTGTTGCAGCTGGTTTCCCAGCTGACTTTCCTTTTCTCTTGGTAAGCTGGGCCCTTTTTCCAGACTCCAGCTCTACTTTTTCACCCTGAGCCTTGCACTGTGCCCTTGTCTTGACACACACCAGTTCAGGGATACCCAGCATGGCTGCATGGGTTTTTAGTTCTACCTCAGCCCATGCTGAGGACTCCAGGTCATTTCCAAGCAGACAGTCCACTGGGATATTTGAGGAGACCACCACCTGTTTCAGGCCATTGACCCCTCCCCACTCTAAAGTTACCATAGCCATGGGATGTACTTTAGTCTGATTGTCAGCGTTGGTGACTGGATAAGTTTGTCAAGCCAGGTATTGACCAGGGGAAACCAGTTTCTCTGTCACCATGGTGACACTGGCACCTGTATCCCTCAGGCCTTCTACACTTGTCCCATTAATTTAGAGCTGCTGCCTGTATTTTTGCATGTTAGGAGGCCAGGCAGCCAGTGTGGCTAAATCCACCCCACCCTCAGAGACTAATGTAGCTTCAGTGTGACACCTGATTTGCTCTGGGCACACTGTTGATCCCGCTTGGAGACTGGCCATTCCAGTTTTAGCTGGAGTGGAGTTAGAAGTGGTATTTTTCTGGGGACAGGCCTTGTCTCCAGTTTGGTGTCCAGGCTGATTACAGCTACGACACCAGGCCTTTTTGGGATCAAAGTTTTTACCCTTGTACTCAAAATTGGTTTGTGAAGAGGCTCTGGGCCCACCCTCCTGTGCAGGTTTTTGGGGGCCTGTAGAAGACTCTTTACTATTTTTGTTTTTGGATGTCTCAACACTCTTCCCCTGGGGAGGCTTTGTGACCCCTTTCTTTTGGTCACCCCCTGTGGAAGTCTTGGTCACCCTTGTCTTGACCCAATGGTCCGCCTTCTTTCCCAATTCTTGGGGAGAAATTGGTCCTAGGTCTACCAGATGCTGATGCAGTTTATCATTGAAACAATTACTTAACAGGTGTTCTTTCACAAATAAATTGTACAGCCCATCATAATTATTTACACCACTGCCTTGAATCCAACCATCCAGTGTTTTCAATGAGTTGTCTACAAAATCAACCCAGGTCTGGCTCGAGGATTTTTGAGCCCCCCCTGAATCTAATCCTATACTCCTCAGTGGATGTAGGAAGTTGGCTCTGTATGTGCTATTTCAAAGTAAGGAATAGCATGCACAGAGTCCAAGGGTTCCCCTTAGAGGTAAAATAGTGGTAAAAAGAGATAATACTAATGCTCTATTTTGTGGTAGTGTGGTCGAGCAGTAGGCTTATCCAAGGAGTAGTGTTAAGCATTTGTTGTACATACACATAGACAATAAATGAGGTACACACACTCAGAGACAAATCCAGCCAATAGGTTTTTGTATAGAAAAATATCTTTTCTTAGTTTATTTTAAGAACCACAGGTTCAAATTCTACATGTAATAACTCATTCGAAAGGTATTGCAGGTAAGTACTTTAGGAACTTTAAATCATAAAAATTGCATGTATACTTTTCAAGTTATTGACAAATAGCTGTTTTAAAAGTGGACACTTAGTGCAATTTTCACAGTTCCTAGGGGAGGTAAGTTTTTGTTAGTTTTACCAGGTAAGTAAGACACTTACAGGGTTCAGTTCTTGGTCCAAGGTAGCCCACCGTTGGGGGTTCAGAGCAACCCCAAAGTCACCACACCAGCAGCTCAGGGCCGGTCAGGTGCAGAGTTCAAAGTGGTGCCCAAAACACATAGGCTAGAATGGAGAGAAGGGGGTGCCCCGGTTCCGGTCTGCTTGCAGGTAAGTACCCGCGTCTTCGGAGGGCAGACCAGGGGGGTTTTGTAGGGCACCGGGGGGGACACAAGCCCACACAGAAATTTCACCCTCAGCAGCGCGGGGGCGGCCGGGTGCAGTGCAGAAACAAGCGTCGGGTTTGTAATGGAAGTAAATGGGAGATCTAGGGATCTCTTCAGCGCTGCAGGCAGGCAAGGGGGGGGTTCCTCGGGGAAACCTCCACTTGGTCAAGGGAGAGGGACTCCTGGGGGTCACTCCTCCAGTGAAAGTCCGGTCCTTCAGGTCCTGGGGGCTGCGGGTGCAGGGTCTCTCCCAGGTGTCGGGACTTAGGATTCAAAGAGTCGCGGTCAGGGGAAGCCTCGGGATTCCCTCTGCAGGCGGCACTGTGGGGGCTCAGGGGGGACAGGTTTTTGTACTCACAGTCTTAGAGTAGTCCTGGGGTCCCTCCTGAGGTGTTGGATCGCCACCAGCCGAGTCGGGGTCGCCGGGTGCAGTGTTGCAAGTCTCACGCTTCTTGCGGGGAGCTTGCAGGGTTCTTTAAAGCTGCTGGAAACAAAGTTGCAGCTTTTCTTGGAGCAGGTCCGCTGTCCTCGGGAGTTTCTTGTCTTTTCGAAGCAGGGGCAGTCCTCAGAGGATGTCGAGGTCGCTGGTCCCTTTGGAAGGCGTCGCTGGAGCAGGATCTTTGGAAGGCAGGAGACAGGCCGGTGAGTTTCTGGAGCCAAGGCAGTTGTCGTCTTCTGGTCTTCCTCTGCAGGGGTTTTCAGCTAGGCAGTACTTCTTCTTGTAGTTGCAGGAATCTAATTTTCTAGGGTTCAGGGTAGCCCTTAAATACTAAATTTAAGGGCGTGTTTAGGTCTGGGGGGTTAGTAGCCAATGGCTACTAGCCCTGAGGGTGGGTACACCCTCTTTGTGCCTCCTCCCAAGGGGAGGGGGTCACAATCCTAACCCTATTGGGGGAATCCTCCATCTGCAAGATGGAGGATTTCTAAAAGTTAGAGTCACTTCAGCTCAGGACACCTTAGGGGCTGTCCTGACTGGCCAGTGACTCCTCCTTGTTGCTTTCTTTGTTCCCTCCAGCCTTGCCGCCAAAAGTGGGGGCCGTGGCCAGAGGGGGCGGGCAACTCCACTAAGCTGGAGTGCCCTGCTGGGCTGTGACAAAGGGGTGAGCCTTTGAGGCTCACCGCCAGGTGTCACAGCTCCTGCCTGGGGGAGGTGTTAGCATCTCCACCCAGTGCAGGCTTTGTTACTGGCCTCAGAGGGACAAAGGCACTCTCCCCATGGGGCCAGCAACATGTCTCTGGTGTGGCAGGCTGCTGGAACTAGTCAGCCTACACAGACAGTCGGTTAAGTTTCAGGGGGCACCTCTAAGGTGCCCTCTGGGGTGTATTTTGCAATAAAATGTACACTGGCATCAGTGTGCATTTATTGTGCTGAGAAGTTTGATACCAAACTTCCCAGTTTTCAGTGTAGCCATTATGGTGCTGTGGAGTTCGTGTTTGACAGACTCCCAGACCATATACTCTTATGGCTACCCTGCACTTACAATGTCTAAGGTTTTGTTTAGACACTGTAGGGGTACCATGCTCATGCACTGGTACCCTCACCTATGGTATAGTGCACCCTGCCTTAGGGCTGTAAGGCCTGCTAGAGGGGTGTCTTACCTATACTGCATAGGCAGTGAGAGGCTGGCATGGCACCCTGAGGGGAGTGCCATGTCGACTTACTCGTTTTGTCCTCACTAGCACACACAAGCTGGCAAGCAGTGTGTCTGTGCTGAGTGAGAGGTCTCCAGGGTGGCATAAGACATGCTGCAGCCCTTAGAGACCTTCCTTGGCATCAGGGCCCTTGGTACCAGAAGTACCAGTTACAAGGGACTTATCTGGATGCCAGGGTCTGCCAATTGTGGATACAAAAGTACAGGTTAGGGAAAGAACACTGGTGCTGGGGCCTGGTTAGCAGGCCTCAGCACACTTTCAATTGTAAACATAGCATCAGCAAAGGCAAAAAGTCAGGGGGCAACCATGCCAAGGAGGCATTTCCTTACACAACCCCCACCCAAACGAAAGAGGATGAGACTAACCTTTCCCAAGAGAGTCTTAATTTTCTAAGTGGAAGAACCTGGAAAGGCCATCTGCATTGGCATGGGCAGTCCCAGGTCTGTGTTCCACTATAAAGTCCATTCCCTGTAGGGAGATGGACCACCTCAACAGTTTAGGATTTTCACCTTTCATTTGCATCAGCCATTTGAGAGGTCTGTGGTCAGTTTGAACTAGGAAGTGAGTCCCAAAGAGGTATGGTCTCAGCTTCTTCAGGGACCAAACCACAGCAAAGGCCTCCCTCTCAATGGCACTCCAACGCTGCTCCCTGGGGAGTAACCTCCTGCTAATGAAAGCAACAGGCTGGTCAAGGCCATCATCATTTGTTTGGGACAAAACTGCCCCTATCCCATGTTCAGAGGCATCAGTCTGCACAATGAACTGCTTAGAATAATCTAGAGCTTTTAGAACTGGTGCTGAGCACATTGCTTGTTTCAGGGTGTCAAAGGCCTGTTGGCATTCCACAGTCCAGTTCACTTTCTTGGGCATTTTCTTGGAGGTGAGTTCAGTGAGGGCTGTCACAATGGATCCATATCCCTTCACAAACCTCCTGTAATACCCAGTCAAGCCAAGGAATGCCCTGACTTGAGTCTGGGTTTTTGGAGCTACCCAGTCCAGAATAGTCTGGATCTTGGGTTGGAGTGGCTGAACTTGGCCTCCACCTACAAGGTGTCCCAAGTAAACCACAGTTCCCTGCCCTATCTGGCATTTGGATGCCTTGATAGAGAGGCCTGCAGATTGCAGAGCCTTCAAAACCTTCTTCAGGTGGACCAGGTGATCCTGCCAGGTGGAGCTAAAGACAGCAATATCATCAAGATAAGCTGTGCTAAAGGACTCCAAGCCAGCAAGGACTTGATTCACCAACCTTTGGAAGGTGGCAGGGGCATTCTTTAAACCAAAGGGCATAACAGTAAACTGATAATGCCCATCAGGTGTGGAGAATGCTGTTTTCTCTTTTGCTCCAGGTGCCATTTTTATTTGCCAGTACCCTGCTGTCAAGTCAAAGGTACTTAAGAATTTGGCAGCACCTAATTTGTCTATGAGCTCATCAGCTCTTGGAATTGGATGAGCATCTGTCTTGGTGACAGAATTGAGCCCTCTGTAGTCCACACAAAACCTCATCTCTTTCTTTCCATCTTTGGTGTGAGGTTTGGGGACTAAGACCACTGGGCTAGCCCAGGGGCTGTCAGAGCGCTCAATTACTCCCAATTCCAGCATCTTGTGGACTTCCACCTTGATGCTTTCCTTAACATGGTCAGACTGTCTAAAGATTTTGTTTTTGACAGGCATGCTGTCTCCTGTGTCCACATCATGGGTACACAGGTGTGTCTGACCAGGGGTTAAGGAGAAGAGTTCAGGAAACTGTTGTAGGACTCTCCTACAATCAGCTTGCTGTTGGCCAGAGAGGGTGTCTGAGTAGATCACTCCATCTACTGTGCCATCTTTTGGGTCTGATGACAGAAGATCAGGGAGAGGTTCACTCTCTGCCTCCTGATCCTCATCTGTTACCATCAACAGATTCACATCAGCCCTGTCATGGAAGAGTTTAAGGCGGTTCACATGGATCACCCTCTTGGGGCTCCTGCTTGTGCCCAGGTCCACCAAGTAGGTGACCTGACTCTTCCTTTCTAGCACTGGGTAAGGGCCACTCCATTTGTCCTGGAGTGCCCTGGGAGCCACAGGCTCCAGAACCCAGACTTTCTGCCCTGGTTGGAACTCAACCAGTGCAGCCTTTTGGTCATACCAAAACTTCTGGAGCTGTTGGCTGGCCTCTAGGTTTTTGGTTGCCTTTTCCATGTACTCTGCCATTCTAGAGCGAAGGCCAAGTACATAGTCCACTATGTCCTGTTTAGGCTCATGGAGAGGTCTCTCCCAGCCTTCTTTAACAAGAGCAAGTGGTCCCCTTACAGGATGACCAAACAGAAGTTCAAAGGGTGAGAATCCTACTCCCTTCTGTGGCACCTCTCTGTAAGCGAAAAGCAGACATGGCAAGAGGACATCCCATCTCCTTTTGAGTTTTTCTGGGAGCCCCATGATCATGCCTTTTAATGTCTTGTTGAATCTCTCAACCAAGCCATTAGTTTGTGGATGGTATGGTGTAGTGAATTTATAAGTCACTCCACACTCATTCCACATGTGCTTTAGGTATGCTGACATGAAGTTGGTACCTCTGTCAGACACCACCTCCTTAGGGAAACCCACTCTGGTAAAGATACCAATGAGGGCCTTGGCTACTGCAGGGGCAGTAGTCGACCTAAGGGGAATAGCTTCAGGATACCTGGTAGCATGATCCACTACTACCAGGATATACATATTTCCTGAGGCTGTGGGAGGTTCTAGTGGACCAACTATGTCCACACCCACTCTTTCAAAGGGAACCCCCACCACTGGAAGTGGAATGAGGGGGGCCTTTGGATGCCCACCTGTCTTACCACTGGCTTGACAGGTGGGGCAGGAGAGGCAAAACTCCTTAACCATGTTGGACATATTGGGCCAGTAGAAGTGGTTGACTAACCTCTCCCACGTCTTGGTTTGTCCCAAATGTCCAGCAAGGGGAATGTCATGGGCCAATGTTAGGATGAACTTCCTGAACAGCTGAGGCACTACCACTCTCCTAGTGGCACCAGGTTTGGGGTCTCTGGCCTCAGTGTACAGGAGTCCATCTTCCCAATAGACCCTATGTGTTCCATTTTTCTTGCCTTTGGACTCTTCAGCAGCTTGCTGCCTAAGGCCTTCAAGAGAGGGACAGGTTTCTTGTCCCTTACACAGCTCCTCCCTTGAGGGTCCCCCTGGGCCTAAGAGCTCAACCTGATAAGGTTCAAGCTCCAAAGGCTCAGTTCCCTCAGAAGGCAGAACTTCTTCCTGAGAAGAGAGGTTCCCTTTCTTTTGCTGTGTTGCAGTTGGTTTCCCAACTGACTTTCCTGTTCTCTTGGTAGGCTGGGCCATTTTTCCAGACTCCAGCTCTACTTTTTCACCCTGTGCCTTGCATTGTGCTCTTGTTTTCACACACACCAGTTCAGGGATACCCAGCATTGCTGCATGGGTTTTTAGTTCTACCTCAGCCCATGCTGAGGACTCCAGGTCATTTCCAAGCAGACAGTCCACTGGGATATTTGAGGAGACCACCACCTGTTTCAGGCCATTGACCCCTCCCCATTCTAAAGTAACCATTGCCATGGGATGTACTTTTCTCTGATTGTCAGCGTTGGTGACTGTGTAAGTTTTTCCAGTCAGGTATTGGCCAGGGGAAACCAGTTTCTCTGTCTCCATGGTGACACTGGCACCTGTATCCCTCAGGCCCTCTATTCTAGTCCCATTAATTAAGAGTTGCTGTCTGTATTTTTGCATGTTAGGCGGCCAGACAGCTAGTGTGGCTAAATCCACCCCACCCTCAGAAACTAGAGTAGCTTCAGTGTGGACCCTGATTTGCTCTGGGCACACTGTTGATCCCACTTGGAGACTAGCCATACCAGTGTTACCTGGATGGGAGTTTGGAGTGGAACCTTTCTTGGGACAGGCCTTGTCTCCAGTTTGGTGTCCATGCTGTTTACAGCTATGACACCAGGCCTTTTTGGGATCAAAGTTTTTACCCTTGTACCCATTGTTTTGTGAAGAGGCTCTGGGCCCACCCTCCTGAGCAGGTTTTTGGGGGCCTGTAGAAGACTCTTTACTATTTTTAGTTTTGGTTGTCTCATCACCCTTCCCCTGGGGAGTCTTTGTGACCCCTTTCTTTTGGTCACCCCCTGTTGAAGTCTTGGACACCCTTGTCTTGACCCAATGGTCCGCCTTCTTTCCCAATTCTTGCGGAGAAATTGGTCCTAGGTCTACCAGATGCTGATGCAGTTTATCATTGAAACAATTACTCAATAGGTGTTCTTTCACAAATAAATTGTACAGCCCATCATAATTACTTACACCACTGCCTTGAATCCAACCATCTAGTGTTTTCACTGAGTAGTCAACAAAGTCAACCCAGGTCTGGCTCGAGGATTTTTGAGCCCCCCCTGAACCTAATCCTGTACTCCTCAGTGGAGAATCCAAAGCCCTCAATCAGGGTACCCTTCATGAGGTCATAAGATTCTGCATCTTTTCCAGAGAGTGTGAGGAGTCTATCCCTACACTTTCCAGTGAACATTTCCCAAAGGAGAGCACCCCAGTGAGATCTGTTCACTTTTCTGGTTACACAAGCCCTCTCAAAAGCTGTGAACCATTTGGTGATGTCATCACCATCTTCATATTTTGTCACAATCCCTTTGGGGATTTTTAACATGTCAGGAGAATCTCTGACCCTATTTATATTGCTGCCACCATTGATGGGTCCTAGGCCCATCTCTTGTCTTTCCCTTTCTATGGCTAGGAGCTGTCTCTCTAAAGCCAATCTTTTGGCCATCCTGGCTAACAGGAGGTCATCTTCACTGAGAGCATCCTCAGTGATTTCAGAAATGTGGGACCCTCCTGTGAGGGACTCACTTTCTGACTAACACAGTTGGAGACAGGACTTGAGGGGTCCTGTTCTCCCTATTTAGGACTGGAGGAGGGACATTGGCCTCCAAGTCACTAATTTCTTCCTCTGTGATGTCATCATCAGAGGGGTTGGCTTTTTCAAACTCTGCCAACAGCTCCTGGAGCTGAATTTTGGTAGGTCTGGAGCCAATGGTTATTTTTTTGATATTACAGAGAGACCTTAGCTCCCTCATCTTAAGATGGAGGTAAGGTGTGGTGTCGAGTTCCACCACATTCATCTCTGTATCAGACATTATTTTGCTAAAAGTTGGAAGACTTTTTAAAGAATCTAAAACTGTTTCTAGAATCTAATTTCAAACTTTTACAAACTTTTAAACTCTAAAAGAAATGCTAAACAGGATCTAACACAAGGCCCTAGCAGGTCTTTTAAGAATTTAGAAAACTTTTCAAATTGCAAAAATCAATTTCTAATGACAATTTTGGAATTTGTCGTGTGATCAGGTATTGGCTGAGTAGTCCAGCAAATGCAAAGTCTTGTACCCCACCGCTGATCCACCAATGTAGGAAGTTGGCTCTGTATGTGCTATTTCAAAGTAAGGAATAGCATGCACAGAGTCCAAGGGTTCCCCTTAGAGGTAAAATAGTGGTAAAAAGAGATAATACTAATGCTCTATTTTGTGGTAGTGTGGTCGAGCAGTAGGCTTATCCAAGGAGTAGTGTTAAGCATTTGTTGTACAGACACATAGACAATAAATGAGGTACACACACTCAGAGACAAATCCAGCCAATAGGTTTTTGTATAGAAAAATATCTTTTCTTAGTTTATTTTAAGAACCACAGGTTCAAATTCTACATGTAATAGCTCATTCGAAAGGTATTGCAGGTAAGTACTTTAGGAACTTTAAATCATAAAAATTGCATGTATACTTTTCAAGTTATTGACAAATAGCTGTTTTAAAAGTGGACACTTAGTGCAATTTTCACAGTTCCTAGGGGAGGTAAGTTTTTGTTAGTTTTACCAGGTAAGTAAGACACTTACAGGGTTCAGTTCTTGGTCCAAGGTAGCCCACCGTTGGGGGTTCAGAGCAACCCCAAAGTCACCACACCAGCAGCTCAGGGCCGGTCAGGTGCAGAGTTCAAAGTGGTGCCCAAAACACATAGGCTAGAATGGAGAGAAGGGGGTGCCCCGGTTCCGGTCTGCTTGCAGGTAAGTACCCGCGTCTTCGGAGGGCAGACCAGGGGGGTTTTGTAGGGCACCGGGGGGGACACAAGCCCACACAGAAATTTCACCCTCAGCAGCGCGGGGGCGGCCGGGTGCAGTGTAGAAACAAGCGTTGGGTTTGTTATGGAAGTCAATGGGAGATCTAGGGATCTCTTCAGCGCTGCAGGCAGGCAAGGGGGGGGTTCCTCGGGGAAACCTCCACTTGGTCAAGGGAGAGGGACTCCTGGGGGTCACTCCTCCAGTGAAAGTCCGGTCCTTCAGGTCCTGGGGGCTGCGGGTGCAGGGTCTCTCCCAGGTGTCGGGACTTAGGATTCAAAGAGTCGCGGTCAGGGGAAGCCTCGGGATTCCCTCTGCAGGCGGCGCTGTGGGGGCTCAGGGGGGACAGGTTTTTGTACTCACAGTCTTAGAGTAGTCCTGGGGTCCCTCCTGAGGTGTTGGATCGCCACCAGCCGAGTCGGGGTCGCCGGGTGCAGTGTTGCAAGTCTCACGCTTCTTGCGGGGAGCTTGCAGGGTTCTTTAAAGCTGCTGGAAACAAAGTTGCAGCTTTTCTTGGAGCAGGTCCGCTGTCCTCGGGAGTTTCTTGTCTTTTCGAAGCAGGGGCAGTCCTCAGAGGATGTCGAGGTCGCTGGTCCCTTTGGAAGGCGTCGCTGGAGCAGGATCTTTGGAAGGCAGGAGACAGGCCGGTGAGTTTCTGGAGCCAAGGCAGTTGTCGTCTTCTGGTCTTCCTCTGCAGGGGTTTTCAGCTAGGCAGTCCTTCTTGTAGTTGCAGGAATCTAATTTTCTAGGGTTCAGGGTAGCCCTTAAATACTAAATTTAAGGGCGTGTTTAGGTCTGGGGGGTTAGTAGCCAATGGCTACTAGCCCTGAGGGTGGGTACACCCTCTTTGTGCCTCCTCCCAAGGGGAGGGGGTCACAATCCTAACCCTATTGGGGGAATCCTCCATCTGCAAGATGGAGGATTTCTAAAAGTTAGAGTCACTTCAGCTCAGGACACCTTAGGGGCTGTCCTGACTGGCCAGTGACTCCTCCTTGTTGCTTTCTTTGTTCCCTCCAGCCTTGCCGCCAAAAGTGGGGCCGTGGCCGGAGGGGGCGGGCAACTCCACTTGCTGGAGTGCCCTGCGGTGCTGGAACAAAGGGGGTAAGCCTTTGAGGCTCACCGCCAGGTGTTACAGCTCCTGCCTGGGGGAGGTGTTAGCATCTCCACCCAGTGCAGGCTTTGTTACTGGCCTCAGAGTGACAAAGGCACTCTCCCCATGGGGCCAGCAACATGTCTCGGTTGTGGCAGGCTGCTGGAACCAGTCAGCCTACACAGATAGTCGGTTAAGGTTTCAGGGGGCACCTCTAAGGTGCCCTCTGGGGTGTATTTTACAATAAAATGTACACTGGCATCAGTGTGCATTTATTGTGCTGAGAAGTTTGATACCAAACTTCCCAGTTTTCAGTGTAGCCATTATGGTGCTGTGGAGTCCGTGTTTGACAGACTCCCAGACCATATACTCTTATGGCTACCCTGCACTTACAATGTCTAAGGTTTGCCTTAGACACTGTAGGGGCACAGTGCTCATGCACTGGTGCCCTCACCTATGGTATAGTGCACCCTGCCTTAGGGCTGTAAGGCCTACTAGAGGGGTGTCTTACCTATACTGAATAGGCAGTGAGAGGCTGGCATGGCACCCTGAGGGGAGTGCCATGTCGACTTACTCATTTTGTTCTCACTAGCACACACAAGCTGGTAAGCAGTGGGTCTGTGCTGAGTGAGGGGTCTCTAGGGTGGCATAATACATGCTGCAGCCCTTAGAGACCTTCCCTGGCATCAGGGCCCTTGGTACCAGAGGTACCAGTTACAAGGGACTTATCTGGATGCCAGGGTGTGCCAATTGTGGAATCAATGGTACATTTTAGGTGAAAGAACACTGGTGCTGGGGCCTGGTTAGCAGGGTCCCAGCACACTTCTCAGTCAAGTCAGCATCAGTATCAGGCAAAAAGTGGGGGGTAACTGCAACAGGGAGCCATTTCCTTACAACATGTCTCTACAAGATATTAGGAAATTGTGCTCTGAACGTAAGGGTAACTCCCTTTTCCCCAAAGGAAAAAAGTCTTGCCTTTACTTGTACTGCCTTATTGACCACAGTGTTGTAATGTTTGTTTGAAATGTCCATCTCACTTGATGTTCTGTGCCTAGTGCTTCTGTAGAACGTAACACAAGGAATTGCTCTGTGAATGCCCAGTCTTTTGCATGTAGTAAATTACAGCTCTGCTTACATCCAATATATACAAAAACCTTTCTGGTGAATTGTTGGGCTTGTGGAAGAAGGCTGGTAGTATAATTATTTGGCTTATGTGAAAAAGCAACACAGCCTTTGGTAAACTTTCCATGTCCTCCTAAAAAGTTGACTATGACTCAAGTAATGTGAGTGCATATACCTCACTTACTCGTGATAATGAAAACGTTTTTAAAGTGCAGCTTAATGCATGGATTAAAAGGGGTTTTTCATTAGTTCTGCTAAAACCAGATTTGAGTTCCACTGCAGTGTCAGAACTGACCTAGAAGGGCAGGTATTTTTGCTTTCACCATGAATCTTTGCATGAGATCAAGAAAATTTGTTTAGTGCGCCTCACCCTAATGTATGCTGACCCTGCTGATAGAAGAACTCTTAAGGAGGCATATGACTGTTTGCACTCCACCAGGTGCGTAAGGTATTTATCTCTCTTTGATAAAGTGAAGCCCTGCCTCATGGATGGCCCTTTTGCTTCTTTAATCATAGCTGGTGTTTTAGCAGGTAGCTTTAAATAACCAAACAAACTATCTTAGGATTCAGGCCTTTAAATTAAAGTCACCTTGGTTCGGGTGAAAAACCTTCCCCCATTGCTTTGCTAGTGTCTGGCTGGGTACTGGTATTCTCGACTAAAGACCCTACACTTTGTGCATTATGCAAGTAAATTACTCTTCTGATGTGGCCATTAGAATCAGTGTAGTTTGAGATACTCTGACCTTCCCTGATACTATTGGATTCAGCAGCAAAGCATAAGCAAACGTATCTTACTCACATTTCCTAAGACCTATGGCAGAGAACCATGAAGCATTTTGAAGTTGGGACACCAATATCAATGTCTTACAGTAAGAGTAAACTCCCCTATATTTCTTTGCAAGTTGCTTCCATGGAGACATATCTAGAATAGGTGTGGACAACTTGGCTTTCCACAGTGTTGAAAAAGACTAAGTGTTCCAAAAATGTTAGGCTGCCTTTATGATAATATACAGTATGAGTGAGAGACATCTGATTTTCAACTGTTCAGGTGCCACCAGGCTTGGGTGGACAAGAGGTCTGTTTACTAAGAACATGTACAAAGTGTTTTGTCACAAACGGCCCGATTCTGCGAGAAAAAGAAAAATGCATTTTGCGATGTACAGACCCCTTGTTGCAATTCAGTAATCTATTTGCCGGAACGCAAAAATGGTTTGCGAGTCGCAATTAGGAAGGGGCGTTCCCTTCTCAATTGTGAGTCACAGTCCGATGTAGGATTGTTTGGTGACCGCAAATGCGGTCACAAAACAAACGCAGTTAGCACCAGTTTCAAATTGGTGCAAACCAATTTACAAAAGGGAAGGGGTCACCACGGAACCCCTTACCCCGTCCCCTTTGTGAATGGTAGCGAAAATACTTTTTCAGAGCAGGCAGTGGTCCACTCTGCCATCTTGAATCCAGAGGTGTGAGGGCACAATGGAGAACCCTGCACACTAGAAAGTAGCACCTGCAGCTACACATAACCGTTGTCTGTGCTGTACGACGTGTCTTGCCTGCAGCTCCACATAAATGCAATTTGCGCTGTATATGATGTGTGCAGGCCTATACGAACACCACCCATGACTGCGGAAGATAGCTGCTTTCGCAACTCTTCCGCGCCTGCAGACGTGGATCCAAAATCAAGTTGACTGACTAGTGCGCAGATTCCTAGATCAGGATCTTTTTAGGTGAAAGACTCCAGTTCACAGAATAGGGAGGATAGGAGGGATGTGAGGAATCTGCAATTAGATAGTCTCTACCAGAAAAAAGCTTAACCGAAGGAAAGTAACTGGTTCTTCTGATAGAGGCTTCTAACAGCAAATTGATCACTTTACAACAGATACCAGAGTAGTACCTCCCACGAGGTGGGTTTGTGAACTGGCTCAAACCAAAAAGTCCTAGATGACCTAAGAACCCAAATGACTGTCGTGCCATACCTGGATGTCCAGATAGTAGTGATTTATGAATGTATGGAAAGATGCATACGTCGCAGCCTGATCAATGTCCAGGACAGATACTCAACGTGCAACCGCAGTAGTAGCAGCTTTGGGTCTGGTCAGATGTGCACATAAGCCCTCGGGAGGCTGCCTCTTAGCTAAAGCATAGCAGATCTTGCTGCAGTGCATGATCCAGCTGGAAATGGTCTGCTTTTGAACCGCTCTACTCTTCTTCCTCCTACGACCCTGATAAAAAGCTTATCATCCACCCAATGTTATTTGGTATGATTAATATAGAAGCTCAGCTTTAGGTCCAGGCAAGGGAGACGCTCCACATCATTAGGAGGGTAAGGCACAGTAAAGCATTTGATGGTGATGAACTGGTCAAAGAGATATCTTGTAACTACCTTTGGCAAAAAGGATGCCCAAGTCCAGAGAACCTGCTTGTCTGGAAAGAAGCAGCAAAAAGGAAAAAGTCTGAAGCTCACTCAACCTCTGGGCTAATCCTATGGCCAACCAAGTATACTGTCTTAGGGATAAGCAACCCAAGTAGACAGCTATGCATGGGTTTAAAAGGAGGACACATGCAAAGTCAAAAGCAGGTTCAAGGGCATAAGGAGAGGGAGGAGCAAATGTTGAAGACTTAAGGAAACACTTCACAACTGGTGATTTAAACAATAATGACTGGTCCGGGAACCACAAAAAGGCAGAAACAGGCGACAGATAACATTTAAGTGGGCACAAAGCAAGGTCTTGCCAGGCCAAGGACAATACAAACAAAAATCTCAGACAGCTTCACATGAAGCAGGTTGACCTGTTTAGTCACTCAACAAGTCACAAACTTGTCCTCGGCCTCTGAATGGCCAGTGCCAGCAGGTGACATCAGAGACCCCTCCTGATAGGTGCTTACCTCACTAGGTGGGCAATACTCCTCTGGGGACTATTTAGGGTCTCTCCTGTTTGCTTTTCCTCAGATAACGATTTGCAAGAATTCACCAGAGTTCCTCTGCATCTTCCTCTTCTGCCAAGGATTGACTGCTGACTGCTCCAGGACAAGTGCAAAACTGCAACAAAGTAGAAAGAAGACTACCAGCGACATTGTAGCACCTAATCCTGCCAGCTTTCTCGGCTGTTTCCTGGTGGTGCATGCTCTGAAGGCTGTCTGCCTTCACCCTGCACTGGAAGCTAAGAAGAAATCTCCTGTGGGTCGACGGAATCTTCCCCCGGCTCCAGCAGGCACCAAACTACAGCGTCACCAGTACTCTGGGACCCCTCTCATCCTGACGAGCGTGGTCCCTTGAACACAGGTGGTGGACCCAAGTGACCCAGACTGTCCAGTGGTCCAACTGTCCAAATTTGGAGGAGGTAAGTCCTTGCCTCCCTTCTCCAGACAGTAATCCTGTGTAAACTGTGTGAACTGCAGCTGCTAGGGCTTCTGTGCACTTTTGCAAGGAATCCTTTGTGCACAGCCTAGCCCAGGTCCCCAGCACTCCGTCCTGCACTGCTCAACTCACTGAGTTGACCACCGGCTTCGTGGGACCCTCTTTTGTAGTGTTGTGACGACCGCCGTGCTCAGTTTTCTTGAACCCGTGTTCAAGTACTTCTGCGGGTGCTGCCTTCTTGTGCATGAGCTCTGTGTTTCTGAGGGCCCCCTCTGTCTCCTCTTCCAAGTGGCAACCTCCTGGTCCTTCCTGGGCCCGGGCAGCACCCTTTTTCTTCAACCGCGACCTTTGCAGCTAGCAAGGCTTGTTTGCGGTCTTTCTCCAAAGAAATCCTCCAGCATTCAGTGGGACATCTTCTGCACAAAGGAGAAGTTCCTGGCACCTTTCGTTGTTGCAGAATCTTCAGCTTTTTCCATTCAGAGGCAGACATTTTGCACCTTCATCCGGGGTTTAGTGGGCTCCTGCCCCCCCCGGACACTTCTGTGACTCTTGGACTTGGTCCCCTTCCTTTACAGGTCCTGAGGTCCCGGAATCCATCTTCAGTGCTTTGCAGTCTGTTGTGGTCTTTGCAGAATCTCCTATCACTACTTTCCCAGAAGCACACTAAAGTCATATCACTTTACTCCTACTTTTCAGGGTCTTGGGGTGGGGTATCTTGGACACCCTTAGTGTTTTCTTACACTCCCAGCGACCCTTCACACACTACACTAGGCCAGGTGTCCCTAAGTGGTTCGCATTCCACTTTTAGTATATGGTTTGTTACCCCTAGGCCTATTGCATCCTATTGTATTCTACAGTGTTTGCGCTACTTTTTTGTTTTCTTACCTGATTTTGGTTTGTGTGTATATTTTGTTTTATTTTACTTACATCCTAAGGGAGTATATCCTCAGATATTTTTGGTACATTGTCACTAAAATAAAGTACCTTTATTTTTAGTAACTGAGTATTGTGTTTCTTATGATATAGTAGCTATATAAGTGTTATAGTAGGAGCTTAGCATGACTCCTAGTTCAACCTAAGCTGCTCTGCTATACCTACCTCTATCAGCCTAACCTGCTAGAACACTACTAATCTACTAACAAGTAGTAACTGGACCTGGTACAAGGTGTAAGTACCATCAGGTACCCATTATAAGCCAGGCCAGCCTCCTACACCTTAATTGCTCTTTTGTGGTAGTGTGGGCGAGCAGTCTAGGCTTATCAGAGGGCAGTTGTAGGAAGTTGGCTCTGTATGTGCTATTTCAAAGTAAGGAATAGCATGCACAGAGTCCAAGGGTTCCCCTTAGAGGTAAAATAGTGGTAAAAATAGATAATACTAATGCTCTATTTTGTGGTAGTGTGGTCGAGCAGTAGGCTTATCCAAGGAGTAGTGTTAAGCATCTGTTGTACATACACATAGACAATAAATGAGGTACACACACTCAGAGACAAATCCAGCCAATAGGTTTTTATATAGAAAAATATCTTTTCTTAGTTTATTTTAAGAACCACAGGTTCAAATTCTACATGTAATAGCTCATTCGAAAGGTATTGCAGGTAAGTACTTTAGGAACTTCAAATCATCAAAATTGCATGTATACTTTTCAAGTTATTCACAAATAGCTGTTTTAAAAGTGGACACTTAGTGCAATTTTCACAGTTCCTAGGGGAGGTAAGTATTTGTTAGTTTTACCAGGTAAGTAAGACACTTACAGGGTTCAGTTCTTGGTCCAAGGTAGCCCACCGTTGGGGGTTCAGAGCAACCCCAAAGTCACCACACCAGCAGCTCAGGGCCGGTCAGGTGCAGAGTTCAAAGTGGTGCCCAAAACACATAGGCTAGAATGGAGAGAAGGGGGTGCCCCGGTTCCGGTCTGCTTGCAGGTAAGTACCCGCGTCTTCGGAGGGCAGACCAGGGGGGTTTTGTAGGGCACCGGGGGGGACACGAGTCCACACAGAAATTTCACCCTCAGCAGCGCGGGGGCGGCCGGGTGCAGTGTAGAAACAAGCGTCGGGTTCGCAATGTTAGTCTATGAGAGATCTCGGGATCTCTTCAGCGCTGCAGGCAGGCAAGGGGGGGGTTCCTCGGGGAAACCTCCACTTGGGCAAGGGAGAGGGACTCCTGGGGGTCACTTCTCCAGTGAAAGTCCGGTCCTTCAGGTCCTGGGGGCTGCGGGTGCAGGGTCTCTCCCAGGCGTCGGGACTTTAGGTTCAAAGAGTCGCGGTCAGGGGAAGCCTCGGGATTCCCTCTGCAGGCGGCGCTGTGGGGGCTCAGGGGGGACAGGTTTTGGTACTCACAGTATCAGAGTAGTCCTGGGGTCCCTCCTGAGGTGTCGGGTCTCCACCAGCCGAGTCGGGGTCGCCGGGTGCAGTGTTGCAAGTCTCACGCTTCTTGCGGGGAGCTTGCAGGGTTCTTTAAAGCTGCTGGAAACAAAGTTGCAGCTTTTCTTGGAGCAGGTCCGCTGTCCTCGGGAGTTTCTTGTCTTTTCGAAGCAGGGGCAGTCCTCAGAGAATGTCGAGGTCGCTGGTCCCTTCGGAAGGCGTCGCTGGAGCAGGATCTTTGGAAGGCAGGAGACAGGCCGGTGAGTTTCTGGAGCCAAGGCAGTTGTCGTCTTCGGGTCTTCCGCTGCAGGGGTTTTCAGCTGGGCAGTCCTTCTTCTTGTTGCAGGAATCTAATTTTCTAGGGTTCAGGGTAGCCCTTAAATACTAATTTTAAGGGCGTGTTTAGGTCTGGGGGGTTAGTAGCCAATGGCTACTAGCCCTGAGGGTGGGTACACCCTCTTTGTGCCTCCTCCCAAGGGGAGGGGGTCACAATCCTAACCCTATTGGGGGAATCCTCCATCTGCAAGATGGAGGATTTCTAAAAGTTAGAGTCACTTCAGCTCAGGACACCTTAGGGGCTGTCCTGACTGGCCAGTGACTCCTCCTTGTTGCTTTCTTTGTTCCCTCCAGCCTTGCCGCCAAAAGTGGGGGCCGTGGCCGGAGGGGGCGGGCAACTCCACTAAGCTGGAGTGCCCTGCTGGGCTGTGACAAAGGGGTGAGCCTTTGAGGCTCACCGCCAGGTGTTACAGCTCCTGCCTGGGGGAGGTGTTAGCATCTCCACCCAGTGCAGGCTTTGTTACTGGCCTCAGAGTGACAAAGGCACTCTCCCCATGGGGCCAGCAACATGTCTCTAGTGTGGCAGGCTGCTGGAACCAGTCAGCCTACACAGATAGTCGGATAGGTTTCAGGGGGCACCTCTAAGGTGCCCTCTGTGGTGTATTTTACAATAAAATGTACACTGGCATCAGTGTGCATTTATTGTGCTGAGAAGTTTGATACCAAACTTCCCAGTTTTCAGTGTAGCCATTATGGTGCTGTGGAGTTCGTGTTTGACAGACTCCCAGACCATATACTCTTATGGCTACCCTGCACTTACAATGTCTAAGGTTTTGTTTAGACACTGTAGGGGTACCATGCTCATGCACTGGTACCCTCACCTATGGTATAGTGCACCCTGCCTTAGGGCTGTAATGCCTGCTAGAGGGGTGTCTTACCTATACTGCATAGGCAGTGAGAGGCTGGCATGGCACCCTGAGGGGAGTGCCATGTCGACTTACTCGTTTTGTTCTCACTAGCACACACAAGCTGGTAAGCAGTGTGTCTGTGCTGAGTGAGAGGTCTCCAGGGTGGCATAAGACATGCTGCAGCCCTTAGAGACCTTCCTTGGCATCAGGGCCCTTGGTACTAGAAGTACCAGTTACAAGGGACTTATCTGGATGCCAGGGTCTGCCAATTGTGGATACAAAAGTACAGGTTAGGGAAAGAACACTGGTGCTGGGGCCTGGTTAGCAGGCCTCAGCACACTTTCAATTGTAAACATAGCATCAGCAAAGGCAAAAAGTCAGGGGGCAACCATGCCAAGGAGGCATTTCCTTACACAACCCCCCCCCAAACGAAAGAGGATGAGACTAACCTTTCCCAAGAGAGTCTTCATTTTCTAAGTGGAAGAACCTGGAAAGGCCATCTGCATTGGCATGGGCAGTCCCAGGTCTGTGTTCCACTATAAAGTCCATTCCCTGTAGGGAGATGGACCACCTCAACAGTTTAGGATTTTCACCTTTCATTTGCATCAGCCATTTGAGGGGTCTGTGGTCAGTTTGAACTAGGAAGTGAGTCCCAAAGAGGTATGGTCTCAGCTTCTTCAGGGACCAAACCACAGCAAAGGCCTCCCTCTCAATGGCACTCCAACGCTGCTCCCTGGGGAGTAACCTCCTGCTAATGAAAGCAACAGGCTGGTCAAGGCCATCATCATTTGTTTGGGACAAAACTGCCCCTATCCCATGTTCAGAGGCATCAGTCTGCACAATGAACTGCTTAGAATAATCTGGAGCTTTGAGAACTGGTGCTGAGCACATTGCTTGTTTCAGGGTGTCAAAGGCCTGTTGGCAGTCCACAGTCCAGTTCACTTTCTTGGGCATTTTCTTGGAGGTGAGCTCAGTGAGGGCTGTCACAATGGATCCATATCCCTTCACAAACCTCCTGTAGTACCCAGTCAAGCCAAGGAATGCCCTGACTTGAGTCTGGGTTTTTGGAGCTACCCAGTCCAGAATAGTCTGGATCTTGGGTTGGAGTGGCTGAACTTGGCCTCCACCTACAAGGTGTCCCAAGTAAACCACAGTTCCCTGCCCTATCTGGCATTTGGATGCCTTGATAGAGAGGCCTGCAGATTGCAGAGCCTTCAAAACCTTCCTCAGGTGGACCAGGTGATCCTGCCAGGTGGAGCTAAAGACAGCAATATCATCAAGATAAGCTGTGCTAAAGGACTCCAAGCCAGCAAGGACTTGATTCACCAACCTTTGGAAGGTGGCAGGGGCATTCTTTAAACCAAAGGGCATAACAGTAAACTGGTAATGCCCATCAGGTGTGGAGAATGCTGTCTTTTCTTTTGCTCCAGGTGCCATTTTTATTTGCCAGTACCCTGCTGTCAAGTCAAAGGTACTTAAGAATTTGGCAGCACCTAATTTATCAATGAGCTCATCAGCTCTTGGAATTGGATGGGCATCTGTCTTGGTGACAGAATTGAGCCCTCTGTAGTCCACACAAAACCTCATCTCTTTCTTTCCATCTTTGGTGTGAGGTTTGGGGACTAAGACCACTGGGCTAGCCCAGGGGCTGTCAGAGCGCTCAATGACTCCCAATTCCAGCATCTTGTGGACTTCCACCTTGATGCTTTCTTTAACATGGTCAGAGTGTCTAAAGATTTTGTTCTTGACAGGCATGCTGTCTCCTGTGTCCACATCATGGGTACACAGGTGTGTCTGACCAGGGGTTAAGGAGAAGAGTTCAGGAAACTGTTGTAGGACTCTCCTACAATCAGCTTGCTGTTGGCCAGAGAGGGTGTCTGAGTAGATCACTCCATCTACTGTACCATCTTTTGGGTCTGATGACAGAAGATCAGGGAGAGGTTCACTCTCTGCCTCCTGATCCTCATCTGTTACCATCAACAGATTGACATCAGCCCTGTCGTGGAAGAGCTTAAGGCGGTTTACATGGATCACCCTTTTGGGGCTCCTGCTTGTGCCCAGGTCTACCAAGTAGGTGACCTGACTCTTCCTCTCTAGTACTGGGTAAGGGCCACTCCATTTGTCCTGGAGTGCCCTGGGAGCCACAGGCTCCAGAACCCAGACCTTCTGCCCTGGTTGGAACTCAACCAGTGCAGCCTTTTGGTCATACCAAAACTTCTGGAGCTGTTGGCTGGCCTCAAGGTTTTTGGTTGCCTTTTCCATGTACTCTGCCATTCTAGAGCGAAGGCCAAGTACATAGTCCACTATGTCCTGTTTAGGCTCATGGAGAGGTCTCTCCCAGCCTTCTTTAACAAGGGCAAGTGGTCCCCTTACAGGATGACCAAACAGAAGTTCAAAGGGTGAGAACCCTACTCCCTTCTGTGGTACCTCCCTGTAAGCGAAAAGCAGACATGGCAGGAGGACATCCCATCTCCTTTTGAGTTTTTCTGGGAGCCCCATGATCATGCCCTTTAATGTCTTGTTGAATCTCTCAACCAAGCCATTAGTTTGTGGATGGTATGGTGTAGTGAATTTATAAGTCACTCCACACTCATTCCACATGTGCTTTAGGTATGCTGACATGAAGTTGGTACCTCTGTCAGACACCACCTCCTTAGGGAAACCCACTCTGGTAAAGATACCAATGAGGGCCTTGGCTACTGCAGGGGCAGTAGTCGACCTAAGGGGAATAGCTTCAGGATACCTGGTAGCATGATCCACTACTACCAGGATATACATATTTCCTGAGGCTGTGGGAGGTTCCAGTGGACCAACTATGTCCACACCCACTCTTTCAAAGGGCACCCCCACCACTGGAAGTGGAATGAGGGGGGCCTTTGGATGCCCACCTGTCTTACCACTGGCTTGACAGGTGGGGCAGGAGAGGCAAAACTCCTTAACCATGTTGGACATATTGGGCCAGTAGAAGTGGTTGACTAACCTCTCCCACGTCTTGGTTTGTCCCAAATGTCCAGCAAGGGGAATGTCATGGGCCAATGTTAGGATGAACTCTCTGAACAGCTGAGGCACTACCACTCTCCTAGTGGCACCAGGTTTGGGGTCTCTGGCCTCAGTGTACAGGAGCCCATCTTCCCAATAGACCCTATGGGTTCCATTTTTCTTGCCTTTGGACTCTTCAGCAGCTTGCTGCCTAAGGCCTTCAAGAGAGGGACAGGTTTCTTGTCCCTTACACAGCTCTTCCCTTGAGGGTCCCCCTGGGCCTAAGAGCTCAACCTGATAAGGTTCAAGCTCCAAAGGCTCAGTTCCCTCAGAGGGCAGAACTTCTTCCTGAGAAGAGAGGTTCCCTTTCTTTTGCTGTGTTGCAGTTGGTTTCCCAACTGACTTTCCTGTTCTCTTGGTAGGCTGGGCCATTCTTCCAGACTCCAGCTCTACTTGTTCACCCTGTGCCTTGCACTGTGCTCTTGTTTTCACACACACCAGTTCAGGGATACCCAGCATTGCTGCATGGGTTTTTAGCTCTACCTCAGCCCATGCTGAGGACTCCAGGTCATTTCCAAGCAGACAGTCCACTGGGATATTTGAGGAGACCACCACCTGTTTCAGGCCATTGACCCCTCCCCATTCTAAAGTAACCATTGCCATGGGATGTACTTTTCTCTGATTGTCAGCGTTGGTGACTGTGTAAGTTTTTCCAGTCAGGTATTGGCCAGGGGAAACCAGTTTCTCTGTCACCATGGTGACACTGGCACCTGTATCCCTCAGGCCCTCTATTCTAGTCCCATTAATTAAGAGTTGCTGTCTGTATTTTTGCATGTTAGGCGGCCAGACAGCTAGTGTGGCTAAATCCACCCCACCCTCAGAAACTAGAGTAGCTTCAGTGTGGACCCTGATTTGCTCTGGGCACACTGTTGATCCCACTTGGAGACTAGCCATACCAGTGTTACCTGGATGGGAGTTTGGAGTGGAACCTTTCTTGGGACAGGCCTTGTCTCCAGTTTGGTGTCCATGCTGTTTACAGCTATGACACCAGGCCTTTTTGGGATCAAAGTTTTTACCCTTGTACCCATTGTTTTGTGAAGAGGCTCTGGGCCCACCCTCCTGTGCAGGTTTTTGGGGGCCTGTAGAAGACTCTTTACTATTTTTAGTTTTGGTTGTCTCATCACCCTTCCCCTGGGGAGTCTTTGTGACCCCTTTCTTTTGGTCACCCCCTGTTGAAGTCTTGGACACCCTTGTCTTGACCCAATGGTCCGCCTTCTTTCCCAATTCTTGGGGAGAAATTGGTCCTAGGTCTACCAGATGCTGATGCAGTTTATCATTGAAACAATTACTTAACAGGTGTTCTTTCACAAATAAATTGTACAGCCCATCATAATTACTTACACCACTGCCTTGAATCCAACCATCTAGTGTTTTCACTGAGTAGTCTACAAAGTCAACCCAGGTCTGGCTCGAGGATTTTTGAGCCCCCCTGAATCTAATCCTATACTCCTCAGTGGAGAATCCAAAGCCCTCAATCAGGGTACCCTTCATGAGGTCATAAGATTCTGCATCTTGTCCAGAGAGTGTGAGGAGTCTATCCCTACACTTTCCTGTGAACATTTCCCAAAGGAGAGCACCCCAGTGAGATCTGTTCACTTTTCTGGTTACACAAGCCCTCTCAAAAGCTGTGAACCATTTGGTGATGTCATCACCATCTTCATATTTAGTTACAATCCCTTTGGGGATTTTCAACATGTCAGGAGAATCTCTGACCCTATTTATGTTGCTGCCACCATTGATGGGTCCTAGGCCCATCTCTTGTCTTTCCCTCTCTATGGCTAGGATCTGTCTTTCCAAAGCCAATCTTTTGGCCATCCTGGCTAACTGGATGTCCTCTTCACTGGAGTTATCCTCAGTGATTTCAGAGTTGTTGGTCCCTCCTGTGAGGGAACCAGCATCTCTGACTATTATTTGTGGAGTCAGGGCTTGAGAAGCCCTGCTCTCCCTAAGTAGGACTGGAGGGGGGGAATTTCCCTCCAAGTCACTATCTTCATCCTCTGAGTTGCCATCCTCAGAGGGGTTGGCCTTTTCAAACTCTGCCAAAAGCTCCTGGAGCTGTACTTTGGTAGGTTTGGGGCCCATTGCTATTTTCTTTAGTTTACAGAGTGACCTTAGCTCTCTCATCTGTAGATGGAGGTAAGGTGTGGTGTCGAGTTCCACCACATTCACATCTGTGCTAGACATTTTGCTTCTAAAAGTTGGAATACTTTTTAAGAATCTACAACTGGTTCTAGAATCTAATTCAAACTTTTACAAACTTTTAAACTCTAAAAGAAATGCTAAACAGGATCTAACACAAGGCCCTAGCAGGTCTTTTAAGAATTTAGAAAACTTTTCAAATTGCAAAAATCAATTTCTAATGACAATTTTGGAATTTGTCGTGTGATCAGGTATTGGCTGAGTAGTCCAGCAAATGCAAAGTCTTGTACCCCACCGCTGATCCACCAATGTAGGAAGTTGGCTCTGTATGTGCTATTTCAAAGTAAGGAATAGCATGCACAGAGTCCAAGGGTTCCCCTTAGAGGTAAAATAGTGGTAAAAATAGATAATACTAATGCTCTATTTTGTGGTAGTGTGGTCGAGCAGTAGGCTTATCCAAGGAGTAGTGTTAAGCATCTGTTGTACATACACATAGACAATAAATGAGGTACACACACTCAGAGACAAATCCAGCCAATAGGTTTTTATATAGAAAAATATCTTTTCTTAGTTTATTTTAAGAACCACAGGTTCAAATTCTACATGTAATAGCTCATTCGAAAGGTATTGCAGGTAAGTACTTTAGGAACTTCAAATCATCAAAATTGCATGTATACTTTTCAAGTTATTCACAAATAGCTGTTTTAAAAGTGGACACTTAGTGCAATTTTCACAGTTCCTAGGGGAGGTAAGTATTTGTTAGTTTTACCAGGTAAGTAAGACACTTACAGGGTTCAGTTCTTGGTCCAAGGTAGCCCACCGTTGGGGGTTCAGAGCAACCCCAAAGTCACCACACCAGCAGCTCAGGGCCGGTCAGGTGCAGAGTTCAAAGTGGTGCCCAAAACACATAGGCTAGAATGGAGAGAAGGGGGTGCCCCGGTTCCGGTCTGCTTGCAGGTAAGTACCCGCGTCTTCGGAGGGCAGACCAGGGGGGTTTTGTAGGGCACCGGGGGGGACACGAGTCCACACAGAAATTTCACCCTCAGCAGCGCGGGGGCGGCCGGGTGCAGTGTAGAAACAAGCGTCGGGTTCGCAATGTTAGTCTATGAGAGATCTCGGGATCTCTTCAGCGCTGCAGGCAGGCAAGGGGGGGGTTCCTCGGGGAAACCTCCACTTGGGCAAGGGAGAGGGACTCCTGGGGGTCACTTCTCCAGTGAAAGTCCGGTCCTTCAGGTCCTGGGGGCTGCGGGTGCAGGGTCTCTCCCAGGCGTCGGGACTTTAGGTTCAAAGAGTCGCGGTCAGGGGAAGCCTCGGGATTCCCTCTGCAGGCGGCGCTGTGGGGGCTCAGGGGGGACAGGTTTTGGTACTCACAGTATCAGAGTAGTCCTGGGGTCCCTCCTGAGGTGTCGGGTCTCCACCAGCCGAGTCGGGGTCGCCGGGTGCAGTGTTGCAAGTCTCACGCTTCTTGCGGGGAGCTTGCAGGGTTCTTTAAAGCTGCTGGAAACAAAGTTGCAGCTTTTCTTGGAGCAGGTCCGCTGTCCTCGGGAGTTTCTTGTCTTTTCGAAGCAGGGGCAGTCCTCAGAGAATGTCGAGGTCGCTGGTCCCTTCGGAAGGCGTCGCTGGAGCAGGATCTTTGGAAGGCAGGAGACAGGCCGGTGAGTTTCTGGAGCCAAGGCAGTTGTCGTCTTCTGGTCTTCCGCTGCAGGGGTTTTCAGCTGGGCAGTCCTTCTTCTTGTTGCAGGAATCTAATTTTCTAGGGTTCAGGGTAGCCCTTAAATACTAATTTTAAGGGCGTGTTTAGGTCTGGGGGGTTAGTAGCCAATGGCTACTAGCCCTGAGGGTGGGTACACCCTCTTTGTGCCTCCTCCCAAGGGGAGGGGGTCACAATCCTAACCCTATTGGGGGAATCCTCCATCTGCAAGATGGAGGATTTCTAAAAGTTAGAGTCACTTCAGCTCAGGACACCTTAGGGGCTGTCCTGACTGGCCAGTGACTCCTCCTTGTTGCTTTCTTTGTTCCCTCCAGCCTTGCCGCCAAAAGTGGGGGCCGTGGCCGGAGGGGGCGGGCAACTCCACTAAGCTGGAGTGCCCTGCTGGGCTGTGACAAAGGGGTGAGCCTTTGAGGCTCACCGCCAGGTGTTACAGCTCCTGCCTGGGGGAGGTGTTAGCATCTCCACCCAGTGCAGGCTTTGTTACTGGCCTCAGAGTGACAAAGGCACTCTCCCCATGGGGCCAGCAACATGTCTCTAGTGTGGCAGGCTGCTGGAACCAGTCAGCCTACACAGATAGTCGGATAGGTTTCAGGGGGCACCTCTAAGGTGCCCTCTGTGGTGTATTTTACAATAAAATGTACACTGGCATCAGTGTGCATTTATTGTGCTGAGAAGTTTGATACCAAACTTCCCAGTTTTCAGTGTAGCCATTATGGTGCTGTGGAGTTCGTGTTTGACAGACTCCCAGACCATATACTCTTATGGCTACCCTGCACTTACAATGTCTAAGGTTTTGTTTAGACACTGTAGGGGTACCATGCTCATGCACTGGTACCCTCACCTATGGTATAGTGCACCCTGCCTTAGGGCTGTAAGGCCTGCTAGAGGGGTGTCTTACCTATACTGCATAGGCAGTGAGAGGCTGGCATGGCACCCTGAGGGGAGTGCCATGTCGACTTACTCGTTTTGTTCTCACTAGCACACACAAGCTGGTAAGCAGTGTGTCTGTGCTGAGTGAGAGGTCTCCAGGGTGGCATAAGACATGCTGCAGCCCTTAGAGACCTTCCTTGGCATCAGGGCCCTTGGTACTAGAAGTACCAGTTACAAGGGACTTATCTGGATGCCAGGGTCTGCCAATTGTGGATACAAAAGTACAGGTTAGGGAAAGAACACTGGTGCTGGGGCCTGGTTAGCAGGCCTCAGCACACTTTCAATTGTAAACATAGCATCAGCAAAGGCAAAAAGTCAGGGGGCAACCATGCCAAGGAGGCATTTCCTTACAGCAGTGTTAAGCATTTGTTGAACACACAATCAATAAATGGGACACACTCCATAAGAAAGACCAATTTAGAAAAAACACATTTTTACATACTTTGACACCAAGATCTTCGTTATTGTGCAAGAACTTTTCACGTCATCTGTTCTAAAGAGTACAGAAAATACATGTAATGACTACTGCAGTAATGTTATCCTATGAGAACAAGTAGAGATCTACTGTATATGGCTACTTTGCAGCAACTTATACGACCAATCTTCCGGAGTTAAGGTACGTATGGGGCAAGGTCCAAGGCAACACCAACCAGTCAATCCAGGAGGAACTGAGGCATCCGGGGGGTGCAGAGGTGCTTTTTCAGTGTTGGGTGCCCAAGTTGATTTAAGTGGGAAAATGGTCCTCTGACAAAGAGGCTGCAAACTGGAACGGGGGAAGTCTGGGAGAACCAACAGGGGGCTCAGATCTTGAGATGCTCAGCCATGTAGGTGCATCCCTGGAACTAGGTCTGGGGGCTAATCTGTAGTGGTGATTTTTTTCTGGTGGGATCCTGCCACAGGAGGTACTCGCTGTTTATGATAGCCTGTGAAAACAAGGCTGCAGGCGTGGACTGGGGGACCAGTGTCGCAAAAAACCCAAAAGGGTGCTCAGCTGTGTATAGTCTCCTGACACCGTGGGCAGCATTGGTCCCCTTCTCAGGCTGGGACATGGGTGCAGTGGTGCTTTCAGGCATCGGGTCACTGTGTTCAAGAGGCTCTTGCAGGTCCCTGCTTTTTTTCCAGATACAGGCTGCAGGCAGGCACCCAAGATAGGGCTCAGCTCTTGAGGGTCTCTGTGGGAGACTTGTGTGCAATTAGGCTTTGCCACACGGTGGTCACCCTGGTAGAGGCTCTCGTTTTGGTCCTTTTCATGCCTACAAACATGCAGGAAAGCAGCTCCTCTGCTCCAAGGGGAATGTTGCTGGTCAGTTGAAACCAAACGGCCTTGAAACTCACCGGCATACTGTAGGGGTGACATTAAATGCAGTGACTTTGGCGTAGCACACAGGAGTGTGCGGGGTCATGTTTTCACTTCATGGTTTGCACCATGTCATGCAGTCTGGGTGGAATTTGTGTGTGGGTTCCTTTGGGTGACGTAAGATGTGCTACAGCCTTTAGGGACTATCTTTAGTACCCATGTCTTAGGTACCAGGGGTACAATTTACTAGGGGCTTACAGGAGTGACAACGTCCTTTGCCAATGTGTTACAATTCAACATCAACTTGTTTTAAGGAAAGAGCACGGGCACGGAGGTCTGGTTGGCAGGCCTAAGTGCACCATCAGTCAAAAACTAGCATCCAGCAGCTAAAAAGGGGGCAGACAACTGCAACAAAACTTAGTAACCTACAAAAGCCATGAAAGCCATGAAAGGACGCTGGAATTGTAAATGGTGAGGTTGTGTATATAAGGCTCAGAGAGTGAGCCTTGTCCCCAAACAAGCAAGTCAAATCGAATGACATTTCCATCAGGGAGGATTGGACATTTCATGAGAACCCAGTAGACCATAGCCATGCATTGTGAACTTGGCAGATCATGACCAACCTGAATAGCCTGCAAAATAACAGGGCCAAGATCTTCAAAGGGCATTAGTACAGCGGCCATGCAAACAGGAGACATTGATCGACTACGGGCCAAACTAGTTGAGGACAATAAGCGTTTTTGGAAAGTCTCCCTTCACTAGGATTCCCCGTCAGAAGGAGTGGTATGGAATTAGTTGGGGCTGGACCAGCTAGTGGAAGCCCGTAGATGCTCAGAAGAGGGGTGCTGTGAGGAAAAGGTTTGGTGGCCTGAAGCAGGACAGTGGCACCGGCAATTTGCCTTTTAACTGGAGGACTGGTACAAGGTTTAGCCCCAAAGAGGGTATCCGTCAAGGCTTAACTGAAAGAGAGGAAAGGGTAAAAAAAAAAGCCTGGCCAGGATGGAGGACTTCAATTGGGACGTTCATTTTCACCTCCATGGTGGATGGTGGAGGTCAAGGACTTTAGCGGCTCTACAAATGTCCATGGTGTAGGAGGCAGATTCTTTGGCAGGTGGCAGAGGAGAGAAAAGGGCTGTTTCTGGAGTATCAAGCCCACTAGCCTCTTGCACATCTTCGTACCAACTATCACTGGCATAGGGCTGAGCAAACTCATCACCCTGGTCAGAATTGTTATGAGTCCGATAAAAAAAAAAAAATGTAAAGAATACGGTGTGACTTGAGGTAATGGGAGTGCAGAACCTCTGTCGAATATGGTTGTGATGTCGGTCAAAATCGTCAGATCGGCATCATGTGTGTTGGAAAGGACAATTAGGGACAACCTGTTCAGGCGGTAAAGTCTGCATTGGCACTGATGTACCGGGCCTGGTACAGTCTGTGTGGAGCAGACAGCAGAAGTGGCTCACAGGATCCAGCTGGCGCGGAGGATGAAGTTGCCGGCGGTAAGCGAGGTAGATGGTCTCTCAGCTCCTTGGGGCCCGAAGGCGGTAGATATCAGAAGAGGTGGATTTGGGGGACCTCTTCAGTCTGGCGCAATGTGGCTGAAGGCCCCGGAGACTGAGGATGTGCCTGACCTAACTGTGGAATCAGTTCCAAAGTCAGCAAATTTGGGGAGCTGGAAAGGGACTGTTGGTGCTGCCCCCATGCTTCAGGTGAGTGGGCATGGTGTGATGGAGCGGAACTCCGCTTCTACTAATGTTTTTTGTGCTTGCCTGAGGACTTGGAGTGTGACATACAGCGGCCTCTAAAACAACTGTCAACTCCCGGAACAGATGCATGATCGAGCCTTGGACTTCGAACAGTCGGGCACTTTGTCTTGTGCTTTGAGAGAAAGTTTTGCCTTGCAGTCCTTGATGGTCTTCGGGTACATTGACGCGTACACTCAGCAGGTCATGGAGCCATCACTTAACACCACAGGCAAACCTGCTGGGTATCGGTCAGATATCTGCTTAGGACATTCATTACAGGGATTAAAATCTGTCATTTTAGGAGACATCCCTTGCAGAATATAAAAATTATTAAAGGAAAAAAAAAAAAGTGGTTTCCGAGACAAAGTTCTGGATCTATTACATATGGAGGCACAGAAAGAACAGAACTGATGTTAGTGTGCAAGAGTGGCACTTAAATAGGGCCCGCATGCCATTCCTAGAATGGAGGGGCATCAACGTGAGGTTACAAAGTACCAGCTTCCAGCATGCAGAATCATTGCTGAAAGTTCCCAGAAAAAGCACAACACCTGGGAAATAGTCAAAAGTGAAGGATCTGCAGCTGGAAGTCTAAGAAATAAGCATTCCTTGCATGAGGCAAGGGACATATGTTAGAGTCAGGGGACAGAAGAAGCGGTGTCGAGCTAAATGCCGGAAGGGGGTCGACACAGCGCTAGCTTGGCGTCTGACACAGGCATCAGTTGGTCTACCATAGCAGTCACAAGAGTGTCAGGGGGGTCTGTTCGGGTAGGCAAGGTGGGTTTCAGGACTTGGCATGGAGATAATGCAGGTAGCATGATCTGGCTCAGCACGGATCCGGGACCTGACTCAGAGATACCAACTGCCATTGAAGGTCTAAGAAGGTTCCACCTAAGGGGACTTTTAAGTCCCGTTTAGATCGGTCCTTCCTGGACTTACTGGCAGAATGTGACAATGACGAAGACTTCTCCTGGTAACAAGGTGGGAGTGGCCTGGTCCCACAACTCCAAACCACGTGTCCCCCCTCCTTATGCAGAGCGCCAAACTACACCACCACCTCCCATTCCCAGATCATGTTTAGGTGCATCAGGGCACAGTTGCAACAGTTCGTGGAGTTGTGGGATGACACCCCACCCCTCCCCCAAGCACCACAGGTAGAGCAAGAGGGGAATTAGAGAGACATCTGCGTGATATTTCCCAAAAGGCTTAAAACCCTGTAGCTTTATTTTTTTAAGGGAAATTTGCTTTCTTTTTTATAAAACTACTCAACAATAATGCATTTTCCACCTCTCCCTGGTGTGCTTCTTCCCCCATCCCTCACACCTCATGTCAATGTCTCCTTGTTGCAATCCCTCTTTAGGGTACTACTCCATAAGCACATGCGTTTATCTCCCTCATGTGCTGCTTCGTTCCCTCACTCCATTTGGTCTTCCTTTGTATCTCATATACACTGTTTATTGCTTTTTTCCCTTGTTCTGAGAGGGTATTGGGGAAGGTGTGTGAAGGGTATAGACTGAGGGATAAAGGGTGGACCAACTGATGCTGGCTGCTCTTCCTTAAAAAAACAAAAACAAAAAACACTGCTAAAAAGCACTGTCAAAACCAATAAATCCTGAAGGCGAGACCATATGCCTTTGCCAATGTGCTTGTGAGAAAAAAAAAATGTTGCGACTACAGAACAAACTAGCACTCCCGTAAACCATCGGAGGACAGTATGATTGCCTGGACCTACAATTACCTCCTAGCCTGTCTAATGTTTGCATAGTGTGTTTTCTCAACACTAATATTTTGCTGCTGATGACAGAACTATTCTGTGAAATTATAGACTAAAGGAGAACAGCAAGAAAGCCAAGGTAACTTCCTCCCTGCTCATATGCAAAAGTAAGCTAATGTTAAAACTAACCTAAAAAATAAAACCCAAATAGATTTTTTTTGCTAAGACCCAATTCAAGAAGATCTTCAAAGATCAGGTGCTACTGGATTGCGTGTCATTGCTAGCCAATACAAACTATTGTCCTTGCTTATTTAACTAAACAAGCACTGTTAAAACCAAAAGGCCTTTCCACTGACTGCAAGCCTTTAGGCTTTGTCAATGCTTATGTTTTGTTATGGTTTTTGCAACACTAATCATTGAAGAATGTGCTGGGCATATTACAATCCAAAAGATAAAATAAAAATGACTCTCACAATGAAATAAGCCAGTGGCAGTAGGAGGCCTGACCCACTATCCCATGCTGTATGCTGCAGTGGGGTGAAGAAAAACATGAGTGATGCAATAACAGAGCAATAGAAGCAGAAGGCTAGCTTATAAATCTCAGCCAGGGCCACCGGAATTATGCAGCAGAGGAGGGCCAAATTAGGCAGCATGTTTGAAAGAATTATGCAGCAAGATGTGGCATATTCTGCAACTGTATTACTTCTCTAGTTTGTCATTTTTACACTTGTCAACACTGTCTGGGCATTAGTTGCATCTCATTTTAACATCCACATATAGCAATAAGCAACCAGGGAACCTTTTCAAATGGCCTTCCACTGTGTGGCAACATGTTTCACTGTGTTTTTAGTAACTTTCAAACCATTTGAACTAGAGAACTTTTTGTGGTCAAAATCTTCAGATTATCAAGTAGATTTATTATGTGACAAATTCCGCTATTCTAAAATTATGCGAAAATCGCCACGGTCACTCAATCACATATTTCGAGTAGCCCTGGTTTTATGTTAGACACATCCTTTTGGTAAAATACAACGTTTTTTGAGCTAGAGCCAGACCTAAAACAAAGTGCTGCTTTCTTAAAATACATACACAGCATGTGAATATTCAGAAATCTTTGGGAAAAAGACGCAACTTACTGCCTGACGAAGGTGTTGTAGTTGTGGTGGTGGTGGTGGTGGTGGTTGTAACGGCAGCTGCTCCTGCTGCAGGGGTGGGCTCGGGAGTTGCAGTGCTGACTGCCTGTGGGGGTTCAACCAAGGCCTGGTTTTCTTGGTCCCCGGGAATGCCCTAAAGTTAGATAGATCGGCAATTACAAATAGAGCACTTATAACAGCAATAGAGGATTTAGAGGAAAAAAGCTTAGTATGAAATAGCTACAAACCTGTAATCACTTTTGAGCAATAGTTCTAAGACTATCAACCATAAACAAAAGCTGATTGATGCGATTAACATCATATTTGTAATCAAAACTACACATTCTTATCTAATAGAATGAAAAACCTGCTCCTAAATCACAGTCCCTCAGGAGAGGAATTCTCACCAAATTCTTATTTCAACATTAGGCAGAGATTCACTTTTTGACCGCTTAAATGAGGTGAAGGACCATGTGTCATCCATGGATTTCTTCGCTAATGCACTTGATATCAACAGGTCGGTCACTTCATTATAAGAGAAAATAAATGCTTGTGTGCGCAAGCACTGGAACCATTTAAAAAAAACACACAGTGGTCACATCAAACTAAGCGCATGCAGACTGCACCACTATGGGTGGTTGCTCTAGCTCGACTGGTGCATGTGGGCATAACAGACGATGCACACTGATCACGACGGGAGTGAAAGCACTGGAATTGGGAGAATGTCTCTCCCTAGTGGATGCCTACTGGGAGAATCGCCCCATTACCAAGAGCACCCAAGCAGTAATCCACCCACTAGACACCGGGCAGTATGTTTTGTGGGTGGTGCATGAGGGCTGCCCCCATTGTCATGGACCTGTGGGTTTGCACGCTAACCATTATTGCACCTCCGCTCTCCAGGGGCCAATGTGAGAGGTTTATTCCAAAAAAGGAAAAGCCAAATGGAAACCCAAATAAACAAATAAAATAGATATGGGATGCCCACCGAAGCATTAAAATGTTCACCCACACCCCAGAACAGTCTTTCTGCCACCCTAAAGCTCACTAGGCAGGAAAGAAAAACAGGCCAAATCTTCACAAACTTTTTTTTATTTTTTTTATTGAAGGCATAGTTTGCTTTTCCCTTTAGGGAAAGCTTTCTTCTTACTGTCTCACAAATACCCTACATTTGAAGTCCAATCATTGCTTCTCCTGTAATAGAAATGTGTATGGGAATGATGCAATGGAGATTTGAAAATGGGTTAAAACCAACTGAGGAACAAGTTACTTACCTTCGATCACACCTTATCTGGTAGAGACTATATCCAACTGCAGATTCTTTCCCCAGGGGTCAGGACAAGATCCATACGATTTTTCGTGAGCTGTACCCATGCACGTCAGTAGGCGGCCTAAACAATCTTCACGTGCGTCAGCACCAGAATTGACATTCATGAAACTTATATAAATGCCTGTTTCTTTTCAACACGTTCGACGCCATAAGCGAAGAGCCATGAACAACAGTGATCACTGGTGTAGATAACTAGGACCCTGAAAGAGATACAGCCCTAACCCTAGAAATCAGAGCCCGGAGGATGGGTGGGTCACTAAGGAATATGAAGCTAGATATAGTCTATACCAGATAAGGCGTATGTACCGAAGGTAAGTAACTTATTCATCTGGTAGACTTCTAGCTGCAGATTCCTTACCTTTGAAGAGATACCCAAGTAAAACCATCCCTGGAGGTTGGTCTGCAGACCAATTTTAGACCAGGATGTCCTACAGGACCAAATGGGCAAAAAGCCCATCACGACAGACCTGACAGTCCAGGCCGTAATGTTTGGTAAATGTGTGCTGGGAGGCCCACGTTGCTGCCTGGCAGATAAACCAGGACTGGAACTCTGCATGCTGAAGCAGTGGATGCAGCTTTGGCTCTAGTGGAGTGACCGTGCAAACCCTCAGGGGGTTGCCGATTGGCCAATGCATAACAGATTTTAATGCAGAGCATGACCCATCTGGAGATGGTCTTTTCTACAAAGTACAACCCTTTCAATCTCCTACATACCCCACAAAGAGTTGGTCATCCACCTGGAATTCCTGTGTGCAATTGAGGTAGAACAACAATGCTTTTTTGTAGTCTGGATGATGTTGACGCTCCTCATCCGTGGAAGGGTGAGGCGGAGTGTAGAAAGTAGACAAGGTGATGGACTGACTAATATGAAAGGGCGTGACCACCTTTAGAAGAAAGGAAGCCTACAGGCGAAGCACCACTTTGTCAGGATGAACAGCTAGATAGGGCAGTTTAGAAGATAAGGTCAGTAGATCACTAACTCGTTGGGCAGATGCTATAGCTATGAAGAATGATGGAGAGCAACAGCAGGGGACAATTGTGAAGAGGCTCAAAGGGGGCACATATCAAGAATGTGAGAACCAGAGTCAAGTCCCACTGAGCCATGATAAATGGAGATGGGAGAAAAGATTAAATAAACCTTTCAAGAACCTGTGAACAATAGGAGATTTGAAATTAGAACGCTGATCAGGTAATCTGAGAAGCACAGAAAGAGGACCTTTAAGATTGCCCAGAATAGAGCCCTGCTGGGCAAGAGACAGAATGAAGAGAAGAACCTGAGAAAGGGAGGCAGAAAGGGGAATGAACACTGTTACAACACTAAGCCATATTTTTTTCCCCCCAACAGCAGGCATATACCGTCGTGGTGGAGGAACGCCTGGCTGCCAAGATAACACCAAAAACGTCAAGAGGAAGGTCAAAAGCTGTCAACTGCCACCTCTCAATCTTAATGCAAGAAGGCGGAGACAGGACAGGTTCAGATGGAGAACCCTCCCTTGCTGCTGCGACTGAAGGTCGTCCCAAAGGGGCAAGCTGATAGAAGGATCGATGGACAAGCTCAATAGCTCAGGATACCACTCTCCGTGCCTAGTCTGGAGCCACAAGAATAACTTGGGCCCGGTCGTTCTTGATCTGCTTAAAAACTGTGGGCAGAGGTGGTATAGGCAGAAAGAAGTACAAGAGGCCAGATCTTCAGGAGACCAAAATAGTCTACAAGCGAGAGCCACCTTGGAAACTCCAGCACGCAAACTGCTGATACTGCGTGTTCTAGGTGACAGGGAACAGATCTAACTCAGGCGCTCCCCACTGCTGAAAGAGACCTCGCACCATCTCCGGATGGAGACTCAATTTATGATCCGCTAGTCATCAACTGAGTTTGTCCACTCTGGTGTTCAAAGAACCTGCCAGGTGTTGAACCACCAGGGATATTCCCTGATGTTCCAGACATGTCCATAGAGGGAAAGCCTCTTGACAAAGGAAGCCACAACCCCACCCTGTTTGTTGCAGTACCACATGGCAATGGCACAGTCCGTGAACACTTGAACAAGCCTCCCCTAGACAGGGGGTAGAAAGGCTTTCAATGCCAGTCGAATCTCTCGGAGCACCACCAAGTTGATGTGGAGTTCGGATCCACCGGAGACCTGAGTCCTCAGATCTCCACCTCTCCCGGATGGCCTTCCCATAAGTGACATATCTGTCACTACTGTAAGATCTGGTTGGGTAAGGAAGAGGGATCTTCCACTGGCTCAATAGCGATTTGTTAGCCACCACTGCAGATCTTTCGGAGTTCTCTACGAGATCTGGGCAATGTCAGTGAGATTCCCCTGAACCTGTGTGTAAAGAAATGGCTCCCTGTTGCAGTTACCCCCCACTTTTTGCCTGATACTGATGCTGACTTGACTGAGAAGTGTGCTGGGACCCTGCTAACCAGGCCCCAGCACCAGTGTTCCTTCACCTAAAATGTACCATTGTATCCACAATTGGCACACCCTGGCATTCAGATAAGTCCCTTGTAACTGGTACTTCTAGTACCAAGGGCCCTGATGCCAAGGAAGGTCTCTAAGGGCTGCAGCATGTCTTATGCCACCCTAGAGACCCCTCACTCAGCACAGACACACTGCTTACAAGCCTGTGTGTGCTAGTGAGAACAAAATGAGTAAGTCGACATGGCACTCCCCTCAGGGTGCCATGCCAGCCTCTCACTGCCTATGCAGTATAGGTAAGACACCCCTCTAGCAGGCCTTACAGCCCTAAGGCAGGGTGCACTATACCATAGGTGAGGGTACCAGTGCATGAGCATGGTACCCCTACAGTGTCTAAACAAAACCTTAGACATTGTAAGTGCAGGGTAGCCATAAGAGTATATGGTCTGGGAGTCTGTTTTACACGAACTCCACAGCACCATAATGGCTACACTGAAAACTGGGAAGTTTGGTATCAAACTTCTCAGCACAATAAATGCACACTGATGCCAGTGTACATTTTAGTGTAAAATACACCACAGAGGGCACCTTAGAGGTGCCCCCTGAAACTTAACCAACTAGCTGTGTAGGCTGACTGGTTCCAGCAGCCTGCCACACTAGAGACATGTTGCTGGCCCCATGGGGAGAGTGCCTTTGTCACTCTGAGGCCAGTAACAAAGCCTGCACTGGGTGGAGATGCTAACACCTCCCCCAGGCAGGAGCTGTGACACCTGGCGGTGAGCCTCAAAGGCTCACCCCTTTGTCACAGCCCAGCAGGGCACTCCAGCTTAGTGGAGTTGCCCGCCCCCTCCGGCCACGGCCCCCACTTTTGGCGGCAAGGCTGGAGGGAACAAAGAAAGCAACAAGGAGGAGTCACTGGCCAGTCAGGACAGCCCCTAAGGTGTCCTGAGCTGAAGTGACTCTAACTTTTAGAAATCCTCCATCTTGCAGATGGAGGATTCCCCCAATAGGGTTAGGATTGTGACCCCCTCCCCTTGGGAGGAGGCACAAAGAGGGTGTACCCACCCTCAGGGCTAGTAGCCATTGGCTACTAACCCCCCAGACCTAAACACGCCCTTAAATTTAGTATTTAAGGGCTACCCTGAACCCTAGAAAATTAGATTCCTGCAACTACAAGAAGAAGGACTGCCTAGCTGAAACCCCTGCAGAGGAAGACCAGAAGACAACAACTGCCTTGGCTCCAGAAACTCACCGGCCTGTCTCCTGCCTTCCAAAGATCCTGCTCCAGCGACGCCTTCCAAAGGGACCAGCGACCTCGACATCCTCTGAGGACTGCCCCTGCTTCGAAAAGACAAGAAACTCCCGAGGACAGCGGACCTGCTCCAAGAAAAGCTGCAACTTTGTTTCCAGCTGCTTTAAAGAACCCTGCAAGCTCCCCGCAAGAAGCGTGAGACTTGCAACACTGCACCCGGCGACCCCGACTCGGCTGGTGGCGATCCAACACCTCAGGAGGGACCCCAGGACTACTCTAAGACTGTGAGTACAAAAACCTGTCCCCCCTGAGCCCCCACAGCGCCGCCTGCAGAGGGAATCCCGAGGCTTCCCCTGACCGCGACTCTTTGAATCCTAAGTCCCGACGCCTGGGAGAGACCCTGCACCCGCAGCCCCCAGGACCTGAAGGACCGGACTTTCACTGGAGGAGTGACCCCCAGGAGTCCCTCTCCCTCGACCAAGTGGAGGTTTCCCCGAGGACCCCCCCCCCTTGCCTGCCTGCAGCGCTGAAGAGATCCCTAGATCTCCCATTGACTTCCATTACAAACCCGACGCTTGTTTCTACACTGCACCCGGCCGCCCCCGCGCTGCTGAGGGTGAAATTTCTGTGTGGGCTTGTGTCCCCCCCGATGCCCTACAAAACCCCCCTGGTCTGCCCTCCGAAGACGCGGGTACTTACCTGCAAGCCGACCGGAACCGGGGCACCCCCTTCTCTCCATTCTAGCCTATGTGTTTTGGGCACCACTTTGAACTCTGCACCTGACCGGCCCTGAGCTGCTGGTGTGGTAACTTTGGGGTTGCTCTGAACCCCCAACGGTGGGCTACCTTGGACCAAGAACTAAGCCCTGTAAGTGTCTTACTTACCTGGTTAACCTAACAAATACTTACCTCCCCTAGGAACTGTGAAAATTGCACTAAGTGTCCACTTTTAAAACAGCTATTTGTGAATAACTTGAAAAGTATACATGCAATTTTGATGATTTGAAGTTCCTAAAGTACTTACCTGCAATACCTTTCGAATGAGATATTACATGTAGAATTTGAACCTGTGGTTCTTAAAATAAACTAAGAAAAGATATTTTTCTATATAAAAACCTGTAGGAAGTTGGCTCTGTATGTGCTATTTCAAAGTAAGGAATAGCATGCACAGAGTCCAAGGGTTCCCCTTAGAGGTAAAATAGTGGTAAAAAGAGATAATACTAATGCTCTATTTTGTGGTAGTGTGGTCGAGCAGTAGGCTTATCCAAGGAGTAGTGTTAAGCATTTGTTGTACATACACATAGACAATAAATGAGGTACACACACTCAGAGACAAATCCAGCCAATAGGTTTTTATATAGAAAAATATCTTTTCTTAGTTTATTTTAAGAACCACAGGTTCAAATTCTACATGTAATATCTCATTCGAAAGGTATTGCAGGTAAGTACTTTAGGAACTTCAAATCATCAAAATTGCATGTATCCTTTTCAAGTTATTGACAAATAGCTGTTTTAAAAGGGGACACTTAGTGCAATTTTCACAGTTCCTAGGGGAGGTAAGTATTTGTTAGGTTAACCAGGTAAGTAAGACACTTACAGGGCTTAGTTCTTGGTCCAAGGTAGCCCACCGTTGGGGGTTCAGAGCAACCCCAAAGTCACCACACCAGCAGCTCAGGGCCGGTCAGGTGCAGAGTTCAAAGTGGTGCCCAAAACACATAGGCTAGAATGGAGAGAAGGGGGTGCCCCGGTTCCGGTCTGCTTGCAGGTAAGTACCCGCGTCTTCGGAGGGCAGACCAGGGGGGTTTTGTAGGGCACCGGGGGGGGACACAAGTCCACACAGAAATTTCACCCTCAGCAGCGCGGGGGCGGCCGGGTGCAGTGTAGAAACAAGCGTCGGGTTTGCAATGTTAGTCTATGAGAGGTCTCGGGATCTCTTCAGCGCTGCAGGCAGGCAAGGGGGGGGTTCCTCGGGGAAACCTCCACTTGGGCAAGGGAGAGGGACTCCTGGGGGTCACTTCTCCAGTGAAGGTCCGGTCCTTCAGGTCCTGGGGGCTGCGGGTGCAGGGTCTCTCCCAGGCGTCGGGACTTTAGGTTCAAAGAGTCGCGGTCAGGGGAAGCCTCGGGATTCCCTCTGCAGGCGGCGCTGTGGGGGCTCAGGGGGGACAGGTTTTGGTACTCACAGTATCAGAGTAGTCCTGGGGTCCCTCCTGAGGTGTTGGATCGCCACCAGCCGAGTCGGGGTCGCCGGGTGCAGTGTTGCAAGTCTCACGCTTCTTGCGGGGAGCTTGCAGGGTTCTTTAAAGCTGCTGGAAACACAGTTGCAGCTTGTCTTGGAGCAGGTCCGCTGTCCTCGGGAGTTTCTTGTCTTTTCGAAGCAGGGGCAGTCCTCAGAGGATGTCGAGGTCGCTGGTCCCTTTGGAAGGCGTCGCTGGAGCAGGATCTTTGGAAGGCAGGAGACAGGCCGGTGGGTTTCTGGAGCCAAGGCAGTTGTCGTCTTCTGGTCTTCCTCTGCAGGGGTTTTCAGCTAGGCAGTCCTTCTTCTTGTAGTTGCAGGAATCTAATTTTCTAGGGTTCAGGGCAGCCCTTAAATACTAAATTTAAGGGCGTGTTTAGGTCTGGGGGGTTAGTAGCCAATGGCTACTAGCCCTGAGGGTGGGTACACCCTCTTTGTGCCTCCTCCCAAGGGGAGGGGGTCACAATCCTAACCCTATTGGGGGAATCCTCCATCTGCAAGATGGAGGATTTCTAAAAGTTAGAGTCACCTCAGCTCAGGACACCTTAGGGGCTGTCCTGCCTGGCCAGTGACTCCTCCTTGTTATTCTCATTATTTTCTCCGGCCTTGCCGCCAAAAGTGGGGCCTGGCCGGAGGGGGCGGGCAACTCCACTAGCTGGAGTGTCCTGCTGGGTTGGCACAAAGGAGGTGAGCCTTTGAGGCTCACCGCCAGGTGTGACAATTCCTGCCTGGGAGAGGTGTTAGCATCTCCACCCAGTGCAGGCTTTGTTACTGGCCTCAGAGTGACAAAGGCACTCTCCCCATGGGGCCAGCAACATGTCTCGGTTTGTGGCAGGCTGCTAAAACTAGTCAGCCTACACAGATAGTCGGTTAAGTTTCAGGGGGCACCTCTAAGGTGCCCTCTGTGGTGTATTTTACAATAAAATGTACACTGGCATCAGTGTGCATTTATTGTGCTGAGAAGTTTGATACCAAACTTGCCAGTTTTCAGTGTAGCCATTATGGGGCTGTGGAGTTCGTGTTTGACAAACTCCCAGACCATATACTCTTATGGCTACCCTGCACTTACAATGTCTAAGATTTTGTTTAGACACTGTAGGGGTACCATGCTCATGCACTGGTACCCTCACCTATGGTATAGTGCACCCTGCCTTAGGGCTGTAAGGCCTGCTAGAGGGGTGTCTTACCTATACTGCATAGGCAGTGAGAGGCTGGCATGGCACCCTGAGGGGAGTGCCATGTCGACTTACTCGTTTTGTCCTCACTAGCACACACAAGCTGGCAAGCAGTGTGTCTGTGCTGAGTGAGAGGTCTCTAGGGTGGCATAAGACATGCTGCAGCCCTTAGAGACCTTCCTTGGCATCAGGGCCCTTGGTACTAGAAGTACCAGTTACAAGGGACTTATCTGGATGCCAGGGTCTGCCAATTGTGGATACAAAAGTACAGGTTAGGGAAAGAACACTGGTGCTGGGGCCTGGTTAGCAGGCCTCAGCACACTTTCAATTGTAAACATAGCATCAGCAAAGGCAAAAAGTCAGGGGGCAACCATGCCAAGGAGGCATTTCCTTACACAACCCCCCCCCCCAAACGAAAGAGGATGAGACTAACCTTTCCCAAGAGAGTCTTCATTTTCTAAGTGGAAGAACCTGGAAAGGCCATCTGCATTGGCATGGGCAGTCCCAGGTCTGTGTTCCACTATAAAGTCCATTCCCTGTAGGGAGATGGACCACCTCAACAGTTTAGGATTTTCACCTTTCATTTGCATTAGCCATTTGAGAGGTCTGTGGTCAGTTTGAACTAGGAAGTGAGTCCCAAAGAGGTATGGTCTCAGCTTCTTCAGGGACCAAACCACAGCAAAGGCCTCCCTCTCAATGGCACTCCAACGCTGCTCCCTGGGGAGTAACCTCCTGCTAATGAAAGCAACAGGCTGGTCAAGGCCATCATCATTTGTTTGGGACAAAACTGCCCCTATCCCATGTTCAGAGGCATCAGTCTGCACAATGAACTGCTTAGAATAATCTGGAGCTTTGAGAACTGGTGCTGAGCACATTGCCTGTTTCAGGGTGTCAAAGGCCTGTTGGCAGTCCACAGTCCAGTTTACTTTCTTGGGCATTTTCTTGGAGGTGAGTTCAGTGAGGGCTGTCACAATGGATCCATATCCCTTCACAAACCTCCTGTAATACCCAGTCAAGCCAAGGAATGCCCTGACCTGAGTCTGGGTTTTTGGAGCTACCCAGTCCAGAATAGTCTGGATCTTGGGTTGGAGTGGCTGAACTTGGCCTCCACCTACAAGGTGTCCCAAGTAAACCACAGTTCCCTGCCCTATCTGGCATTTGGATGCCTTGATAGAGAGGCCTGCAGATTGCAGAGCCTTCAAAACCTTCCTCAGGTGGACCAGGTGATCCTGCCAGGTGGAGCTAAAGACAGCAATATCATCAAGATAAGCTGTGCTAAAGGACTCCAAGCCAGCAAGGACTTGATTCACCAACCTTTGGAAGGTGGCAGGGGCATTCTTTAAACCAAAGGGCATAACAGTAAACTGATAATGCCCATCAGGTGTGGAGAATGCTGTCTTTTCTTTTGCTCCAGGTGCCATTTTTATTTGCCAGTACCCTGCTGTCAAGTCAAAGGTACTTAGAAATTTGGCAGCACCTAATTTATCAATGAGCTCATCAGCTCTTGGAATTGGATGAGCATCTGTCTTGGTGACAGAATTGAGCCCTCTGTAGTCCACACAAAACCTCATCTCTTTCTTTCCATCTTTGGTGTGAGGTTTGGGGACTAAGACCACTGGGCTAGCCCAGGGGCTGTCAGAGCGCTCAATTACTCCCAATTCCAGCATCTTGTGGACTTCCACCTTGATGCTTTCTTTAACATGGTCAGATTGTCTAAAGATTTTGTTCTTGACAGGCATGCTGTCTCCTGTGTCCACATCATGGGTACACAGGTGTGTCTGACCAGGGGTTAAGGAGAAGAGTTCAGGAAACTGTTGTAGGACTCTCCTACAATCAGCTTGCTGTTGGCCAGAGAGGGTGTCTGAGTAGATCACTCCATCTACTGTACCATCTTTTGGGTCTGATGACAGAAGATCAGGGAGAGGTTCACTCTCTGCCTCCTGATCCTCAACTGTTACCATCAACAGATTGACATCAGCCCTGTCGTGGAAGAGCTTAAGGCGGTTTACATGGATCACCCTCTTGGGGCTCCTGCTTGTGCCCAGGTCCACCAGGTAGGTGACCTGACTCTTCCTTTCTAGTACTGGGTAAGGGCCACTCCATTTGTCCTGGAGTGCCCTGGGAGCCACAGGCTCCAGAACCCAGACTTTCTGCCCTGGTTGGAACTCAACCAGTGCAGCCTTTTGGTCATACCAAAACTTCTGGAGCTGTTGGCTGGCCTCAAGGTTTTTGGTTGCCTTTTCCATGTACTCTGCCATTCTAGAGCGAAGGCCAAGTACATAGTACACTATGTCCTGTTTAGGCTCATGGAGAGGTCTCTCCCAGCCTTCTTTAACAAGGGCAAGTGGTCCCCTTACAGGATGACCAAACAGAAGTTCAAAGGGTGAGAATCCTACTCCCTTCTGTGGCACCTCCCTGTAAGCGAAAAGCAGACATGGCAGGAGGACATCCCATCTCCTTTTGAGTTTTTCTGGGAGCCCCATGATCATGCCCTTTAATGTCTTGTTGAATCTCTCAACTAAGCCATTAGTTTGTGGATGGTAAGGTGTAGTGAATTTATAAGTCACTCCACACTCATTCCACATGTGCTTTAGGTATGCTGACATGAAGTTGGTACCTCTGTCCGACACCACCTCCTTAGAGAAACCCACTCTGGTAAAGATACCAATCAGGGCCTTGGCTACTGCAGGGGCAGTAGTCGACCTAAGGGGAATAGCTTCAGGATACCTGGTAGCATGATCCACCACTACCAGGATATACATATTTCCTGAGGCTGTGGGAGGTTCTAGTGGACCAACTATGTCCACACCCACTCTTTCAAAGGGCACCCCCACCACTGGCAGTGGAATGAGGGGGGCCTTTGGATGCCCACCTGTCTTACCACTGGCTTGACAGGTGGGGCAGGAGAGGCAAAACTCCTTAACCATGTTGGACATATTGGGCCAGTAGAAGTGGTTGACTAACCTCTCCCACGTCTTGGTTTGTCCCAAATGTCCAGCAAGGGGAATGTCATGGGCCAATGTTAGGATGAACTCTCTGAACAGCTGAGGCACTACCACTCTCCTAGTGGCACCAGGTTTGGGATCTCTGGCCTCAGTGTACAGGAGTCCATCTTCCCAATAGACCCTATGCGTTCCATTTTTCTTGCCTTGGGACTCTTCAGCAGCTTGCTGCCTAAGGCCTTCAAGAGAGGGACAGGTTTCTTGTCCCTTACACAGCTCCTCCCTTGAGGGTCCCCCTGGGCCTAAGAGCTCAACCTGATAAGGTTCAAGCTCCAAAGGCTCAGTTCCCTCAGAGGGCAGAACTTCTTCCTGAGAAGAGAGGTTCCCTTTCTTTTGCTGTGTTGCAGTTGGTTTCCCAACTGACTTTCCTGTTCTCTTGGTAGGCTGGGCCATTCTTCCAGACTCCAGCTCTACTTGTTCACCCTGTGCCTTGCACTGTGCTCTTGTTTTCACACATACCAGTTCAGGGATACCCAGCATTGCTGCATGGGTTTTTAGTTCTACCTCAGCCCATGCTGAGGACTCCAGGTCATTTCCAAGCAGACAGTCCACTGGGATATTTGAGGAGACCACCACCTGTTTCAGGCCATTGACCCCTCCCCATTCTAAAGTAACCATTGCCATGGGATGTACTTTTCTCTGATTGTCAGCGTTGGTGACTGTGTAAGTTTTTCCAGTCAGGTATTGGCCAGGGGAAACCAGTTTCTCTGTCACCATGGTGACACTGGCACCTGTATCCCTCAGGCCCTCTATTCTAGTCCCATTAATTAAGAGTTGCTGTCTGTATTTTTGCATGTTAGGCGGCCAGACAGCTAGTGTGGCTAAGTCCACCCCACCCTCAGAAACTAGAGTAGCTTCAGTGTGGACCCTGATTTGCTCTGGGCACACTGTTGATCCCACTTGGAGACTAGCCATACCAGTGTTACCTGGATGGGAGTTTGGAGTGGAATCTTTCTTGGGACAGGCCTTGTCTCCAGTTTGGTGTCCATGCTGTTTACAGCTATGACACCAGGCCTTTTTGGGATCAAAGTTTTTACCCTTGTACCCATTGTTTTGTGAAGAGGCTCTGGGCCCACCCTCCTGTGCAGGTTTTTGGGGGCCTGTAGAAGACTCTTTACTATTTTTAGTTTTGGTTGTCTCATCACCCTTCCCCTGGGGAGTCTTTGTGACCCCTTTCTTTTGGTCACCCCCTGTTGAAGTCTTGGACACCCTTGTCTTGACCCAATGGTCCGCCTTCTTTCCCAATTCTTGGGGAGAAATTGGTCCTAGGTCTACCAGATGCTGATGCAGTTTATCATTGAAACAATTACTTAACAGGTGTTCTTTCACAAATAAATTGTACAGCCCATCATAATTACTTACACCACTGCCTTGAATCCAACCATCTAGTGTTTTCACTGAGTAGTCTACAAAGTCAACCCAGGTCTGGCTCGAGGATTTTTGAGCCCCCCTGAATCTAATCCTATACTCCTCAGTGGAGAATCCAAAGCCCTCAATCAGGGTACCCTTCATGAGGTCATAAGATTCTGCATCTTGTCCAGAGAGTGTGAGGAGTCTATCCCTACACTTTCCTGTGAACATTTCCCAAAGGAGAGCACCCCAGTGAGATCTGTTCACTTTTCTGGTTACACAAGCCCTCTCAAAAGCTGTGAACCATTTGGTGATGTCATCACCATCTTCATATTTAGTTACAATCCCTTTAGGGATTTTCAACATGTCAGGAGAATCTCTGACCCTATTTATGTTGCTGCCACCATTGATGGGTCCTAGGCCCATCTCTTGTCTTTCCCTCTCTATGGCTAGGATCTGTCTTTCCAAAGCCAATCTTTTGGCCATCCTGGCTAACTGGATGTCCTCTTCACTGGGGCTATCCTCAGTGATTTCAGAGGTGTTGGTCTCTCCTGTGAGGGAACCAGCATCTCTGACTATTATTTTTGGAGTCAGGGTTTGAGGGACCCTGTTCTCCCTAGATAGGACTGGTAGGGGGGAATTGTCCTCCAAGTCACTATCCTCTTCCTCTGAGTTGCCACCCTCAGAGGGGTTGGCCTTTTCAAACTCTGCCAAAAGCTCCTGGAGCTGTATTTTGGTAGGTTTGGGGCCCATTGTTATTTTCTTTATTTTACAGAGTGACCTTAGCTCCCTCATCTTAAGATGGAGGTAAGGTGTGGTGTCGAGTTCCACCACAGTCACATCTGTGCTAGACATTTTGCTTCTAAAAGTTGGAATACTTTTTAAGAATCTACAACTGGTTCTAGAATCTAATTCAAACTTTTACAAACTTTTAAATTCTAAAAGAAATGCTAAACAGGATCTAACACAAGGCCCTAGCAGGTCTTTTAAGAATTTAGAAAACTTTTCAAATTGCAAAAATCAATTTCTAATGACAATTTTGGAATTTGTCGTGTGATCAGGTATTGGCTGAGTAGTCCAGCAAATGCAAAGTCTTGTATCCCACCGCTGCCACCAATGTAGGAAGTTGGCTCTGTATGTGCTATTTCAAAGTAAGGAATAGCATGCACAGAGTCCAAGGGTTCCCCTTAGAGGTAAAATAGTGGTAAAAAGAGATAATACTAATGCTCTATTTTGTGGTAGTGTGGTCGAGCAGTAGGCTTATCCAAGGAGTAGTGTTAAGCATTTGTTGTACATACACATAGACAATAAATGAGGTACACACACTCAGACAAATCCAGCCAATAGGTTTTTATATAGAAAAATATCTTTTCTTAGTTTATTTTAAGAACCACAGGTTCAAATTCTACATGTAATATCTCATTCGAAAGGTATTGCAGGTAAGTACTTTAGGAACTTCAAATCATCAAAATTGCATGTATACTTTTCAAGTTATTGACAAATAGCTGTTTTAAAAGGGGACACTTAGTGCAATTTTCACAGTTCCTAGGGGAGGTAAGTATTTGTTAGGTTAACCAGGTAAGTAAGACACTTACAGGGCTTAGTTCTTGGTCCAAGGTAGCCCACCGTTGGGGGTTCAGAGCAACCCCAAAGTCACCACACCAGCAGCTCAGGGCCGGTCAGGTGCAGAGTTCAAAGTGGTGCCCAAAACACATAGGCTAGAATGGAGAGAAGGGGGTGCCCCGGTTCCGGTCTGCTTGCAGGTAAGTACCCGCGTCTTCGGAGGGCAGACCAGGGGGGTTTTGTAGGGCACCGGGGGGGGGACACAAGTCCACACAGAAATTTCACCCTCAGCAGCGCGGGGGCGGCCGGGTGCAGTGTAGAAACAAGCGTCGGGTTTGCAATGTTAGTCTATGAGAGGTCTCGGGATCTCTTCAGCGCTGCAGGCAGGCAAGGGGGGGGTTCCTCGGGGAAACCTCCACTTGGGCAAGGGAGAGGGACTCCTGGGGGTCACTTCTCCAGTGAAGGTCCGGTCCTTCAGGTCCTGGGGGCTGCGGGTGCAGGGTCTCTCCCAGGCGTCGGGACTTTAGGTTCAAAGAGTCGCGGTCAGGGGAAGCCTCGGGATTCCCTCTGCAGGCGGCGCTGTGGGGGCTCAGGGGGGACAGGTTTTGGTACTCACAGTATCAGAGTAGTCCTGGGGTCCCTCCTGAGGTGTTGGATCGCCACCAGCCGAGTCGGGGTCGCCGGGTGCAGTGTTGCAAGTCTCACGCTTCTTGCGGGGAGCTTGCAGGGTTCTTTAAAGCTGCTGGAAACACAGTTGCAGCTTGTCTTGGAGCAGGTCCGCTGTCCTCGGGAGTTTCTTGTCTTTTCGAAGCAGGGGCAGTCCTCAGAGGATGTCGAGGTCGCTGGTCCCTTTGGAAGGCGTCGCTGGAGCAGGATCTTTGGAAGGCAGGAGACAGGCCGGTGGGTTTCTGGAGCCAAGGCAGTTGTCGTCTTCTGGTCTTCCTCTGCAGGGGTTTTCAGCTAGGCAGTCCTTCTTCTTGTAGTTGCAGGAATCTAATTTTCTAGGGTTCAGGGCAGCCCTTAAATACTAAATTTAAGGGCGTGTTTAGGTCTGGGGGGTTAGTAGCCAATGGCTACTAGCCCTGAGGGTGGGTACACCCTCTTTGTGCCTCCTCCCAAGGGGAGGGGGTCACAATCCTAACCCTATTGGGGGAATCCTCCATCTGCAAGATGGAGGATTTCTAAAAGTTAGAGTCACCTCAGCTCAGGACACCTTAGGGGCTGTCCTGCCTGGCCAGTGACTCCTCCTTGTTATTCTCATTATTTTCTCCGGCCTTGCCGCCAAAAGTGGGGCCTGGCCGGAGGGGGCGGGCAACTCCACTAGCTGGAGTGTCCTGCTGGGTTGGCACAAAGGAGGTGAGCCTTTGAGGCTCACCGCCAGGTGTGACAATTCCTGCCTGGGAGAGGTGTTAGCATCTCCACCCAGTGCAGGCTTTGTTACTGGCCTCAGAGTGACAAAGGCACTCTCCCCATGGGGCCAGCAACATGTCTCGGTTTGTGGCAGGCTGCTAAAACTAGTCAGCCTACACAGATAGTCGGTTAAGTTTCAGGGGGCACCTCTAAGGTGCCCTCTGTGGTGTATTTTACAATAAAATGTACACTGGCATCAGTGTGCATTTATTGTGCTGAGAAGTTTGATACCAAACTTCCCAGTTTTCAGTGTAGCCATTATGGGGCTGTGGAGTTCGTGTTTGACAAACTCCCAGACCATATACTCTTATGGCTACCCTGCACTTACAATGTCTAAGGTTTTGTTTAGACACTGTAGGGGTACCATGCTCATGCACTGGTACCCTCACCTATGGTATAGTGCACCCTGCCTTAGGGCTTTAAGGCCTGCTAGAGGGGTGTCTTACCTATACTGCATAGGCAGTGAGAGGCTGGCATGGCACCCTGAGGGGAGTGCCATGTCGACTTACTCGTTTTGTCCTCACTAGCACACACAAGCTGGCAAGCAGTGTGTCTGTGCTGAGTGAGAGGTCTCTAGGGTGGCATAAGACATGCTGCAGCCCTTAGAGACCTTCCTTGGCATCAGGGCCCTTGGTACTAGAAGTACCAGTTACAAGGGACTTATCTGGATGCCAGGGTCTGCCAATTGTGGATACAAAAGTACAGGTTAGGGAAAGAACACTGGTGCTGGGGCCTGGTTAGCAGGCCTCAGCACACTTTCAATTGTAAACATAGCATCAGCAAAGGCAAAAAGTCAGGGGGCAACCATGCCAAGGAGGCATTTCCTTACAAAACCTATTGGCTGGATTTGTCTCTGAGTGTGTGTACCTCATTTATTGTCTATGTGTATGTACAACAAATGCTTAACACTACTCCTTGGATAAGCCTACTGCTCGACCACACTACCACAAAATAGAGCATTAGTATTATCTCTTTTTGCCACTATCTTACCTCTAAGGGGAACCCTTGGACTCTGTGCATGCTATTCCTTACTTTGAAATAGCACATACAGAGCCAACCTCCTACACTGTGCCAACTGTAACTTCAGGTCCTACTGTAGAGCCTGCATATGCCAACGAGCATTTTTCACCAGCAGGATACCAGAGGCCATGAGTACCAACAGCCCTAGAGTCCGTCTCACCAAAACCCAGGATGGAGGCCGAAACATGAGTATTACAGCCTGAATATCCTTAACTCACCATTCGGAAGGATAAGTCCGAAAATCACTGTGTCCAGAACAGCTCTGATGAAAGGCACAGTCAGAGAGGGAGTCAGGTGTGACTTCGGCATGTTTATAGAGAACACCAGCAAGTGCAGGAGATTCACCATAGTCTGGAGGTGGGAGATAGAGTGGGGAAAGCCTACCTTCAACACCCAGTTGTCGAGATGGAAGACTGAAACTCCTAATCTCCATGGCTGACCAGCAACCAATGCCATCACCTTGGAGAACATGGAGGGGGACCCTAGTCAGGCCAACAAGGAGCACAGAAAACCGAAAAAGCTTGTGGTCAACCATGAACCGCAGGTAATGTCTGGGCAGGATGGGAATATGAAAACAAACATCCTGCAAGTCCAACGCTATCATCTTGGGTCCAGGGCAGAAAGAACCTGAGCCAAGGTGAGCACTTGAATTTCTCCTTCTAGAGGAAGTAATTGAGAGACTGCAGGTCTAGGATAGGACGAAGGCCTCCATCCTCCTACGGCACCAGAAAGTAGCAGGCATAGCAACCATGATCTACTTCTGGCATTGGTCCCCTCTCTATGGCTACCTTGGCAAAGAGCAGCATCTTCCTTGAAGGGAAGCCGATCCTCTGTCAGCCTGTCTTGAGATGGTGGCATTTGGGAGGAAAGGAAGGGAGAACAGCATTCAGACTATCTGCAAAACCCACCTGTCTGATGTTATGGACTGCCTGTGGGGCAAGTGATGACATATCCTGCCACCAAATGGGTGCCTATGATGGCATAAGGGCAGATTAGGAGGGATTAGAGGCTGAGGGGTGGAGAGAGCATGTGGACTGGCCAAACCTCTGGCTGCCTGATCCACAAGACTTGTGGACACCGCACCCTCAGCCATGCAGGAGCTGGGGAGCATGCACGGCACAGTGGCTAGAAAAGGGTGCTTTTGGTATCCACTGCCTTAGCCATGGCCCTGAAAGGGGTGAAAAGATAAGCTCAACTGTCCTTAAATCACTCAAGCGCAAAGTCCACTTTGCCTCCAAAGAGATGAGTGCCATTTAAGGGCATATCCATTAAAGACACGCCATCCCCTGACAAGCCAGTAATACTTAGGGAGTCATGGCACATAAGGGCCTGAATACAAAACTGCTCTACCTAGCGAGTGCACCATGTCCACACTGAATTGTGCACTTTGCTGCATCTGTCCTGCCCTCTGGGACCATAGGCAGCACTTGCGCAACCCTATCCCACAGAGCGTGGGTGTGGTGGTCCAAAAGGCACGCAGTATTCACAGACCGCAATGCCCGGCTGGCGAAAAAATCTTTCCAAGTGCCTCCAGCCTCTAGGATTCCCTATATGGAGGAGTGGTAGGAAAAGCACCAGGTTCTGAAATCTGAGGTGGAAGTCTAGACCACGAAAACTCAGGGTTGGGGTGTTGCATGAGAAAACCCTGGGGCGAGATGCGATAACAGGTGATTGTCCTGTTCAGACGATTCCCCGTGTTAGGTTTGGATCAGGTACTCAAAAGGACATCTGTGAGAACCTAAATAAATGGGAGGAGCGGTTCAGGTGGGAAGACTTCTGGCTGAAGCACCTCTGTCAAGACAGTCTTGATCAATACTGAGTGCAACTAGAGGTCAAGGACCTCTGCACCACCATCGGAAAAGACACTGTCTCCTCCATAGCTACAATAGAGGAAGAAAGCATGCCAGCATCTGGCTAAGTATCCAGGCCACTGGCTTCACTCAGTTCCTCACACCAGTCCATGTCCAGTTCATTAGGCTAGATAGACTTCAGGGTTCAGCAACCCCTCCCATTCCTACCTGAGGCCAACCCCAAATGAAAAGGGCTTGGGATCCGATCTGGAAGGCAAGGCTCCTGATGGCGCGAGATACGACGCCTAGCGATATCCCTCCAGCTTCTTATAGGAGTCAGGGATCAAAATGGGGATGTGCCGCTGGTGGGCACTGGAAGCATTGGCATTGTGTGCTGAAGAAGGTTGAGTGGCAGGACTGTTTTGATCCAGAAGTTGATCCTTGGGGCCCCTCTAGCGCCGAGGCCACAGCTGCCACCGTGGAACCAGCAGGGGCCCCTGCTGACACCATGGGGCCCGAAAGGGCACCTGAGGGGTCAGCCTGCCCAAATTCCCCAGGAACCTTGGAAAAGCATGGGGTCGGTCTAGGCACAACCTACTGGGCGAGGCTTAGAATGCAGATGCTCCCATGTCTTGTCAGCCAACTGACACGCAGAAGTTAAAGCACGCTTTGGCTCCTTCTTATGCTTGGACTTCCCAAGTGTCCCGAAGATTTACAATGAGATGACAACCTTGGACTCTATGCGCAACCCCAGGACCTTTCTCATGACCGGAATCTCGACTGGTGTGGAATCGGACAACAGGCCGCCAATAGCTTGAGGGATTGCACACTCAAAGCCTTCAAATTCATCGTGCAGTAGTCTGAGCACAACTTCAGGTCATGGTTGCGCTCGAGGCACCACAGCCAAACAAGGACATCAGTCGGTGAAAGGTGCTGCAGGGCTTGAAGCTGGCCTTCCTAGATGACAAGTCAACGACAGTCTCTGTTCAGCCCCAAAGCATCACTTGGTTTACGTTTTTTTCTGTTCATCCCTCAATGATTTCTTCAGTCTTTTTCTGCCTCAACGACCTTTGACATCTGAGCCCTCCCATTGTACCAACTCTCTGTCCTCAGGGCTCTACCTGCTCAAAATACCCAAGTCTTTCTGGGATGTATTAGACTGTGCCATGGAATAGAAAGCTCACCTATATTTTTCCCCTTGCTTTCCTAGTCCTGGGCTGGAATTCAGTGCATGCGATACAACCCAGTGTGTCTTGGTGTTTAAGGATATAGAAACAATGAGGCAAATGCCCTGGTCACAAGGGTTAGAGGTTATCAATTGTAATCAAATTCAAGGTCAGTGCAAGGGGGAAGTAACCTAGCCTTCCGCGGAATATAACAGACTTAAAAAGATTTCCCAGTGTACCAATAATGTAATACAAAAGAAAATGTATTACTTCATCTATAATATAATATTAATCACAAAGTTTTTTGTAAATCTTGGTTGAACATGTCATTCTGTTCATTTATATTTTACATTCGTCAAGGTAGGTGCTCCTATAAAACAGTGAAGGTGTTGAAGTGCAGGTGAGTGAAGGTGATATATATACAATCGGTGCAGAGTTTGGTGTTAAGAAAATTATGAACTTCAAGTGGCTCCTTCAATCCAGGAAGCCCTGAAGTTTCACAACATTTCTTTGCATCAGTCTCAACCACTCTTTGGAGATGTGTCGACGTTTCGACCTCGTATTAAGGTGAATGAAGGTGGGGTCATCATCAGGACAAGGATGATCAAGTTGGAAGCACCTAAATTCCAGTGTATAGTGCCAATCCAGTAATCGGGGACATCTTCAAAGCAGCAGCTTGAATACTCAAATATCCCAAGCCCCTGATATTACAGCGTTTAGTGGCACTTACAACCCTTGGATGGTACAACCACAACCCAACGCAGTGAGACCGGACTAACTAAGTCTCCCGAGCACTAGATAATAGCGATCCTTGGCACCCACTGATCACAGACAAACGTAGACCCTCAGACTCTGGAATTTTCCTGATCTTGAAGATGTCCCCTTTAGGGTGGAATCCATGCATAAGTTCACAAATCAGAAACAGTTTCAAAAGTAATGTCATTGTGGCAAGTTGTGTCTGGCACAGAAACAGTGTGATAAAACTCACTTTAGTAACATGCCTGCAATGCTCAGGCCAAGAAATGAAATCAATGCAGCCTACTTCAAAAGAGCTGTCATGTCAACATCCAGACCAAAAAAATATGCAACTGTTTACCCGCCGTTTACAGATGCAAACATATTCATCACTATAACTTCCCATTAATATTTATGATGTCAAAGAAAGCCAATTAAACACCAACTTAATAGAACATGAAGCTAAAGAAAAAAAAAAACTGCATGGGAAACAGACTTACCATTAAAAGGTATTCCACTGCCCTGTCAGGATTATTGAAGCTAGCTCTCAGAGCAGCAATGACCTGCTCTCGCTCATACCCCATTGACATGATTTCAGTCACCATATTTTCATAAGACTGGCCTGTCACTGGATGAAAGAAAGACAGTGGTAACGATTAAACAGAAGGACAAATTCACAATTATTTTTAAAAAAAATTGTCAATGGACTGACAGTATTCAGTAACAACTCAACATTAAAAAAAATACACATGCTTATTTTAAAAAGGTAATCAGCTGAAACCGATCCTACGTATTGTTTACCTGATTTATCAAAGTATTTTCTGATGCCTTGACTGCCACAGTGGAGACTAAAAATCCAAGCAATCCACACCCACATCAAAGTTGGATCTTCACTGATTAGAAAATTAAGCCCAGAAAAGGACATTTTGCAATGAGAATTCAGGGAATAAATACATGGGGTTAGGCACCAAAATTACACAAAGAAGCCTAGCCTACTGTGGCATCAGACTTAGTCTGAATCAAGAAAACAGTATAATACAAATTGCGCCAGGTGAGCGTATCTTAAATTTCTGAAAAGGAAAAAAAAAAAATTGTAGTAGAACGGTAGCCCAAGTTTTCCTCTTATGGACGAAGCATTTGACCTTCCTTTGAGAAACGGTTATGTTGATAGCACAGAATACATTAGATTTCCCCATCTTGCTGTTAATTGTCTGGATAACGCTTGCCCTGCCCCAATAGAGCAATGATTGACAACTTATTTTCATTTCCCAACCTGTATTTTCTCCAAATATTACCTTAACATGCTTAACCTTAAAAGTATAAAGAGATCTCTCAGGATCACAAGAATCCTAGAACAACACACAAAATTACATGGTTTAAATGGAAATTCAGAACCATGTAGCAGAAAGGAGGAGTTCTTACTACTATTCTCCAACTGTATAATCTTGTGCAGGGTTCAAGGTAACAGTTTTTGAGATTAACAACCTACAAACTTCTGGTGGGATCACTGACCCAAGCTAACCAGTTTGCCACCAACAGACAAGAATCGGACCTCCAAGGGTGAGATCCTTAGCTCTCTGGAGGTCAGAAACAAAGCCTGCTCGGGCTGGGGTGTTGCACACCTCTTGCAAACAGAATGATCTGTCTTCCAAGGTAGGAAGCTTAAAAGAAGCCCACTGCCTTTGCTATGCAGATCTGGCCTCTCTCAGAAGGAGATCCTGACTCCCCTTCCTCAGGGCTCATCTGGCACCTGGACAGGCAGGATAGTTAGCTATGCAGGAGGTGTGTTGCTTTTCCAGGCTGGACACACCCCAAGGGTGGCCAGACGGCAATGCATACAAGCTTTAGAATTTTCACCATCTTGTTTGGGTGAAATTTAGAAATTCTGGGACAGAGTGATGTGCACTCCCCATAGGAAGTTGTCATCCTGGGGGTGTAATGACCACAAGGGTAAGTAGCCCATTGGCTACCTCCCTTCACTCCCCTTAATGACACCTAAATTGATTATAAAGGGGGAACACCCGATACCACATCTTCACTGGACACAAAACTGGATCCCCACTCTACGCCTGCAGGCTTTCTGCGGACCCCCCTGCAACCATGAGGAACTCAAGTACTGGACAGATGCCGAAAGACACCACTGCACCTGAGCGACATCTCGAGGGGGAGTGGTCCAACGGTGCACCCATGTGCCCAAGGACCTCAAGGGCCGAGCTCCTCTGTGGTTTCCCCTGGACTGACTTTCTAGTCCCAGCTTGCAGCATCTTTGTGACTGGACCGTTTCCCATTGAAGTAAACAACAGGACACCAGACGCCGTAACACCGCTGCGCTGGCAAAACCAACTATGGCTACTATCACTGCACGAAACTGGGGAATAAAAATACATGTAGAATTTGGCAAAATAAGTGAGAATCTGGGGCAATGGCAGGAAAAAAGAATTAGAGGGTATCTAGACCAATAAGAAAAAAAAAAACAGCTTGGAAGTGCAGGAACACAACTGTGCTCTTTTACAGAGTCAAATGACAAAGCCACACAGAGAAGAAAATAGCCCTCATATGTCAGCTCTGTCAGTATACAACACAACAAATTAAAAAGCATGGTTAGAGAGTTCTACTCAAGGGCGGCACACCCGGAACGTAAAGGAAAGCAGCAAATCCAAAGGTGAACACAAACAGCAAAAAAGCCACCCAGTAAAAGACTACAGTACACGTGAGATTGATATACAATGCTTGCTGCAACAGAGAAACAGCTGTCCGTAGCGAGACCACAATAAGCTATTACAAAAGCCAGTTCAAGAAAAGTGATAAAAAGAAGGATTATATATATGGACTCTGACAAGTGTGTATACTCTTTGAAAGACAATAGCAAGAACTCAAGAAGGAAAAGGCGTTTTAAGAGAAGGTTAAAGTAAATCTTATTTAACCAGTAAGCATCTGTTTGTGGCAAGTAGTGCTGCAGCTTCACATGCTCTGCATACTCCTGCCATCTAGATTTCAGTTCAGTGTTGCAAGTTGTTCTGCTTTTTTACACTGCTTTCCAGCAGGTGAGTAAGAAAAGGAGTGTAGAGAAAGTACAAAGAAAGATGTCCGTGCAAGTGTAACTACATGTGTACAAGTATATACAAATATAAAAGCAACTGGAATGGCTACATGCATCTGGGGAGGGTGCATGTGACTCCAAAGCACTACATGCCACGAACAGCTGCTTACTGGGTAAGTAACATTTTCTGTTCAAAGGCATTTGTGGCTGTAGATACACATGCTCTGAATCGACTGTAAAGCAGTCCCTCCATGAAAGCAGGGGCCAGCATCTGTGAGTTAGAGTTGACTGGAAAGTGTTTTTAGTACTACGTGGCCGATGTTAGCTTGCTGACGTGCAAGTACATCCACACAATATTGTTTTGTAAATGTATGTGGTGTAGACCATGTAGCTGCCTTATAGAGGTCAGTTATAGGTATGTTTCCAAGGAAAGCCATAGTGGCTCTTCTTCCTGGTTGAGTTCACTCTGGGAGTGATAAGAAGTTGTCTTTTTGCCTTGGCATAACACGTTTGTATACATTTCACTATCCATCTAGCTATGCTGTTTTGGGATATTAGATAGCCTGTGTGACGTAATGAAAAAGCCACAAAGACGTTTGGTCTTTAGTTCTGTCAGTGTAAAACATTAATGCACGTTTAACATCCAAAGGGTGGGGAGCTCTTTCTGCAACAGAGACAGCGGAAGGAAAACTGGTAGTTGAATGGATTGGTTGATACGGAAATGGGAAACCACTTTAGGAAGGAACTGTGGGTTTGTGCGAAGGACCACTTTGTCTCTATTGATCTGGAAGAAAGGTTCTTCCCGTGTTATGGCCTGGAGCTCACTAACACATCTGAGTGATGTGATGGCAACTAAAAACACCACTTTCCAAGAAAGATACTGAAGAAGGCATGAAGTGGCTCAAAAGGAGGGCCTGGTAAGCACAATCTTGAGGTTCCAGGATGGTGCTAAAGGCACTTTGGGTGGAATGACCTTTTTAATGACATCCATGAAAGCTTTGATAACTGGAATTTTGAGCAAGGAAGTATGTTGTCTGTTCAGCAAATATGCTGCTACAACTGTGAGATGTGAGCAAATGGAAGCGTGAGCTAGATTAGTTTCCTGTAAGTGAGAAAGTAAACAATGTCTTGGACAGTAGCTTTAATGGGATTAATGTTTTTGGGACTGCAATAGCATACAAAACGTTTCCATCTTGCAGCATAACATGCTCTAATTGTGGGTCTACGAGCTTCCTTGAGGATGTCGATACATTCTGCTTGCAATCCCAAGTAACCAAACTCAATGACCTCAGGAGCAATGTCGTAAGGTTGGGAGACTTGAGGTCTGGATGTCTGATCTGTCCTTGATTTTGAATGCGAAGGTCCAGCCTGTTTGGGGAGCTTCTCGTGGGCGGACTACTGAGAGGTCCAGAAGTGTGGTGAACCATGGTTGACACACCCAAGTGGGAGATGTAAGGATCATGATGAGAGGTCTGTCTGATTTTCCAAACCAGAAATGAAATGAGAGGTAGAGGTGAAAAAGCGTAAGCAAATATCCTTGCCCAGCTCACCCACGGAGCACTGCCCTTGTATGGAGGCTGTGGGTACCTGGAGGCAAAGCTTGGGCATTTTGCCCTTTCAGCTGTGGCAAAAAGGTCTATCTGAGAAGGTCCCCGCTTTAGGAAGTATTTTTGAAGGACTTGTGGGTGGAGTTCCCACTTGAGGACTTCTTGTTGCATCTTGCTGAGCAGATCTGCAAAGTCATTGTCCGTTCCTGGGAGATAATCTGTCACAAGGTAATTGTGGTGGTGGAGAGCCCATTTCCATATTGTCAGAGAGTTGTGACAATTAGGACAACAGTGCCCCTCCTTGTTTCTGTACGTAATACATGGCTATCATGTTATCAGTGCAGAAAGACACTTGTGGGACGGATAATGCAGAAATGCTTTCAGGGCTAGAAATACTGCTTGAAGCTCGAGGTAACTGATATGTAGGGATAGGGGACAGACACAAAAGGCCCTGTACTGCCAGGTCTTGAAGGTCAGCGCTCCAACCGATCAGTGAGGAGTCTGGTCAAAATGACCAGAGGCACAGAGTCCAGAAAAGGCTGCCCTTCCAACAGGTTGGCAGTGTTCCACCATTGCAGAAAGCAGCAAGTATGGCTGTCTAACACCACTAGATCTTCCAGGTGACCCCGGTGACTCAGACCACTGACAAGACAGACACTGATGTAAAGGACCCACGTGGAGTTTAGCATGGGGGAACAATGGTAATGCAGGAAGCCATCATCCCTAACTGGTGCACGATAGTCTGGACTGCGTTTACAATTCTGAAACTGGGGGAGAAGAGACTGAAAAGTTTGAATCCGAGCAGGATTGGGGTATGCTAGCCCCAGCTCTGTGCTGAGAACAGCTCCTAGATAAGGCTGTACTTGAAGAAGTTGAAGATGGGATTTGACAAAGTTGATTGTGAATCCCAATGTGTGAAGCAGGTTCACAGTCATTTGGGTGTGACATTGGCAGTGTGGTAGGGTGCTGGCTTTGATAAGCCAGTCGTCTAAGTAAAGGAACAAATGTATGTTTTGTCTTCTGAGGTGTGCGGCAACTACTGCTCAGCACTTTGTGAGACTCTGGGAGCAGTCGTGACTCCGAAAGGCAGGACTCTGAACTGGTAATGTTTGCCTGCAACTACAAATTTGAGGTATTTAAGGAGTAGTGTGGATGGGGATATGGAAATAGGAGTCCTTTAGATCCAGGGCTGCCAAAGTCGCCCTGTTGCATGAGGGGAATAATGTCTTGAAGTGTGACCATGTGAAAGTGTTCTGATTGAATGTAGTGGTTTCAGTGTCTCAGATCCATAATAGGCCAGAGACAGCCATCCTTTTGGGGATGAGGAAGTATAGGGAGTATACTCCTGTTTCCTGGTGTTGTACTGGAACAGGCTCTATGGGCCCTTTGAGAAGAAGGGATTGCACCTCTTGTTTGAGAAGGGTGAGGTGTTTGTGAAATAGCTTGCAAGAGCGAGGGGGAATGTTTGGAGGGGTGGTAGTGAGCTCCAGACAGTAACCATGTTGGATAATGGAAAGGACCCATTGGTCGGAGGTGATTGATCCTTTGTGCATGAAAATTTTGAAGTCATCCCCTAACAGGTGGGGAGAGGTAGGAAGTCACTGTTTTGATGTGGAGGTAGAACTGCAGGTGGTGGTGCTCTCGTCTCTGCCTTGGTTCTTACTGCCTCTATAAGTTCCCCGGAATATGAGGTTGAAGGCTGTCCGGACTGGGTGGTAGAGGCTTCTGATTTGTAACCACCTCTGAACGTGGGGACGGGGCATGTCCCTTTGTGAGGTGGACTTAAAAGCACCCATGACTTTTGCGGCGTCTATCTTTCTTCAACTTCAAGGGTGGAATCCATTTGAGGGCCGAAAGGCTGCTCCTTGTAGAAGGGCATATTGAGCACGGCTTGTTGGACCTTTGGTCTAAAGCCAGAGCATCAAAGCCAGGTGTGTCTCCTAACCAAGATACTGGTATTTACACCACATGCAGCTTTGTCTGCGGAATCCAGGGCACAACAGTTGGAATGGTTAGTGAGAGTTTGCTCTCTTAAACGATCTGCAGTGCTCTTTTGCTATGCTCATCTGGGAGATACTGGAGGAGCTCCTCCATTTCATCCCAGTAAGCCCGGTCACATCTTCCTAGCAATACCTCTGAATTGGAGGTGCGCCAATGATTGGCCACCTGTGCAGCCACTCTTTTGCTGGTGGCATCCAGCTTTTTGCTCTCCTTGTCTAGGGACGAAAATCCCCTGTGGCCTGACTACTTGTCAGTTTATGTGCAGTGATGGCCACTATGGAGTCTGGCAGTCCCTGAGATCTGTTACATAATGATTCAGAGGAAGCAGGCTTATACTTTGTATACTTTAGGGGTGTTAACCCTAGAGCGGACCGGTTCTTTAAAAATATTGTCTGTGTGACGAAGCATACTAGGGAGCATGGGGAGGAACTGGATATCCCTGTGTGTGGAAGTTAGGGTATCAAAAAGGAATTCCTGCTCAATGTGGTCCCTGAGCATCTCAACATTATGGAAAGCGGCTGCCCGAGCTACTACCTGCTAATAGAACATAGTATCCTCAGGTGGGGAGGGTAGTGGAAGGTACAAATTTTGTGCTGTACTTATCAGGGGGATCAGGGTCATGTGTCCCATGGATCTGGGTTCTGCTGTGTCCCACCTAAATCCTCCCCAATAAACAAAGGTGAACCCTGAGATGTTAGATCCCCTGAAGTAAGAGTCAGGTAAATGAGGAGGGGAAGGGGTTAGTTATAATCAGTGAGTGAAGGTGGTGGATCAGAAAGAGGAGGGGGGAGAAGGAGAAGGCTTGGGAGAAAGGTGGTTGGCTTGTTCGGACAGGCCTTGTTTGGCAGTGGTGAATTGTCCAAGGTCTCTTGGAAGGGCAGTTTCCTCTTGAAAGTGACTGCAGAGGAAGCAATAAAGTGCCCTGTCCCCTCCTGGATATGGAGGCAATGTTGTCAAGCGCCCATAGTCTCCAAAATAGGCTCCTACGCACCTGGAGTCTTTATGCTCTGAAGAAGTTGGGTTCCTTGTTTTCAGCACCAAATGTTTCGGTCTGTGTCCTTGTGTCAGCATCGAAGCAGAGGTGGAAGCTGGTCAACTCGGAGCTGAATTATTCTGTTCTAAAGTCTGGATCGAAATGGCTCTCAGACCGAGGTGGGGGTCAATGCTGAAGATTGTGTTGTAGTCTTGGCTATTTTGGGGGTCAAGCAGGAGAGCAGGGCAGCCAAAACTGTTTTTCAGATCAGGCAATGGCCTGTTGGCAGTGGCAGTCCGGCAACCTTTGTAAGGGGCCTTTTACCAGTTTTAGGGTCGGCAGGAGGGGCCACTGTACTCAAAAGGTTGCACTGATGTCACTACATGGCTTTAGATATCCAACTGGACGTCAGAGTCCTGGATGGAGAAGGCATTCTCTTGTTCCAGCTCCTCCTAGGCATGCTCCTCCCAAAGATGTTTGGGGTGTCACCTGGACTCTTGTCTGCCATCTCCAACCAACGAGCTCTTCGGTCCTGAAAAGACCATCAACTGGAAGGATTTGTAGGCATTGCAGGAATCTTCCTGGTGATCAGGGGAGAGGCACAGGTTACACACCAGATGTTGGTCACTGTGGGGGAATTTCGAGTGGCACTGAGGACAGATACGAAACTGTTCATTCCATCAGTTCAGCATACTCTTCAGTGCCGCGTGTTTTAGTAGGCCAGATAGAGTAAAACAATACCATCGATAAAGGAAAAATGGAACGGAAGTTTGAACCAGAGTGAGTCGAAAGACGGAGCAAAAACGCACATCCTAACCAGACAGCAGACAGAAAACAATCAAACAAAAGGAGTCGCTTTGCCTCTTAATACGTCACTTCATTCTGCAACGATCAAAGATACTGTAATATAAGACCTAAAGAGTCATGTAAGGTTCATCGATTGTAGTCTGAGGGTTTACTTTTACTATGGAGCCCAAAAATTAGCACAAACTACACCCCTATACCTGACCTCAGGATAGCAAAGCCTAGCAGACCAGGGCTTACTCACGGAGGTAGTCTGGGGTGAGAGACTCCGAACTCAAAATAGCATGGTAAAATAATCAATAAATTCATGTCAAACCTGTGATTTTACTGAAGAAAAAAACTACTAGACTTCTGCAGTCATGATAATGATCAAAGGGCACTTAAAAAATGACACTCGATATCAAGCTGTTCTCTAGGACAGACATTAAGTTATGATGTAAAATGCACTCCTACCTAGAGTCACAACTGCACAATATCACCTATGTCTTTTCACTGTTTGATATGCAAGCCTGAGCTGCAAATGTCAGCTATAGCAGCACCACACCAGGTCGTTTGCATCCCTACACCTTCCACTGACAGGAGATGGCCTTCAGTCTGCCTGGACGGAGTCAGATTTGCTTTTAACCATGCTGCATGCTTATCCATACACACGAGTCAATTGAGTTAACAGCAGCATGATTAACACTGGTAGAGCAGTTGTGCTCTGGCCGCACTGCGCACCATCTCTTCACTCTTCTGCTACAGAGACAAACCCACTAGTCAAAAAAAGCTGGGAGCCCCTGGTTGAAGTGGTGTCATTCAAAGTGAGGGGCACCTTCTTTGGCAGAGCACCTCCTCTGGCACGTTGGTCTGCTGGGTAACACCGCTGAATACAGTACAATGGTTTAAGCAACTCACTTCTAGGCACAAGGGTTATTCAGCAGAAAGCCCTTTAATCACATATTGGGTTTTCTGAAGTACACCAAGGGCACTCTGGCTTGAGCACACACAGTATGACCCCTGGATTTTTAGAGACCTCAACCACTGACTTGAGCAATGCAACCTTTCCAAATACGGCAGCAGCAGCTTGTTGCTCGAGCTCATTCACAGTCCCACTTTTCTAGACAGTGCCTTCCGCTTGGGAATAACGCTGATCAAATCGAAAAATGTGAAAAGGGAAAGATTAAAGTGGAGAGAAACTCCACAGTAACCAAACTGGAACTTGAGTTGTTTCATTTTTCAGCATGATGTTTTGTGCCTAATACGGTGGGCGAGTTACACGCAATTATTTCTACGCTTATGAAGCATACAGCTCGTTTGACTGAGCTGGGTGACGCTACACTTAAGTGTATTCATAACACAGAATCGTTATGATTTATTCCTGTACGGGAAAACTGTTACTGGTAGCTCCTGTTGTGCAAATTCTAATTTATTGATTACTGTGGAGGTTCTCTTGACTAAATTTTCCCTTGCAGATGTTTCTCTATTTGATCAGCATTATTTTTAAGTACATATTACAATGGATATTTTAATTTGGATTTACAATCACTGACGTATTTACGGCCTTGTTTACATTTGTCATAATCATTGTGAATTGCTAGGTGTTGGTTTTCTCGAAACGTGTTCTGGTGATTGGTCCCATCGATTTTTGATTGTTTTGCTTTGGGTGTTCTTGAGTCACATTCTGTTTTCACTAGTGACACACTTCATTGATAATTATTCATTATTTTTCATTATCGTATTTACATTTGTATTGTTTAATTTAATGTCTTAGGTTATATGGTTATACTACCTTACAAGAGCCTCCACATCTGTAAAAAAAAAAAATTTTTTTTTAAAAAAACAGAATTCTCCGGAGGATGGTCTTTGCTGTACTTGTTAGATGACTGGAGACTGAAATGTCAACTTAGTGACCACCACAATTACTAAAACTCAAAGGATTTTCAACCCTTTTCCTCAACAAAATATTTTCTAAATTGTGAGAACTATATAAATGGGTTGCCTCAGATCACGATTCGGACTTTGAAGCTTTATTATGTGATCTGATTTTGGAAGCGAGAAAGTGCAATTTGTTTATGACACCCCACCACCCCCCATCCTTTTTAGGTCGAGCGCCACCACTCTGGCCTGTTGTAATCTATCTGTGGGTTTTAAACCACGCCCACCACACACCCATCACTATCACTCATTAATGGGCTGGCCTTTCAAAAATCCTTTATCACTGGTTAATGATTTACGTTTATCCCTCCTTGGGGCAGTTTAGTTAACACTTTGGTCATCGACCCTGTTACATAGATAAGTGCACATCTGCCAATACGTTGCACTGCGAGCAAACTTTTTCCTTTTGTGTCTCTCCTTCGTGCTCACGGAGGCCGTGGCGCCGTGAACTGGCTCGCTTACGTCAACAGCTTTATTTTTCATTTTCAATTTATGTGGAAAGAAAAGTCCACTTAGGAATTTACAACGCTAATAGCTCTAACAAATGTAAGACCCATTGCATTGCAAATGCTTGTTTTAATTGTCTACTGTGATTGATAAATTGCATCTAATGTTGACATATAGAAGTACACCTTACATTAGATACAATCTACTCTTTACTGCATAAGGTGGAAAGGGCGGTGGATATGTTTTTTACTGTGTCTAAAAAAAATAATTAAAAAAAAGTACTAAGCAGAACAGTTCTCTTTCAAGAGATTCCTTGGTATACATGTTGATAGCAAAACTCATGGAGGTTTACTGGGTTGCCCTATTGTGCTGTGCTTTCTTCTTACAAAGGCCCCTCCAATCCCCATCCTAAGCACTTGGTTCTTTCCTTCAAGGAAGATACCTCAGAACTTGGCCGGAGAAGAGTTCCTCAGTTGACAGTGGCATGGGACTTCCAGATTCTAGTACAGAAAACTTGGCATAGATCTACATATGGAATCTTTTCCAGGTAGTTCCTACCTTTTGCTTAAATCTCTAAGACAGGTCAAGTATAGACTTTTTCTCCAGGTGTGAAGCTGGGGTGCAGATAAAGTCTCTTATAAGTAGAAACCGAAAAAAAAAACAGAATTGGGAGAAGCACCCCCTATGAACTACCTGTTCATCAGCAACAGGGAAAGGGGTTTTGGAGGGGGGCTGGGAGGGTGGGGTGTAAGAGTACAGAAATTCCCCCGAGCTTCAAAATAATAGGTATACTCTTCTCTACACCCTAGAGCAGTGGTTCCCAAACTTTTGACTTCTGTGGACCCCCACTTTATTATTAATTGAACCCAGGGACCCTCACTGAGTCCTTACTGGATGTTTGGGACCTAATTTGTCAATATTTCTTAATATTGTTTAATTTTCTAAGCAGTGCCTGAGAAGGCTTCGCTTACCTTCGGGGGTCCCCGGACCACAGGTTGGGAACCACTGCCCTAGAGTGATTCACTATGACCAAACTTGAGGCAATACTGTTGCCCTAGGCTCCCTCCAACCTTCATCTTAGGTACCACATGGACTCTGGAAATCGAAATGAATTCTTGTGCAACCAGTGTCACATTTGTTTCTTCAATGGTCTCTTAAACATGGTTCTCTGAGTGACCCCTTTCCAGAAACAACAGCTAGGAAGTCTTCTTTGCTGAGGTCTACTGTGACAAGAAGTGTAATGATATAAGAAACAAGCATTTACAATGCAACGGGTGTCGCGTTTGCTCATGTTAGAGCTGATCGCGTTGTAAACTCCTAACCCGACTTTTCACCTATCGGGCAAAAGTGCATTTATGTACATAACCCGAAAAAGTTAAATTAACTATGTAAAGCGATCGACTTCTGCCAAGCGAGATCGCGCTCGTAAATTTGAGAAAAAGAAGTCCACGAGCCTCGCATGTTTTCTGTACTTGGTCTCTGCGCTCGAGGAGGGCAAGCCACTGGAAAAGGCATGACCTATGCGTGCCTCCGACTAATGAAAGCAAGCAGATTTTATTAGGCAAGCCCACAAACCAATAAAAAACACTGACGTGAAGTTGACAGGGCTCCGAGCCCTTTTCTAAATACTAAAGTGTCTCGCTGCGATACATATGCGCGAGCGCATGCAACGCAGGCTCGACCCTAAAAATAGGTAAGAATTATTTGGATGTGGTCCTATACAGTTTCAGAAACATCTAAAAAGGTCTAAAAAAAGAACCGCAATACAAGGAAACAGGCACAGCTGGATAAGGAAAGTTTTGGAATGAGAGTTCCGATTCCCAGTACTGTGAATCCAACCAGGTTTACAATGTGGAAATATTAAGATGTACTGTTACAAATGAGTTTTATGTTGCACTTAGGAAACCCTACCATCAAACAATGTGAAGGAGCTTGCCTTTTACAATAATTGAGGGATTTTCACTTATGTGTGAGGTACTCAGAAAGGAAATTCTGCATATACGATTTCATGACGAACTACAAAAATGTCAAGGAAGCAGAGCACTGTTTCTATTGGCACAGTGATGCAAGATGTGGGATTCCGGAAACAAAAAGAGGGCATCTGATTGTTTAGCACACCCTGCCAATCAAGCACTGGCAAAGCTAATAACTTAATTGTGTGCAGTAAAAGAAAATGTAATTCAAGAGGTCTTCCGACTACCAGGAGAATTGTTTCCCTGTGTTAATGAAATTTACTAGCAATAAGATTTGTTTTTCACCTGTCACTTTTTTTTTTTAAGTAGTGGGGTTGCAATAACATAATATTTGATATTTTTTACAATAGTAATACATGTGTGAATGCGTGTTTATTAGTACAACTGATCTAAAGAATATGTTTTTGGGCTCTATTTTCACCGCCACAGGGCGTGTGTGTGATACAAAGTCAACAGAAGTAATGGTTAGGTAAAACTTTCCATTGAAAATTAATTTTATTTCTTATTAACTTTGGCACGCTTTGAAAAAATCTTCACAAAACTCTCCAAAAAGAAGTTCATAAGATGTGTTATACATGGCAAGTTGCAAGCACAATTTTTCAGAGGTGATAGGAATCAAAAAGTGTTATTTCTCATTTAAAGCCATATGAATCTTTGCTTTCCTCTATAGGCAAGAATTGTAAAAGCCAACAGGTCTTGCCTCTGTGAGATGCACGGATATTGGTACTGTTTGCAGCAATGTTGCAAATGGGGGAAATTAATGTTAAAAAAATAAATAAAAAAAAGCCAACATTATCCACATTATACAGCTTTTCTTTATTTTTATGTATGCTGCACCAAAGCTAATGCTGCTGGATAATATGGCTAAAAACATTGCCAAAGTCAATAGATCTCGCATAGGCGAGACCTACTGGATTAGCCAATGCTTTGTATGGAATGCCATATGTTAAGTTATAAGTATTTATATAGTGTTTACAACTGCTGAACTGCTAATGTTATAGAATGGAGAATGCCCTCGCCAAGGTGTTACTGTGTCAAGATTCAGAAGCATTTTAGGACGACACAAAAACTGGGAAAATGTGCCATATATTGAGCTGGATGCAACATAAGCTGAAGCTAGACAAAAGTCAAAGCTTTTATTACAGTGATGCTTTAAAGTATGTGTTACTTTGGGTGCAATAGTTACCAAAGAAACAAAAAAAAACACTCCTGACTGCTTGTTTAGTAGTAAAATAAAGCAATAGTGGGTTTTCTAGAGTTCTGGCGCCTAAGCCTAACCATTCAAATCGTGCCCCCCACCAGAGCCTGCAAGGTAACTGCACCTGTGACTGTTTGTTTAGTGGTAATATACAGCAATAATCGGTGCTCAATGGGTTTCCTGGAGCTTATGGTCCCTGTGTAACTGCACCTGCTGCACCATCCAGATCATGGCCCTAGTGTCTGCAAGGCAATTGCGTTTGGCGCAGCTTATTTAGTGGCAAGATATAGCAAACATCTTTGCTCATGTGTTTTCGGGTGCTTTTGCTCCCTGTATCACTGCACCTGCTGCACCATCCAGATCATGGCCCTTAGTGCCTGAACAGTACCTGCACTTGGGACTGCTTCTTCAGTGGCAAGATATAGCAATAATCAGTCGCTGGTGAATTTCCTAGAGCTTTTAGCCCCTGTGCCACTGCACCTTCTGCATGGCCCAAGTACATGCAAGATAACTGTGCTTGCGTCCGTTTGCCTAGTAGTACCATATAGCAATAATCGGAGCACGGTGAGATTCCTAGAGTTTTTGGCCCCTGTGCCGCTGCATCAGTGGCACTATCCAAATCATGGCCCTAGTGCCTGCAAGGTAACATGAGGAAACCGTTAAAATCCAGTAATGTATGTGTTACGAAAAGGGGACAGCTGCAGATGGAATGTCATAAAGGATATGCATTAAACATCAAAGTGGAAACCAAGCATTCTTAAATTGCTTTAGTGTAGCTAGTGCGTGTCTGTGAAAAGATCTTATCCTGTGCTTCACAGTGAATGGGCCACAAACAGAATAAATGAATCAAGATCACCATATGTCTGAAATTCGATATTGTATTTTGTTCCTACTAAGGCACTTTAACAAATTAAATGAACTGAATGAAACATGTGGGGGGGGGGGGGAAACGTGCAAATGTTTTGTGCAGAAAGAACAAGCTATCTTTTGAGATGGCTATGTCTAAAATGAAAGGAAAAAATACAATAAAAAGGTCACATGCAAGCTGCATTTCTCTTTCCTATCAAAGTTGCCCCCTTTGAATCAGCAGAGAGCAAAACAAAATAACCAGTCTCCCACAAAAACACAGTTTGACATATGATCTTGGCCTTTGAATTCCCAGCAAACGTGACAGATAAGAACAAGATTTAAAGGCCTGTTGACAGGAAAGGAGTGAGGGTTTAGTGGTGGTGGCAGAGGGCTCGGTAAAACCACCCCTGCCTCTACCTTTGGAACTGGTGCCCACATATAAGCCTCTGTAGTATCCCCTGGGTAAGTTGGTCTGTTCTTGGGGACACTGGTAGGTGGTAGAAATTTCGGGGCAGGTGGTCTTAGATCCTCCACTAAAAGAGGAGCGGCAAAAGGATATGCGTTACAATGTTTTCTGCAATGCCACTAAGGCCTTGGCCGTGCAATTATCTTTATTTTTTCCAGGATGGTGTCAACCTGGGGACCAGAGAGTTGTTCCACAAAGGTAAGTCACAAAAGACTTTGCTGGACGTCAGATTTAAAACATCATACTTTAAGCCAGGCATGTCTCCGAAGGAGGACACTAGAGTTTATGCCTCGAGATGAGGTGTCTGCAGCATCGAGGGCACAGCAAAATTGTGATTTCGAAACTAGCTTACTCTTGGAGGCAATCTTGTATGCCCAATTCTCGTGCTCTTCTGGGAGATGTTGGTTGATCTCATCGGTCTCGTCGCAGTGGGCTCTGTCGTAACGGGTTAGGAGGTTAATGAAGTTAGCGATCTTCCAGTGGTTGGCAGAGTGGGCAGCCACCCTCTTACCCATGGTATCAATCTTTATGCTTTCCTTATCTGGTAGGGGTGCCTTACCAGATGTTTGAGAGTTAGCTCTCTTGCATGTTGTGGCAACTACCAGGGAGTCAGATTGAAGTTGTCACTTTATGTATGTGGGGTAGTTGGGGGACATTGCATTTTTGTCAACCCAAGGTGTGATGTCCCACGGCCTAACAGGGTCACTGAATGTCTGTGGTGCAGCATGCCTTTGAGCTCCAGCATATTGTGCCGAGCTTTGGCTGGAGGAGAGAGTCTCAAATAAGAAGTCGTCTCTCTAAATTCTCTGTGTGTAGCTGAACTTTGTGGAAGGCTGCAGCTATCCCTATAAGGTCATGAAAGGTGGTAGTGTTGGCTGGTGGCAAGGGTATAGCAGGATACAGATCGGGTGTCTGTGAAATATTAATCACACAAGTCGTCATGTGGTGGGATTAAAAATTAGTATACCCCATTTCCCCCCACGTAAGAATGTACAGATCTCTCTGAAGAGTACAGTGTGTGTTCTATAGGTGAAATCGATGGTGATTGCATGTGATGAACAGCAAATGCTGGTGGTGGGCTAACGTACCTGCCTTCTTTCTCTGCTTTGGTTGTGTTGGTACTTCCAAAGCTTCTTCAAAGGATAATTGTCTTTTTGCTTGTTGTGCACCAGACTCGTAATGTACAACCAGTATCGGGGTGAATCATAATATGTTTTTGTCTAGTATTTATCTCTTTTTGCTATCGCTGAAGCACTGGTTCCACAGACTGAGCCATGGGCATGTTTGTCGAAGGTGTAGGATTTCGGTTCGGACGTCGAAGTTTTCGGTGCAGGTATTTTCAGTACTGAGGGTTTCAGGTCCGAAGCTGGCAATTTCAGTGCTAAGTTGAAGCAGTGTTTCGATGCTAAAGGTTTCAGAAATGAAGATAAGCTTGACTCCAATGTAGGAGGAGACTGAGTATGCAGTCTGTGCTGTTTTTCTGGTGCTGGAGCTGGGTGTGTCCGATACAGCCGGTTGGTGCGAATCATGGTCCGAAGGCAGAGGTGGCCCAAAGATAGTTGTTGGCGGGTCTGGGATAGGTAGTTAACCTTTTCTGGCAGTCTGCTGGGATCAAGGTGGAGGGGAGTTCAGTACTCACGGCTTGACAAGGCATGAAATGTTATATCTCCAGTTCTGAGCCAGAGCAGTCCTTGGGGCAGAAGGTACCTTCATTAGCAGCTGACTGTTGCGTTTGTACCTCCTCTTGAGGGTCCTTGGATCTGAAGAGGTCCTGTGTATCCTCAATGCTGCATTGGGAGATCGAGGCATCAAGCTCGTTAGTCATGCAGCACCTTCTTAGACCAAAAGGACCTGAAGGCCTCACAGGTACCGTCTTCGCGTTTATGGGAGAGGGACAAGGTACACACCTGATGGAGATCAGTGCATGGGCATTTGGAGAGGCAGAGAGGACAGCATCAGAAGGGTGTCTGTAAAGAAATGGCTCCCTGTTGCAGTTACCCCCCCACTTTTTGCCTGATACTGATGCTGACTTGACTGAGAAGTGTGCTGGGACCCTGCTAACCAGGCCCCAGCACCAGTGTTCCTTCACCTAAAATGTACCATTGTATCCACAATTGGCACACCCTGGCATTCAGATAAGTCCCTTGTAACTGGTACTTCTAGTACCAAGGGCCCTGATGCCAAGGAAGGTCTCTAAGGGCTGCAGCATGTCTTATGCCACCCTAGAGACCCCTCACTCAGCACAGACACACTGCTTGCAAGCCTGTGTGTGCTAGTGAGAACAAAATGAGTAAGTCGACATGGCACTCCCCTCAGGGTGCCATGCCAGCCTCTCACTGCCTATGCAGTATAGGTAAGACACCCCTCTAGCAGGCCTTACAGCCCTAAGGCAGGGTGCACTATACCATAGGTGAGGGTACCAGTGCATGAGCACTGTGCCCCTACGGTGTCTAAACAAAACCTTAGACATTGTAAGTGCAGGGTAGCCATAAGAGTATATGGTCTGGGAGTCTGTCAAACACGAACTCCACAGCACCATAATGGCTACACTGAAAACTGGGAAGTTTGGTATCAAACTTCTCAGCACAATAAATGCACACTGATGCCAGTGTACATTTTATTGCAAAACACACCCCAGAGGGCCCCTTAGAGGTGCCCCCTGAAACTTAACCGACTGTCTGTGTAGGCTGACTAGTTCCAGCAGCCTGCCACACCAGAGACATGTTGCTGGCCCCATGGGGAGAGTGCCTTTGTCACTCTGAGGCCAGTAACAAAGCCTGCACTGGGTGGAGATGCTAACACCTCCCCCAGGCAGGAGCTGTAACACCTGGCGGTGAGCCTCAAAGGCTCACCCCTTTGTCACAGCCCAGCAGGGCACTCCAGCTTAGTGGAGTTGCCCGCCCCCTCCGGCCACGGCCCCCACTTTTGGCGGCAAGGCTGGAGGGAACAAAGAAAGCAACAAGGAGGAGTCACTGGCCAGTCAGGACAGCCCCTAAGGTGTCCTGAGCTGAGGTGACTCTAACTTTTAGAAATCCTCCATCTTGCAGATGGAGGATTCCCCCAATAGGGTTAGGATTGTGACCCCCTCCCCTTGGGAGGAGGCACAAAGAGGGTGTACCCACCCTCAGGGCTAGTAGCCATTGGCTACTAACCCCCCAGACCTAAACACGCCCTTAAATTTAGTATTTAAGGGCTACCCTGAACCCTAGAAAATTAGATTCCTGCAACTACAAGAAGAAGGACTGCCTAGCTGAAAAACCCCTGCAGAGGAAGACCAGAAGACGACAACTGCCTTGGCTCCAGAAACTCACCGGCCTGTCTCCTGCCTTCCAAAGATCCTGCTCCAGCGACGCCTTCCAAAGGGACCAGCGACCTCGACATCCTCTGAGGACTGCCCCTGCTTCGAAAAGACAAGAAACTCCCGAGGACAGCGGACCTGCTCCAAGAAAAGCTGCAACTTTGTTTCCAGCAGCTTTAAAGAACCCTGCAAGCTCCCCGCAAGAAGCGTGAGACTTGCAACACTGCACCCGGCGACCCCGACTCGGCTGGTGGAGATCCGACACCTCAGGAGGGACCCCAGGACTACTCTGATACTGTGAGTACCAAAACCTGTCCCCCCTGAGCCCCCACAGCGCCGCCTGCAGAGGGAATCCCGAGGCTTCCCCTGACCGCGACTCTTTGAACCTAAAGTCCCGACGCCTGGGAGAGACCCTGCACCCGCAGCCCCCAGGACCTGAAGGACCGGACTTTCACTGGAGAAGTGACCCCCAGGAGTCCCTCTCCCTTGCCCAAGTGGAGGTTTCCCCGAGGAATCCCCCCCTTGCCTGCCTGCAGCGCTGAAGAGATCCAGAGATCTCTCATAGACTAACATTGCGAACCCGACGCTTGTGTCTACACTGCACCCGGCCGCCCCCGCGCCGCTGAGGGTGAAATTTCGGTGTGGACTTGTGTCCCCCCCAGTGCCCTACAAAACCCCCCTGGTCTGCCCTCCGAAGACGCGGGTACTTACCTGCAAGCAGACCGGAACCGGGGCACCCCCTTCTCTCCATTCTAGCCTATGTGTTTTGGACACCACTTTGAACTCTGCACCTGACCGGCCCTGAGCTGCTGGTGTGGTGACTTTGGGGTTGCTCTGAACCCCCAACGGTGGGCTACCTTGGACCAAGAACTGAACCCTGTAAGTGTCTTACTTACCTGGTAAAACTAACAAATACTTACCTCCCCTAGGAACTGTGAAAATTGCACTGTGTCCACTTTTAAAACAGCTATTTGTCAATAACTTGAAAAGTATACATGCAATTTTGATGATTTGAAGTTCCTAAAGTACTTACCTGCAATACCTTTCGAATGAGATATTACATGTAGAATTTGAACCTGTGGTTCTTAAAATAAACTAAGAAAATATATTTTTCTATATAAAAACCTATTGGCTGGATTTGTCTCTGAGTGTGTGTACCTCATTTATTGTCTATGTGTATGTACAACAAATGCTTAACACTACTCCTTGGATAAGCCTACTGCTCGACCACACTACCACAAAATAGAGCATTAGTATTATCTATTTTTACCACTATTTTACCTCTAAGGGGAACCCTTGGACTCTGTGCATGCTATTCCTTACTTTGAAATAGCACATACAGAGCCAACTTCCTACATTGGTGGATCAGCGGTGGGGTACAAGACTTTGCATTTGCTGGACTACTCAGCCAATACCTGATCACACGACAAATTCCAAAATTGTCATTAGAAATTGATTTTTGCAATTTGAAAAGTTTTCTAAATTCTTAAAAGACCTGCTAGGGCCTTGTGTTAGATCCTGTTTAGCATTTCTTTTAGAGTTTAAAAGTTTGTAAAAGTTTGAATTAGATTCTAGAACCAGTTGTAGATTCTTAAAAAGTATTCCAACTTTTAGAAGCAAAATGTCTAGCACAGATGTGACTGTGGTGGAACTCGACACCACACCTTACCTCCATCTTAAGATGAGGGAGCTAAGGTCACTCTGTAAGATAAAGAAAATAACAATGGGCCCCAAACCTACCAAAATACAGCTCCAGGAGCTTTTGGCAGAGTTTGAAAAGGCCAACCCCTCTGAGGGTGGCAACTCAGAGGAAGAGGATAGTGACTTGGAGGAAAATTCCCCCCTACCAGTCCTATCTAGGGAGAACAGGGTCCCTCAAACCCTAACTCCAAAAATAATAGTCAGAGATGCTGGTTCCCTCACAGGAGAGACCAACACCTCTGAAATCACTGAGGATAACTCCAGTGAAGATGACCCCCTGTTAGCCAGGATGGTCAAAAGATTGGCTTTGGAAAAGCAGCTCCTAGCCATAGAGAGGGAAAGACAAGAGATGGGCCTAGGACCCATCAATGGTGGCAGCAACTTAAATAGGGTCAGAGATTCTCCTGACATCCTAAAAATCCCCAAAGGGATTGTAACAAAATATGAAGATGGTGATGACATCACCAAATGGTTCACAGCTTTTGAGAGGGCTTGTGTAACCAGAAAAGTGAACAGATCTCACTGGGGTGCTCTCCTTTGGGAAATGTTCACTGGAAAGTGTAGGGATAGACTCCTCACACTCTCTGGAAAAGATGCAGAATCTTATGACCTCATGAAGGGTACCCTGATTGAGGACTTTGGATTCTCCACTGAGGAGTATAGAATTAGATTCAGGGGGGCTCAAAAATCCTCGAGCCAGACCTGGGTTGACTTTGTAGACTACTCAGTAAAAACACTAGATGGTTGGTTAACTGGAAATGAAGTGTGTGACTATGTTGGGCTTTATAATTTGTTTATGAAAGAACACATTTTAAGTAACTGCTTCAATGAAAAGTTGCATCAGTATCTGGTAGACCTAGGTCCAATTTCTCCCCAAGAATTGGGAAAGAAGGCAGACCACTGGGTCAAGACTAGGGTAACCAAAACTTCCACTGGGGGTGACCAAAAGAAAGGGGTTACAAAAACTCCCCAGGAGAAAGTGGGTAACACTAGAAACCAAGAAAAAGAGTCCTCTGTAGGCCCCCAAAAACCAGAACAGGTGGGTGGGCCCCAGGACACAACCCAAAACAAAGGTGGGTACCAGGGTAAGAACTGGGATGCCACTAAGGCATGGTGCCACAACTGTAAACAGTCTGGGCACCACACCAAGGACACTTCTTGTCCCAAAAACAAACCCCAGAACAAAATTCCTGGGGTAACCAGTGTAGCCATGGGAGATGACTCCTCAGATGAGGAGGTCTTCCTAGCCTTCAACTGGAAACAGGGCCCAACAGGTGAGTTGGAGATTCCAGAGGGAAGCAGACACTTCCACCACCTACTGGTGAATGGAATCCCAACCACTGCCCTGAGAGACACTTGTGCCAGTCACACTATGGTGCATGACAGGCTGGTGCTCTCAAACCAGTACATCCCAGGTGAGACTGCCAGGGTAAGAGTTAGCCTAGACAGGGTCACTAAGAGGCCTGTGGCTTTAGTGCCCATAGAAGTGGGTGGCACTCTTAGCTGGAGAAGGGTAGTAGTCAGTACAGACCTCCCCCTTGATTGTCTCCTTGGAAATGACTACCCAGAGGTTAGTCAGAGCTCAAGAGAGGAACTGGTCCAGTGCCAGTCCTCTCCCAAGGATTCTGGAAAGCCTGCCTCTGCAGTAAATGCAAGCAGGCCCCAGAAGAAGAAGAAAAGAAAACAGAGTAGGAAGGGTGGACAACCTTTAGCCAAGGTTACAGCAAGCCAAGGAGATTCTGCTCCAGTAGGGGAGAACTCCAAAAATGGCCCTGATAAAGTCCAACCTGACCCACAAGAAGTCCTGGCTAGTCAGGCAACTGTTAAACCTGAGTGGGTGGCTCCTCAGCTAACAGAAGAAAGAGTGGAAGAAGGGTGTTTACTACAAGATGTGGTAACCCCCCACTCCAATACAGCAGACAGGCAACCTGAACCCAAAGAAGCCTGTAACTTAGCCCCTTCCCTTTTAGGTGAAGAGCTAAAGGTGTGGTTCTGGGCACTGACAGCTGTCAGTGGCCTCTGCTGGGTGTTAGCCTTTGTGGCTGCACTATCCTTGGCATGGTGGTCAGACCCCATGCCAAATAGCAAGTTAGGCCCCCTGACCCTGTTGGTCATGGTGGGGTTACTCCAGCTCTGGGTAACCTCTTTGGGTAAGCTAGGGATGACCCTGGCTAAGATAAGATTAGCAGAGGTGGATACCTCTAAACCCAAAATAAAAAGAATGGGTGGAGACATTGAAGAAGCAGACAAGAGGCAATTCAGACTAGGTCCTATCACTGTGGAAGTGGGTCAGTTCCCCAAAGGGAATGACCTGAACAGAAGGATGTAAGGCAGAGTAGGCCCTGCAACTAACCAGCCTATTTCTCCTACTCTTCCTCGCCTGACAGACTAGGAAGACTCTCCCAGCTTGGGCTGAGTCTCCTGGCCTGTGGGCTGGGGGGGGCTTGTGTAAAGAAATGGCTCCCTGTTGCAGTTACCCCCCCACTTTTTGCCTGATACTGATGCTGACTTGACTGAGAAGTGTGCTGGGACCCTGCTAACCAGGCCCCAGCACCAGTGTTCCTTCACCTAAAATGTACCATTGTATCCACAATTGGCACACCCTGGCATTCAGATAAGTCCCTTGTAACTGGTACTTCTAGTACCAAGGGCCCTGATGCCAAGGAAGGTCTCTAAGGGCTGCAGCATGTCTTATGCCACCCTAGAGACCCCTCACTCAGCACAGACACACTGCTTGCAAGCCTGTGTGTGCTAGTGAGAACAAAATGAGTAAGTCGACATGGCACTCCCCTCAGGGTGCCATGCCAGCCTCTCACTGCCTATGCAGTATAGGTAAGACACCCCTCTAGCAGGCCTTACAGCCCTAAGGCAGGGTGCACTATACCATAGGTGAGGGTACCAGTGCATGAGCACTGTGCCCCTACAGTGTCTAAACAAAACCTTAGACATTGTAAGTGCAGGGTAGCCATAAGAGTATATGGTCTGGGAGTCTGTCAAACACGAACTCCACAGCACCATAATGGCTACACTGAAAACTGGGAAGTTTGGTATCAAACTTCTCAGCACAATAAATGCACACTGATGCCAGTGTACATTTTATTGCAAAACACACCCCAGAGGGCCCCTTAGAGGTGCCCCCTGAAACTTAACCGACTGTCTGTGTAGGCTGACTAGTTCCAGCAGCCTGCCACACCAGAGACATGTTGCTGGCCCCATGGGGAGAGTGCCTTTGTCACTCTGAGGCCAGTAACAAAGCCTGCACTGGGTGGAGATGCTAACACCTCCCCCAGGCAGGAGCTGTAACACCTGGCGGTGAGCCTCAAAGGCTCACCCCTTTGTCACAGCCCAGCAGGGCACTCCAGCTTAGTGGAGTTGCCCGCCCCCTCCGGCCACGGCCCCCACTTTTGGCGGCAAGGCTGGAGGGAACAAAGAAAGCAACAAGGAGGAGTCACTGGCCAGTCAGGACAGCCCCTAAGGTGTCCTGAGCTGAGGTGACTCTAACTTTTAGAAATCCTCCATCTTGCAGATGGAGGATTCCCCCAATAGGGTTAGGATTGTGACCCCCTCCCCTTGGGAGGAGGCACAAAGAGGGTGTACCCACCCTCAGGGCTAGTAGCCATTGGCTACTAACCCCCCAGACCTAAACACGCCCTTAAATTTAGTATTTAAGGGCTACCCTGAACCCTAGAAAATTAGATTCCTGCAACTACAAGAAGAAGGACTGCCTAGCTGAAAAACCCCTGCAGAGGAAGACCAGAAGACGACAACTGCCTTGGCTCCAGAAACTCACCGGCCTGTCTCCTGCCTTCCAAAGATCCTGCTCCAGCGACGCCTTCCAAAGGGACCAGCGACCTCGACATCCTCTGAGGACTGCCCCTGCTTCGAAAAGACAAGAAACTCCCGAGGACAGCGGACCTGCTCCAAGAAAAGCTGCAACTTTGTTTCCAGCAGCTTTAAAGAACCCTGCAAGCTCCCCGCAAGAAGCGTGAGACTTGCAACACTGCACCCGGCGACCCCGACTCGGCTGGTGGAGATCCGACACCTCAGGAGGGACCCCAGGACTACTCTGATACTGTGAGTACCAAAACCTGTCCCCCCTGAGCCCCCACAGCGCCGCCTGCAGAGGGAATCCCGAGGCTTCCCCTGACCGCGACTCTTTGAACCTAAAGTCCCGACGCCTGGGAGAGACCCTGCACCCGCAGCCCCCAGGACCTGAAGGACCGGACTTTCACTGGAGAAGTGACCCCCAGGAGTCCCTCTCCCTTGCCCAAGTGGAGGTTTCCCCGAGGAATCCCCCCCTTGCCTGCCTGCAGCGCTGAAGAGATCCAGAGATCTCTCATAGACTAACATTGCGAACCCGACGCTTGTGTCTACACTGCACCCGGCCGCCCCCGCGCCGCTGAGGGTGAAATTTCGGTGTGGACTTGTGTCCCCCCCGGTGCCCTACAAAACCCCCCCTGGTCTGCCCTCCGAAGACGCGGGTACTTACCTGCAAGCAGACCGGAACCGGGGCACCCCCTTCTCTCCATTCTAGCCTATGTGTTTTGGACACCACTTTGAACTCTGCACCTGACCGGCCCTGAGCTGCTGGTGTGGTGACTTTGGGGTTGCTCTGAACCCCCAACGGTGGGCTACCTTGGACCAAGAACTGAACCCTGTAAGTGTCTTACTTACCTGGTAAAACTAACAAATACTTACCTCCCCTAGGAACTGTGAAAATTGCACTAAGTGTCCACTTTTAAAACAGCTATTTGTCAATAACTTGAAAAGTATACATGCAATTTTGATGATTTGAAGTTCCTAAAGTACTTACCTGCAATACCTTTCGAATGAGATATTACATGTAGAATTTGAACCTGTGGTTCTTAAAATAAACTAAGAAATGATATTTTTCTATATAAAAACCTATTGGCTGGATTTGTCTCTGAGTGTGTGTACCTCATTTATTGTCTATGTGTATGTACAACAAATGCTTAACACTACTCCTTGGATAAGCCTACTGCTCGACCACACTACCACAAAATAGAGCATTAGTATTATCTATTTTTACCACTATTTTACCTCTAAGGGGAACCCTTGGACTCTGTGCATGCTATTCCTTACTTTGAAATAGCACATACAGAGCCAACTTCCTACAGTGTCCGTTCCATCACTGGTTGGATATTGTGCAGAGGAAGCGTCAAACGTGTAAAGATTCGCCCGAAGGGCGAAGGCCCACACCCGACTCGAGTCACCGCAACGAAGTCTACATCAATGAGTAGATGAGGGAGACTGAGGAACCCGCAATCAAAAACAATATCAACTGTAAAGTTTGGAAACGATTGAGCGACAACCGGTTGAACCAAAGAGAAGCACATGTCCGAACCAGGCAGCACAAGAAAACAAGCTAACAATGGGGTTGATGACAATGTGCATTATCAGCAAGAGTAGTCACTCTACTTAGTGACTCGAAAGACTTTCTTCAAAGAAAAACAACTTGCACACATCTGAGCCCATCACTAGATGGCAGTATTAGTGGTCCATTTGCACTCCCCTTTAAAGTGGCTGTTATACCGTTTGATCTCATAAAGACAGCCTAGTCCACACAGTGTCCACGGTCAAATTATTTGACCAAGAATTGCAGTCAAACTTCAGCGGACTGTGAAAACACTAATTGAGAGAGAAACAGTCAAACATCAGTGGCTCTCTCACGAGTTACTCAGCTTCAAAAATTATAACATGGACCTGCAAACCCGAAAGATTTTACCAATCTAATCTGCTTTTATGGTTGAAAATGTGGTATGAAAACAAGATTGCACTCCACTCAAATGTATGCAACTCTGCAGAAGTCAAATTCTTATTTCTTTAATAGGTATTAACTACCCAACAGATTTATATCAAAATGGATATATTTTGATCCAAGCTTCATGGTATATTCCAAGTTTGGTGTGCATCTGCACAGCTGTTCTCTATGTCAGTAAACAAACATGAACAGATTTTAAATGCATATCTGACTACTGGAACCCATTAACAGCATACATGAATTCTAAAAAAAAAAAAAACGAGGAGGAAGGGGGCAACAACCATGATTTCTTTTTTTTTTAATACTTGGCTGTTTACAACACACAAAAAAAAATATTCCTTAAACTAATGGTCTTTCAACCAAACCTACAGAGGAGCTAGCTGCCCTATAATTCTGCATTTGTCAATGAAAGCTCTAGTTCACTGATTGTACAGCCCAATTGCCTCCCACAAATCCTGGCTATGTTAAATATACATACATATTTAATCAATACTAGTTGCTGTTCAATCACAAAAAATAACCGTAGGAGGTGGTGGCACCACAAAAACCCAAATATTTAGCTTCTTATGCATTAAGCTTACCAAGTGCACTAGTAGCATCTTCAAAAAGGGACGGCCGAGGTTCGCTTTGTATGCTGCAGAACAAAATATGTAAAAAAAAAAAAAAAAATAGCATGAAACTTTATTATGTTTAAAGCAAATAATGAACACTTATGCAGCCCCTTTTAAATTAGGTTTCATTAATGAAGAATTTGATGCTTATCTTTCTGCTCTGTAAAATCTAGTTTTATAAAGAACACAAAACTCTCAAAAAATATGAACAGTAAATAATGAAAGTTGTTGTAAATGGAAACGTAGGTGCAAGGACAGATAAACGCTATAGGCGCTGTCTCGAAGTCAGAATTGTTTTAGATGGGGGATAGGAATGATCTATAAAGGAAGAAGTGATTTATTAAGCAACTTACCTGTAACATTAGTCTATCTACAAGAGGTTACATTTCTTCTGCTCCCATGAACCCCACAGCTGAAAGTTCCTTAATTAGACAAGTCAGACTTGCTTCAGGGACAAGTAATTTACAGGCTTAATAGAAAAGCAAAGGACTTGGTAAAATTTGAAACAGCGCGACCCTTTGGGTCACAAAATTCTACTGGGAGTTCATCCACGTACAGGACTTCTGCAGTACTGGGGTTAATTGCAGTTGACCTTTTTTTAGCCACTTCTTGATAATGAAAAAGTTACTGAGCTGTAGGAGTAGCTTTGCAGCTTGAAGAATTTTCTGGATTCACATGCTATACATTATTTCACCATCTAGTGGCTGGGTCCAGAATTCTCCCCTTGCAGTAGTATTCCTTCTCTTCTTTGTTGGGCTTCGACACTTCCACACCTGTACTGTCATACGCCCTCCCCGGAAGCGCCCCTCATGGTCAGCATCTTCAGCTTTTTAACCTTCTAGGGGAGTTGAGCGAGTTGCTTGTGAAACCAGAAAATTCTTCAAGCTGCATAACTCCTCCTACAGATCCAAAACCATTTTGTTTTTCAGTGTGCATTTTTTCTGGATTCACAAGCTGTGCATTGATTTTGTAGTGCTTTTTTCAAATTTGTGGAGGTTGGGCTGAAGATGGATTTAAATCAGTAAATAGATGCTTAATCTTCTGTCCCACTTGAGCTCCCTTCTTCATTTGAATGTCTATAGAATAATGTTTTGTAAACTGATGACCAAGTAGCCACCATCAAACGTCCTGCAAGGATATTTTTGCTAGAAGGGCAATGGTTGCCCCTTTTTTCCCTTGTTGAATGGGGTTCTGCTTTGTGCTTAACTGTACTCCTGCATTTACATGGCATAATTGAATGGTTTGTGAAATCCATTTAACAATTGTAACTTGCGTCACTGGTTTGGCCAGATTGTCAGCAAAGGAAACACAATTGTTTTGCTTTCCTATTAAGTGAGCTCACAGTCTAGGAGATGTGTAAGGTATTTTAGGACTAACGTCCATAGTATTTTGCTGTAACAAGCCAGATTTGTACACCACCTTGAATATCTTTCCCACTCTTCCATATAACATCTTCTAGTTGTTGGCCTTCTCGCCTCCTAGAACTTTGTTTTTTGGCAAGTCAAGATGTCTGCCTTCAGGAGCCTTGTTGCCAACCCTAGGAACTCTTGTTCCAGATGGAGCACCTCTCTCCCCCCCTTGCATGGACAGCAGGTTTTGCCACTTTTGTAATCTTTGAATGTTGTCCTATGCCATTTGTATTAGTCCAGAGTACCATGTCTGACTTGCCCAATGCGGGGGATACCAAGTATCAGCTTCACCTTGCTGTATTTGTATATTACCCTGTGTAATAGTTTTTTAGGCATTTCAAGCTAATTTCCCTGACCAGTAGGGCACTCCGCAGAAATTGGTAGTATAGATGTATGGCTGAAAAGTATTAGCATTTTGCATTTTGTGTTCGCTAGTGTTGCGAATAAGTCTAATTTTGTTTCCCAACCTTTGAATATCTGTTTTTGTACGGTTTGATTGAGTTCCCACTCATGGGAGGATGAAGCTTGCCTGACTAATATGTCCTCTTGGACACTGTCTTTTCCCGAGAGATGAATTGCTGCTAAGTGTATTTTCCCCTGTTATGCCAACGTCAAGATTTCCTGCTTTGGTAGACTAAAGGTTTGCCTCCTCCCAGTTTGTTGTGACTGTCTGTTTGGATCAGTATAGTTTTTTCCACACAACTGCTTCTGAAAGGCTTTGAAGGCTAGGAACTCTGTAGGTCCAAAACATTAATAAGTTGTACTGCTTCTGGATTCTTCCAAAAACCTCTGACTTTGGAAGAGCCCATACATGCTCCTCAACCCTTTTGTGAAGCATCTGTAGTAACAGGCGTAATTTGCGTTGGTTGTGTAAAAGGTCTTTCTGCTGTTAAATAAATGCGCTGTTTAAGATGGCGGTCGCACTCTAAGAGTGCTCAGGACCCCTCCGTCATCCGCCCGAATCCTGCCACCATAACTGACCCCCTCGAGTCTTCAACCAAGATTTGGAGGCAGTGGGGTTCCTTTCCGACCCCTATGGGTCCAGGTCCGAGACCCGAGGACATCGGATCAGCACGGGAGAGGAGGCTGTCGCGAACTCCAGCCCGCGCTGCAGAGAGGAGGCATCGGACGCTCCGGACCGGAGCGCGCCCTTGCGGACAAGCGTTGCCGTCCAGGAGCTCCCGGGACCGCTGGAGCGGTGAAAAGAGAGGTACCTCCCCCCCCAGCGCGCCTAGAGGGAACCGCAGCTGTCGGGACCGGGAGGAATCCCCAAAGAAGAAAGGTGTGGCGCGCCGCTGAGCTCCGTGGTCGAAGCACCTGAGAAAGGGCGGGAGCTTGAGGTTCAGAGGAAGAAGCACCCGAGGCCCCACTCTAGAGGCAGCAGAGCGCCGCTGGAAGCGGAGTGAAGAGATCCGGTGACCGGGAGGTAGGAGCGGACGTGCCCTGGGGCCGGGAGGGACCAAGGTTGCGGTCTGAGGGCCAGAGAGCCCGCGTGTCCCGGGACGTTGCCTGATCGGAGCCTAAAGGACTGATAGAGGCAGGAGATCGCAAAGAGAAGCCGCAACAAATGAAGGGGAGGAGAGGAAGCGCTAGGGGCCCACAGACCCTGCAGGGGACCATACAAATGTAAAAGTCCTGAATATTAACGGAGACCCGGCTTAGCGGAGGGGGCGAGCCCCAACCGGCGTGGATCCGCCGGGGAAAGCGGAAAGTCGTGAGAGGACCCGTGCCCTCCCAAGCGGGGACAGAGATGGAGGAGGCCGGGACGCTGGGGGGGCTTGCCCTGTGGTCTGCACTGAGTGAGGCGTCAAGCACTTGAGGCTGGCCGCGAGGCTCTACCCTCTGGAGGCGCGAAGATAATTGGACGACCGACGAGAGTCCGGGGTGCCCGGGAGGACCAAAAAGATCGCCAGGACCCTTGGCTTGCAATCGATGTGAAACTCAGTGTCCCTGGATGGGACCAACCGACTAACGAACCCTATACCGGCCAAGTCCCCCCCCCACAGGTGATCACCTAGATCCGAAGCGACCTCGGAAAGAAGAGGCGCGAAAACCCTTGACACAACTGAACTTCACCCGCTTAAAGCTGTAACTACACAGAATAGGCAACATGGGGAAAGACCGAGCCAGCAAGCAAACGCAAGCTTCCCAGCAGAAAACAGACCAATTTACCACGCCGGCGGCTCCCCGGACCGGGGGCGACGCCGCATCCTCCGACCAGACCGCAGAAGGGGTCAGCACCATCCTACTTGCGATTCAAACCTCACAGCACGCAGTGGAATCCAAAATTGGAGAGGTGAGGGAAGAGATGGGCCTTGTGAGGCAAGACCTTAGAAATGCGGTGGGCCGCATCACAGAGGTGGAGACCTGTGTCTCGCAGGCCGAAGATGACCTGGCGGATCTGAGAACCAAAGTGGCCCAGCTGCAGACACGGACTGGAGAACTCCACCGTAGAGCCGAAGATGCAGAGAACCGCTCCAGACGCAACAACTTGCGCTTCGTGGGCGTACAGAAGGGAGCGGAGGATGGCAAGCCCGCCGAATTCCTAGAAACATGGATTAAATCCTGGATGCCGGAGAGCTCTCTCTCGCCGTGGTTTGCGATAGAGCGAGCACACAGGGCCTTGGCCCCGAGACCCCCACCGGGGGGGCCCTCGAAGACCCATGATTGCACGCTTCTTCAACTTTAAAGATCAAGATGCCATCCTCAGAGAAGCCAGACGGACCCCCAAACTCCTTTGGGACAACCAGAGAATCTTGGTCTTCCCGGACTACACCCGTGAGGTCCAAACTAAACGCCGCTCATATGAACAAGTGAAGCAGAAGCTAAGAGCGATGCAGCTCACATACATGCTCCTCTTCCCGGCGCGTCTGAAGGTAATCCTAGCGGGCAAGGTGCACTTCTTCGAGTCACCCGAACAGGCATGGGACTGGCTGACGGAGGAGGGTTTGGAAAACCGAAGGGGCCCAACCGACCCGCCCAGGAATTCGGGTGAGACACAACCGATTGCCCGGATGAACGCAAGAAGGGGTCGGAAGCGAACCCGGTCCAGGCGGGGTAGGCCTGGAAGCCCCAGCCACCAAGCAGAAGAGGAACCCCTTCTCAACCGAAGCCCCGCACCAGGGGGAGACCCGACTGACTGCCCAAGAGACCGAGCTAAGGGAGAGGACAAAATGGGGGATCGTTTGAGCCAGTCCCCTGAACTTGGCTGATGGTACCCCCGCGCGTACCGAGCTCCGGCTCGCCTGGACCTACCGGGAGCTTCGGATACCGCTCCACATTAATAAGACAAGGTGACACGAGTGTTCCAAGCTTGTTGTGCACCACAGAGACTTTACCAAAGGTGAGGGATTCTCACTAACTAATTGCAACCGATCCGACACACAGGAGGGGTCCACCACTCCACTCAATGGAAGTCTACACGACTGTATTGCCCCAGTTGGGCTCTAGGGCGACAGATGCTTCAAGGGTAGAAGTGTGGGGGGAGGTTGGGATGTTTAAAGCTCACGTTAGGGCTTCGCGTAGTGGTTAGGATAAGTTGCCGTAACAATACCGACACCTATAGTATAAATCCTCCTCAGTCAAAGTGCCCATTTCGGGTTCCCAGGTCAAGTCATCTAACCCCCGCCACACAGATATGGCACAAACTGATCCCCCACTGACACAGATCCTATCCTGGAATGTTAACGGCCTTCTAGATCGGATCAAAAGATCTGCAGTGTTTAGCACGCTGCGCAGATACGCCCCTAAGGTGGTCCTTCTGCAGGAGACCCACCTACTTGGAACTAAATGCCCCTTCCTAGCGCGGGGGGGTTTTGACAAGATTTTCCATGCAGGATTCACTAGAGGTTCCAGGGGGGTGGCCATCCTACTTCATTGCTCACTTCCAATAGTAATCACCTCCACCACGTCAGACCCACAGGGTAGGTTCGTAATGGTGACTGGTACACTACACGGATCGACAATTAACTTCGTGTGTACATACGCCCCCCCCAGTTGGTTTTGACAACTTCTTGTTAACACTACGCCAAACACTCACTGACCTCCCACAGGGGCTCACGCTCATAGGGGGAGATTTTAACTCTGTGTTAGACCCCAATTTGGACGTTTCTGGTCCCGTCTCCTCTGTAAGAGCTGGGAGAGCATCCAGTCTAAACGGTTGGGCTACTAAAATGGGACTCTGTGAGGTATGGAGGACATGGCACCCTAGGGCAAAACAATACACCCACACCTCGGCGGCTCACCACTCTCAGGCAAGAATTGACATGGTGTTCATGCCCGCACTGGACATCTCTAGAGTCACTGGCGCAGAGATATTGGCCCGAGAGGTCTCAGATCACTCCCCAATATGTATCCGAATGGGGAGCGCAACCTCCAACCAACGCCCTACGTGGCGCATGAATGCATGGTATTTGCAGGACGAGGATTACACCTCCGAAATAAGGGAGCACCTTACCCAATATTTTGATCACAACGTGGGCTCAGTTCAGTCTCCGGGCACGATCTGGGCGGCATGTAAAGCCACTCTTAGAGGCTACGCGAAGCATCGCGTTCGCGCCCGAGAGAGAGCTCGGGACCAGCGTGTGACAGCCCTCGAGATAAGGGCCCTCGCTCTGGAACGATCTATGACCACTGCCGCGTCGGCTTCAGTGCTGAGACGCCTAACGGCAACTAGGGAAGAAATAAAGCAGACGGTACTGGAGGCCGCAAAACACGCTTGGAGGGCGTCGGCGGCCCGTGTCTATGGATGGGGTGATAAAAACGGCAAACTCCTTCATTGGCTGGCCTCGAGCCCCTTGGCCAACAGAGTTGTCCCCGAGGTAGTGGATGAGACAGGCTTGGTTGAAAGAACCCCCAGTGGAATTGCGAGGAGCTTTGCCTCCTATTACGCTAAATTATATGCGGTGCGTCATCGCCCGCTAGCTGAAAGGGAGTCCCCGCTCTTCAACGATATTACTCTCCCTAGTATCTCGCATACAACCAGGATGAGCCTGGATGAAGCCATAAACCTGGCCGAAATTACAACGGCCATAGCTGCCCTGGCATCGGGTAAAACACCCGGACCGGACGGCTTTCCGGCTGAACTCTATAAAAGATGCGGAGATATCCTAGCCCCCCACCTACTTAGCATGTTTGATGAAGCAGAGAAGACTGGCCACTTCCCCACTGGGATAGACCAGGCCACAATAGTGGTGATCCCAAAGTCACTGCCGCCTTCACCCAATAGATCGGTGTAAGGAAATGCCTCCTTGGCATGGTTACCCCCTGACTTTTTGCCTTTGCTGATGCTATGTTTTGAATTGAAAGTGTGCTGAGGCCTGCTAACCAGGCCCCAGCACCAGTGTTCTTTCCCTAACCTGTACTTTTGATTCCACAATTGGCACACCCTGGCATCCAGATAAGTCCCTTGTAAATGGTACCCCTGGTACCAAGGGCCCTGATGCCAAGGAAGGTCTCTAAGGGCTGCAGCATATCTTATGCCACCCTGGAGACCCCTCACTCAGCACAGATACCCTGCTTGCCAGCTTGTGTGTGCTGGTGAAAACAAAACGAGTAAGTCGACATGGCACTCCCCTCAGGGTGCCATGCCAGCCTCTCACTGCCTATGCAGGTATAGATAAGTCACCCCTCTAGCAGGCCTTACAGCCCTAAGGCAGGGTGCACTATACCATAGGTGAGAGCACCAGTGCATGAGCACTGTGCCCCTACAGTGTCTAAGCAATACCTTAGACATTGTAAGTGCAGGGTAGCCATAAGAGTATATGGTCTGGGAGTCTGTTTTACACGAACTCCACAGCACCATAATGGCTACACTGAAAACTGGGAAGTTTGGTATCAAACTTCTCAGCACAATAAATGCACACTGATGCCAGTGTACATTTTATTGTAAAATACACCCCAGAGGGCACCTTAGAGGTGCCCCCTGAAACCTTAACCAACTCTCTGTGTAGGCTGACTGGTTCCAGCAGCCTGCCACACTAGAGACATGTTGCTGGCCCCATGGGGAGAGTGCCTTTGTCACTCTGAGGCCAGTAACAAAGCCTGCACTGGGTGGAGATGCTAACACCTCCCCCAGGCAGGAGCTGTCACACCTGGCGGTGAGCCTCAAAGGCTCACCCCTTTGTGCCAGCACCGCAGGACACTCCAGCTAGTGGAGTTGCCCGCCCCCTCCGGCCCCGGCCCCCACTTTTGGCAGCAAGGCCGGAGAAAATAATGAGAAAAACAAGGAGGAGTCACTGGCCAGTCAGGACAGCCCCTAAGGTGCCCTGAGCTGAAGTGACTCCAACTTTTAGAGATCCTCCATCTTGCAGATGGAGGATTCCCCCAATAGGATTAGGGATGTGACCCCCTCCCCTTGGGAGGAGGCACAAAGAGGGTGTACTCACCCTCAGGGCTAGTAGCCATTGGCTACTAACCCCCCAGACCTAAACACGCCCTTAAAATTTAGTATTTAAGGGCTTCCCTGAACCTAAGAATTTAGATTCCTGAAACTACAAGAAGAAGAAGACTGCTGAGCTGAAAAACCCCTGCAGAGGAAGAACAGAAGACACCAACTGCTTTGGCCCCAGTCCTACCGGCCTGTCTCCTGCCTTCCAAAGAACCCTGCTCCAGCGACGCTTTCCAAGGGACCAGCGACCTCTGAATCCTCAGAGGACTGCCCTGCTTCAAGAAAAACAAGGAACTCCCGAGGACAGCGGCCCTGCTCCAAAAGACTGCAACTTTGTTTCAAGGAGCAGACTTAAAGACCCCTGCAACTCCCCGCAAGAAGCGTGAGACTTGCAACACTGCACCCAGCGACCCAGACTCGACTGGTGGAGAAACAACGCTTCAGGGAGGACCCTCCGGCGACTCTACGACTGTGAGTAACCAAAGTTGTCCCCCCTGAGCCCCCACAGCGACGCCTGCAGAGGGAATCCCGAGGCTCCCCCTGACCGCGACTGCCTGAACTCCCTTTCCCGACGGCTGGAAAAGACTCTGCACCCGCAGCCCCCAGCACCTAAAGAAACGGAACTCCTGTGCAGGAGTGACCCCCAGGAGGCCCTCTCCCTTGCCAAGGTGGTGGCTACCCCGAGGAGCCCCCCCCCCTTGCCTGCCTGCAACGCTGAAGCGATCCCTTGATCTCTCATTGAAAACCATTACAAACCCGACGCGTGTTTGCACACTGCACCCGGCCGCCCCAGTGCCGCTGAGGGTGTACTTTTTGTGTGAACCTGTGTCCCCCCCGGTGCCCTACAAAACCCCCCTGGTCTGCCCTCCGAAGATGCGGGTACTTACCTGCTGGCAGACCGGAACCGGGGCACCCCCTTCTCTCCATTGAAGCCTAAGCGTTTTGGGCACCTCTTTGACCTCTGCACCTGACCGGCCCTGAGCTGCTGGTGTGGTAACTTTGGGGTTGCTCTGAACCCCCAACGGTGGGCTACCTTGGACCCAAACCTGAGACTTGTAAGTGATTTACTTACCTGACAAAACTAACAAAAACTTACCTCCCCCAGGAACTGTGAAAATTGCACTGTGTCCACTTTTAAAACAGCTTATTGTGTTTTATGTGAGAAGTATACATGCTAATGTAATGATTCAAAGTTCCTAGAGTACTTACCTGCAATACCTTTCAAATGAGATATTACATGTAAAATTTGAACCTGTGGTTCTTAAAATAAACTAAGAAAATATATTTTTCTATAACAAAACCTATTGGCTGGATTTGTCTCAGTGTGTGTTCCTCATTTATTGCCTGTGTGTATGTACAACAAATGCTTAACACTACTCCTTTGATAAGCCTACTGCTCGACCACACTACCACAAAATAGAGCATTAGTATTATCTTTTTGCCACTATCTTACCTCTAAGGGGAACCCTTGGACTCTGTGCATACTATTCATTACTTTGAAATAGTGCATACAGAGCCAACTTCCTACATTCGGCCTACAGACCAATCTCCCTGCTAAATGCGGAGATCAAAGTGCTATCAACAATACTTGCCACAAGACTGAAAGCGGTGCTTCCTACACTGATACACCCAGATCAGTGCGGCTTCATGCCCTCCCGCAGCACGAGACACTGCATAAGGAGATTGCATGTTGCGCTGGCTCAGCGCGGCACCCTGACTAGATCCCCCCCTTGCTCTCCTCCTGATAGACTTTGAAAAAGCCTTCGATACGGTGGACTGGTCGTATCTAGAGCAAGTCCTTATAAAAAATGGCTTTGGACCCAGGTTTCGCGGCCTTGTTAAACTACTTTACTCCAACCCAACCGCCCGTATTCAGATAAACAGAGTGGCCTCCGATCCATTCCCTATCCGTTGCGGGACACGACAAGGATGCCCGCTGCTCTTCGCTCTAGCAATCGAACCGTTGGCCACAATGGTGAGAACGGACCCACTGGTGATGGGCTGGACATGGTCAGAAAGCCCGGAAGACCGTATAGCATTGTACGCGGACGACGTTCTCCTCTACCTCTCCAACCCAGCGAGGAGTGGCCCTGTGTCTTGGAACTCCTGGAACTCTTCTCACAAGCTTCGGGTCTAACCCTAAATCCTAGTAAATCCTTGCTGATCCCCCTACACCCCTCTAGAGACTGCATAAGCTGGCAAGAAAACATCCCAATCCGTCGTAACAGTTTTAAATATCTAGGAGTCCATATAGCGCTGCTCCCCGAACTAACGTGGGAGCTTAATATCACACCACTTCTTAAAAAGACCAAAAAAGATCTTCAACGCTGGCGAGATTTACCACTCAACATACTGGGAAGAATCGCATTGTATAAGATGATGATACTCCCTAGATTTTTATACCAACTACAGAACTTCCCGCACCCAATCCCCCGGAAATGGTTTAAAGATGTTGAATCGACTACGCGTCAATACCTATGGTACTGCTCCCGAACCAAACTATCCCTTGTCACATGTCAAAGGGACATATGTGAAGGAGGCCTAGGGATGTCCAACATTTATTATTACTATCTAGCCATGCGCATCCAGGTGATTAATGACTGGTTATCGGGGGGCTGGACGGACCCCGCATATAGACTAGAGCTCCAAACACTGAGCTACAATGGGGTTTTTGACGCGCTATATGGGGGAACGATACCACAAACTATCCTTGAAGTCACTGGGATGGTGTTGACGGGGTGGCGAGCAGCACAGAAGACCATGGGGTGGTGGCCCCGACTAACGCAACAAACACCTCTCTGGCAGGGGAGATGGCTGAGGGAGGTTTCCACGCTGGTGGGATTCCGGAAGTGGGACATTTTAGGGATATCCACGCTGGGGGATGTCTGAGGAGACTCGCAAATCCGAACTTTTGAGGAACTTCAGAGGTCACATACTCTAAATAAGACCCAATTCCACAAGTACCTTCAACTCAGGCACGCCCTATCAGTACACCTACAACCGGGGGATAGCATCCCAGAACACAGCCCTCTCGAAGCAAAGGTAATGATGGGACTAAAAAAAAAGGCGTGATCTCCCAGATATATCGAGTTATCCTAACGAACACCTCTCCCCCCCCTTGAGATGCTTTGCCGGAAATGGGAGGGTTGGGTGGGCCCCTTGGAAGAACTAGATTGGAGAGACGCGCTGGCAGCACCCCGGACACTGGCCATATCTACACGATTTCAAGCGCTACAAACTCTCTACTTACACACAGCCTACCTTACTCCTAAAAGGCTCCATCAAGCTAACCTCCGCCCCACAGATGAATGCCCCCGCTGCCTTCAGACAGGCGCTGACTTCTTCCATATGATCTGGACCTGTCCAGTTATAGAGTCATACTGGGGGGTTGTCCTGGGAGAGATCTCCGAAACCCTACAGTCTGAGATAGAGGCATCCCCGATCCCGATTTTGTTGGGGGCCATGGATGGAATGGGGCTGGGCAGAGCGAATCGCACTTTCCTGGGGAGGGCCTGTTTGGTGGCAAAGAGGGACATCATGTCAGAATGGAAGGCAGCAAAAGCTCCGACCCTCGCCAAATGGAGACGAGGTATGGACTGGTGCGCAAGATGTGAAAAACTGATATATGAAGTGAGGGGTTGCCCAGACAAATACAACAAAATATGGGGGAACTGGGACAGCCAACTAGACAGATGAATAATTTATTAGAGTAAAACCCCCAGAGACTCCCTGGACAAACCGTTTAACCCTTGGGGCGGGGACGTAGCTGGCTGCAAACCCCGCTTAGTGATAACGGAGGGACCAGACCCACAAAGGGTGGTGTGATGACGAAGTGGAACCCTAACAAATAAAGTGGCAGTGAAGACTGCAGACCCCGCACTCGAGCGATGGGACAAGACCCAGACTATAACTCACATCCTAGACCAAAAGGAACTGGACAGGGCCACTAAGATTATTAAAGTCATTTAGACCATTAAGAGGAACACTTAATATGCAGAAGATGCTATATCTTAAAGATCGTGTCGATTTGTCGGTAACTGTTGATATCTTTTTTCTTTGTTTCCTTAGTTTTTATTGTTGTAACGTGTTTGCACTGTTCCATTCAGATAAAATGAATAAAAATCTTTATTAAAAAAAAAAGAGCTGTTTTCCACCAGGCCATCTCTTCCTGTATTTTTTGCATGACAACCAGAAGATCCTCCCACCTCCCTGTAGCTTGTGACTATTGTGTTTGCAGTCATTCCTGGATTGGTCTCATGTGAAGCCTCACAAGTGTGATAAGAAGTATGCATGATGCAATTTTTCTCCATTATCTTCCCCACAGTCCTCACTGTCAGACTGTCCCTTCTGGTATTGGTGAGCTTCTTCCAGTATAGATGCGATCCTTTTCTCACAGAGATAAGCCTTTGTTTCTATTGTGTTCAGTCTTGCTCCTAGAAAGATCTTTTGGTGTTCTGGTCTTGTTGAGGTTTTTTCTGTATTGAAAATCCTAGTTTGAAACAGTGTAGATACCACCTTTTATATATATATGTTTTGCATTTGCTTGATAAGTTTGACCTTATTATCCAGTCGTCTAGGTACGGATAAACATGCATCCCTTGCCTTCTCAAATATGCTGCTACTGAAGCCAGGAATTGAGTAAACTCTTGGTGCGGATTTTATGCCAAAAGCCAGTACTTTAAAATGGTAATGCGCCTTGTTCACTACAAAACCTAAATATATTTTATGTCCGATTCATTGGGATGTGCAAGCATGCATCCTTTAGATCTACTTTTACCAGGTTATCTCCCATTTGCAGCTGCGGAATGACTTCTTGGAGAGTTGTCATTTTTAATTTTTTTGTCTTTATAAATTTGTTTATGAAACTTACGTCTATAATTGGCCTTGGGGTTCCATCCGGTTTTGAATTTAGAAATATGTTGAGTTGTTCCCCCTTGTTGATCTCCTTCATGGGGACTCTTTTCTATTGCTTCTTTTCCCAATAATTCCTCTACTTCTTTGATTAGGCGAGATGCTTCTTCCACTGAGTGCATTCTTTTCTTTGGTACCTTTACTGGTGGAGTCTACAAATTATATGCAATATTCTAATTTCATTATGTTTAAAATCCAGTTGCCTGATGTTATCTTTTTCTACTTGTGAAGGACGTATTTTATTTTTCCTCCTACTGGTGCAGTGTGTGAGAAGTGCTGAAGTCCTGAGAAGTAATTTTCCTGAGGGAGTTGTTCCTCTGTGGAGCTGTGCTTTTCCCCAGTGCTAGTCCTCGAAAGGACCATCTTGCCTAAGCATGAGTCTGCCATTGCTTAGCAGATGATTGAGTTTGGGGTGTGGTTTGAAACCCCTGATGTGATATTGTAGTGAGGCGACTTCCTCTCCCTAGTGGTGGTCTGCTCATCCATGTTCCCCTCCTTAAGTTCCCTCAGTATTGCAATGCTGACATGGATTTTGCAGTGTTATCCTTCTCCAATTGTTGAAGAGTCTCATTCACTGCACCGCCAAATAACTATTCTCTACTGAATGTGCATTAATGATGTTAGCTTGGACTTCAGGCTTAAATACTTAAATTCTTAGCCAAGCATGGCGCCCAAAGGTTGTTCCCACCATCATATGGCAACTTGCTGTGACTGCTGTGTCGATTTGAGGCACGCATTTACTATTTTCTTCCCTTCTTCTGCCAGAGATGCTGCTCTTTTCCCATACTGTTCCAGCAGATATTTCTTTAATTCTTCCACCTCTTCCCATTATTAGTAAGCGTAGCTATTAAGGGGAGCATTCAAATTGGCTATACTCCAATGGTTAACCGCCCCTCTCTAAATTTCTGCCTACCAAGTCCATCTTTTTGCTCTCCTTATCTGGTGGTGGTTCCGTTATTACTGGGATATTCTCCCTTTTACTCTGCGTGGATGCAATAATGGAATCAGCTGGTATTGTTCCCTTAATATACGCAGGGTCTTTGGAAGAGTGCTTACACTTGTTTTCTGTCCTTGGTGTGATTTCTCTTCAATGTTGCAGGTTCCTTGAAAGCTTCTCTGCCTTGATCAAGGTTGCTGGGAAGCATGGGCAAGAACTGTTTTTGGTCAGGGAAGGTAGGCGTTTCCAAGCAGAAGCAGGATTGAGATTTTCCTTACTCGAGTTACACCCATATTTTCCCTTTAAATAAGTTGTCCAAACAAGGTGATATTGTCAGGAGGAGATGGTCTAGAGGGGTATAGGTCGACTGCCTTTTCAGGAGTGTCTGTCTCCATGTCCTGCCACTATCAGTATATTCTGAGCCCTCATATTCCTGGAACATAGACATATCCATGCTCCCAACCTCTTCTTTCTCAAAGTACTGCTGTTCCTCTTCTTTCTCTGGAGGTTGTGGAGTTAAAGGAAGCTCTAACTATTTGACCTTCTTTTGCTGCTCCTTCTGTGCTGGCCCTTGAATGATTCTGAACTCCACATAGTGAGGCATCAAAATATTTTTTCTTTTGTGAAAAGGTGCTGCAGTTTCTGCCTCAAGGCATCTTTCTTTTCAATCTTGGATAATCTTTCGTCAATGATCGTCAAGGCTTTACGTTTCGATGTCCAAGTGTCTTTCAATGGTGTTTCGCTCAACTTTCTCAGCTTCTCCCCTCCTTTTGTTTCTTTCAACGTCCAGATGTCTCGTCTTTGATCGTCTCTCAAGATCTTGGTCTTTTCTTTTACTCTACTGCTTGAACTATCCTTATACTGGGATCCGAGGGACTCTGAGTCCGCTTGCCTTCAGTCAGCGATATCCTCTGTGCAGAGACAGCTTTTGTTGTTTTGGACTATCGTCAGACTGCCCCTGTATGTTTTTTTTGGGGGTTACCTGTGGCGTCTTCTTCCTTGACTTCCAATGTACGACGTCGATGATTCTCAACTCCACTTTGGAGCTTTCTCACTCTGCCCCTTCAGCAACACTCATCACTCGAGAGACCAAGACCTTTCATTTATGGCTTTTGCTTCTGACCTCGCATGGCGTAGTGCGCTCATCTCCATTTCTGCCTCTCCTTCAATGTCTTCGCCTTGAACCTAGCACAGGCCCGCAGTCCTCACTTTGGTGATCGACTGGCAGGCAAAGATTACACACCTCATGCTGGTCGTTATTCGTAAACTTGTGACAGCACTTCGAGCAGAATTGAAAAGGTATCTTCTCTATCATGCTGAACAGGGAGCCACCTGTCAGTGCATTCTCTGCACCCTCTTGATGATCCCTCTGATGCTTGGATTTCTCTGCAGTACCTTTTTGGTAGTCTCCGGTGGTATTCTTTTGGGATTCCTTGATGAACTTCATCCAGACCACACTTTTTTCCAACGTCCTGGGGAACCTGCACCTATGCATCCAGACCAAACAGCAGAAAGACAAAAAAATAATCTGAATATAGCAACTAGAAGGGGGGCTTCCGGGGAGGGCGTATGACGTCACAGGAGGCTGGATAAGGAACAGCCAGCACCTAAGCGCAAAAGAGAAAAAAAAAAAAAAAAAAGAAAAAAAAAAAAAAAAAAGGAAAAGAGAGAACTACTACTAATACTAATAATAATTTCTCTGGGCACAACTACTAGACTGTGGAATACTGCAAAGCATGTGAAGCCAGAAAAGATTAATGATGCAAAACAGAAGTTAATGGCGGTTTGGGGCTTCCAATGACGATCTTGTTTGAAGATACAGGTGGGTTCCAGGGGGTGGGTGGGGACAGGGGTTCGTTGGGTAAAGAGCCATGAGATGGGGATGGCACAAGACTAATTACATTGTTTTAGTTGAACTGCACTATAAAAAGCTTTGTTTCTGCTGACAATTATGTGATTCCCCTCATGTGATTTGTCTACCCAGATCCCAGAGGCCTTCTGTGGCCTTTGCAACAACCAAGACACAATCACAATTTAAATGTGCATATTAACTTGAAACTGGAAAAGGAGTATGCAGCGTTACTGACACACAAACCTAGAACACCAGAGGGTGATTAGGGAAGATTATATATTACAATATAGGTGTAAGATTGAAAAGGGAGTTTAAAGCAAGCAGCGGCAAGCAGAACTAGTCTGGCAGATGAGCAAGCAGGAGCACCCAGCTGGCCAGCATCAATTCTCAAAGCATTCCAAAAGATTTCTCTATTTTTCACAAGCACAAATGAACAGGAGACACTGACTGGCTCAGGAGGCTAAACGCAAACTTGTCAACCCTGATGAAACAGCCTGAAGGAAGATGTATGGGCCACATTAGAGCCCACTGCCATAATGAATAACTCCTGCACTTTGTCCAGTCCTCTCATACATATTTCGCTACACTGCAATATATGATTACACCAGACATATGTATTTGTTTCTACTGCGGACAAATATGTCTGCAACTTCCTTATTTAGCATGCATGACCAAAGTAACCCTAGTCATGTCTCAAAACAGGACAGGGTCATTGAAAACTAAAACACGTCTTAAATCATGGCCGTATCATAAATCATCAAAACATGGGCATAAATCAATTATAAAAGCAACAGATCATTGTAAAGAAATGGCTCCCTGTTGCAGTTACCCCCCACTTTTTGCCTGATACTGATGCTGACTTGACAGAAGTGTGCTGGGACCCTGCTAACCAGGCCCCAGCACCAGTGTTCTTTTACCTAAAATGTACTTTTGATTCCACAATTGGCACACCCTGGCATCCAGGTAAGTCTCTTGTAACTGGTACCCCTGACACCAAGGGCCCTGATGCCAGGGAAGGTCTCTAAGGGCTGCAGCATATCTTATGCCACCCTGAGGACCCCTCACTCAGCACAGACACACTCTGCTTGCCAGCGTGTGTGTGCTGATGAAAACAAAACGAGTAAGTCGACATGGCACTCCCCTCAGGGTGCCATGCCAACCTCACACTGCCTATGCAGTATAGATAAGTCACCCCTCTAGTAGGCCTTACAGCCCTAAGGCAGGGTGCACTATACCATAGGTGAGGGCACCAGTGCATGAGCACTATGCCCCTACAGTGTCTAAGCAAAACCTTAGACATTGTAAGTGCAGGGTAGCCATAAGAGTATATGGGCTGGGAGTCTGTCAAAAACGAACTCCACAGCTCCATAATGGCTACACTGAATACTGGGAAGTTTAGTATCAAACTTCTCAGAATAATAAACCCACAATGATGCCAGTGTTGGATTTATTAAAAAATGCACACAGAGGGCATCTTAGAGATACCCCCTGTATTTTACCCAATTGTTCAGTGCAGGACTGACTGGTCTGTGCCAGCCTGCTGCTGAGAGACGAGTTTCTGACCTCATGCGGTGAGAGCCTTTGTGCTCTCTGAGGATAGAAACAAAGCCTGCTCTGGGTGGAGGTGCTTCACACCTCCCCCCTGCAGGAACTGTAACACCTAGCAGTGAGCCTCAAAGGCTCACCCCTTTGTCACAGCACAGCAGGGCACTCCAGCTTAGTGGAGTTGCCCGCCCCCTTGACACAGCCCCCACTTTTGGCGGCAAGTCCAGGAGAGATAATGAGAAAAACAAGGAGGAGTCACTGGCCAGTCAGGACAGCCCCTAAGGTGTCCTGAGCTGAGGTGACTCTGACTTTTAGAAATCCTCCATCTTGTAGAAGGAGGATTCCCCCAATAGGAATAGGTATGTGAACCCCTCCCCTTGGAAGGAGGCACAAAGAGGGTGTACCCACCCTCAGGGCTAGTAGCCATTGGCTACTAACCCCCCAGACCTAAACACGCCCTTAAATTTAGTATTGAAGGGCTCCCCTGAACCTAAGAATTTAGATTCCTGAAACTACAAGAAGAAGAGGACTGCTGAGCTGAAAACCCCTGCAGAAGAAGAACAGAAGACACCAACTGCTTAGGCCCCAGTCGTACCGGCCTGTCTCCTGCCTTCCAAAGAAACCTGCTCCTGCGACGCTTTCCAAAGGACCAGCAACCTCTGAATCCTCAGAGGACTGCCCTGCTTCAAGAAAGACCAGAAACTCCCGAGGACAGTGGCCCTGCTCCAAAAAGACTGCAACTTTGTTGCAAAGGAGCAGATTTAAAGACCCCTGCAACTCCCCGCAAGAAGCGTGAGACACTGCACCCGGCGACCCCGACTCGACTGGTGGAGAACCAATGACTCAGAGACTGTGAGTAACCAAAGTTGTCCCCCCTAGGCCCCCACAGCGACGCCTGCAGAGGGAATCCCCAGGCTCCCCCTGACCGCGACTGCCTGACTCTAAAATTCCGACGGCTGGAAAAGACCCTGCACCCGCAGCCCCCAGCACCTGAAGGATCGGAACTTCAGTGCAGGAGTGACCCCCAGGAGGCCCTTTTCCCTTGCCCAGGTGGTGGCTACCCCGAGGAGCCCCCCCCTTGCCTGCATCGCTGAAGAGACCCCTTGATTTACATTGGAAACCCGACGCTTGTTTCTACACTGCACCCGGCCACTGACGGTGTACTTTTTGTGTGAACTTGTGTCCCCCCCCGGTGCCCTACAAAACCCCCCTGGTCTGCCCTCCGAAGACGCGGGTACTTACCTGCTGGCAGACTGGAACCGGGGCACCCCCTTCTCTCCATTGAAGCCTATGTGTTTTGGGCACCTCTTTGACCTCTGCACCTGACCGGCCCTGAGCTGCTGGTGTGGTAACTTTGGGGTTGCTCTGAACCCCCAACGGTGGGCTACCTTGGACCCAAACCTGAGACTTGTAAGTGATTTACTTACCTGCTAAAAATAACAATACTTTACCTCCCCCAGGAACTGTGAAAATTGCACTAAGTGTCCACTTTTAAAACAGCTATTTGTGTTTTATGTGAAAAGTATATATGCTACTGTAATTATTCAAAGTTCCTAAAGTACTTACCTGCAATACCTTTCAAATGAGATATTACATGTAGAATTTGAACCTGTGGTTCTTAAAATAAACTAAGAAATGAAAATGTCACTTACCCAGTGTACATCTGTTCGTGGCATCAGTCGCAGTAGATTCGCATGTTCTGCAATAGCTCGCCATCTGGTGTTGGGCCGGAGTGTTACAAGTTGTTTTTCTTCGAAGAAGTCTTTCGAGTCACGGGACCGAGTGACTCCTCCTTTTGTCTCCATTGCGCATGGGCGTCGACTCTATCCTCGATTGTTTTTCCCCGCAGAGGGTGAGGTAGGAGTTGAATTGTAGTAATAGTGCCCATGCAATGGAGTGACTAAGTATGCACCTATTTAAGGTTGAGATGATACATATATATTTAATTGAAGGTAACTTCCAAACTGCTACAGGCTCCCGGGGAGGCGGGTGGGCACATGCGAATCTACTGCGACTGATGCCACGAACAGATGTACACTGGGTAAGTGACATTTTCAGTTCGATGGCATCTGTCGCTGTAGATACGCATGTTCTGCATAGACTAGTAAGCAGTTATTTCCCCAAAAGCGGTGGATCAGCCTGTAGGAGTGGAAGTAGTCTGAAATAATGTTCTTAATACAGCTTGCCCTACTGTGGCTTGTTGTGCGGATAACACGTCTACACAGTAGTGCTTGGTGAATGTGTGAGGCGTAGACCATGTGGCTGCCTTACATATTTCATGCATTGGGATGTTTCCTAGAAAGGCCATGGTAGCACCTTTCTTTCTGGTTGAGTGTGCCCTTGGTGTAATGGGCAGCTGTCGTTTAGCTTTAAGGTAGCAGATTTGGATGCATTTAACTATCCATCTGGCTATACCTTGTTTTGAAATTGGGTTTCCTGCATGAGGTTTTTGAAATGCAATAAAGAGTTGTTTAGTCTTTCTGATGTTTTTTGTTCTGTCAATGTAATACATCAATGCTCTTTTGACATCTAATGTATGTAGTGCCCTTTCAGCTACGGTATCTGGCTGTGGAAAGAACACTGGAAGTTCCACTGTTTGATTTAGATGGAACGGTGAAATAACCTTTGGCAAAAATTTAGGATTGGTCCTTAGGACGACTATTTTTGTGTAGTTGTATAAAAGGTTCCTGTATTGTAAACGCCTGAATCTCGCTTACTCTTCTTAGGGAAGTAATGGCGATGAGAAATGCCACCTTCCAGGTTAGGAATTGTATTTCGCAGGAGTGCATGGGTTCAAAAGGTGGACCCATAAGTCTAGTTAGGACAACATTTAGGTTCCATGAAGGAACAGGTGGTGTTCTTGGTGGTATAATTCTCCTAAGGCCCTCCATGAATGCTTTAATGACTGGTATCTTATATAGGGAAGTTGAATAGGTAGTCTGCAGGTATGCAGATATTGCTGCAAGGTGTATTTTAATGGAAGAGAAAGCTAGGTTAGATTTTTGTAAGTGAAGCAAGTAACCCACTACATGTTCTGGAGTTGTGTGTAATGGTTGTATTTGATTAATATGGCAGTAGCAAACAAACCTCTTCCATTTACTTGCATAACAGTGCCTGGTGGATGGCCTTCTGGCTTGTTTTATGACTTCCATACATTCTTGGGTAAGTTGTAAGTGCCCGAATTCTAGGATTTCAGGAGCCAGATTGCTAGATTCAGCGATGCTGGATCTGGGTGTCTGATCTTTTGGTTGTGCTGTGTCAACAGATCTGGCCTGTTGGGCAATTTGATGCAGGGTACCACTGATAGGTCTAGCAGCGTTGTGTACCAGGGTTGCCTTGCCCAAGTTGGTGCTATCAATATGAGTTTGAGTTTGCTTTGACTGAGTTTGTTTACCAGGTAAGGAAGGAGAGGGAGAGGAGGAAAAGCGTAAGCAAATATCCCTGACCAGTTCATCCATAGGGCATTGCCTTGGGATTGTTTGTGTGGGTATCTGGATGCGAAGTTTTGGCATTTTGCGTTCTCCCTTGTCGCAAACAAGTCTATCTGAGGTGTTCCCCAGAGTTTGAAATAAGTGTTCAGAATTTGGGGGTGAATTTCCCATTTGTGGACCTGTTGATGATCTCGTGAGAGATTGTCTGCGAGTTGATTTTGGATCCCTGGTATAAACTGTGCTATTAGGCGAATTTGGTTGTGAATTGCCCAATGCCAAATTTTTTGTGCTAGCAGGCTTAACTGCGTGGAGTGCGTCCCCCCCTGCTTGTTTAGATAATACATTGTCGTCATGTTGTCTGTTTTGACGAGAATGTATTTGTGAACTATTATTGGTTGGAAGGCTTTTAGTGCTTGAAAAACTGCTAGAAGTTCTAGGTGATTGATATGCAGTTTTGTTTGATGTACGTTCCATTGTCCTTGTATGCTGTGTTGATCGAGGTGTGCTCCCCACCCTGTCATGGAAGCATCTGTTGTTATTACGTATTGTGGCACTGGGTCTTGGAAAGGCCGCCCCTTGTTTAAATTTATGTTGTTCCACCACAGAAGCGAGAGGTAAGTTTGGCGGTCTATTAACACCAGATCTAGAAGGTGACCCTGTGCTTGAGACCACTGTGATGCTAGGCATTGTTGTAAGGGCCTCATGTGCAGTCTTGCGTTTGGGACAATGGCTATGCATGAAGACATCATGCCTAGGAGTTGTAATACCATCTTTGCCTGTATCTTTTGTGTTGGATACATGCGTTGTATGATGGTGTTGAAATTTAGAATTCTTTGTGGACTTGGAGTGGCTACTCCTTTCGATGTGTCTATTATGGCTCCTAGGTATTGTTGTACCTTGCGCGGCAGAATGTTGGATTTTGTAAAGTTGACGGTGAACCCGAGTTTGAAGAGGGTTTGTATGATCTGATTTGTGTGATTTGAGCACTGTATGAACGAATGGGCCTTGATTAGCCAGTCGTCCAAATATGGGAACACATGTATTTGCTGCCTTCTTATGTGTGCAGCGACTACCGCTAGACATTTGGTAAAGACTCTTGGTGCGGTTGTTAATCCGAAAGGCAGTACCTTAAATTGGTAATGTATTCCTTTGAATACAAACCTTAGGTATTTCCTGTGCGATGGGTGTATTGGTATATGGAAATAAGCATCCTTGAGGTCTAAAGTTGCCATGTAGTCGTGTAGTTTTAGCAATGGCAATACTTCTTGTAGTGTGACCATGTGAAAGTGGTCTGATTTGATGAAAGTGTTCACTACTCTGAGGTCTAGGATTGGTCTCAGCGTTTTGTCCTTCTTTGGTATCAGAAAGTACAGTGAGTAAACTCCTGTGTTTATTTGTGTGTTTGGCACTAATTCGATTGCATTCTTTTGCAATAGTGCCTGCACTTCTATCTCCAGGAGATTGGAATGGTGTGTTGTTAAATTTTGTGCTTTTGGTGGTATGTTTGGAGGGAATTGTAGAAATTCTATGCAATAACCATGTTGGATAATTGCTAGAACCCAAGTGTCTGTAGTGATTTTCTCCCATGCTTTGTAATAATGACCTATTCTTCCCCCCACTGGTGTTGTGTGGAGGGGGTGAGTGACATGTGAGTCACTGTTTAGTAGTAGGGGTTTTTGGGCTTTGAAATCTTCCTCTATTTCTAGGGAATTGCCCTCCTCTATATTGTCCCCGAAAACCTCCTCTATACTGTCCCTGGTAACTGGACGGTGTGGCTTGTGAGGTGCTGGCTTGTGTGCTTTGACCCCGAAACCCCCCTCGAAAGGGCGTTTTACGGAATGTGCTGTAATTCCCTCTGCTCTGCAGGGAGTAGAGTGCGCCCATGGCTTTGGCAGTGTCCGTATCTTTTTTGAGTTTCTCAATCGCTGTGTCCACTTCTGGACCGAACAGTTGTTTTTCATTAAAAGGCATATTGAGAACTGCTTGTTGAATCTCTGGTTTAAATCCAGACGTTCGGAGCCATGCATGCCTTCTGATAGTTACAGA